>NW_027325357.1:29826763-30457577 GCF_036924035.1 Leuresthes tenuis
GATCATAAGATCTATGGTAAGACTACAGTCTTACATCTGACCCACAACTTTCTTTAAAATACCGCTGAACAACTGTCGCTAAGCGCTCACAGGAAAAGCAGTTAACCTCAAAAGCAGTTAACCTCACCAGTCGCTAAAAAGGTTGATGGAAATTTTTCAAGAAGTGGCTAGTCTTCACCTGGAGAAAATAGTTCTATCTAGTTCTTGGATGGTAAAGGTGTAAACAGAGGTCTTGCGAATCCCAAACAAAGTTAAGTCACTACAGTGTCCACATTGTGTCTCAAAACACTAAATTTCTGATCTTGTCTCTTTGTACTTATCTCTTAATAACTAGGCCGCAGGTTAGTGATCAATTTTAAAATCGTATCATTAGAGCTGAGAACAAATGTCCTGAATGCTTGGGTGAGGAGAGGATTTGAGCTGTCAACGAATCATGGTCTTCGACCGGATGTGGGAATCCCTGATGTAGGGTATACTGGGCCCTTTTTACGGGTCATTTGGTCCCTCTCACACCCAAAGTGAGAGTTTTTGTTTTGCATTGCTTGTTTCCAGAGTGCGTTTGTCTCCACCAGGGCTGCACTTCATTGTTGAATTTGTTCATAACTTTGTAGATTTGTAGGCATAGCATAAAGCACACTGCTTCAATTGGAGGAATTTAAGTGTCTCAGGGTCCTCGCAGGAAGTAAGGAATATGAGAGACCAGGAGATATAACAGGTGGATTGGGGAAGTGTCTACTGTAATGCAGCCGCTGTATTGGTCTGTTGCGGTGAAGGAAAGCTGTCAATTCAACAATAAATCTACATTCCAAGTTGAAAAAATATTAAATATTTTTCTTGTTGAAAGCATAAGCATAAGCCTGTACACGAACAGCTGCACTTCCAGTCACCAGTCGGTCAAGCTCCTGAAGTTTGCGGATGACACAACCCTCCTTGAACTCATCTCTGGTTGGAACGAATCCTTGCAGGTGGGAGACTGATGATCTGAAGACCTGGTGCAGGGAGAACAACTTATTGCTCAAACTGTCAAGACATTGGAGATGGTTGTGGATTTGAGGAAGAGCGCAACCCCACCTGCCTAATCACCCTGTGTGAATCCCCAGTGAACATTGTGGATTCCTTCCACTTCCTCCATCATCACCCAGGACCTGAACATCTGTTCCCTCATCAAAAAAGCCCAGCAGAGGATGTACTTCTAGAGACAGTTGGCAAAATTCAATCTACCAAAGGCGATGATGGTGCACTTCTACTCTGCCATTATCGAGTCCATCCTCACCTCCTCCATCACCGTCTGGTACGCTGCTCCCGCGGCCAGGGACAAGGCCAGACTGCAGCGTATCATTCACTTACAGAAGGTAATTGGCTGCAACCTCCCAAGTCTCTAGGATTTGTACCCCTCCAGGACCCTGAGGCATGCAGGCAAGATTGCAGCTGACCCCTCCCATCCCAGACACAAACTGTTTGACCCGCTCCCCTCTGGCAGGAGGCTGTGGTCTATCAGAACCAAAACCTCACACCACAAGAACAGTTTCTTCCCCTCTGCAGCAGGCCTCATAAACACGACTAGAGACCCCCACTGACACTAATCCCCCAACCCCACCACCCCCTGCACATTACATTAATGTGTACTATCTCCACGGACTGGCTACACAATCCCTGTACATTCCATTGTTTCACTTTCACTTTTACCTCCTGATCTTATCGATTGCTTTTTTTAGTTTACTTTTTTGGAAAACAAAGCACCAGCATACCACAACAAATTCCTTGTATGTGTAAGCCCACTTGGCAATAAAACTGTTTCTGATTTTGATTCTTAACAGGAACAAGTAATCAAAATTACACACTTCCACTTCAGCTTGAGTAATATTTAGACCATAAAGGCTAAATTACCTTCACAATGAAAAAATATCACCACAAACACACAAATCAATATATCTGGTACTAATGAAGTGACAAGTGACTTAATGAGCCCTTAGAAATGCTGAATTACCAGTATACTATACAAAATGACTCACTCTGACAGTAAACGCCACCCAAGCAGCTGTCAGTCTAATCGTAGCAAGGATTAGGAGAATTAAAAATTTTCTAGACCCAGAGTTTTGTACTTGTTTAGAAAACTCTGGGTATAAAAATCAAGTATAAAGTTTTAATAGCCACATATCAATGGGACTTCAGGGAATTATATGTTGCACTTGATAAAGTTACATATAAACATGATTTACATTGGCAAAAATGATATACAATTTATCGCCAAAACTAAATTAAATACATTTATACTTGCAAGACTTGACACAGGGCCACATTAGGAAAGTCGAATGTGAAGCAGTGTGGAAATTAACTCGTAGTAGTCCCAGTAGGTACAAAGCAATAGTAGGAATCCTGTACAGCAATGTGGACAATGTTATAATACACTTGCAGGGGGCTGCAGCCAAGCCGATTAAATGATATGAGCCTAGCAATATGTGTCTTTTCAATCCATGACTTCATGAAACCACCAAACTCAAATTTAATAGTCTTACACTGTGCTGTCTCTATGAGACATCCATGCCTCCAAAAAAAACAGATTGCATTATCATTCCCATTACAATACTCAACTCGCAGTGTAAGAACGCAGGTATAAGAACTAAATTGCCCTACTCAGTTTCAATAGCCAATTTTTTCCTTGTGTACTTTGACCTCAAAAAGAAGGAAAAACCATTTGATAGGACTTTTTTAATGTATTTATATATACATATATGTATATATAGCTTTTTTTAAAATACATGGTTTTGCTGTCCTAGTATCTACGTGAGAGAGGTATTGGCCTCTATATGGCAGATTGTCTTAGGACAAGTTATCATTTTGTTGGATCAGTTATATCAGTACCGTCAAAACAAACAGGGTAATGAAATTAACCTTTTTACACACAGTGTAATGCATCCAAGCTAGAAACCTTCTCATATCTTCTCACACATGTCACCCACGCTAAGCGCTGAACCTTGGGGGACCGAGCCTTTGCCATCGCTGTCCCCCTCCTCTGGAACTCACTTCCACAACTCATCAGAAACTCATTACAGAATTTAAAATCAGTCAAACAAATCAATCACCACAGATCTCAGGTCAAATAAGCCAAACTTTACAGGTGATTTTTACAGTCTTGGTCAAAACAGTGGCCAGTGGTTAAAGCAGAGTAAGAAGTGTGAACACAAATAAGCAAGTGATGGAAGGGGGGGCATGCTCCCCTGGAATTCATTAAAAAAAGAAAATAAAAATCTATAATAATTGGTCAAAGCCATGTTCTATGAAATAATACCAATATTTCACAGTCTCGCCTTTTAAACTTGCAAGCATTTTTGTCATTAAAGCTATTGAGGAACAGTTTTAGACAATATTAACATAGTGATGAGGTTGCTGCACTCAGAGATTATTTTCCTTAGAGGTTCTGAATCAATAACTTGAGAGTAAAATCAGCAAATTATGAAAATAAGAAGTAGTATCATGGAATTTTGAGCTCCACTTCCACCAGTTACAACAGTGAAATAATTTCTCATAAAATCTACATCATTATATGTATAATGTGAACAAGACCAATATTCACTTCACAGGTGATAAAATAGAAAACAAACATATTTCTACATCTGCCTTTCAAAGTTGTCATCCTGTGAAACTGTCACACATGTTAAAGAAATTATAAAAACTACTACATTTTTAAGATTTTTCTTTGCAAAGATTAGAGAAACATCCATCCATCCATCCATCATCTGCCGCTTATCCGGGGGTCGGGTCGCGGGGGCAGCAGCTTAAGTAGAGAAACCCAGACGTCTCTGTCCCCGGCCACTTCCTCCAGCTCTTCCGGGGGGACCCCGAGGCGTTCCCAGGCCAGCCGAGAGACATAGTCTCTCCAGCGTGTCCTGGGTCTTCCCCGGGGTCTCCTCCCAGTGGGACGTGCCCGGAACACCTCCCCAGGGAGGCGCCCAGGGGGCATCCTAACCAGATGCCCGAGCCACCTCATCTGACTCCTCTCAATGCGGAGGAGCAGCGGTTCTACTCCGAGCCCCTCCCGGATGACTGAGCTTCTCACCCTATCTCTAAGGGAGAGCCCAGACACCCTGCGGAGGAAACCCATTTCGGCCGCTTGTATTCGCGATCTTGTTCTTTCGGTCACTACCCACAACTCGTGACCATAAGTGAGGATGGGAACGTAGATTGACCAGTAAGTAGAGAGCTTCGCCTTCTGGCTCAGCTCCCTCTTCACAACGACGGGTCGTGCAGAGCCCGCAACACTGCAGACGCCGCACCGATCCGCCCGTCAATCTCCCGCTCCATTCGTCCCTCACTCGTGAACAAGACCCCGAGATACTTGAACTCCTCCACTTGGGGAAGGATCTCATTCCCGACCCGGAGAGAGCATTCCACCCTTTTCCAGCTGAGAACCATAGTCTCGGATTTGGAGGTGCTGATTCTCATCCCAGCCGCTTCACACTCGGCTGCGAATCGCTCCAGTGAGAGCTGAAGGTCACGGCCTGACGACGCTAACAGAACCACATCATCTGCAAAAAGCAGAGACCCGATTCTGAGGTCGCCAAATCGGACACCCTCAACGCCCTGGCTGCGCCTAGAAATTCTGTCCATAAAAGTTAGGAACAGAATCGGTGACAAAGGGCAGCCCTGACGGAGTCCAACTCTCACCGGAAACGTATCCGACTTACTGCCGGCAATGCGGACCAAACTCTGACCGAACGGCCCCTATCAAGGGGTCCGGCACTCCATATTCCCGGAGCACCCCCCACAGGACTCCACGAGGGACACGGTCGAACGCTTTCTCCAAGTCCACAAAACACATGTAGACTGGTTGGGCGAACTCCCATGCACCCTCCAGGATCCTGCCGAGGGTATAGAGCTGGTCCACTGTTCCACGGCCAGGACGAAAGCCACACTGCATCTCCTGAATCTGAGGCTCGATTATCCGACGGATCCTCCTCTCCAATACCCCCGAATAGACCTTACCAGAAACATGATTACGACTTATCATGACATGAAACAAGTTTAAGTCCCATCTAACCCAAAATTGTCTAGCAGCTTTCAACTTTGCTGTCAGTTGTAGTTGGTTAAAATTAGACATCAGAAATACACAACTGTATTTAGACATTGATGTCTTGACAGTGAGGCTTAAGGATAAAAAAAAAAACAAATGGTTAGGTTCAAATTATGTTGAACACTTGGAAGTGTTAAAACTGGATAGTTTTTGTGTAGTTTTGTAAACACATGTACCTCCAAAAGGATGAATAAACTGCAACGATCACCTACTTCCATCTCAACTCACTTTGGTAGCTTCCTTCATGCAGAGCTCCCAAGCTCTTTGTTGAAAGGTCTGCACTACTATGCAGGTTTGCTATTAATAAATTAAGCTTATTTTCAAGTTACATTACACCAATTTGACAATCTTAAGAGGCAGAGTCTTATATCACAGTCCATGGCTTTACTTATAATGTTGAATTAAATTAAATTCAGTTTTATTTATATTATACCAAATCACAATAATTCAAGGCAATTAGAATCCAATTCATCCTAATACAATCAAATAAAAGTAATTAAATTCCAAATTGGTCCAATTCATACCAAGTCAATTACAAGAAAAGTTGCCTAGCAAAGGAAACCAACAGATTGGATCGAGAGTTCACTTCGATCTAATTCCCCATTCTGAGCGTACACGAGGCAACGGTGGAAAGAAAAAAACTCCCTTTTCACAGGAAGAAATCTCTGGCAGAACCAGACTCAGTGGGGCGGCTATCTGCCTCGACCGGCTGGGGTTTGAGAGGACAGGAAAGAGGGGACAATAAGTTCAGAGATACCTGCTGAGAAAGAGAAACACTAACTGAAGACTCTGCCTCCCATTGTACTTTAAGGAAGTCTCGGAACCGTTGTGGAAATGTAGAGATTATTAATATGGAATTTTGTTCTTCATGATTTATCATAGGCCTGCACAGTGGTGTGGTTATTAGCACCATCGCCTCACAGCAAGAGGATTCCTGGTTCAAATCCTGGCTGGGGCCTTTTTGTGTGGGGTTTGTATGTTGTCCCTGGGTTTATGTGGGTTCTTGACGGTTACTCTGGCTTCCTCCCACCACCCAAAAACATGCATGTCAAGTTAATTGGTGACTCTAAATTGTCCCGAGGAGTGAGTGTGAGTGTGAATGGTTGCTTGTCTCATTCTGTCTCTATATGGACCTGTAATGGACTGGCAACCTGTCCAGGGTGTACCCCATCTCTTGCCCAGTGACAGGGATAGTATATAAAAGTATATATGCCTTCACTGGCTTCCCCATCATAAAGCAGCTGTTAATTGCTCTTCATGATGCACTTAGCCAAATTGGAGAAGCCTGCAAAGATAATTCCCTTGGTACCATCATTAGATGAGATTAGACTCATAGTGTACACACGTGGACAAAATTGTTGGCACCCCTCAGTTAAAGAAGGAAAAACCCACAATTCTCACTGAAAGCACTTGAAACCTACAAAAGTAACAATAAATAAAAATTCATTGAAAATTAAATAATCAAAATCAGCCATTACTTTTGAATTGTAAATTTTTTTTAATTGAAATAGAAAAAAATAAATAAATAATGAAATAGGGCTGGACAAAAATGATGGTACCCATAACTTAATATTTTGTTGCACAACCATTTGAGGCAATCACTGCAATTAAACGATTTCTTTGTCAATGAGCGTTCTGCAGCTGTCAACAGGTATTTTGGCCCACTCCTCATGAGCAAACTGCTCCAGTTGTCTCAGGTTTGATGGGTGTCTTCTCCAAATGGCATGTTTCAGCTCCTTCCACAGATGTTCAATGGGATTCAGATCTGGGCTCATGGAAGGCCACTTTAGAATAGTCCAACGCTTTTCTCTCAGCCATTCTTGGGTGTTTTTGGCTGTGTGTTTTGGATCGTTGTCCTGTTGGAAGACCCATGACCTGCGACTGAGACCAAGCTTTCTGACACTAGGCAGCACATTTCTCTCCAGAATGCCTTGATAGTCGTCAGATTTCATTTTACCTTGCACACATTCAAAACACCCTGTGCCAGATGCAGCAAAGCAGCCCCAAAACATTGCTGAGCCTCCTCCATGTTTCACCGTAGGGACAGTGTTCTTTTCTTCGTATGCTTGGTTTTTGAGTCTATGAACATAGAGTTGATGAGCCTTACCGAAAAGCTCCAGTTTGGTCTCATCTGTCCAAAGGACATTCTCTCAGAAGCTTTGTCGCTTGTCAACATGCATTTTTGCAAATTCCAGTCTCGCTTTTTTATGATTTTTTTTCAGCAGTGGTGTCCTCCTTGGTCGTCTCCCATGAAGTCCACTTTGGCTCAAACAACGACGAATGGTGCGATCTGACACTGATGTACCTTGGCCTTGGAGTTCACCTTTAATTTCTTTGGAGGTTGTCCTGGGCTCTTTGGATATAATTCCAACGATCTGTCTCTTCAATCTGTCATCAAGTTTCCTCTTGCTGCCACATCCAGGGAGGTTGGCTACTGTCCCGTGGGTCTTGAACTTCTGAATAATATGAGCCACTATTGTCACAGGAACTTCAAGCTGTTTAGAGATGGTCTTATAGCCTGCACCTTTAAGATGTTTGTCTATAATTTTTTTTCGGATGTCCTGGGACAATTCTCTCCTCCGCTTTCTGTTGTCCATGTTCAGTGTGGTACACACCTTTTCACCAAACAGCAGAGTGACTACTTGTCTCCCTTTAAATAGGTAGACTGACTGATTATGAGTTTGGAAACACCTGTGATGTCAATTAAAGGACACACCTGAGTTAATCATGTCACTCTGGTCAAAATAGTTTTCAATCTTTTATAGAGGTACCATCATTTTTGTCCAGCCCTATTTCATTAGTTTGTTTTTCTTAAATAATTATGTTAATCAACATTTCAAAAGTAATGGCTGATTTTGATTATTTAATTTTCAATTAATTTTTATTTATTGTTACTTTTGTAGGTTTCAAGTGCTTTCAGTGAGAATTTTGGGTTTTTCCTTCTTTAACTGAGGGGTACCAACAATTTTGTCCACGTGTGTATATCTAGCTCTGTAAACTGTAAATGTAAATTAACTTTATTTATACAGCCCTTTACAACAATTAATTTCGGTGGATGAAAATGCTTTACGGCAGATAATAAATAAACAAAAGAATAAGTAAAAAACAATTAAAAACAATAAAAGAATAGTATAAACAAAACACAACAAAAACGAATAAGATAACAGTGTAATCATACTACTGGGTAGTAAAAGCCATCCTAAATAAGTAGGTTTTTAGCCTTGATTTAAAGAGGCCCAGGTCAGAAATAAGACGCATCCCGGAGGGGAGTTTATTTCAGAGCCTGGGGGCAGCAATGGAAAAGCTCAGTCACCCCAGTGTTTGTATTTTGATCTGGGCACTTCCAGCAAAGTTGATTTGTCGACCTCAGAGCTCTACCAGGATTACAGACAGTTACAAGCTCAGATAAATATGATGGGTTGAGGCTGTTAAGAGCTTTAAAAAAAACAAAAGTTTAAAATCAATTCTATAAACAACAGGAAGCCATTGAAGGGAGTTAAGAATAGGAGCGATATGCATACATCTGTTAGTGTTGGTTAAAAGATGGGAAGCAGCGTTTTGCACAAGTTGAGACTGGGAGACACCGACATAAAGTGCATTGCAACTGGAAAAAACAAGTCCTGACAACATTGTTAATTTGTTTGTCAAACCTCAGATGACCGTCAAAGGTCACTCCCAGATTTCAGACGGTTGAACTGAGCTTTGAAGAAAAGGTGCCACAGTCAGCCGTCACAGTATCCCCAAAGACAATACATTCAGTTTTATCATAATTTAAATTAAGAAATTTTTGTTCCAACCACTGCTTGATATCAGCAATACAATCAAACAAAGAACATTGTGCACTGTTACTATTTGGCTTCACTGGCAGATAGAGTTGTTAATTGTCTGCATAACAGTGAAAAGGTTGTATCTGGTTATAACTGACCCAAGTGGTAACATGTATAATGAGAAGAAAATAGGGCCAAGAATAGATCCTTGTGGGACTCCACAGGAGAGAGGAACAATGGAAGAGGACAGATCACCAACCATAACGGAGACAGTTCTACTGGATAAGTAAGACGTAAACCACTTCAATGCAGTGCCGTGGATGCCAACATAATTACTTAGACGTAATAGGAGGACTGCATTGTCCACCGTGTCAAAGGCTGCTGTGAGATCTAGCAGCTCTAAGGCAACAGGGCACTTGGCATCCACAGACAGAACAATATCATTGTGCACCTTTAACAGTGCAGACTCGGTGCTGTGACGAGACCTAAATCCAGATTGGAACTTCTCAAGAACAGAGTTATCCTCAAGAAAGGACTGTAATTGTATAAAAACAACTTTTTCTAAAACCTTAGAAAGAAATGGCAGATTGGAAACAGGTCTAAAATTTGATAACACTGAGGGGCCAAGTTTAGGCCTTTTAAGAAGGGGCCTGACCACAGTATGTTTAAAGGCAGCTGGGACAGTTCCTAATCTAAGCAGGAGTTAATAAAAACCAGGAGACTGGGCCCCACAGTATTAAAAAACATTTTCAACACTTTGGCAGGGACAATATCCAATAGGCAATTTGTAGATTTCAGAGATTTCACTACGTCACAGCTCAAACTGATCAAACACAGCATAATGAGGTTGTGCAACAGGCAGATCCTTATTTGTACTCAAAATAACAGTGTCTTTTCTGTCAGAAACAACTTTGTCAACAAAATAAAGAAGAAAATTCTCACAAGTGGCTATTGATACATCAGTCACAGCAGAAGTGTATGGATTAACAACAGCGTTAATTGTATCAAATAACACCTTAGGACAATGACTGCTGCTAGAAAATAATATTAGAGAGGTACTGAGATTTTGCTTCACGTATGCCTCTCTGATAATCAGTGAGACAATCCCTTAACATTTCCAGAGACACATGCAGTTTGTCCTTCTTCAATCTGCGTTCCGCCTGCCTGCAACGTTGACTGATAGCGCGGGTGGTGTCGTTCAACCAGGGGTCTGTTCTTGGCTTGGCAGATTTTTGCCTAAAAAGGGGCAATAGAGTCCAGAATCACGGAACAGGTGGAGTGAAAGGAGGAGAGAAAATAATCAGGACAGAGAGGGGAAGCCAAGCCATTCAAGGGAAAAAGAGTCATTGAAAGCAGCAGTAAATTAATCGGCCGTGGAGGGAGTGATGATACGCCACTGATGGGATGGAGCAAGAGGTTTGCTCACCGGTTGGGGGAATATCCACTCAAAAACAAGGGAGATGATCTGAGATTATAGTCTCGGAAATGTCTTTAAGGGAAACTGAGAGCCCAGAAGAAATAACAAGGTCCAATGTGTGCCCCAGATAGTGCGTTGGTTTATCCACGGATTGAATCAAATTAAAAGTTGCCAACAGGCTAGGAAACAAAAGTGAACATTAAAATCCCCACAGATCAGGATCTTGTGATATTTAGGAAGTCAGCCAGAAACTCAGAGAACTCATGAATAAAGCCCTTATAATATTTCATTGGGCGATAGACAACTGCGCACAACACAGGACTTGCAGACTCCACCGCAAACAATTGCAGTTCAAACGAGGAGTATGTACCTGTGGGAAGAAGCCGACATTTAAAATTGGCATTGAACACAGCAGCAAGTCCCCCTCCACACCGCCTCGGGGAGCTGAAGAGATAACAGCTGGGTGGAAAGAGCTCAGAACGCGCTGTTATCACCTGGTTTCAGCCAGGTTTCAGTCAACTGGAGGAAATTCAAGGGATACAAAGGAAAAAAGTAATTTAGGATAAAAGTCTTATTTGCAATGGATCTGGTGTTGATGAGAGCCATGCGAACCAAACGCAGATCTGTAAAATTATGCTTTTATACAGATGGCTAATCACTGGGTCTGATGCATTGCGAGAGATTTCGTTGTGACCCCAGACATGTTTGTGTGCTTTTACAAAGCTTGTGCCTTTTCTCAACTATGAAATACTAACTTTTAAAATCTTTTATGGATCATGAATTGTGAAACATTTTGAATTCTGAGCACCAGACCGGAAATTAAACAGGAAACTCTGTTTTGTATTTTTTACTTGTTTTATTTCGAGAGCCACCAAATGGAAAATTAATTGACTGAACTTCCTTTGAGAAGTTTGAGAAAACCAGAAGCTCTATATTAATGTGATTAATAATGTGATTAATGCACTTCATTGAAAGTCAAGGACAAAACTAAAAAGTCAAAACTACAAGGACATTGATTAGTGGTTGTTAGAAAAATATCATGAAGATATACTATAAGAAAAGGAGTATGGTGTGCAAGAAAGTTTTACGGTGTTGGAAGATTTAAGGACAGTGTGCTAAGGGAGGCCTCCTATTTTTGCTAGTTCTATCCTCTGTATGAACCTTGATCCACTGAACAAAGAAGTCTTACATGACGTTATGATATGAACTACACTGTACTCATCTAACACAGACAGTGATAGGAGGGAACAACAGGAATGTCTCATGAACTTATGTGGCTAATGTAGTAGAAAGTAGTAGAATGTATAACCATGTATGGCTAATGTTTTGGGAGTAGAAAGCATAAGTATAGTTTTAGAACTCAGACAACCCTGTGCCAGCTTTGTGATATGTTGCGCAGACTTGTCTCCTTGCTGCAAGATTAAACCTTTGTGTTAACTGATTCCAGTGACTCTGAGCCTCATTGGGAGAATTTTCTTAACAGTGGTTTATAATTCCACACTTATTAATGAAATAAACCAATCATTACAGTACATGTAAAAGACAGTTACTGCTATCTACAAAATGGAGTGACATTAAGCCCTCTGCCTTATTGGAGATAGTATCATTCCCACAGTGAATAGAGTACCAAACAGTAATAAGACCACTTTATCAGCAGGTAGTGTTAGTGTGTGGGAGATAGAAACATAGAGAGGAAGGGAGTGTGTATGCCTGTGATGTGAAGACAGTTACGAGAGTGGTGGCACTCAAACTGAACTCTGTAGGTCAGCCTGGGCCAAGCAAATATGTTCACAGAAAGGAGCACTTATGCACCCCTGTCCCTCTGAGTAAAGACTGTCAGGTGCTCAACCTTGGTTGGCCCTTTTAGTCCAATATCTCTGTGTATATGTACCAGAGCACAAATCGTTTGACACTAGCAATCTTACAGGCTGAGGTGAAGGCAAAGATTCAAGAGATATGCAGATACCATTGAGCAGAATGGTAAAACTTGATTTTAAGCCAATTAAAGTACAAAATGGTGGAAACATGTTTGTTCATGATTTGATAGGACACAGCAGCCTTAATTTACTGGAGAGTGAATTTCCGTTGATTCTCTTACATATGACCATACAACCTGAAGAACTACTTAAATTTACAAGTAACCACAGCACACACCACAGTAAATGATCAAGCTTCTGGAAATGTTTCCTAATTTCTCCTTAGCATGTCAACTCCTCCATATGTTAGGGTGTTACACAAGTTTTAGTAGTTCCACGTGAACCCCTGTACAGCACACACACACATATATATCCCTTTGTAATTCTTTGTGAACTGTGATTATAAAGTCAGACAACATTTACCTTTGAATTTTCTGCCTGCTCTATCTGATCACATAGACTATTTTATGTTGTATAATCTGAAGATTTGCAAGCTAGTAACAGGAATTATGTATGCAATATCCCCTTTACAATGCTTTATACATTTCCATTAACAATCTGGATAACTGTATTATCACTGCACACTGTGCATATTGTTTTCTCTGGATGACTATAAGTTTATCATCTGGAGTTAGCATTGTGGGATACCTAGACAAATAGCAGTAAACAGGCGCTCATCAATTCATTGGGATAAAACCATACGGTGTCTGTCATCAGTTATTCTCAAGATCTGTGTGTGTACAAGGATAAGTGTTTTTTCAAGTTCTGAAGACCTTTCTTCAATCCAATAGGGGCATTGTGGGAAGACAATACAGCAACTGTTACTGTCATTAGGAAGTGAATGTGATTCACTCAGCGAACTCAAATTTCATTCAATTAAATTTTTCAACTCAGTTTATGTATATAGCACCACTTCAAAACAAAGGTAATGTCAAGTAACTTTAAAGATACAGACTAGTTCGATCAATATCTAATCTAATTTAATCTTATAATACAATTATGATCCAATAAGATTTAATTAAATAAAAATGAACTGAGACCACTTTAAGGGGTATTTTTAAACCTAGACCTTATTTCTGGCATGAAATACCTTAATCTACTGTACTACCCGTGCTCTGTAACAGTTGGCTAACTTCACACATAGTTTGCTACTGATAGTTTTGTGCAACATGGCAGCATATTCATCAGATTTAGATGACGTAGAGGACAACTTTGAGTATGATGGACGTTCTTACCGGAGTGAATGAGCTGTGCTGCAGCGGTGGGCGTCAATGACATCATCCCAGTAGACGAGTGTGTAGAAAGCCCTCTATAAACCCCCCCGATAGCCACCAGTAACAACAACATTGCAGCTATGAACTAACAGTGCAATAGTATTCATTCGTCTTAAAGTATTGGTGAAATAAAGACAGATAATGCCTTATTTAGAGGCTGCATCGTCGATACCCCTGTTCACTCCGTTATATGGATCTCGAGGAATGTAAATATCTTCCAAAGGACGCCGACTTTCACCAAACTGCTCTCGGTGAGTAGATGAATGTATTTCATGCCAGAAATAAGGTCTAGGTTTAAAAATATTGGAGTTCCCCTTTAATATATTGCCAATTCATAAAAAGTAGCATAGCTAAGGAAGCCAGCAGATTGCATCAAATTTAATTCTCTGGTAATTCTCATCCCAGCTGCTTCACACTCGGCTGCAAACCACCCAAATGCCTGTTGAAGGACTCTGCTAAATAAGGCCAATAGGACCACATCATCTGCAAAAAATGAAGTTGCAATTCCAAGCTGGAAGTCCAATACATACAGTCTGAGTTACTGCCAACAATGTGAACCAAGCTCTCATTCCAGCTGTACAGGGAACATAGTGCCTCCGACAGGACACCTTGAGAGACCTGTTCATAAGCCATGTCTTAGTCAATACAATCATGGAATTCAAATAATAAATAATTTCATAGTCATGCTAACCATGTCTTTTAGATACTTTTTTTTTCACAAAGATTGCTTACAAAGTGAAAGTAAACTTAATTATGTAAAATACTGATGTCCTCTGTGTTATAGTCAGTGCCATGACATACCAAGCCCATATTTGCCAACTCTTTATGAGAGTCCATGACTGAGCATCATCCTTACTTTTTGAAAGCCCTCCACCACCTGTCGACGAACAGCAGCTGTATGACCACATCGATATAATTAGAGAGAATCAGCATTGGAGGCAGAGAAATATGTCTGGCTTGTCTATCAGTGCTAATTCGATCTGTCCAAGTCATATTTTACAGTGCGCCTTTTGTAACTTTTATCAAATATACTCCTGAGCATATAAAAATGTTAAGCACAGTAACAAGACAATTTACAAATGTTGGGGTGTTGATGCAGCATTTTCACTGTGAAACACAGTAATTATGCAAGTGCTGGCATCAGTTAAAATGCAGTAAATATTTAAGTATTCCTTTCTTTTACTTGGACCTGTTGTTAAATCTGCTTTTCATACTCATTGTTAATCTCAGGGCTGCCCTGTGGTGTGACTGCTGATGAATGCCTTAAGCAACATCCATTAAATATCTGTCACGTGTTGGTGGTGCCGAGAAAGGAGGACCCAGGTGCAGACACAGACCAAGAGCCAGGAGGCAAAAATGAAACAAAACTATTTATTTTAAACAAAGGCGCGGAAAAACTGAAAATACATAAAACTAAAACATGGAAAACTAAATGAAAACGCTGAATAACTAAATAGGACAGACTGACCAAAATAGAAACAAGGACATAGGAGCCACACGAGAGAGTGTAAAACGGAGGATCTGGCAAAGAGTGAAGGAAACCGGGAGTTTAAATACAGAGGAGGGTGACTGGTGAATAAGTGCAGCTGAGGATGAGTGAACACAGGTGAAGGAAGTGGAACTGATGACTATACTGAAGAGAGACTGAGGAAACAAGTGAGGAAATGACAGAAACCAAACAAGAAACGGCGTGGAAAAACAAACATCAAAAAACATCAAAACAACACGGATCATGACAGATCCCCTATAGATTTTTTTCCTCATCTATAGGTTTCTAAAAGCACAATAACCATACAAACATACATTTTGTCACTGATAAAACATATCTTCTTGTGGCACAAAAATCTTTATTTAGTTTGTCCCCACTCAAGTCATGTGAAGTCTGTGACATGAGCAGATGGCATCCTGATGCCAATTCAGACATTCTCTGCTTCCCATTCATTTGATGAAAAAATAAGTTCTGTTAGAAGCACTCTGCTGCTTTACTGTAAACTATTTGTGGTGGCAATTTTATCAGTGCCATTGTCACACATAAGCTACAGTCCTGAAATTATCTATAGATTTTCCAAAGTTGAAGCATGTGAAAATGCAAATGATGCAGCTTTCACTTCAGACTGAAGTAAAATCTTTGGAAGATCAATAAATACGATAAAGTGTGAATTTAGCAGTTGATTTTCTATAACATTTACGTTTACATGCATTTACGAGATGTTGCTTCACAGTCTCTGGTCATCTATTTGACTTGCCTGTCACTATTGTGTGCACGTTCAAATTCATGTTGTAAAGATATCAATACAAAAACAGACATCCCATGTGCTGTAAACAAAACACAGCAACAGAACTTTTGGCATCACATCCTGCCTCATTTGCACCCTGGACAGCTCCCCTGCACCCTTTTCCCCACAGTACCAGCTGTGATAGTGCATCTCAGGCATAGAATTCCCTGCTGGGAAGTGCACGTGTAAGCAACAACAGTGGAAAAACTCTGTAAAATGTTCAGATTCTCCTAAAAAGGTCCATTGATCCTGTGAGAATATTACTTTGGTTGCCCCTGTAACATTCAAGTTTTACTTTCAACACAGAACAAGTCTGAACTGCAAGTAGTTACATTAACAGACAGAGAACTCACACAGATGGTCACACAGATAGTAGTAGAGATACACACAGCAGTAGTGGCTCCTAAGTTGGTCCTAAGTCCTATGTTTTTCAGGGAATTCGACCTTTCAGAGGTTTCTCAAGGCTTTTGAAATAAATTTTCTAAAGTTTATAACAACTTTGCTTATTACTGAAATATGCATATGTAGTATAAAAAGTGCAACTAAACCCTCACATGTAATTATCATGTCTTCATAATAATGACTTTTCATTAACTGAATTAACTGAATTAGACAATTCAGTAAAGCATTCTTTTCAACTGCTCCTATCCGCTGCAGGTATATTGTACATGAACACAACATGCTTGAGATGTTAATATGAATATGTATTAAGGAGTTTGGTGTTATACCTTAATGTATTGACCAATCCTGCACAAATGGCAAATATCACACTCACATTGTGGCTCGCTGCATCACTGTGGAGGATATGCATGACTAAAGCTGTGAGGACAATCACCATCAACATGACTAATGTCTGGCTGACTGAGTACTGACACTTTAATAGATCAAAGAAGTCATTAATTTTACTTCTCTCATATCGTAGTGTTAATTTTGGTTTTCCCATAACTGTCTTATTTGTAAGTGAGCACGTTATTTTCACACTGACTGTTTAATCACTCTTTTCTTCCAAGCATTC
This sequence comes from Leuresthes tenuis, assembly GCF_036924035.1. Taxonomy (NCBI): domain Eukaryota; kingdom Metazoa; phylum Chordata; class Actinopteri; order Atheriniformes; family Atherinopsidae; genus Leuresthes; species Leuresthes tenuis. Next base: position 29,843,500 of record NW_027325357.1, read on the forward strand.
TCAATGTTTGATTTCCTCTTGTCAGGTTGATATTAGTTTCAGCTGTTCAGAAAATGCTTCTTTACAAATATTCTGGAAGATTAAGATGGTATCTAAGGATTTCCTATTCTTGAGGCTTATGTATATTTTGAATCTTGTCGCCTTTGTGTCTCTTCTTGTGAAGTCTGCATGCTATGATTGACATGGAAAATGGTTACGCTGCGTATTATATAGGTTGGAATAACGTCATTATCGACCACTGCATGAATAATGATCTGTGATGCAGTTTACTGAAGAAGGAAATTAGTTAGAAATACAAAAAATATGTATATATTGTATATTTTTTTATTAGATCAAGAATAACAAATTAAATGTTTTATGTTAACTTGGTAAGCTATGTTAACTTGGTAAGCTACTTAAAAGTAGGAAGCTGGAGCTGACAAATCTTTCCTAAGCTCCCGAATGGGATATCCGACAAATCAGATAAGATATCCGACAAGATATTTTCTTTCATTTTCCCAGTCAATGATGGAATCTTTTGTTCACAGTAGTTTTTCAATGCAGCATATGCCTACACCCTCCTAACTGATGGTGACGAGTATTGTCACTTGCGTCACCATCATCTGGAGCTGAAGACTATCTTTTTTAAACTTCCATAAGCAGACTCCTCTAGTGTCTGCTTGAAATAAATAACTCCTGGCTACACCCTCAACTGCTACCATTGGAGAGCCATCCAACACACGTATACACAAGAAAGAAGGAAATATTTTTGCTGTACCAATTTCAAACATTTTATGCAGTAAGTGAGAAACAGTGAATGTAATAACAGGGAAGTAATTTCATGGCCATACTGTTGATTATAAATGAATATCCAAGTCAGGCATTTGATCACATAAACTGCATTCACTGCAGCTCCACTACGATGTTTCTGTCCATGATCAAGGACAAACTATAGTGTTGTACTGCGAGCACACCGTCAGGGGTGATAAGTCAATTAAACGCCTGATATTAATTGCTATAACATTTTAACTTTCAGCCTGTTATTAAGAGCCACTGGCAGAACTTGGGTTGTATGTCATGCCCATGATTTGAGGAGTGAACACTAATACGTTCAAGCCCTCAGGAGAGTATTTAGTATGTGCCAACATACTGCACAGATTCTTCCTCATTACATTTGTGACCATGGGGAAGTCAGAACGACATGAAAGCAAAAAAGATGTACGTCGCTAATGACTGCTACATTAAAGAACATGGACTATAAAAAGAGGACGCTGATCTACATCTATCATCCCTGTAGCCCACAGATGACAGCATCAAACATATCAACATCAGCTTTCCTGTGTGATGGCAACACCTTCACAGGGATGAATGTGCAACACATCAATTATCTTTTGGAACACTTTTTTTTTTTTTAAGTAGGCCAAAGATGTGCCACACGTTACAGTTTGCAGCTAAATGCATGTGTCAGTTATTCACAACAGAAATAATCATCTGAAAGGAAAGGAAACATATCTGAAAGAGTATTCAGTGGCCATAATAAACTTGTTAGACTGCATTCCAAGGATCTCTTACATCAAAGATGCGTTATCACAATGAAAGCTCTTTCTGACACAGAGACACTCACAACACTGTACAATTCCTATACATATATATCTATGTATACACTATATTGTCAAAAGCAGCAGTTCATCTGCCTTTACACTCATATGAACTTAAGTGACATCACATTCTTAATCCATAGGGTTTAATATGAAGTTGGCCACCCTTTGCAGCTTCAACTCTTCTGGGCAAGCTTTCCACAAGGTTTAGGTGTGTTTATATGAATTTTTGACCATTCTTCCAGAAGCATATTTGCGAGGTCGGACATTGATGTTGGACGAGAATGCCTGGCTTGCAGTTTCCGCTCTAATTCAGAGTAGGGCTGCACGATTAATCGTTATAAAATCGCAATCTCGATTCACACATACACATGATCTCATTTCTACACACAGCGATTCTGAGGCATGTTATATCACAAGCTGCATCACAAACAAATTCCCCTATTTTCCTATGGTAAAGCATCTTTACAAGTTAGAGTGGAGGAAAGTCTGCGGTGAGGAAGATTAAATGGATGGCAATGAAAACCCAAGTGGTAGTGGCAGGAGTCACCCACCCAAGTGAACTGAACTCATGCACAAAAAAGGCTTGCATTCGGCGGTGTGGAAGTATTTTGAAATTAAGCCAGGGGGTTACAAACAGTGTAAGGTACATTGCAACATGTGTTTTTCCCTGGTTGCAGTGCCACAAGGCAACGCCACAAATCTCTTCAATCACCTTAAACGTCACCACAAAGTACAGCACGATGAAACCATATAAAGCAAGAAACAAAGACAGACGTCCATAACCAGAACCTTGTACAATGCAACGTCTTACCTGCCAAACTCCAGTAGACATAAGGAGATCACAGCAGTTATCACATATCACCTGGCCAAAGATATGGCCCCAATAAACACTGCACACAGTGTTGCCAGGTGTACAATAATTATCGTATTAGTATGATTATCTTGCCCTGTATACGATGTACGATCAATAATCCCAAAAAAGGCCAAATATACGATAATTTGACCATTCAGTGAATGTGTGTTGTAATTGGTTGTAATCAGCCTGTCGCAACCGTCTGTCGGATTTTTTTGTGAACCCTGAAGGCATTTCCATTTGACAAGTTTCAAGCCAATCGTGCTTTTCTATCTGAGCTACGAGTGACGTGCATGCGTTTGCCTCAGAAGTTCCTAACAGTAGGTGGCCTCCAGGCCTCATGATTTAGCTCGTCATTGTTTACGGAGGACATTTAGCCTAACGCAACTGTGGAGCTGCTGGGTTAGGGTTAATTTTATGTCTCTGGTACGATAATACTACATTTCCCACATGGCAACACTGACTGCACAACATGAGGGATTTCAGAGGATGATAAACACTCTCGATGCCCTGCCGCAATTACCTTTCACACGTTGTGCTCCCCAACATGTATAATAAGCAGAGGGCGGGGGTCAGGCAGAATTGCGGGAAATCCAACATTTTTCCACTACGTCCGATTTGTGGTCCAGTCCCACCATGGAGCCATATTTGAGCATGGCGGTTAATTCTATAGCACCTGATTTCACTATCAAAAGCCAGTGCTTACAAACAGCTTTTTTTCCCTGAAGACCATAAAGGAGAGAACCTAGCGCATCGGATCAAAGGATGCCCTCTCATCTGGGAGTCTGAAAGAGGATAAACTGACCTGCATCACAACAGACAACCGTCAAAACATAGTCAAGGCCATCTCCCTCAATGACTGGACCAGGCTGCAATGTTTTGGCCATAGACTCCATCTGGCAATAGGTGAGCACCCTTAAGTCACAGAAAAAAATAACTGTATTGTATTTGTATCACCACAACAAGAACAATAATAATACTTTTGAAAAGTCTAATAATAATTGATGTTGTACAAGTCTTTTTTTTTCCTGTGAAAAAAAAAATATTGCAGATATTTTTTATTTTATTTTATTTTCACTTTTATGCAGATATTTCAAAGAAAAATTGATGTAGTACAAATTCCAAACAAAAGCGCAGCTGAGCCGAAATACCAAAACTGACAAAAAAGACCTGACTATGACAAAACAAAACCTGACTATGACTATGACAAAAAAAAAACCTGCCTATGACAAGGCCAAAGATAACATGGACAAACCTGATACAGACATGGATGACGGTGAGGATCTGACCATGAACATGAAAAAAAAAACTGGAGACTGAATACTGAAGAAAGTGATTATTGAGTGAAAGCAGCTGAGGGGAAAAACACAGGTGACATGAATGAAGCTGATGGCAGGAGAGAGACAGGAAAACATGACAAAAGCTAAAGACTAAACAGGAACATAAAACATGACAAAATTAACAGACACCTGAGAGCGACCCATTCTTTCACAAATTACTGTAGAAGCAGTCTGCATGCCAAGATGCCTGCATGCTTGAATAAACCTGTGGCCATGGAAGTGATTGGAACACCTGAATTTAATTATTTGGATGGGTGAGTGAATACTCTTGGTAATATAGTGTATATGGGAGTATTCTATTAAGTAAATTGAACACCCAATAGATAGATACTGCATTTGTCTAATGTTTGTAAACTGTATAGCATGAGCTTGTGCTACATGGAAAAATTCAATTTAGTACAGAAGTGAAATGTTCAGCTGCAGTCTGTAATCAATTCAATGTATTTAAGACAAACAGTAGTTAAGACAAACCATTCAAAGAAGCTATGAGAACCGTTACATATAAATAAGTAATTTGGAAAAATTAGGATAATTAGCAGAAACAAATGAGCCCACCACTGAGAAGAGGTCTGGCAGCCTCTCAGCTGTGCTCGGCATGTTAGAATTTAGTGTGCCACTGCATCAGATTTGGCTGGAGATCTAGTGCATTGCTTTGCAGCATGAAAAGAGAACAAGGATCTGCTGTTGTGCCAGTACAGATGGAACAAAAGCTTCTGCCAGCTGCAGATGGTGAAAGGAGTGAAAAGCAAATTTAAAAAATTACTTCCAACATGTTTATCCCTGTCAGAAGCTAAATAGGAACACCTTTGACAGAAGAAGGTGGTGTTTCATGTATAGCAGGAACCAAAAGAATGTCAATAGTTGGTGGTTTCTTCCTGGTTGTGTGATAGAAACCAGAAGGCAAAGGCTAAATTAAATTTTATTTAAAACTGACTCTAAGCCAAAACATTATGACCACTCACAGATAAAGCAAAAAAAAAAGCTGCAATTGATTATATCGCTGCTAAATTAATGTCAAGGTGTTGGACATACTGTGGATAGAGAGATCAGTTCTCAAAGTCAAGTGACAAATGTGTGAAAATCAGAAAGAACTTAGTGACACTGTTCAGACCAATGAACAGAATAATTTATGTGGCCATTTAAGTGGACCTATGTCCTCGTTCAAGAATACATGCAAGAGGAGAATCAATTTTTTGACTGTGAACTGTGTTTACATTCTGCATGTTTGATTAAAAATAATATAACACTACATAAAAATACTTTAACTCTAAACATGGGATATAAAGTCCCTTAACATTTGACTGTGTTTGAAATCACTAATCCTTATGTAGAAAGTTTAGTCTGCCGTAAACTGAGATTTTGAAAGTTGCTTGTTGAAGTTGTTTGATTACTTTTGTGAACAAACTTCTTCATTAATCAAATTAAACAACTAGTATAGATTAACTGTGGTAAAGCCAACTTAAGGCATTAAAACTCTTGTTTGTTTTTAGGTCTTTTTAAGTATTTTTCATCAGCTTTTAGTTTGAGCGCATAAAATGTATAAGCTGATCATGAAATAACATTCATTAATAGAACAATTGTTTAAGAATAATGTTCCTCAATGTAAAATTGCAAACCATTTGCATATATACCATCATCTACAGAACATATTATCATGAAAACATCTCTGTGTGCATAAATATGGCCAAAAATCAATACTAAATGCTCATGACCTTAGGGCCCTCAGGTGGCACTGCATTAAAGACAAGCATGAAGCTGTCATAGAAATCACTGCTTGACTAATGTTAGACATGAATGGCACAAAATTCCGCTCCCAAAGGTCCAGCAACTGATCATCTCAGTTCACAGATGTTCACAGACCATTAATAAAAGAGATGCTATATAATAGTAAACATGTCCCTGTCCCAACTCTTTCAGATATATTGTTGCCATTAAATTCAAGATGAGCTTTTTATGAAATAGTAAAAATGTCCTCATCTCAACATTCAATATGTTTTCTATGTTGGATTATGAATAAAACATTGTTTCATGAAAATCATAACATTCTGATTTTAGTGTCCCAATTTTTTGCAGTTGGGATACTACATGTCTTTCCGTGTTTAGGCCTTATCTTTTTCCATAAGAAATACATACATATAAGCAAAAATTTAAAACAATTAATCCAATGGGATTTTGTATTTTGCAGTTACACCTCCTAAGTGTGTGTGTTTGGATCCCTTCCCATCCTGAGGCTCTGTAAGACCACCAGTGAATCTAGTCTTGTTATTGGGAAGCAGAGGACTGTTTGATAATGTATGAAGGGTCTGATGACTTGGAGAATGCCATTTGGGCACCCTCGTCTCTCACCCCCGACTGCATGTGGGGTGACACAAGTCACAGTCGGGTCAGAATTTTTAAAGCAGCATCTTCCTGTTCCCTTATCACCATGGCCTCTCTGTTCCTGCTATTGAGACGGCCTTCCAAAGCCATGAAGCAGCCTCAGCCTAATTTCCTCTGCCATTTCCTGCTCTCTCCTCAGTCCCTGCTGAATCTACATGTAAGTGACACACTTGCACAGTATACTTGTGTAGAAACGTATTTTCATCTTATGAAGATGTGTCTTTGCTGAGTTGGAATACCATTGAGACAAAGATTATAAAAAGGATATTTAAAAAATGTGTTTCCCACGTATTTCATTAACATATTTTGTACTGTAGTGAAATTATCTAATGCTGTGGAAATAGAGAATTCACAATATAATTATCATCAGAGACAGGAAGAGTAACAGAAGACTGGGAACTCTTAAATGTAGAAAATCAAGTGTAGTAGATTTATGCAATATATTCAGGATTCCAAATGATTTTTTTATTTGTTATTATTATCGTTGTTGTTGTTGTTGTCTAGTATGCAATCATTGTAAATCATTTTTTGAGGTACTCGGCTAATTTGAATTTCCCCCCACTGGAGGATGAATAAAGTATTTTTCTATTCTATTTTATTCTATTCTATTGTATTCTATCAAGCCTGGTAGGAAGTCATTCATGTGGTTTCATTACCCAGTAGCCAAATTCACTTCCAAACGGAAAACAGGAGCCAATTACAAGAAAAGAAAAGAAAAAAAACAATGGGAAATGCTAATTCATTAAAGTACAAAAACTAGCATCTATGAAGTACATAACAGTAAAAATCACAGTTTTGTGCAAATAATTTTTAATTATTTATTTTTCCCTTTCTTTCTTTTCTAGCTTATGACAAAAAAACAAACAGCAGATGTCGACTTGTAAAGTCGCTGTAACAAGTGGCTACAATTAAAAGGTTCTATCTGGCCTTACTGAAAGACATGTAATACAGAATGCTGCATCATTCTCCTGTCTGGTGCAGATAAAGGGAAACTTTTAGTAGGCTTATTTTTATCTTATCTTCTTTTATTATATTTTAATTTTGCCAAAATTGACTTAGATCCACTGGACTAAATGCAACAGCTAGAGCACAACAGGCTCTGGTTGGCCCAAAAGGCATGAGCACAGTTTGTGACTGTGACAGTTTTCGCACAAAAGACACCTCCATGTTATGTTACAAAAGGCAAAAGCTTATTTGGGGCTTTAGCATGAAAGCCAATATGTAGCTGTTGAGTTTAAAATGAGAGATTGCTTTCACTACTCTCTTTATAAAAAGCAAGGGTTCTCTCTGTTGTGATCAGGTTTTAAAAACAAAGAAAATATCATCAAATGCAAATCAGTGATTTGTGAGCTTGTTCCATAGTGGGAAATTTCAGTGGACACATCTTCTCTTCTTCCTTCATCAAGATCATAGTTAGTTTCCAGTAGTGAATAGGAATTCAGGTGTGCTGATAAATCAGTGCATGTTCAGGCATTTTTTTTTTTTCCCTTTGAAATCATTACAGGAGTACCATGGTTTTTCATTTCTTTGCTTTGAACCAAATAAAAAAAAGGGCTTGTTTTCTATTAGATGGGAAAACTTGGGATAGACATCAATATACACAATGATTTGACACACAACAACACTAAATAGACAAAAAAACTAAAGGAAAATCATATCAGAGCTTAGAAAAAGGATCAGACTTTTATAAAAGTAAAAAAAAATGTCCAGACAGCATAAAACAATACACTGTCAGCCACCTGTTGGTCCAGACTGATTCTTTCTCAGGATGAGAAATAAGGATTAATTGAGTTGATACTCCATATGTCATGTGCGTAAATGTACGCATCTGTCTTACACTGGGCATGCTAGTTTTGACCCTGCATGCTGTTGGTGCTGAGATGTGATTAAATAAACCTGACATTCATAATTTACCCAACCCTAACCCATGTAATACATTACATGCTAATGCTCATCTCATAATTAAGTGTAGTAAACTAAAAGGATTTGATCATGTAGGATAGTTTATGTAGGTTTATTCATACTAGGGGTGGGCAATATGACGATATTAAATCGTGAACAATTGCAACGTGAAGACGATCCGTAACAATCTGTCAAACTGTAGAGATCGTGGGATGTCTCGGGCACATTCTATAAATTGCAGTTCTATGCTGATGCACTGACGCACCAGACGTATTACGTTGTCAACCTGACCGACCAATCACAGCGAATTACGGGCAGTGACGCGCTTTCTTACCCGCCTCCTTGTTTGTGTGTGCAGCAGTAGCCGCATGGAGAGCCATGGCTGAAAGTCAAACGGAGGAGTTGGTGGAAAAAATGTAACCTCCATTAAATGGAATTGGTTTGGATTTTCCGCAACTGATTAAGCACACGCAAATTTAATTTGCAAAGTTTGCACAGAAACGGTTCGCACGTCGGGTGGCAACAGACAAACCTGTTCAATCACTTGAAGACAAAGCATCCCAAACAGTTTGCTAAGAGCCAAACAGCGAGGGGTCCGGCGGCACCGGCACCGGCACCGCAGGCGGAGGCAGCAGATGGCGTAAGACCAAATCAGACAACATTTACACAGGCATTTGACAAAGGCACTCCTATGACAAGTCAAGCAAGTGATAGAAAGAGGTAACAGAAGCAGTTACCTTTTATCTTGCAAAAGATATGGTACCGTTTCAAACGTCCACTTCAAGTAGTTGACCCGCGGTATGAGCTGCCCAGCCGAAAAACTTCTGCAACACTGTCTGATTTTCACATTTCAATTTAAGATTGTGATAAAATCGTGATTTTATTTTTAAAAAATCGTGATAGGATATTTTTGCCAGCTCGCCCACTCCTACTTCATACATTAATTCATGATGCTTTTATTACTCATTATATTTTGCATCTTTGTAGTTGCATCCCATGCTTTTATTTTCATACGCTGGTCTGTGTTAATGTTTGCATACATGTAGTCTGTGTGGGTTGTTCTACTTTTCAATTCCAACAGAAAAAGGAAAAATAATATATACATATATATTATTTTTCTTTTTTCTGTATATATACAGAATATATATATATATATATATATAGAATATATATATATATATATATAGAATATATATATATATATATATATATATATATTCTATATATATATATATATATATTCTATATATATATATATATATATATATATATATATTCTATATATATATATATATATATTCTATATATATATATATATATATATATATATATATATATATATATATATTCTATATATATATATATATATATATATATATATATATATATTCATTTTTCAATATATATATATTGGGGGGAGGGGTAATCAAAGACACGTGTTTTTGAAGGAACCCAGGTGGATGTGCTTATATTCATACAGAGAGCATTCTTGATGTGTCCAAATTAATATGTGCATTTATATTCTGCTTCTGAGGGCTGTGCCTGATGATGGTCTAGCTGCTATGTGACTGTCTGACACTGAGAGGTGGGGGTTTGGGGCCCGTGCTCTGTCATTAGCAGGTATTCCAAGCAGACAGATAGTCCCAGTTTAAAGCTTTCCCTGGAAGCCTCAGATGAAATGGCACAAATAATGAGCCACATTATCAATCACAGGCAGGGGGCAGCTGGTTCTGTGTATACGTGTCGCACACACTCTTTGCTTCTCCATCACTGACATATGTATCTATATACATGCACACGCACACACAAAGCCTACAGCAAAGAGAGCAGAGGAATGGCACAGTCGCCTCAGAGCGGAGCTCAGAGATCATTACCCAAGCAGTGCTTTTATTCAGCTCAGGGCTGCCCAGGCAGATTGGACTTGTGCAACCATACTGTGTCCAGCCAACAGAGATAAAAGCAACAAAAGGTCAGTGTCACAGAATAGATTAAGAAACAAAGCGGGGTCTAAAATACAAAACTTCAAATTCAAGATTTTGTGTTTATACTTGTTTAGGACACATCGACTTAAATAAAAAAGATAATAAATAAATCGCTCAGACATTAGATCTTTCTAAATATCTGTGGGGTTTTTTTGTCTTAGAAGTGAATAAAATCAACAGATCAGAATGTGTGAGCTGTCTGCTACTTCTTCTTACTCATCGAGAGCAGAGCAGATGTAAGAGGAGCAGCAAGAGTGTTTTTCCTTGAGATGGACTGAATTCTTTTAAGATTCAAACTCCTTCTTCCCCTAGAGCAGCTTTAAGAGGATGTACAAAAATCAGCGCCAAGGTACAGGTCATAATATTTTTTGTGTTTGCATCAACCAGCTGGAGTTTCTATGTTGTTTCAACAATTGAACAGTTAGTTGAAACTTTTTGTTTCCACATTTATTTTGCATTTCCCAACACACCTGACAAGCAAGCCAAGAAGAATTTTGAGTTTTTATCAGTTCTTTTAAGTACGCCTGGACTATTGGTCAGAATTAAAATACATCAATTAAGATTTTTTTCTTTTTTCAACAAAGAAATCATAACCATATTAAGTTATAAATGGGGACGTTTTGGTAAAAATCACAGGGGTAAAGAAATGCATGCATTCATTGGAGACAGTTTTCAATCACGTTGTGTGTAGGTCAAAGTTTGTAATAGTGAGTAAGCAATTTTTATTCAGCATGAGGAAAAAGACCCATTGTAAGCAAGCATAAAATGTAATATGTAATTGTAAAATAACGTGTTTGAGCTGGGTTTGGCATAACATCAACGATAAAGCATGACGTAATTGTATCTGTAGATGCTGCCATAATCCTCTCCCTCTGACAACGAGAGCCAAAATTAGAGCAGTGGCCTGTACTTATAAGTTCATTGCAGTTCAAACTGGCCGATGCAGCCTGCCCATGGTGTGGCATGGCAACCTGTGGGATTAAAGACACCAGAAAACACAGCAGCTATAACAGCCCAGGCTGAACATCTGTGACCAGACGTCACTAGAGAGGCCGGAAGTTGAATAATACGCCTCTTCATCCTGATGTCAGGACATGACGCGATCATAGGAAATGCTTCAGTGTTCTTTCATTTCCTCTGTAGTGTTGGGCACATGGATATCCTTCCGCAGTCTGGCCATGCAGTGTCTGCTCAGTGACACAGTTTTAAAGGAAACTAAAGAACTGTATTACATTATAATTGTCATTCTTCTAATTATTGCTGGGATTATGAAATGAACCGAAAGGAAAAAAAGTATTCAATATTTTGTATCTATTTTATGTTATGTGTTTTCAAACTCACAATTATTATCATTACTACTATTAATTACAGGTATTACAGATCAACACCCCTTGTTATGGCTGATGTGTTTTTTAAGGCAAGAAATAGAGCAATTGCCTTTCTGCTCTTTTCGTTTTCTTGTTCTCTCTTTGTGCCGAATTTTCTATTTGAGCCTCTGACTGTTGGTGACTCATTTTTACTTGTGTTCTGTGCACCTGACTGGCCAATTATAGCATTTTCACAGCAATACCAGAGGTGGGGTATCTGTGACAACTTGAAATAAATGATCAAAACAAATTAGTCTATTAATGAAAATAGATTGTATTGTCAGTGTTATATGTCAAGGAGTGAAATGTCATACTTCAGCTTGAGTGAGGGTCAAATTCAGGCTTTTGCGTGACCTTTGCAGAGTCTCCTCTGCCATTCCGACAGGGATGCACTGTGCACTGTACACTAAGGTTACAATATTATCTACACTGGATGAGCTGATTAACTAGGGAAGTGACATGACTCATATTCAAATGATTGATAGCAATGAGGTTTTTATACCATCACCACATGACACACCACAATTTGTGCTAATTCATTCATTCATCTTCCATACCTGCTTCAACATATTCAAGATTCCAGGGTGAATGGAACATATTTCAGCTATCACCCAGGGTACACCCTGGACAACCCTCTAACTGCTGTGCTAATTTTTAGATAAAAATATATAGTCAACAAGCAACACAGAGCTGATAATTGCAATGCAATTCCAGGCCATTAGATCACCCTCGATGGCACAGTGACCAAATCACCTATAGAGATCTTTATCACTCTGATTTCTTACATCTAAATTAAACTCATTAATCAACAAGTAATTGCACAATTGCAAAGACATTCAGTATGGGAAATGGTTAGAATGAAGGAGGCCAGGTCTTAAACAGTTTAAAGAGTCTCAGCTCAGATCAATGGAGCGATCACCTATTGACAAGCTTGCTTATTATAATTGTATGCGTATTTTCTACCGTTGCTGTTCAGCACTTTGTAACCGTTGTTTTGAAAAGTGCTCTACAAATAAAGTTTATTATCATTATTATTATTGTTGTTACGCAAAATCTAATAATGAATTCAAAAGTAGCATATAACCCACTTTTATTGGAACTGTGCAGTCATACGATCGCAGTACTCCGGTGATAAGAGAATTCGACGTTGCAGTGCTTACAAATAACTTTGGCTTTGTCTACTGCACCGTCTGGAAGAACTTTGAAATGAAAATGGCCATGCAAACGTTCTGTAACCTTCTCCATGATTGTGTAGCCAGCTTCATCCGCCATTCTTTTAATTTCTGACTGTTTCCTGTGAGCGCCATGGCAGTAAGCAACATACTAGACTCGCTCACAATGGACTTTTTCAAAATAAAAGCCATTGAGCAACAGACGTTTACAATAAAAATAATAAACAAAAACTGCGTTAATGGGAGACAAATAATTGTCAGCGATAATGAAAAATAGGACGTTAATATGTCCAGCACTAATTAAATCATTCAAAAACAATAATAGTGTATCAACACATTATGTTCCACTCAATGCTTGTGTGTAACATATAATTGCAGCCCAACAATTTACTTTAGCTAACATCTTGAAGCATACCAAATAGCTCCTAAAAACAGACACCTTAAGAGGCTGTTTTATCTGTGTGGATTAGCTTTGACCAAATCCTGTCTACTGCACCACATAAACATAAACATAAACATAAACATATATACACACACATTTTAGATCATGATTTCAGCAAGAACTCACTCAACATTACCATAATCTAAGACAAATTTTTTTCAACCTCAGTTGTTGACAGGCTAAGATATTTGCTAAATAGAAAAATTCTACAGTGACACATTAAAATGGTTTTACTCAGAGAGCTACAGATTGAGGCCTAGCTTGTTTGCTAGTTTATGGTAGATTTACAAGATAATCAGCTCTGACACTTATGCTAGCCTGTAATCAAGAGGGGGGTTGGGTGGGATTGTTACTGTATGTGCAGCACTTTCAATCAATAATTAGTTTTCAACTGTGGGATGTGTGTTCAAGTCAACACGTCAACTTTTATCCTCCCTTTTTTTTACTTCTCAGTTACATTCAGTTAATAACAAGGCAAAACTTGACTAAATCACTTGTCACTTCCTGGTTGCGATTAAGCAATTGAAATCAGAATTGGGTTAGAACAGTTATGGTTAGGGCTAAAATTGCCTGTCACTCTCATGGATGCCATTTTACAAGAAGTTGCTCTCACAACCATGTTCTTCATATGTCATGTGTTGTTTTTGGCCTGCATGAGCAAATGACCCATGGAGTCATATTTAAGAGGAAGAAATATATTTTCCATTATAATTATATTTTTTTATGTAGACCCTTTAAAGGAACTTTTGGCAGCTTCATGAGATTGTCAGAATGTTTTACGCACATCAGGAGTTATTATATTATGGTCAAACTCTGTTATTAAATACAAGTAATTTCAGAGTTATGATAAGATATGGGGTTTACAATAACAACTGAGAAATATAAAAAATCCAATTAGCTCAACATTTTCCCATATGTATCCACACCGGGTGTGCTGCTGTGAATGTTTTCACTCAACAGATGAAAAGCTTCTCCTTGGGATTTACATCAACTCCATGTAAATATGGGTCATTATAAAGTAAGTGGTGCCTATTATAGGTAAAGATATTAACCACAGCTTTTCATGGGTGAGATTTAATTTGAAGTGAAGCAGTTGAACAGCAAAGAGGAGATGAGTCACATCGATCTGGCAGCCTATGAATAAAACAATCAGACTCATCTGTCACAGAAAACTGTTCGGAGCTCATTGCCAGTGCATGGCATTCATTATCTTGAGAACACATTCAGGACCTCTTCACCTACAAAGGCACTGAAAAAGAGCTTTGCACTCTTTATGTTTGGGGAGGTAAGGGTGCATCTGGCAAATACAGGACCACGGAAGTGAGCAAATAGGTGCAGTTGAAGCTGCAGATGTTTGATAAAATGAAGTCTTCGTCACTGGCTGCTTCAGACGATTCCAATTATAACTCTTTAGAGGATGAAAACAAGCATTCTACTGACAGTTGTTATTTAGCATTTGACTGAAGAATTTTTGGAAAACCTATAAATGCCTTCCCTAACTGCACAACTTTGTTAAAAATTAGACACTACCTGATCTTATAATTCTAAGGTGAGAGTGGCTGTTAAGAGGCAGTCTTAAATGGAAAACAACAACCCAGAGATTTTTAATTAATAAGATAGTCGTTGGACTTGGAGAGAGCTTGAAATGTCCATCAAGCTCTCTGCGTGTTTTAGCAGTATGGATGGCTTTCCTACATTCAGGGCAACAACAGGGCACATTTCTACCTTATTAGTTTGCAGAGGAGCATGTCCTATTAGTATGTCTTCCTCATGCTTCACTGTGAGGCCTAACAATGACTCATAATGGACTTGCGCCACAAATCCAGGACAAATACAACAATCGGATGACACACACATTTTGAATGTCATACAGAGATATGTAAATTGAGCTAAGCAGATAAACACTTGCCATGAAAATGCATTGCTTACCCTGATCCTATAGGTTTATGGTTTAATGTTCATCCTATTTAGAATAATCACATTAGGCCTTTGCCTAACCAATTCATTGTACTTGTCTCTAGTTGTCTCATAATTAATTTCCTGTTTCAGGGAAATTTAAACCTGAGCCGAGTAAAATACTGACAGTCATAAAAAAAACTTAGCAGTCTGATCCACACTGAATACAAATGTCCCAACAGGCACCAGTAAGATACAGCACTGGTTGAAAAGCCCGGGAATTTTCCTTTAAGATCTTTCGGACAAAGCTGACGAGTAACATCCAAAAATTTTTTTAGATGTGTTGTCTCAACCAATAAATTATTGTAAACCATTAAGGTAGAATGTGAAGAATGTATTAAACATTTGCGTTTACAGTAAAGTGTTTTCACGACAACTCACTTTTTGAACGTTGCTGCACATTTGTTGGCCAGCCTAATCAATTGAAATGACAGGAAAAAGAAACAAAGAGATCTTTTTTTAGACTCGTAGACTGTCCCCAGTACTATCAAAGGTACTTTGATAAAGTCATCATTAGAACAAAGTGAAGTGCTGATGAAAAGCTTTAATGATGGTGTCATTAGTAAAAAAGCAACACAAAGAACTCGGCTCAAGGAGACAGATACAGCCAGAGAAAGGCAGGGATTAGTTTGTTTTATCAGTGTTAAAAATACAAAGCCCTTTCATGAAAAATTTCCAAATCAGAAAGACCGTAGACTTTGATTTTTAGACACCGTTTTGCTAAATAGCGTGAAATTCTGGGTATGGAAAATAGCGTAAAATATGTCAAGACATATTGTTCAGTATATGTGAGAGAGGTGAAAGGAAACCCTACTGCCATCTATAATGTTGCTCTTGAGAAAAATTTCTGTGCTGTGGTAGTTGTGGTAGCTGTGGTAGCACAGTCACCTCACAGCGAGGTTTTTTGTCTCAGCTGGGGCCTTTCTATGTGAAGTTGGCACTCTCTCTGTGTTCACCGACTTCCTCCCACCGTCTTAAAACGCCACCTTGACATATTGAAGAGAAATAAAAAGTCTAAAGTTGTTCATTAGGAACAAAAGACCAACTGCAAAATGTGGTTGACACAAACAGACTGAGGCTAAGTACAAACAAATGGGTATTTTTTAAAACTGTGTTTTTCCAACCTCTGTTCTTCAAAAAAATAAAAAATAAAAATAAATACATATCTACACAGCACCTTTTACAAAAAAAAAAATATGTCCATATGAAATGTAAAAGAACAAAAAAACATACCAGAACAACACAGTTTCCACAGTAACAGCTGACTGCATATACGCAAGGGCACAAGTGGTGATGCTTGCTTAATTATTGCTCAAACCACAGACAGGAGTTTGTTGTCATAAGTTATCTCCTCATATTTGATAAATAGGTATGTGTACAACTACTACAACAAGTGATCTCATCATAGTTGTTTTCTTTTCAATCTGCAGGCAAAACACCTTAGTACAACCAAGTTATTCTCAAAGTTGTTCCGACAACTGGAAGTCCGAGGCGCAAAAACATCTGAGGTTATCAACATACACATTTTTGGTGTACAGGGCTTCAGAGACCACACAATAAATGTCAGTATGTCTGTGATTACTTTAGATTTCACAATTTCAGCAAAAAGAAAAAAAAAAGAAAGAAAATGTAAATAAAAAAGAAAAATATAAACATACAAGGTATAAAACGTAATCGAATTTATATGAAAATTGTGTCCACATTGTTTTACCTCTCAAATATAATGTAGTTACACATAGAAGTGGTGGAACACTTTTAAGTTATACACTGAAACCTAAAGCCATAAATCAGGATTTTATTGATTTTCTGTCCCTAGGAGCTTACACCCAATACTCAGGATGACCATTACTCAACGCTGACTTTGAACATTTCTTTTCAACACCAGTCCAACATGTTTCAGTTCGAATAATGACGTCCAGGCAGCAGAGGTTCTTGGACACTCAATTAAAGAGTTATTAAAGGTAGTAGAATGTATCACATTTTTGCTTGTGATATTTTGCAAATATTATTTTGATCATCATTTACTTTGAAATTCCCAGACACAAATGTGACCTCCAACTCTACCAAATGAAGCAGAAAATGGAACACACTGGTAAGTGAGCAGGTCATGCAAACACCTCAGTCACAGTGTAACTGGTATCTGAGCCCTCTTTCGCCTGCAGTCATCTCAGCATCTCCTGTAGCACACCAACAGTCACAGACCCAGAGGACTTTTGTCTGCTGACTTTCTATGAGCCTGGCAGACAGGAGGTGTGTGGGGGGTGGGTTTAGCAGAGTAATTCTGCAACATTGCAGGGCCGTGACCAACTCCACCGAGGATGTCACAGACACATTTGCGACAAGGTTACCATCAAAACTGCATGGTGGCAAAGACAAAAATGACAACATGCATCTTTGAACACACATATACAGGCTAATCTGTCCATTTATCTCAGGTTAATGGGAATGTGAGCAACAATTCTCACAAATTGCACGTTTTGCAAAGAACAGTCAATGTAGGTTATAATAAAGGGCACTGTACACAGAGGATTCACAACGCAGCCTACTCTCCCAGTTCCATCGAGTACACAATATTTTAATTATAATACAAATAGAATGTAAATTACAACAAACAAAAAAAAAAACAATGAGTTAAAATGTCCAGCACCAGTTCTGTACAGTATCAACTACAGCCTTTTAAACCTGGATTTCATAAGATTCATAATAATCCTTACGATGTATTAACCCGTCCCATACTAAACATTTTAATCAGTTTGTGCAGTCAGAAGCAGTTCACACTTCAACTGATCAGGCACCATATGAAGTACACACTGAAAATAAACAAAGTTGACCAAAAAAAAGGATATTTGCTGAATATTTATACTGTTATTATTATTTCATTTTTTTCATTTCATCATCGACTTGAAAGTAAGCCCTTACGGTCCGGTACTGTCTACCACAAAAAGATTCAGTGGCAGTACGCAGTACCAGGAAGATGGTACTGGCTGCCTGCTATAAAGCCCTCATTCATAACTGGTCAGGGGTGCAGATCCGATGTCAGGATTGGGGGGGGACAATAAAGTCTTTTTTTTTTTTTTTTGCCCTTATGCAACTCATACCATGCCACCATAAATCACAATTTCGTAGAGTCTCGCCACATCATTCAATAAGTACTGCACAGGGAATAATTTATTGTGCTTACCTTTCTTGTTTATTTGTTCTAGGGCTGTAAAGTCCTAGTCGACTGGTTGACTTATTGGTCGATAATTCTGATTGCCCTGTTAATTTCACACAGTCTATGGTTAATTTCATCAGGAGGAAAGTGCCAAGTGCTAATGGGGTGTTTTCAGAGCACCCCCGTTCCACAGGTAACAGCCTGTCTTCAGAGAACCCCCCCTTTGTTTCACTATTTTGGATTAGCCCAACCCACTAGAGACAGGTAGATTCTCTACCATTCTCTATCCTCTACCATCCATGCCTAAGACATCGGCAGTGAGGCAGAATTTTATCAAAATAGATGGTGGGAAGAAAGTTGAATGCAAAATTTGCAAACAACAGTTTGCATATCACAGCTCGACTACAAACATGGAGTATCATCTAAACACGGGAATATTTAAATATTATAGGCTACTAATATCATATTAAACAATATTTTAGTCTAATAATCGTTTATTTGTTTTATAACTGCAGGCGCACCCGCACCCAACAACGGCAGCCTCCCTCAGATACACCCTAGACCATGCTGGATGCACGTGATGCAAAACGCTGTCAGAGCCGTCATAGTAGAGTTTGACTCTGACTCTGACTTTGCACCTAGCCTTTGAAACGTGTAGGCCTACCACACGTTTAATGTATTTACGATCGATGCAAAATGTCCAAATTAAAATCAGTAGGAGAGTAAACAGGTGTTATTTTGTTCAATTTCAACGATACAAAACACCTCGTAAAAGAAACTGCTTATGAGCCAACGCCCGGAGATTTCACTCAGCAGTACGTGAATGCGCATGCACGTCTCCTTCCAAAAGACAGCGTTTGCTATGGGGATCAGTGCGTTTGATTTAATGTAATAGTACCGGCAATAATTTAAGACTACTTTCACCCCTGGGTGTGAGTGTGTGCACCCAGCCAGTGGGGAGCACGAGCCAGTGTATTTTTAGTGCCGGTCCCAAGCCCGGATAAATGGTGAGGGTTGCGTCAGGAAGGGAATCCAGCGTAAAATGTGCCAAGTCAATGATGCGAGATCGACTCACTGTGGCGACCTCTGATAACGGGAGAGGCCGAAAGAAGAAGAAAATGATGAGCTTGTTGCCTTGGTAATTGCTAATTGCTTTTCAAAATCATAACATTATAGTGTTATTTCATCCCTCTACAGTACATAAAATGTATAAGGATGGGTGAAAACCAATACAATTTATGCCTCTTTTCATACGTTTCATGTACTCAAGACATGCTTTGGATTTGGATTAGATAAAGTATTATAAAGTATAAAGAAGGGTTTCTTAGTGGTTTACTTACTTTGGAATTCTGTTTCACAAAAAAAGCTGTTCAACAACTTTGAGCTACACTGTCAATCCTGCTGTAATTTTTATAGTTAAAAAACACAATACCAGAAAAATGATTGTCAATTAAAGTGTCTTTTCAGCTAGTTACAGCTAGCACTATAATAGGAGTTCAACTTTGAGTCAGCAAACATAAGTTACTGTATTTTTCAAAATGTGCTTTAAGTCACTGTGAACATATAAGTAGCGATAATGCTTTTATTTACTTTACTTATTTAAATACTATAACTTTTACAATTATATATCATTAATTTCCCAGCAAACCTAATGTAAATCATCGATACTGCTCATTGTCATAAATGTAAAGCAATTGAGGTAAATCTTGAGTTATTTTTAATTTGCTGTAATTTACTGTGAACACATGAACAATATGAATATACTTCACTCGTCACCTTCACAATATCCTTAAAGTCTCTCATATCTAGCAGAAGTGGAAACAATTTCTGAAGAAAGACAAAACTGTCGACTACAGACTGAAATTGTACTATGTAAAAGATCCTTTTATCAATAATTTGCATTAAAAAAGCAAAGTTTACTCCACAGTAAGACATGGCAGTGACGACAACAGGGGCAAAGCATTTCACCAAATACAAAATTGAGACTCTTATTAGAGAAACAAAGATGTACAAATGTGTTTAATTCTGTGTTTTAAGCTCTGGGATCACAAACAGAACCAAAAAAACAATAGCAACAGAAAAAAGTAACAGAGGCTGTCAGCTCTTTTAAGTTTGAAGCAAAGGTGCCCAGAGCAGACCACACAGAATCCATAACTGTCCTATATCTGAAACTATTTATTTTTTTCTTTTATGCCCAGAGACTTAAGGGAGTATTTTCAATCGACCAATAACAAATCTTCAACCTGTGACAAGACCTGAGAAATCTGCTTTAGGAAAATCCTTGCTGGCCGCTCGAGTTTTCTGTCTGCTGGATGATGTGAAATGAAATGGAACTCACCTTTCTCTGCTGTCAATACATCCATCATGTCTCTGTGGCCTCATGGATAGTTTCACCCTCAAGCATAAACTGTGTAAAATATTTGGAACTCTCTCGCTGGGGGTTGGCAGTGGACTTATACACTCATAACTGAGCACAATTCATGTAAAACCTGTATTATATATTTATGGTAATTGCACACACACACACATTCATTCACCCAGTCACATGCTCGCTGTACAGTTGCTGTGTCATCCTGTGGTTTCAAACCATCCGCATCCACAGTTATGATATGTACTTGCTGCTGGTATTGTTGCTGCTTGTGCTTTTTTTTTTCCTCTCTCCGTTTGTCTACTTGCAGGTGATGCTGATGGTTCTCCGCCTGGATTCCCCACAGATGCCGTAGGATGTTTTCTGTTTGGCTTCTACAGATGTAGCAGCTAGTTGTCTGGTTCTCAACTGTGCGACTAAAAAAAAAAATCTGAGGTTGCATCAGTGCGTGGAAATAGCCACAGATGATAAGATGAAAAGAACGATTGACAACTTCTTTGTGAAGAATGTTAAATGAAGGCCTGATTAGTCCAAAAGTCATAACCAGTGCTCTGACACGGAGCCATCATCTTCCAAGGTTATGTCAAGCCATAGTCCGGAGACAGTATCAGTTAATGAGCCGAGGCAGCAAGAGGCAGGTGCCGTCGAAAATTTGGGTGCACCTAACTTTTGTGCTGTTGAACCCAAGAAAAAAAGTTGGGCATACCAGTGCAAAAAGTTAGTCTAGAGCCCTATTGGGGGTGACTTGAATTGTTATCTGGATCCATATCTGGACAGCTTCTCCTCGGCTCCCCTACCCAAAATCCTTAGCATACAAACTCTTAACAATTTGATGAAGTCAAAGAAGGTGGTAGATATTTGGATATTACAACACCCATCTGATCGTGATTATTCTTTCTGATCTCACACAGATCATACACACGTATGTATGATCTGTGTGAGATCATACACACGAATTGATCACTTCTTAGTGGATTCTAGATTAATCTCAAATATTGACCACACTAAATACCACAGCATAATCAGACCACAGTCCGGTCACCCTTAAATTTCAACTGTCTCTCCTTAGGCAGGCTTATAGTTGGCAATTTAACCCTTTTTCTCACAGATCAGGTATTTAAGGAATATATCACATTGCACATTTCGCAGTTCCTCTAGATAAGTGACAATGGGGAGGTGAATGATTCAATACTGTGGGAGACACTCAAAGTATATATTAGGGGTCAAATTATTTCTTATGAAGCAACATTGAAAAGGACCTAGTGAGGCAGGTTGGACATGATTAAGAAGGAATTCCTAGCTGCAGAACAGGTTTATAAAACCTCTTTGCTCCAAATGGATTATGATAACGTCCTTAAGTTAAAATATGAATACAACTCCATTCTCGGGGAACCAATTGGCAACACACTTCTAAAACTTTTTTGAGCTTGGTGACAAACCAAATCAGTTATTGGATAGGCAGTTAAATGGAAAACAAGAAAAATGAGCCATCTATAAAATTAAATCTAAATCTGGTCTGATGCTGACTGACTTAAAGGATATAAACATACAATTTATTGAGTTCTACTCTGAAATTTACACTTCTAAATCAACAGCCACACAGGAAGACTTTGACCAGTTTTTTGATTGCTTCAGCTCCCACAGCTGGATGAAATTTTCAGAGAAAATTTAGACTTGGATTTTACACAGTTGGGAGTTACAGGAAGCCATCAAAACATTTCCTACGGGAAAGGCAGCTGGACCAGACAGGTTTTGGCCGGAGTTTTACAAGCTTTCCATGATCTCTTTACTCCTATTTTGCTGCGAATGATTCAAGATATATTTAAAAACAAGATGTTCCCATCCTCTCTTAGTGAAGCAAGCATTTGTGTTTTATTAAAAAAAGATAAAGATTAAACAAACCCTGGCAGTTACAGGCCCATTGCACTCCTAAACTATGACTTGAAAATAATCACAAAAGTATTGGCAAACCGCTTGGGCAAGCATATAGCTAATATCATTCACCGCGACAAAACTGTTTTTTTTCCCAGGCAGGTACTCCTTCTGTAATGTCCGCAAAATTCTCAATATTTCATATGCCACTTATGATAGAGTAGCCCTATTTAATTGTGACATTAAGGAGGTTTGGATTTGATGACACATTCATAGAATGGTTTAAATTATCATACACTGATCCAAAATCCTTCATTCTCACAAATGGAGATAAATCCACCCCGTTTTCCTTGCAATCTGGAGTTCGCCAGGGGGACCCATTGTCTCTCTTGCTGTTTGACATCGCACTGGAGCCGTTGGCACTTGGCATTAGGAGTCATCCAGACATTAAAGACAGCAAGTTGGGCGACATTGAGACCTGAGTGCCTCTTTACGTGGACGATCTCCTTATTTGTTTGGCTGACTCAGCAGTCTTTATCCCCATCCTGCTGGATTATATAAATTCCTTTGGGAGGATTTCTGGTTATACCATAAATTGACACTGCCCTAATTCATGATTGGTTAATGTTATTAAAATGGTGAGCCTACCTAGGTTTCTTTATCTCTTTCAAAACTTGCCTGTGTATTTAAATGCATCCTTTTTTAAGAAGCTTGATTCTATTATATTGCCCTTTGTATGGAGCTACAAATCACACAGGATATCCAAGGCCCACTTACACAAACCTCTTAAGAAGGGTGGTCTTGATCTGCCTATTTTTAAACACTACTATTGGGTGGCTAACTCCAGGGCTCTTACCTATTGGAAAAGCAGAGGCAAACTGATAGAAGCCCTTCGTGGTTACAATTAGAAGCCTCTGTGGTCTAAGAAACTTATTCTCCTGACCTGGAAGTCCACCACACCACCTTGTTTTGCACACTGGCTGAAAGAAATGTTGTCCATTATACAGATGGAAAAACTCTTTACAAACTTTACAAACCCAACACACAAAACAGATTTGAGAGAACATGGGGACCTTTCTTGGTACAGTGTCACATGACTCAATAACCACAGGAACTCTGACTTGTCTGGCAATATAACTATGTTGTATGGTGTTGGATTGGATTCACTTATTCATGTAATTTTGCCTTGCTCTGGAGATACTTATATTGCAACAACTTCATCTGACAAGAAATAGCTAACAAAAACAAAAAAACAGACTGGCAGTCTGTTTTTTTTTGTTATTGTTTTTTCTCCTGAATGTCCTGTTACTGTCTTTGTAAGAAATGTGTAAACTACAAATAAAGTATTAAAAAAATCATGCCAAACATTGGTTACATTGCTTTCACTTAGCTTAATGAGGAAAAAAATAAATTAAAAAAATCAGCAACCTTACAACCCGCCACATTTAACCAAAATTACATCTACGGTAAACATACTGTATAAGACAACTCGAGTGTAAGCCAGCTTAGAGTGTGATAGTGACAACATTGTTCATTTTGACACCACCAAATGTACAAGTAAATTTACTAACAAATTTGTAGAAAAGATTACCAGACACCCAACACTATTTTTCAACACCAATGGTTTCACAAGTGAGTGCACTGTCTGGTATACATGTTTCATTAAGGAGACCAGTGCTTATACAGACGGAAATCTGCATGGACACAAATCCTTACTTGCAGATAATTATGTTCTCTGTGCAGTTAAAAAAAAAAGTCTCATGAGAGTGGATCAGTTGAACTTTTTGAGACACAAAGGGTGCTGCACAGACTTTGCTGCTTTCGGGACACATAGGACCCCTGTCTGAATTTTACTGGCGTGGATCCACAGTGTTCTGCTCTTGACAAAGGGCTGTAATTTCTTCAGAATACTGAGCAATTTCTGTCCATCTTGTTTGCCAGTTGGTAGAATTAACTGGCTACAGCTTGCCTCTGCCAAACAAATCAAATGCCAAACTGCTTTCTGTCCCCTAGTTGTATACCCACCTCTGTGATGGCTTGCATAGGAACCTTCTATAGAAAGACTGAAGTGTCACAAAATCAAGTTGTAATGCCTAGATCACATATAGGCTCAGTAATCCACTCCCACTCTCTAAAAGCATTTCTATTACTATGACTGGCTGGAGGTCAGATGTTGTGGACACAAAAAAGAAAAGAGACTGCCCCCAATAAAAATCATGAAAAAGTTACTTTAGTGTGAGACAACCTTATGTGTTATAATGCAAGCTTGTCATTTATTGATGCAACTTTATGAGAAGGATTGTGTGATCTGCAGTAGCTCCTATTAATGCAAAACTGTAGGAATATTGTAGAGGTTTATACCAAACTGGCAATCTTGATTAACAATAACAAAGCAATTCTGCACAGGTGGTTGTTGCTCAGTGGTTAGAGTGGGTTCTCCAGTAATTGGAAAACTGGTTGTTTGATTCCCACTCTCACAACTCAAAAATTGGTGAAATTTTTGTTTTTGTTTCAAACTGACAGCTGGAGGGGTGTCAGTCCACCTCCTTGTCTTGCTGTGATCAGCTGCCCACAGCTCCAGTGCATGGCACCTGTCTCTATGAGTGTGTGACCATGTGCATGTTCAACAGGAGCCAACCTGGATGGGTTAAAAGCGGAGGACAAATTTTGTGTAATATATATATATATATATATATATATATATATATGTGCATGACAATAAATTTGATCTTAATCTTAATCATTGTAGCTCGATAGCAGAACAGCTGCACCAGCTCCATTTAAGGGTCAAAGTGACCACAGAGTGCCCAAAAAACAAACAGGGATCAATAAAAATGTGCATAAAGATTTTGTTGGATTCAGTTTCATTTATTCATTTTTTCAGATAATACAGAGTGTATTATCATTTGTTAAAAATGTACTGGTCAGATAATGTAAACTGGTCTCAATGCAGTCTTGTCTCCAAAGATGTGTTTCTATAAGTGCCCTGCCATTTGTTTTTTTATCATATGTCCATGAAAATCTCACCTGCAGGACATTACATTATGAGCCTTTAGATTCACCATGATAATGGATGATTAGTAGTAGACTAATGAAACTGAATCCAACAAAATCTTTGTAATTTTTCCATGAGTTGTTGCACATCAACAAGATTTGAGCAGTTTCATATGTAGGTGCAACCACAGACAATTGCCTCTTGCAGTGCCGGTTCACAGAGAATGGGCTGGGAAGTGAACAGCCATGCAGGAAGCAGCCGGCCATTCTAAGAAGCTATATCTGTACAATATCCCTAAAATACAATATATGGCCGCTTGTTTTGCTCAAATTTATGGGCATGATTCACAACTTTCTGACGGGTGACCGGCAAGATGAAGAATTGAGAAACATTCTCTAGTTTTATATATGACAGTACCCATTAGCAACTGCTCTGCTTTGTACAATTCCATTTTAAAAAAGGATATAAACGTGAACAGAAATATGGACCCACAGAAGGCTGGAGAGATGGAGGCAGTGTGGCTTCCCTTTTTTGCAACCAAGTTTAATTTAATTTCCATCACAGCAGAGTGTGGTACAGAAAAGTCAAGCATGTAATGACAAATAATATGAAAATATTGTCACAATAAGATTATAGCAGTTAAGTTGGATGTCTGCTGTCTGTATTACCATTTGTAATCTTTGGTGCTATCAAAGGCAATTTGACCGCAGCAAAATTTCTAAAGCTTCAGAAATAACATTACACATGTTGAAACAATTCGTTCTACATATTTGTAGAATGAATTCTTTCAGGTTGTTTGTTGGGCCTGATACATACAAGACCTACAGTGATATATGTCTGCTATGTAGTAAACGACACAGTCTCTCTGCAGTGAATGGTCACGGTACCTTCAAACTTGCTCCTCATAGATCAGCCATTTCTTGGCAAAGCTTCAAGAAAAAATAATCTAATTTGTTCTGTTCTGCTCCAGTGAACCATGTGCCTTCCACAAGATTATTGATAAGAACGACTCGACACAGGAACTCTCAGAGAAATCAAATGCAATATTTCAAAGAAGTAGTCACAACTTATTTACATCATGATCGGGGACAGCTCAGTTGCATTCACATTATCACCTTTTCCCTAATTACTTCCTCACAATTTCCATGAGGCATCAGTGAAATCAAAAACATGCAGTTTTATTATTTTCTTTTTTTTTAAAAAGTGATAGAGACCAACAGATGGAATGTAGTTGGGTTTTTTTTGCACATACATGTAGGACAAATTCTGAGAGGTATAAAATAAAACAATACAGGTTACAACGAAGCACTTAAATCCTGGTCTATGCTCAGGTTTACAGTTGTATTTGATTTCTTAGTGCACAATAAGTTGTCTTACATCGGATGCTGATGACACATTCCAGACTTTACTCAAAACTTTTTCAGAACATGTTTCACAAAGTTTATAACAGCGTATTGCTTGTAGTTTTGGCCCAAGGGTACCACTTTTCCATCAGCCTATTAAGGATTAAGGCCGAGTTAAGTACTGTACTCCGCTGATATTATGTGACTCAGGATGGGGAAAAGAGATCAAATCAGAGAAGAAGAAGCAGAAATATCTTATTTTAGAAAACACATTCAAGAGTGGTTTGAAAGGGATGTAGGCTTCTCATTATCCATTCCTCATTAACCAGTTTTTAAAAATTCACTTTAAAATATTACACAAACAATATAGAATGCATATAATGAGAACAGAATAAATTCTTGGAGACCACTCTTTTGCCTTAAATGTAAGATGGCAATTATGAGATATATATATCTATAGATATAGATATATATATCTATACATATATGTATATATTCAGGATCGGAAGTTTCTTTAGCACATAAAGGATGAAATGGGATGGCTAGAATTGATGCTCTGTCTCCAAAGTAATTATGGATTCATCTGTTTAAATTTAAAATCCTCCTGTCCTTTTGGTGAATATGTTGTTTTTGCAACAACAAAGCAGGAGCATTCAGTCAAAAGATTCAGATGCAGCTCCGACTATTGTTAACATTTCGATTTTACTTTGTTGGATCATTTTAATTTGAGCATTTTTAATTTGAGCATTAGCTTCAATGACAAAACATGTTAGGAAAAAATATTTTAAGGTTTTAAGATCGACTCAGGCTATATAACCCCCAGACCCCAAATAGTGTGAGGGGGGTATTGAAAATGGATGAATGAAGGGGAAAAAAAGGAGCAGAAATTGTGAGATGGTTATGTTTTTCACTGCTTGTTCTCTACAGGGAAACGTTGTAGCTACATAACGTAAAGCTGTAAGCATGTATTTACTGTTTCAACATTTAGGTTTAAACCCTAGCCTAAACATATTTGTACTAATTTGTAACCTTACCATATATATTTTCATGTTCAGACATAATTGACCTCACCTGACAACAAAACAAAGAAGTGAAAAGATAAAACTCCATAGTGTTAATAACTCATGGTGTTAATAGGTCATGGTGTTAAGCCATGACCCATCCCCTTCTTGATGCTGTTTTTGAAGATGTGATAGTTGTGCTATCATAATTGACTGTTTCAGTTGAGGCAAATCTTTACTTTGCAACAAAAAATATAATTTTCCTTTTTTTGGGGCCTTGAAAATTTTTATTGTTATGTTGTTTCTTTGGGCACGCATGACAGTTTCACAGAATGAAAAAAAACATGGGTTACATACCCATGTTATTTAGTTCATTTTAGGATTTTTTAGTTGTTTATTGGGCTTCTTTTTGGACCATATTACTTTTAACATATTCTGGCATATTCAGTGATTTCTTATATGAATGGTAGACAAATAAAAAAATAAGCCTACTTGTAAAGTAAAATAAGCCAAAGTGAGATCTGACAAACAAACAAAAACATTCAATCCAACTGCAGCTATAAAAGAAAATTTAAATAGGCCTTTTAGCAATGAGTCAATAAACACTTTATTCTAAATGACAGCTTCTGTTACTGTTTGAAAATTTGACATAAATGACAGAATGTTGCCTGGGCCTTCATTGATGAAGAATTATAACTCATCTATGCAGACTTGCCCGTCCATCACTACGCAGAACCTTATTTGAAGATGAACTGAATTCAAATCTGTCTGCACAATTCTATTAAAAATTCCCAAGTCTGTTATCTATTAATCACTTCTTATGACAAACGGTGCTCCAGCTGCAGGATGCAAGTTACAATTCTAAGGCATATTTTAAATGCAAAAATGTCTTTATACACAACACAGACAGATAGTTATAAAAGAAAGAAAAAACAAGCTCACCAACATGAAAGTAGAACAGACTTAAAGCAGTTTCGTTTTGTCATCACAGAAGAAAATATGCTTTTAATTGGAAATCATATCAGATTGACATGAACACCAAAAATGACGTGAACCTGAGTAGAAAAATAACTTGTTGGTAGTTTGGAGGTTAATTAACTTTTCAATCTGTTAGATTGATCTCACACCAGGAGACAAACTGAAAGCATCACCTCAGGAAAGCAGGAGGCAGTCTCTCAGATTTCATGTCATTGAGTCATGGAGTTTGTGCTATAGTTTGTTTTCACAATATCAGAGTTTACTTCCTTACTTTGGGTGTGGTAATACATTGAAAGCGTTGATCCCTGTGTGATGCCTCAGCAGATTCTCCTTCTTCTGATGTACAGTTTTTTATCAATCCTCTTGAAAGTTTAACCAATTAGAATTTAAAAACGAAAAGGGACAACAACCAACTTATAACACAGACTATGTTACACACTGAGAACAAATAATAACAGAATCATATAAAACAGCAGATCTCTTTTACCTCACAAGCAACCTTCATGAATATTTCATAGAAAAACCTGTTTTCTTTTTAAAAGTTTATTTATTCTTCTCATCTTCTACATTTGAATAGAAGTCTGTCAAGACTACCCTCTGGGTTTAAAATGTACTCTGTTCTCTGTGTGAAATGTCTTTCTTCTTTGGATTTAAATGCATCAGATCCAGTGCATATTTCTACAGTTGCCCACAGCAACTGTGGTATTTGTGCTTGCTCATAAAGACAAAACTATGTTATATTACCGACTCATTTTCACGTCTTCTGGCAGTGTTCACTTTTGACTTCTGATTCGCTGCACGGTTTAAACCGCAGAGCAACAAACTGTTTCCTACAGAATAGCACTCACTCACGGAAACCGCTGTGGCCTTGGTTATAAAAAAAAGTTCTTGTAATTCGTGAAGGACATCAAGACTTTTCTTCAAACTATAAAATAAGTGCAATGAAAAGCTGCTTGGCTTTATCTTCATTAAGACTTGAGTACACCTACACGAAATGCTGAATAAAGTATTTACTGCATACATATATATATATATATATATATATATATACACACAAAAAAATATACATACATACATGTATAAATACACTGATGAGCCATAACATTATGACCAGCTGCCTAATATAGAACGTGTTCTGCTCATCCTGCCAAAACAGCTCTGGCCTGTCAAGGCGTGGTCAAAGAACATCTGAAGGTGTCTTGTACCAGGACCTTAGCGAAGGAGCTGTTGGGCCCTGTGGGTTGTGCGGAGGGTCTTTGTGTAGTGGGCTTGCTCTCATGGATGCTATCAGATCCCATCAGGTTGGTATCTGGAGAGTTTAAAGGTCAAGGGAACACCTCAGGCTCTTTGACATGTTTTAAGCCCTTCCTAAGCTGTTTTTGCTAGGCTCAGTGCTGTCCCTCGGGTGAAAGCTGCTTGTTGTAGGTAGGTGTTAAAGCGAAATCCATGTGAGTCCCAGGATGTAGGTTTTCCTAGCAGGACCTGTAAGTGGTTTTAATGTTGAGGCTGATCGGAGTATACATTGTGTATACAATTCATACACACATATTAAGCAGCAAGCTTCGGGATGTTTTTGTCACAAGTAATCAGTAGGTTATTCAATTTTTGGTAAATAATATTGCTTAGTCAGCTGAGCTCTAGCTTAAGATAAATCTCTTTTGTAGCCAAATTACCTGGACACTGTTGTGAGTATGAACATGTACAAAATGTCCCTCCTGAATAGAGCAATGTTCACAACCTCAAAAACCAAAACTGATGGAATCTATGGTGCATCTCATATTCCCAACATGCCATCAGCACCCAGTGTCTGAATTCTACTGCAAATGAAAAAGAAATAATCACATTTGTGCCCAGTGGAAGTATAAATTTCACCATGCTTTCAGTCATTTTTTTTCCCCAGCTTAAGACAATCTAAGAAATCAGGTATTTTCTTTCAACATCTGACTTTGAAAAAAAAGTTCTGCAGTTTTTTTTCTATTCTTACCTTGACTACTGTAATTCACTTTATTCTGTATCAGTCAGGGCTCCCTCTGTTATCTCCAGGAGATTCAAAACACTGCAGCTCGACTCATTACCGGGACAAAGAGACATGAACACATCAGCCCTCTGCTCACCTCCCTGCACTGGCTCCCTGTTAGATATTATATTGACTTTTAAATCCTACTGCTCAGCTTTAAAGCCCTACATGGGCTTGTTTCAAAATGCATCTCACACTTCTTGAAAGTATGTTGTTTAGATCCACATATCATAGTTTGTGGCAAAGGGAGGTTGGGCCCCCAACTTATATAACTATTTTACCACTTTCAAATTGTTTCATAAAGCTTTCTTCTTTAAAAAAAGTCTGGTCTATTTATCACACATTTTATTATTGTAGTCTCATACACATGCATCTGACTTAACTTTCCCCATCTCTTCTTTTAAGCATTTTAAACATCACAACAAGAAAAGTGTGATACTAGTAACATTTTTCTAGGTTACTCAACCACTCAAAGTGCCACTCAAAGTGCTTTAGACTACAAACTACAATGACCCATTCATGTACACATTTATACAGCAGATTTTATCTTACAAATACAGCCCTATTTTTGTGACACAAACAATGACACATCGAGGGCAGATATGGGGTTCAATATCTTTCCCAAAGACAATGACATACAATCTGGAGGCACAAGGAGCACGATTAGGGGCCTTTATTCAGAAGTTGAAAGATAACAGAGTAGAGGTTGGACTTGTCTGGAAGAACAACGATGGCGACAAATTAGAAATGCCAACGTTAACAGCCATGGCAGCAAAAAAGCCAACCATTCATATAAATCGGACAAAAGGGCAAACAGTGAAAGTTATTTGTTACAAAACTGCAACACTGATAGTAAATTAGTCCCATTTGTCATCTGTCACCACAACAGCAAGTGGACGTCTAAGCTGAAATATTAGGAGTAGCCATGTAGTTTAAATAATCAAAAGAGGAATAGCAGAAAAGCAGCGTACATGATATTTTACCAACATACTGTCCTCCCAGAGCATGAAATGCAGACATTTGTCAGAGCCTGTGGCATCTCTGAGATACACTTGAGGTGTCTTTTTGCATCACTGCCCTGATGCACCTGCCTCAACAGTATGAGAAGGTACACAAATACTCCGACAACATTCTAGAGTAGACTTTTTACTTCAACGACAGGTTCCTCCTAAGTGAGCTGAAGGGTGGGTGGAAGGAGGCCACAGCACTTATTAAGAGTCCTAAGTTCCAGACCAGTTTGTCACAATTATTTATTTTATCAACGTCCATGTTTTCTGTTTCTTTTTCAGAGACTGGTTACTTGAGGTGTCCCTTGCTGTTTGGCTAGTTTAATGCGGCAAATAGGCCGTGTTGAAGTTTAAGGCTAAAAAAAAAAAGAATCCTAACTGATTTAGAAATTGCTTGGTTAGATTTAGGATAATATATTTTTTTTAAATTCATGAAGCATCTGACAACAGTAGCATCTGACTCTTTCAGAGTCAGAAAAAGCTGTAATCAACTTTCTTGGCAAGGAGGATGGACTGTATGAGTCACGAGCAAGGTTTCCATTGCAGCTTTTGATTTGCATGAGGAGATGTAATTGACAAAAAGATGTAAGAATTCCAATAATGTGCAAATTGTTTTGCACAAATAATGTGATTTTGCCTGTTCTGAAGAAGACATACACACGTGGACAAAATTGTTGGCACCCCTCAGTTAAAGAAGGAAAAACCCACAATTCTCACTGAAAGCACTTGAAACCTACAAAAGTAACAATAAATAAAAATTCATTGAAAATTAAATAATCAAAATCAGCCATTACTTTTGAATTGTAAAAATTTTTGAATTGAAATAGAAAAAAAAAAAAATAATGAAATAGGGCTGGACAAAAATGATGGTACCCATAACTTAATATTTTGTTGCACAACCTTTTGAGGCAATCACTGCAATTAAACGATTTCTTTGTCAATGAGCGTTCTGCAGCTGTCAACAGGTATTTTGGCCCACTCCTCATGAGCAAACTGCTCCAGTTGTCTCAGGTTTGATGGGTGTCTTCTCCAAATGGCATGTTTCAGCTCCTTCCACAGATGTTCAATGGGATTCAGATCTGGGCTCATGGAAGGCCACTTTAGAATAGTCCAACGCTTTTCTCTCAGCCATTCTTGGGTGTTTTTGGCTGTGTGTTTTGGATCGTTGTCCTGTTGGAAGACCCATGACCTGCGACTGAGACCAAGCTTTCTGACACTAGGCAGCACATTTCTCTCCAGAATGCCTTGATAGTCGTCAGATTTCATTTTACCTTGCACACATTCAAGACACCCTGTGCCAGATGCAACAAAGCAGCCCCAAAACATTGCTGAGCCTCCTCCATGTTTCACCGTAGGGACAGTGTTCTTTTCTTCGTATGCTTGGTTTTTGAGTCTATGAACATAGAGTTGATGTGCCTTACTGAAAAGCTCCAGTTTGGTCTCATCTGTCCAAAGGACATTCTCCCAGAAGCTTTGTCGCTTGTCAACATGCATTTTTGCAAATTCCAGTCTCGCTTTTTTATGATTTTTTTTCAGCAGTGGTGTCCTCCTTGGTCGTCTCCCATGAAGTCCACTTTGGCTCAAACAACGACGAATGGTGCGATCTGACACTGATGTACCTTGGCCTTGGAGTTCACCTTTAATTTCTTTGGAGGTTGTCCTGGGCTCTTTGGATACAATTCGAACGATCTGTCTCTTCAATCTGTCATCAAGTTTCCTCTTGCGGCCACGTCGAGGGAGGTTGGCTACTGTCCCGTGGGTCTTGAACTTCTGAATAATATGAGCCACTGTTGTCACAGGAACTTCAAGCTGTTTAGAGATGGTCTTATAGCCTGCACCTTTAAGATGTTTGTCTATAATTTTTTTTCGGAGGTCCTGGGACAATTCTCTCCTCCGCTTTCTGTTGTCCATGTTCAGTGTGGTACACACCTTTTCACCAAACAGCAGAGTGACTACTTGTCTCCCTTTAAATAGGCAGACTGACTGATTATGAGTTTGGAAACACCTGTGATGTCAATTAAAGGACACACCTGAGTTAATCATGTCACGGACAGTGTGTCACTCTGGTCAAATAGTTTTCAATCTTTTATAGAGGTACCATCATTTTTGTCCAGCCCTATTTCATTAGTTTGTTTTTTTTAAATAATTATGTTAATCAACATTTCAAAAGTAATGGCTGATTTTGATTATTTAATTTTCAATGGATTTTTATTTATTGTTACTTTTGTACGTTTCAAGTGCTTTCAGTGAGAATTGTGGGTTTTTCCTTCTTTAACTGAGGGGTACCAACAATTTTGTCCATGTGTGTATTAAGGGAAATGGAAACTATTTTTGTTAATCTTTTCTGATCTGACAAAGGTTAAAAAGGCGTGACACACCAGCTGTTTCTAGCATGAGCCATCAAACAATAAACTCAGATGAATGACCAGCATCATCCTCAAAATGATATAAGATCCTAGATATTCCCAGAGAATATATCTGTCTTCCAGTCATGCATATTTTAAGACTGACACTGATTATGTGTGTCTCTAATTCACAGTTTTCAAAGAATTGACGGGAACAGTTTGATCACAAGTAGTTAATTTGGAGACTTATTTATTTTACTTTCCTTCTTTAGCAATCTTTACGACTAAAGATACACATCATACACATACATTTGGAACAAATGAGCTTGAGACTGAGAGTAACATACAATGAAATGGCAGAAGTGGACAAACATGTTTTCAGATTTTCATCTTTTAAAGGGATTAGCTCACAAATCTGAAATTGAAGTCAACAAAGTATGGAAAGAAAATCGACTCAATACATCTGTGCGTGTGTAGCACTTGATTTGTACGTGCGTACTACTTGATTTGTGCGAAGCACTTGATTTATGTGTGCATAATTTGCCCGAAGTTAAGGACAAAACGTTAATTATGAATTCAAAAAGGCTCCTACACACACAAATCGTTAAATACGCATGCACGAATCGCCTAATACACACACAATTTTTCACAATTCGTTACAAGTTTAGAGGGAAATAAGTATCGAGGTAAATAACGCTTGACGCGTAAGAAAATTCAGATGACCCAGCTTTCCACCAGTACTTAAACGCACCATGTACAGACGAATCTGTGAGGCTTCTGGAGGCGTGAAAAGACTCTCAAAACCTGTTGTGCTGATCTATAGGTAAATGTAGCTTTATGTGTGTGTATCAGGCGATTCGTGCATGCTTATTTAATGATTTGTGTGTCTAGGAGGCTTTTTGAATTTGTAATTATCATGTCCATAACTTCAGGCAAGTTACGCTCACACAAATCAAGTGCTACGCACATATCAAGTGGTATAGCACAGATGTATTGAGTCGATTTTCTCTCCATAACAAAGTAACTGCACAGCCCATAGTGGGATGTGGATAAGGTCTGCTGAGCCCAGCAGCAAACTTTCTTTTGCCCTGAGCACAACTAACAGCTTAGAAAAAAAAATAGCCAATATACATGATATGATGCTTTTAAACTATACAGATGTCAATCTGCAGTTCAGTAATTCTGAAAAATCCAACAGCCAAAGGTATCTTTTACTCTACACTGGTCCCAGTAACATACGTGCAACCATTTCACATTGATATGAGCTGCCTGAATTTGTAAACTTTGGCAACATCAGACATATGTTACAAAAAAGAGAAGCAGCCCTAAAACAGTGGCTTTCAAGAAGCCGACTCTTAGGGACGCTTAGATCCCCGAGCAGCATTCTCTCACTTCACAGCCTGGGCTAACAGGGTGGACTGTCTTGTGAAGTAACAGACTAACGTTACTCTATGTTTGTGTACGTGTGTTTTTGTGTGTTAGAAGTCTTGGGAGGAACACAGCTTTCCTAGTCAAGCCCTCCAGTCAAGGCCAGGACTGTTTGCTGACTGCGGTCAGCACAAAAAGAACAGCTGACGTGGCCCAACTGTTGACAGACCACAAGAGACAGGTCTCCTTCTCAGCTGTGTCTGTGCAAATTAAGCTTTGTAAACTAAAAAGATGAAAAATACACATGCATAAAACTTGGTTTGTAACCACATTTTAGGAGGACTCAAACACAAATCTTTCCCACTCAGGTGCTGAGGAGCACAACTGAGTGGGACCACTCGGCTCTGATAACTATTTATAGTTCCATACAAATGATGAGCAGGCAAATATGATAATGTCACAGGCTTAAAGAGCCTGAGAGTACTACACTCAACACAAATAAATAGAGCTAGGTTATTTTTGTAAATCAAGCTTTCCAGAGCAAACTTATATTTTGTAATGAAAGACGTTTCAGCTGCAGCTGCAGTGTTACTG
Source organism: Leuresthes tenuis (assembly GCF_036924035.1). Taxonomy (NCBI): domain Eukaryota; kingdom Metazoa; phylum Chordata; class Actinopteri; order Atheriniformes; family Atherinopsidae; genus Leuresthes; species Leuresthes tenuis. Next base: position 29,879,515 of record NW_027325357.1, read on the forward strand.
GTGGTGTCTGAACTTGTGCTGCGATTCCCAAACTATCTGTTTGACAGTTTGGGCTAATCATTTGCCACGAGAGATTCTGCAGTTTCATCTTCACAGAGGCAGCCAGGAAGACAGGAGGATGGAGAAAGTGAAGGAAATAATGATAACACAAGCATTGCACAGCTAAACAGATGATGATAGAAATTTGTCAAATGTCAAAAATGTAGCTTTTATTCCATGATATCTGTACTAGTATTGGAGCGCTGCTGGCAATTTTTGCAAAGCAAGATGGTTTCACAGCTATACATATTTATGATTATTTTCTTTTTTTTTCAATGTTTGATTTATGAGATTGGATCATTTCATTGTTAAAGACAAAACACAACTGATTTTACACATTTAACTACATTTTTGTCATGAGGAGGAGTAGGCATGTGAAAATTGCCAAGTAGTGTTATGGCACCCATGGTTCAATGGGTGGGTTATCCAATAATTGAAAGTTGGCAGTTCGAGTCCCACTCTCACTACTCAAGGATTGGTGAACTGACAGCTGGAGGGGTGCCAGTTCATCTCCTTGCCATGGCTGACATAACAATGAAGTCTTAATCCAATTTTTAATTTGTGGCTCCTAAGGGCGGTTTCTAAAGACGTCATAGTGGCGTCACAATCCAAGCTTGGTTTAAAACTTCCCATTATAGAAGTTTGCATTGCAAACTTTGGTCTTTTGGTAAATCATGCCCATATATGATGGAATATAAAAATATATCACGTAATATTGTAAAAATCTTAGAATATATGAACTGAGTATCGGCAAAATATAGCCTAAAAGGGCTAAAAGTGATTACAAAAAAGGATACTTTTATCTTTTCTTTTTTCTTTAATGTTAAATACTCATAAGTAGCCAGTGTCTTATATGCAGTATACAGTGATTAGAACACTCTCAGTATGGAGAATCTAAAACCAATCCTGACATATGAGCCAAGCAAAGAGCTACTCAGACAGGTGCCATGAGAAGAACACTTAGTTTCACTCCAGCACAAAGCAGATCTTTGTCCACTTTTACTTTTCGACATTTGAAAGGAACAACAACAGTGCTAACACAACCATAAGCAGCCCAAACCAGAGATCGTTCCACACATTTATGAGACTGTCCCCAAGTAGTAGCAAAATGCTATAACACGTAGATCTGCTTTAGATCAAGTACCACTCCGCGCAACCCACTTAAATAATAATAACAATTATTAAAATAAATAAATACACTTTTACTTTGGCGGTTTCAGTGTTCTGATGCATTTTTAGGAAAGTAAAAGAACCCGAGTCCACAGCTTTGACGAAACATTTCTAATCTCGACTCAGGGGTGCTCTCCGAAACAACTACGTCGTTTAAAATTAAACACCTTCCACAAACAAGTTGAAGTTGCACACTTACAGGACATCCCTCCCTCTTTGTGTCTTCTGAACATACCATAACCAATCTCATACGATGGAAGTCAAAAGACAGAATTTGCGTAAACTTGGTTTTGTGACAACAAGACAAATTGTGAGTTTCCCTCCTGGCATAAATAAACTAAATCACAATCACTGATAGACTTTTACCGCTCTCTCCCTCTGATCATCACTGATGTAGTTTTCGCTCTACAAGTAACATTTCTGTGTGTTACATAGCCAGTATGCCTGCTGTGCACTGCGCCTAGCGTTGTCCATTACGCAATACGCGTGTAAAGCTTTCATAGCCAGTGTATGAGCTTGAAATAATCCCTCACAGTGTGCAAATTACACAGACAATTTAAGAGATGACCCATGACGAAGTGGTACAGAAGCGGGCAGCTTTGAAACAACATAGACAAACGTTGACGCTCGCCACACAGGGCTCTCCTGCCACGGAACAATCTACTGAAACAAATAATTCAAAGTAAACTTTGTCAGCACCCCGCTCAGTGAAACCCATCAGCGCCGACTGACACGGAACTTACTTCTCTTGCATGACGTTCTCCTTGATGGCTCCCAGCGTGCTGTGGTTTCCCTGCTGGAGTCTGCAGGTGGCCAGGTGCCGCTGGTGCTGATCTTTCAGACAGGCGTTTTCCTTGCAAAGATCTGTGACCTGAAACTCCAGCTCCTCAATCCGGACCCTCTGTTTCTCCAGGAGCCCCTGTTGGGTCTCGATTATTTTATTAAGCTCTTTCAGATACTCCGCCGCCTTGCTGGGGTTCTCCGTCGGGTTTTCCATCTCGTAAAAGCCCCGTTGTCCGTCCATGAAGACGATATCCACACCAGCAGAACCGCTGCCCTCCCCTCCTTTCTCACACGCACGCTAAAGAGTAGTAAGACTGAGCGCGGTCAAATCCAGAGATCCCACTTCGCTCCGACATGACCCGTGTGTTGTGTGGCGGTGTTGCATCTGCTGTGAAGTTGGCCCGTTCTGGTGAGCTGCTGCACGTCGCTGCTGCTGCGTCCATTCGCTCTGCACCGCAACAGCCAACTAACCCCAAACCAGCCGCCGAGTACATGGGAGAGCCGTTTAACCCTTTCAGAGCCGGCGGCTTAGCTCTACAGTATATTCAGCGGTCTCACTTGCTATGAAGCAGAAGGAAACACGCACACATTGCTTGTAGCCTACATTGCAGGTGTACCAACTCAACAGGTAGTCATAGTTTCTGGAGGGCGCCGAATTATAGGTGTATGCTCATGTGGTCATTCGTGCATTGCTGCAAGATAGTTCACTTAAGAACCAGTCCTGCTTCCACACCCCACCTCCATGCAACAAGATCAAAGTAAACATAGAGTTACAGGGTGAATATATTTTAGCTTATTAACAAAGCTCATTCATACAAGCAGAACTCACAACTTCAGGATTCTACATCATGTAAGAGAAAGCCCTTTTTCATGGATAGAAAAACAAGTTTTACATTGAAATAATACCAGGCAAAATATGGAATAATCTCTCTTGGAAGACGTTAATTTAGATGTTTTTATTTGTAGAAAACGACATGAAACTATATTCTTGAAAGTAGCTGATTATCCTAGCTTTGTAAAATATACCTCACAAAAATAAAAAAGATTTGTTGTAATTAATATATATATATATATAGATATTAAGAGAGAGAGAGAGAGAGTAGATGAAATAATTAAGGAATCGCCATGTAATTTGCATTTCTAGAAGAAATCCCTACACAAATCTAAATATGCAAATGAGACTACAATTAAAGCGAATACATGCAGAGCTGAGCTGCACCCAGCTGATTGGCAGGAAACATGGTAAAAATAAGAAGGCAATTCAACTAGTCATGTGGCAGAAGATGTCAGTTGTCCCCAGCCAGCTGTATCTAAAATTTAGAGCAAGTACAAATAAAATGGAACGGTTGTAACTAGCAGATGGACCGAGAAAGATGTCAAGGCTTCAGAACAAAAAATTCAAATATAACTGAAAATAGAAAATGAACAGTAAAGTAAATGACAAGACAAAGACAAGAAAGCAGAAACAAGAGTCAATGTGTATGACCAAACTGTAGGAAACCGGGTGTAGAAAATGGAATTCCCATCTTGAAAAGCCAATGGTAAATCATTTCTAACACCTAAACAGAAGAAAATAAGGCTACAGTGGGCTAAAGAGAAGCTGTCAGGGACTGTGGATGATTAGATGAAAGTGATATTCAGTGATCGCCCATCTACATTGAACAAGGAGATTATGCTGGAGCAAACTTTTTCAAACTTTTCTCCTGGAAAGACATCAACTCAATGACAAGGCTGGCAAACAGTCTGGATCTAAATCAGAGTTATAATTTATGGTGGAAATTGAAAAAGATAGTCCATGTCAAAGCTCAAACCTGCAAAGCTGATCTGTCAACTGTTGTACAAGAGAGTTTGATCCAGAATATAATTTATTGATGAAGTCCATACCTCAAACATTCAACGCTGTCATGTAGGCCAGAGTAGAAGCAACAAAGTTCTACACTGAAACATAAATACAAAGTACATTTCATATGTACACTTTATTGCTACTATGGCAAAAAAAAGAATTTCTACTGTATCAGTGCTATTTCTTTTCTGTGCAGTCATTTACTGTCAATTCCCAGCTGCTGCTGGGAATTCATGTTCTGCTTTCTGAATTGCTGTAACACTTCTCTAAAAATTTAAATACATAAAGCACCCTGCTCCTTTATGTATTTCTTGGAGCAGCAACCTGACTGTAGTGACATCATTCAGCAAAGTGAATAAATTGAACCCTTGCCTCTCAGTTTATCTCAACCTTTCTTTTCAGGTGTCTAAAGGGTATTGCACATATTCCTAGTCAAGGTGGGACAGATGGATCTTTGTTCAATCACACTAAATTCAGTATTATTTATATAGCGCCAAATCACAACAAACGTCATCTCCAGGCCCTTCAAGGATACAGTCCAATTCAAGCTATTTAGAATCCAATACATTGTAATACAATCCTAGTCCAGTCAAATTATTAATCAGTAAATTCCAAATTGGTTCAATTCATATAGAGTCAATTAAAAAAAGAAGTAGTTGCCTTGCTTTGGAAATGATTAGACTGCATCGTCCCATCTCTTTGATTCAGTCCCCCTTCCTGAGTAAAAAAAAACCTCCCTTTTAACAGGAAGAAACCTCTGTCAGAATCAGTCTCAGAAAGGGTGGCCGTCTGCCTTGACTTGCTGAGGGTTGAGAGGACAGGAAAGAGGGGACAAGCACCATAACACCAGAACAGGGATACCTGCGAAGAAAGAGGAACACAAGTTAATGACGAAAAATAATGTTGTATATACAGGCAGAGTAAAGGGTGTATAGTGAGAAGAAGTCCATCATGGGAGGTCATCCAAAAGTCTGGGCCTATAGCTGCATAAAATTGTTATGCATCATGTCATGTGTGAAAGAACAGAGGGTCGTTTTTGATTCATTGCAGATACGTATCTGAGCCGGCAAGGGACATAGTAACAGTGAAGTGGTCTGTCCTTGTGTGTGCTTACACACATCAAGCCGGCATTGCAGAATTTTCTACTCTCACCAGCCTTGCTGTCATACACAGCTGATTTCGTGATAACATCTTTTTACACCTAGAAAGCACAACGGATGTGTGAAAGAGGCTAAAGAGAAACTATGGTGACTACAAGAAACCTAAAGCATCCAGTCTATGGCCACAGAGGTTACTCTTTGTCTTGGACTCCAAGCGAGAGGACGCTCAGTGCCTGTAGATACGAATGAGTTGTTCAGAGATAACCAGAATAAAAGCACTCTTTTCATAATAACATCTGTTATGATTATATAGCACTTATTCACTTAGGTCCAATGTTTCTTACACAGTAAACCGTTAAAGGCATTCTGCAGAAGTTTCTCTAATAAAGTAAAATGTGTACATTACTAATGCATTGTTCTTTTACCATAAATAAAAAGAAAATGTTTCACCCAACTTTTGTTCTACCTTTAAAAGTAATTTATTTACAGACTGGAGACCGCAAACACCGCGCAATAAACAGGAATGGGAGAGAGCTCAACCTTTGAAAACTCCTTTTTACCCAGTTCTCTGCATCTACATTTACATCTATATCTACATCCATTTTTGATAAATGAGGCCTATAGCCATCAGACCAGCATGTCTATATTTCCTTTAAGAATATCTTAAGAAGCTATATGTACAAGTAGAGATAATTAGTGGCCCAATATAACCTATTTCATGAAGATAATTATGATCTTGGAAAAGAGTGTATGAATCGGGAAAGCTGTAGCTCACTGAATTAAGGTGCATGCCATGTTGATGTTGTGATTGAGGGACCAAAGATTAAAAAGCACGATTTTAGTTACGTGCAAAGCTCCCCCTCTTTCCTGAGGCTTCTCATCCGACCACTGATCACGTGCATTCACAGCAGCTGGGTTTACATTTTTCTTCACCATCTCTTGATGCAAACCCATCTGATCTTTGGTTTATAATTGCTTTCCTGGATGCTGTTGCTGAGACAGGCATTACCTTTTAAGAACGCAGAACACCACTCAGGGTATGGTACGCCTGCTCTGCTCTTCATGAAAGCAGCTGGCGCTCATGAAGAAGACATCATCATTAAGATATGACATTAACATCTTCAAGAGGTCCTCAGATTCACCACATGACATGGCATTTTATGGACCAAACTAAACTAAAAATACCTACCAATAGCTAATGTTTGTTGGAGTTTTAAAATACATGATATTACATCTCCATCTTTATTCGCAAAATTATACATTTAAAATGTACACGGTTCAAACCATTCATAGTTGTATGTAATGTAATAAATGACTGAAATAATGGTGTCATACATTTACATCACCATCTGGTAGAAATGGAATACAATCATCATAATAATTATGTTTTCATTGAAGTAAAATCAGTTGAAAGGAGGCAAATCACTGTAGGTTTTTCCTGCATTCTTGGAAATGATGGTAAGATGAGGGGGACTCTGCTGCTTGGAGTCTGCAGCCTCGCTGTTGCATCACTGCTTCTTAATCCTACACACTGGATCTTTAAATTTTTTCAAATATCTTTTTCCATTGACTGAAATCATAGCGACATTCAAACAACAAATGAATGCAGCTGGAGAGTACAATCCAACTCGCTTGGAGAAAAGTCCTAAAAAGATTATATTTCGGTAGTTTCTCATTTTATTCCTGTACAGGATACATTCTGCTCCTCATGTACAAGCTGATGCTTAGTGATTCAGGTTTCTGTGCATCTTTTTGCTGTACCGCCATGTGTTGGTCCACAGAAACCAAGGAGACAGAGAGGCAGACCCCATGTGGGCCTGTCATTATCCCTGACACTCTCATTCTGAAGCGACTCGATGCTTTCCTTACAGAGTGATTGCCCTCTAGTGGTTTTCTGGGTTAAGAACAAAAGTTTAGACATTAGTTGACTTTGACTGGTCTTTCTATCTTAGTTTCTGACAAGTAAGGGATTTTTTTAGTATTTCATCAACCCACAGAAAAGTCTACAATAAAAATGAATAAACTACAGCTTCCTCTATGCCAACTGACAAAGTACAGCAGGCTAAATCCCCGCTGCCATCACCTGTCAGCCTTTTTGATTCATTACACCACTGCTCCAAAGAAAAATTGGGGAATGATAATGTGAATAATTTACAGAAAAGATTCTGTGAGTCTTTGCTTGAAGAAATTTTCAAAGCATCAAAGGGAACAGAGAGCAATTTTTTTCTTTCTTTATCAGAAGTTATATTTAGATATTCAGGGTACTTTTTTTGCCTTTTGATGATGAAATAGTTCCGTCATTTAACAGAACTGAATGGTCAAAGAAAAAAAGCATGTGCAGTTTTCCTGCTGTGTACAGTTTCCTGCAGATCTGGAGAGGATTTTCTTGGACTCTGGCTCACGTCATATAATCTGCTTCATCTTACAAAAGCCATCATATGAAAGGTTGCTACAGTAACAGTGACAGCAGAAACTATAATGTTTGATCCCATATGTCCACAAGATGAAAGACTCACAGACGGAAGTGGCTGAAGCGTTCACTTGACACTCCTCCACAGAGAGCGATAAAGCCAAACCTGGGATGGGTGGCAAACTGGAAAACGCACATGGGAGTTTCTGTTATTCTTCCTTTCTCACAGCTTGTGATTCAGTTGACTGCTGTGAGATCCTTTTCTTCTTCATGGTTTAAGACATGAGGATGGCCTTTTTAGAAAACCTCAGTGGACAGTTTCCCTCCTTCCCTGCAACAACAAAGTATTTGTCAGTGAGAGGAGGCTTCCATGTCCCTGAGGGTTGATCGAGATGAGTTTTTACACCCTCACATTTATTTTCTAACCTTAAGTGACATGTTAGGATTTAATTTCCACTGCAAAAGCTGTTTTATCCACCGTCTCTGAAAAACAACACGGACCTTACACTCTTCAAGAAAGATTTGGGGGAGACTCAAAAGGCCTCCGAGTTAATAAGATAAGACGTACTTTTATGATCCCTGTAGGGCAATTCAGTATACAAAATGACCATTTTGTAAGTGATACTGCAGACACTTTCAGCAAAGTCTTAGAAATGATCACAAGCAAAAGGAGGAAAAATGGATGGAAGCAAAAGGAAAGATTTAGACTCCTCTTCATTGACATGCAAGAAAGTAGAGCACATGCCCGATTTTAAATGCACTACTGCAATTAAAAAACTGCAAACAGATCTCTAGATCAATTTCTGGAGCTTTGTCTCCTAGCTGTTGTACCCTTCTCCTCCTCTTACTTAAGGCACAGTTTCTCCTCTTCCAGGTTCTCTGCCTAATTACAAAGGTGGCTGTGTATGGTAACAGGTATTGAGTCCCCAGTTAGAGGATGTTACCAATCACCTCTGTAATAAGAAATTTTTAGAAAATCAACAAACTGGGGTTCTGGTTGAATAGTCCAAACAAATTTCCTTTTTTTCTTACCTGTTTTCATACGCTCCTCTCCTTGACCTTGGAGAGGTTAAGGAGAGATGGTAATAATATTGTAAAGGACTCAGGAAAAGACAACTGCACAGCATTGGGAAGTCGACCGAACTTACACAAATTGTTGATGTAGGTCTGCAGCACTGAAACTACAAATACTGAATAAATATTCTACATCTAATGTGATCTTACTACATTGTTTTACTGAGACTATACAATAGTGGTAAGATGAGATATAAAATGATGACTTGTTTTTCAAGGTTTGTCATTTTAAAAGATGAAGAAATAGGCCAAAGTTAATGACATTGTTGCTGCAGGTTGCTCACTTTCACCCTCCTGTCCTCATATTTATCCACACAAATCCTTTTTGATATAACTGGATGAAAATAATCGAGCATCTGTGTAAAAGTTGTGGTGGCAAGGAGTTATGTCCTTTCTTTTGTCGGACGGTCTTGTGTTTCTTTAAAAAAGTAAGCACTGAAGCTCCTTTTCTTTGTATTTTGAGAATTCGAACAGCTGCAGCTGAGATACTTTGTGTCATTTAATTGATGCAAAAGAAAAAAGAAGCTATTTGTCCCTGGACTGTGGGGCTCAAAGCCACCACACAATCATCAAAATTCATCAGAGTTCAACCAAGTTCATCACCCAACACACACAAGTGAGCTTAGCATAGCAACAGTGTATACAACTACATTCCTATCACAACAACCTCCCCATAAAACGATACCATATTATACATCTGACAGTAAACACAAATACATTAACAGAAAAATAGCAAAGCAATTCGAAAAAACTCCTATTCATGCAATTAAAAAGACCTTCACTTATATCAAAAGGCATGAAACAGCAAAAAAAATAAGGAAAAAATAAAGAGCTCTCCCAATTTGTAATTTGTCTTAGATGTTCATAATATGTGAAAAAAAAATCAATCCTGATTAAATCCTGATTTATCATGTAGAAACAATTACTAATACCATAACTTTGAGTCTAGACATCAACAAGGTTTAGAAACATTCTTTTAAAATCTGATCCATGTTGACAGTGTTATTCTGTCTACCGTCATCAAAAGGTGCTCTACTGGATTTAGATCTGATGACCGTTTAAGGCAGTAACATTCACTGAACTCATGCTTCTAAACCTGCCCGAGATGATGTTTGGCTTGTAACACAGCTCATTATTCTGTTGAAAATATCCATTAGAAAATGGTAAACTGTGACCATAATAGGATGCACATGATCAGCAACAACACTCAGGCAGGCTGAAGCATTCAGACCATGACTGATTACTATTAACTGGCTTCAAATGTGCCAAGAAAACATTCCACACATCATTACATCAGTGGCAACCTGGACTGAATAGATATATTAGATACTATAGATCATTTACTCACTCCAGCATGATATTTTTGTTTTTGGCTGACTGGATAGGAGCTGTTGCTCTGCCATTGTAGTCCATCCACTGCTAGTTCAGACTTTTATTATGCATTAGAAATGTTTTTTTTGCTTCAAACACTCTGGTCCTTCTCCAACCTGCCGTTCAGCTGTTCTTGGAGTTTGTTGTTTTTCCACATACCCTGAGTAAACTGGAGAGGGTTGTAAAGAAAATCACCATAGATCAGCTGCTTCAGATCTACTCAGACTAGCTTGTCAAGCAGAATGAATCATGTTGGAGTCACTGAGATATTTTTTTTTCTTTTCTGATGTTTGATGTGGCCACGAAGTGAACATCCTGGATAGCAGGATCACATTGCTGACACAGTCCTACTGGCATGAATAAAAAGCTGAACAAATATCTCTAATTATGCGCTTCAGTGTGCTATTCAGTATAGTACCAGGTAGGGAGGGAGTGATTTTCGATTGGATCGTCTATCGGCGATCGAAGGATCAAAATTTTCAAATGGCGATATTTAATTAATTCAATGCCATAAAATGTTAATAATAAGCCGATATGGTGGGCTGCCGAGATGCATTTGTGCTTAATCCGGACGCAGTACCTGATCTCAGAGGGAGGTTGGGGGTATTTTTGCAGTCTCGGAAGGGTGATGAACTCATGTCCCCAAATAAATCTGTCGTCTGTTTATCCTTCACAGGCACATAGGTTGCGTTAGGTCTTTAGGCTCACCGTTGACATCCGAGTTATATGCCCAAATGGCCGATTTAGCATTCCTTTTTGGCACTAAATTGCTGTCAACAATGTCAGAGCCAGGCAGTGTTGCCAGGTGTACGGTAATTATTATATTTGTACGATAATTATCGTATTTGTACGATAATTTTGCCCTGTGTACGATGTACGATCAATAATCTCAAAAAAGGTAATAATTTCACTATTCTGTGAATGTGTGGTTGTAATCGGTTGTAATCAGCCTTTCCCAACTGTCTGTCGGATTTCTTTGTGCACCCTGAAGGCATTTCCATTTCCATGCGACAAGTTCAGATTCAGACAAGTTTCAACCCAATCGTGCTTTTCTATGTGGGCTATGAGTGAAGTGCATGCACTTGCCTCAGAAGTTCCAAACAGTAGGTGGCCTCCAGGTCTCATTATTTGGCTCATTAGTTCCCACTCGTCATCGTTTACGAGGATATTTAGCCTAACGCAACTGTGTGGCTGCAGATGCAAAGCCGCAAGTGCTTGTTAGATGCTATTCAACACTAGAGTGACGATAGCGCATCAATGGACTTGGTATTTTGGTTATGATGGGTGTACAATAATTTCCCTCAAAATACAATAATTTTATGTCTCTGGTACAATAATACTACATTTCCCACTTGGCAACACTGGCGCCAGGCAAGTTTTTTTTAATCTTATTTTTTTATTTTTTTTAGCTGACGTGCCTGCGGCCGACCTCTGAGGCGATTGGATCGCCTATCGGCGATCGACAGTGGCCACGATCGAATGATCTAAAGACAGGGCCGATTTCACTTTGTGAGATTTTGTGAACTAGGTTTGCTTCTCACTGATGTCAGCAGATGTCATCCGATTGGTATCTGAGAAGTTTGGAGGCTGGGTGAACACCTCGCTCTTTTTTGCACTCACTGAGCACCTACAAAGCAGTTTTTTTAAGGGCCCCAGCTGGGTAGCAGTGATGGCAAGCATTAAAGACACATCCATGTTAAAGCAAGAATTTCCCATTAGAGTGCTGCATTGTAACAGGATGAGCAGCGTTACTCACTTTACCTGTCAGTGGTGTGTTGTGGTATATATACTTGTTTTTGCGTGGAAATTCAAATTAGTCGAGTAGCTCAGAAACAACAATAATAATAATAATAATAATAATGACGAAATAAATAAATTCGAGAAGAACATGTCAGCAGTCACTATTAAAAAGCCTTATGGTTGTAGGGACAAAGGACCTCCTGAACCTCTCAGTCCCGCAGTGCAGTGAGATGAGCCTCTCACTGCAGCTGCTCCTCTGACCTGCGAGGATGCTGTGGAGAGGATGTCTATTATTATCCAAAACAGAATATAATTTCCTCCTCATCCGTTGCTCCACCACAGCACTTAGAGGGTCTAGTCTTCTGCCTACAACAGAACTGGCCTTTTTTTTTACCAATTTGTCCAGATCGCCTACAGTTTTGGTCTGTAGTGCAACTCCCCCAGCATACAACAGCACAGAACAGTGCACTCTCAATGATAGTGTGATAAAACATGTATATCATATCACTACAGACATTTAAGGACCTGAGCCGTCTCAAGAAGAAGAGACGGCTCTGGCCCCTCCTGTACACTGCTTCTATGTTGGCAGACCACTCCAGTTTATTATCCAGTACCATCCCCAGATATTTGCAGGTCTGAACAGTCTCTATCTGCCCTCCATCAATGCAGACTAACTGGTGTGGAGTATTTTATATCTCCTGAAGTCCACCACCAGCTTTTTGTTTTCAGTTGTACCTGAAGTCTGATGTGTACAGGGTGAAAAGAAAAGGAGCCAAAACAGTACCCTGCGGCACCCCAGTACTGCATTCTAGTGTTCCAGAAACACATCTCCCTATCCTGACATACTGAGGTCTGGCAGTCAAATAGTCTATTATCCACAATGTCAGGGAGGGGGCCACACCCATACCTAGAAGCTTATCTTCCAGTGTGGGAGGCCGTATGGTGTTGAAGGCACAGGACAAGTTAAAGAACATCAACGTCAAAGATTCTCACATATGAACCAGGCACATCCAGATAAACATATGCCCGATGCAGCATGTACGGAATCGCGTCTTCCATTCCTATGGGTTTCTGGTAGGCAAACTGGAGGGGGTCAAGATCCTCAACAACCTGCAATCTCATGCGATGAACAAGGAGTCTCTCCAAGGTCTTCACGATATGAGATGTCAAAGCAACCGGTCTGTAGTCGTTCAGTTCCACCGGTTAAGACATAGAAATACAATGGTGGAATTCAACCACAACTTTTGCATTTACACAAATTCCCGTCTGAATTTTCTACTGGTTTGCATCACAGTCATCTTGTTATGTTATGCAAAAGTACAGTTTTCAGAAAATTAATAGCAGTATCTCAGGGCCAGACCAACATATGACAACTTTGTTTTTTATGCTGAGTTATCTTGTGTCATTAACACAACATTAAAAAATTCAAACTTCTTTTCTGGGTGGGTTTTGACCGTAACATTACTTTATGTTAGCATCAAAAACAATCACGGTCAGGGCTGAAATAAACTTCTTTATAATACCCCCGTGACCTCCTTAGATGCCATTTTTACACTTCACATTTATTTGCTTTCACAAACATGTGTCACATATTATTTGAATGTAAATATAGGTCAAATCTGCATGAATAAGCACATTTTAGGGAGAAGGATGGTCTTTTTTCTGAGGTGTCTTATTCCCTCTGGTCAAATTCAAACCAATACAAAACTATAAATAACTGCTTGAAATTAAGTGGACACATGAGTGTTTAAGTTTTTTTTTTTACACACACAATACTTGAACATTTTTTTTAATCTTTATGCTTCTTTAAGTTAGCTTGAAGACAACAATGTTATTTGCGTTCTATCCTCAACAACCACTGTGGCACAATACAACAAATCTGAAAATGTGCACACTCCATTTTAGGGACAGATGGTTGGACCACAGAGAGGCAAACACTGGCTAACTTTCCTTTCAATGGGTTGTTACCTCGATGTGCTAGTTGCCGGACTTGGAGTTTGTGACCAGGTGAGCCAGTAGCTGATGCAGCTTGTTGCTGGGTGGGACACACAAGAGGCAACCTAATATCCCACCACTGATCTTTCGGTTACCATCGCTGCTTCAGCAAGACCATAAATCATGTTTGCTTCCATTGGTTTTAGTTGTCAATTGTTAATTATGTCCCTTTTTTGATGCCATACAAGTGGGAAAGTAAACGTTCATTAGAGTACAGTTTGAAGCAACATAAAGAAAAGAGACAAATTTTAAGACATAATCTGAATCCAACTAAATTTCCTAAGAAATAGTTTAGACAGGACTCATGCACTAAGTCCTCTACAAAACAGCCCTCTTTTGACACAATTTTTACTTCCTGACGCCATGTGTTCTTTATTTAGCACTGCAGCATCTGTGATGAGGCTGTTTTTCTATCTCACAGTTTAAAAAGCCACCTCTGATGATGTATCCATTTTTGGTTTGCCAGCTCACACTTTGAATGCAGCTAATCCACTTTCTACAAGATATTTTACAGTGCCCTGCAATGACGATCCTCCAGTCTAGTCATAGTTTTACGCTTTCTTGCTCAGAATAACTATTTGTCCACTTGCTTCTAATGTTTCCTTTCATCACAAAGCCACTTGGTAAGCAGTGTTCTGCAGAGCGCTTGTGGCACTGCCATATTCATAACAGATGAATAAAGGTTGCAAATTGATTTACCCCAACAAATCTTCAAGAGGCAGATCAAATCCACTTGCTTGTCATATAAATTCTGATTAAAGAAAAAGCTACAACTCGAGGGAATCTGACCTTTTATACAGACAACTTGGTTAGTGTCACTAATCTGAATTCAGTTTGGCTGCTGACTTGAAAACGGTGCAGAGTGGGAAATATTTTCCCTTCATTTTACATATCAGTTCTTCCTTTGGGTGCAGTGTAAAGTTTATGTGTATGCACAAAAAAACCAAAACAATTCTATTCCTTCTACACAAACTTATTTATAAAGAAAGAATATAACTCTTGGATACTTTATAGAATTGCACACATTTAATCAGATCAAGTCAAAACTGATATCATGAGGTTGGAATGAAAAGGAAAGTAAAGCATAATGTAAAACTTCTCCAGAGAGCTTGAATTCCTTATGTATATTTTTTCACATTCACAAGCTGTATTGTCAATTATTGATGAAGTTAGATTTAAAAGAAAACATAATCTATCTTTTGTTAACTATTTGCATCACATAAAGGATGCATTGTAGGAGCATCTTGATGAAGCATTTTGTAGTCAGACCATTATTTTCATTTTTTCCACAGGCATCCTTTCCCTGCCTGTGTTCTTTGTTCTGAATTTGAGTCTCCATTAGTTTCTTTTCATGTTACATTACTAAAACCACTTGATAAAACCCATCTCATTTTCTCCAGTTCCCCAAAGAGTGTCTCGGTTTCATATTCAGTAAAGTTCTTCTCTGCTGTTGTTTTCACTGTCATGGCTAACATGGTGCAAACCATGTTCTACTATGGACATTCTTAATTAAAGACAGCATTCGCATAATTTTGTTGTGGTTTCAATTCATGGCTAATTATGGGAGAGGAACTCACTTTTGCACTCGCGTGTAAAATTTCACAGCATGTGAGACATATAAAAGAGAACCAAATGTATGCTTGACAGCAAAAATAATGTTTACTCATATCTGCCTTTGTGCCTAAACATAGTTTATATAATTTTAGTACGGAATCTTCAAGGATGTGGTCTTTTATGTTTTCAGATGTTTCCAAATATTCAAACTTACAGATAATTTCTCAGCACGTCTGAAATTAAATATACTTTTCTGATGTGTCTCAGAGTTTTGGACCCCGTCGTGCATGATGTGACTGAGCTGTCAGGTGCACTTTCTGTGCTACATTCAAATGCAACTTTTAACAAAGGACAATGCGACACTGATGTAAAGTTGGACTCCTGACCTAAACCCCATTCAGATGCTGTGATGTGACTTGAGGATGATTGTTAAATGAAAAAATATTATGGAAATTGAATGTTTTCAAGGAATGGTTCAGAATTCCTCAGTTATAACAATTATTGTTTTAGCTATTTCGGTATCTAAAGCTGGGCTGCACAGTGGTGGGGTAGCTAGTACAATCACCTCACAGCAAGAGGGCTCCTGATTCACATTCAAGTCCCTTGGAATGAATGTGAGCATGGGTGGTTGTTAGCCTCATTAGTGTGTACCCTGCCTCTTGCCCAAAGACAGCTGGGATTGGATTGAGTGGGTCTACAAAATGGATAGATGGTATTTAAAGCTTCCACTGTGAAAATTTCCAAGCAAGTAAGATTTACTGTTTTACTAAGCAATTTTTTTTGTAATGAATGTAATTCTGTTTAAGCTATTATTTAGATGTATTAGGTATACAGCTGAAACCAATTATAATTTTCGTACAATATATACATTGTATCATATAAAAGCAATAATATATAACTGTTAGAGTTTTTAGTTGTTATCTCATGATATACCCTGTTTTACAATTATAGTCCTGAGCTTTAATTGCACTCATATGCTATACCATAAAAATCATGTGTGATCATGTATGGATCTTATACTGCATTCATTCTAATCATGTGATGATGAAATGTGTGTGTGAGTATGAACAAAGGGAGATGCTTCAGGACAGAGCCTTCCAGAGGTCAACTGAGTTTAACTGAGTTCAAACTACAACGCACAATGCCTGATTCAAACTAATTTGTAGATGTATCTCTTAGAATGATTATCGTCAAGGTCTCACACTCTGAAGTTGCAGATGTGTCTCTAAATGTTAGACAGATTCACACGCTCCGAAATTTCTATGCAACCTTTTGTTTTGTAAAGCTCTTCCCCTTTTCTTATCACTGAATAAAACCAGGCTGCTGCAAAGAGGGAGTCGGAGATTGTTGTTGGTTGCTTAGACACATACAAACCTGTGGCTGAAGCAGCGACGGCTCTCCCCTTTTGCAAAAGCTGAACTTTATATTGATCTCTTTTGTGGTTCTTTCTGTTTAAGGTGGGACTTCGTTAATAAGAACGAAAACCCTATCAATAACCAACAAGAATTTATGGCAAATTTATTAAATAGATTGTCATTTTGTCAAATGTTTTGTCATTCATCTAGTTAACTATTAAACTGAATAATTTCACCTCCAAGCATTGGTTGGCTTCTGAGTCCAAGACAAATAAGTCAGCAACAGTTCAATAACAAATATTTGGCCCTCAGATGTCAAGTAGAGCATACAGTTTGTCTGCATAGAACTGAGGTCCATTGGAATTACTATATGAAAACAAATGTATGTGAATACATACATGATTAATAATGTAAACAAGTCATTGTGTAGTGTTATTGCTTTGCTGTGAGCAAGAATGAAGAGGATGTTACATTTCTTGTCTAGTCTGCTGTTCAGGTAAACTCCCAGGTATCTGTTGTCTTCCAACACCTACACCTCTTCTCCCAGGATGTAGATAATGTTTGGCTTATTTCTGGTGCTCCAAAAATCTGCAATCTTCTGCTTTGTATGGTATAAAACCAATAAGATATAACCGACAAGAATTTATGACAAATTTATTTGCATTTGTTACTTCAAGATTGGACTACTGTAATTCTTTACAGTTTACAATTCTTCAATATATCCCACATATTCTCTGAAAAGCCTCCATGTGATCCAAAATGCTGTTGCCAGAGTTCTGATGAGAACTAACAGGAGAGATCATGTTTCTCCAGTTTTAGCTTATCTTCAGTGGCTCCCTGTTAAATTCAGAATATAATTTAAGATTCTTCTCCTCACATATAAAGCTCCTAATGACCAAGCTCCATCATCTCTTAAAGATTTCATTGTAAGATATTGGCCTTGTGACCTGGTTTAGTGTTGCATCAGGCACTGCATTAGGCTACTCTGCAGCAAACGATAAGTTTATGTCAACATTGGAAGCCTAAAAAATACACAATTGTATATACTACAATAATTGTAGTTGTAATAGTCAAAGTACATTCATGTCTCCACATTGCTGGACATCATCAGACACATTTGTAGCTGTGGTTTCAAATGGACAACCACAAACACATTTTTGATCCTGAAACATCCCATAGTTAAGCTGCTATAGGCTTAGACTGCTGGGGGACCTCATCTGTCACACCTTTCCTCACTTTGCTCTCTTTTCCCCCTGTTTAATTTCTCAAATGATATCATGTACATTTGACATTATTGTTGTCATTAACTTGTGTTCCCCTGTTCCAACAGGTATCCTTTGAATGGTGTTATGGTGTTTGTTGTCCCTTCTTTTCTGTCTTCTCAAACCCCAGCTGGTCGAGGCAGATGGCCAACCTTCCTGAGTCTGGTTCTGCCAGATGTTTCTTCCAGTTAAAAGGGAGTCGTTCCTTTCCACAGTCACCTCAGGTATGCTGACTGAAGAGAAGTTTCGGTTCAATCTGTTGGTTTCCTTAGCTAGGATATTGTTTTTGAATTGGCTCTATATTCTGAATTTTTCTAATTTCTGAAATTAATTAATTGGATTTCATTGGATTATGATTACAATCAATTGAACTCCAATTGGCATTAATTGGATTATATCAAGTGCCTTGAGATGACATTTGTTGTAATTTGGTGCTATATAAATAACACTGAATTGAATTTAATTGAATTTGAATTGAATTGAATTGCTTTGTCTGGTTTATATTCAAGGTTAGGTGATTGTTTCCTCTCCACGCCACAAAGGGGCTTGACCAGTTCCCTGTATTCAGCCTCTTGTCCATCACTGATACACCCAAGAATCATTTCAATATTTCTGGAGATTACAGGATTTAGGTGTACTGGATCAAAGTTCAAATAGAATTAAAAAAGTCAGAAAAATATTACTTGAATTCTGAGTAAATCCTCATTAATGTTATCCTGAACCAAAATTCTTCCCGCTCTGATGCCAATCCCAGTGATGAACTTGACATGTTTTTCAAAGCAAACTTATGTTCTGCTGCTTTGAGACTCAAATGATGAGATGAAAAAATAATGCAACATCTAAAAGTGAGTCAAACATACTTTACAAACATCTGTTTGTGGCATAATATTGAGAACAAATTAAATCAAGAGTCTCTTTCATCAATGACACTGAAATAGTTGTGAGGGTTACAGCCAGATGTTAAGTGCATAACAAATTATCAATATGAAAATGGAAAGGAGGTGGGGATACATCTAATGAAAAGCGTGTTTGGTTCTTTCTATCCCACAGGAGACCGATTATGTGATGCTGAGCCACTAGTTTCAGGTATCTGATTTAAGCAAAGACAGTGACTGAGCTCCATCCAGCTCTCATGAATTCTCATCATAATGAGGACTATCAATGCTTAAAAAACAAGCACCACCTTGAAACTATCGCTACATCGCTCCATCATCTCTGTCATCATAGGTATGCTAGATATCTCTTAGAGCAGAGGAAGTATACACCCTTCCCTATGTGTGTGATAAATCAGCTATGTCCCTGACCTGACATTAGTGGAGGAGAGATAAGCTCACAGCTGTGGTGCAAAATGCGTATGGATGAAGGTGTGAGCCCAGTCTGCTCTCAAGAACCCAGCCTGACTGAAAACATTCATTCCACATATCGCACCTATAAATCTTTTCTGATGGCCTTAGGGAATAATATTTTTATTTATTGCGATGCTTGGCCTTGTGACCTGGTTTAGTGTTGCATCAGGCACTGCATTAGGCTACTCTGCAGCAAACAATAGGTTTATGTCAACATTCAAAGCCTAAAAAATACACTCTTCTAATTGTAGTTGTAATAGTCAAAGTATTCTGTGCAATCTATTGGTTTCCTTAGCTAGGATATTGTTTTTGAACTGGCTCTATATTAATGAATTGGATTATTTTTAGATTAATTAATTGGATTTCATTGGATTATGATAACAATGAATTGTTATCTCTTAACTCTAATTGGCTTGAATTGGACTATATTATTTAAGTGCCTTGAGATAACATTTGTTGTAATTTGACGCTATATAAATAAAGCTGAATTGAATTGAATTGATAACAGTTTGGTGAAAGTCGGCGTCCTTCGGAAGATATTTAGGTTTCTCGAGATCCGCGTATATACATATAACGGGAGAGAACAGGGCATTGACAATACAGACTCCAAATAAGGCATGATCTGTCTTTATTTAACCAATACTTTGGTGCCTTATTTAGAGGCTGTATTGTGAATGCTCTGTTCTCCCCCATTAGAACAGGGCATTGACATCTCTTCTGTGCCTTCATGCCGCCAACATCATAATATTTAGCATATAGTGGGTGATATGGTATATAGTCACATGACAAGTACCATTGAAAATCAGGCAAGAAATCATTATGTTGTGTGAAATATTCTGACTTTTTACTGGAAAGCAGCATGTATTCTTATCGATTTGTCAGCCATTAATTCATTAAGTCACAGTACCAATCAGTACCATCTCTTTCTCCTGCTATATTCTGAATCCACTTGGCTGCAGGTAAATACCTAACTTAAAATCTGAAATATAGCTGAAATGCGTGGAATAACCTCCCTTGGCAGGAAGCCACAAGTTATTCAAAACTGCATGGCAAAGTCTGTGAATATGTCAGGGTTTCTGGGCAAATGAACCACTCTTACAACTCTATGGGTCTCGCAGCCAGTATTCATTCTGGACTGTAAAAGCTGGGTGTAGTAATTGGTTGTCAGATGTGAGCTAATGTGAAGGTGCCTTAACATGCAATAATACTCGTCTTACTAACATGTGTAAGAACAGCTTTTGTCCACATCTCCAAAAGGTAGCGGTGTCACAATTCATGTTTGAAAATTGTGAGATGGCAATGCATCCATAAACTGTTGGTTAATGTTGGACAGCAACCTGGTAGGATCACAGTGACTTTAATCCATGAATTTGGGTTCTAACCCCGCCCTCTCCCCCATCTGTGTGCATATGTTGCATACAGTATATGGAATGTTCAAACAAAACATCTTGAAAACATTTGCAAATTCTCCGAAGTACAGCTGGCTTTACTCATTGGTGGGAACTCATTGTGGGAGTCTGTTCATCTAGCTGCTCCTTAGATGGCTGTCGATTTGATGTTGCACATTTACAACTGGCTGTTGGTATATGGGTATGAGAGTTTGAAGCTTTGAATGACCTATATGTTGAACCTACAGTTTGATGAAACTGAATATGTGTTTCTAAGGAAACAACTGGCTATTACACTTTGTCTCTGGCCAAAAGTATGATTTAACATATTAATACATCAGGTTTAAAGGGGATAATCCATTTACCACTTCTCACATCTGAGCAAAACTATGCAGTATAGCAATAAAATGTGCCAGCAGCTATCTGTGACACCAATAATCATATTTTGCTATTCATTACAGAGATCCATGAAGCATGCCTGTAGCTCCCAATATCAGTTCAGATGTAGAATTTCCATGAAACATTGAGAAGAGCAATGAATTAGTCTCATACGGTACTACTTTAACTCCGAGAGAGCCTTAAGTGTGGAAAAAGGGTCTAATTAATCTCACTGACAAGATTTTAACACCTTGTCAGGCTGCTCTGGAGGAGCACAGAATTAGATAAGCTGCACAATTTTGAGCAGAACTCCTCTATGGATGCTGATTCACATATTTAGTCAGCCTGGGAAAGAAGAATAGAAATACAGAGAGGAAAAAAAGGGATGAGGAGGTGGTGTATTAACAGAGAGGGTTTACATTATATATTACATTTTTACTCTTGTTGTCGTCTTTACAGAATTGTAGTTACACTATTTACTTGCGATAATCTTATGTAAAATATTCTTCCAGTATTTGCTCATTGAAAGGCTAATGCAGTCAACTGATGCTACGAGACTCTTTCTAATAAAAAATTCACAAGGTTTCTGATTTAGGATCTAGAAATAACAGACTACCTTAATATGTTTGAATCACTGCCTCGGGGCTTGAATATCACAGAAACATTACCATATGGAGATGTCCGCAGCTACAGCTTGAATACATTTTGCTGCAGCAAAACCACTTTTTCAAAGTGCTTCTTTGTTGGTTGTAGGGTTTGTGTTGATACATCAAGTATAATGATAAAAAGCTTCACAATGGTGAAAACAATGTGACAAACGACGTGTGGAGTAAGGCTCCTCTCTGTCATCTTGTCAGACTAATCCCAACTCAAATGCCATAAAGGATTGTGCTTGGACTTAAGGTTGACGTCAAGTTCCGCTGAAAGTAGGGAGGAAAAAAAACAACAAAAAAACTGCTTCTTGATTCTACAGCACTGGGTAAGTCTTGAGCAACCACTCAGTTCTTCTTCTTCTTCAAAGGAACCAAGCTTTCTTGTGATATTGTAGGGTTCTATTTATACACACAAAAAATTATTTACAGAAGCAGTGGTGGTGAGTTTCTTTACCTCACAGAGCCTTGTAATAGTAGAACATGCTCCTTGCTTTGGACAAATGAAAATGAAATAACAAGAGATTGAGTGTGACATGTTCAGAAAATCCTTTGCTTTCTGTCGCTACTGCTGCCTCGACATAAAACGTGTCGACAGAGTACGTAGTGCATTAAACACCGAAACTATGAGACAGACGGACACCAATGTGGCCAACAGTCGATTGTCGGTTTGGTGTATAAGATGTTCTTGATCAAAAGCTCTCCAGGCATTTCTTTTAACATGGGCTGCAATTTCAAAAATGTTCAGTCCAGTCCTTGCACCTGACCATTTCCAGGCTATTTGTTAAGCCACTTAATACTGATCTATAGATAATTCAAGCATACAAAAGGCACCCAACTCATGGAATGAATCAGTGTTGTGTCTATACATAGACAACCTAGCAAATAACCAATTCTAAATTGTATCTATTGGCACATTGGTACTAGCAGATTGTTTCAGATAAATATAATTTATTCCTATCTATTTAGTTACATAAAAGAAAAGACAGTTTGACAGACATAGTATTTTCACACCAACAAGGATGATTTCCAAAGTGCTATTAGCCAAAAACCTGGCATATCTGAGTATCATGTGTCCTTACAAATGTAGGAAACTGGACAAGTGGAGAATAAAAGATAAAAGTTCAGGTCCTGAACTGACACAGGACCTTTTATCTCTCAGGACTTGAGAGATGCATCTGGATCTTCTGTTGGACCATTTACATTTCACTGATGCTTCCTCAGAAATGGTCTCCATGGGAGTGTGGCTGTGAAGAAGTTGTTCTCAAGGAGGGTGAACAGGGAGAAAGGCTGAGGGTATACCTGAGTGGGTCGTCCAGTAACTGGAAGGTTATTGGCGAGGCGAGAGTGCCAACCTGGATGGGTTAAAAGTTACCATGGTACTGTATATGAATAATATCCACCCATCCATCTTCTACAGCTTGTTCTGGAAATAAGAACAGGATAGGTGTTCTAGATACACAAGAAAATAAGAAGTTTTTACATGGTCTCAACTTTCTGTCCACCCTGACTTTCTCCCAAAAGGATTTCATGGCTCTAGAACTACCAGGTAAAGGACCAACTAATCCACTTGTGTGCAGTTTCTAAGATGACTAAACCCAGTCATTTAAGTGGGCTAGCCAGTTAAATTAAATCATCCTACTGTGGAACAAAGAACTGTTCTTTTCGTTAATCTGGAGATGAGATGCCTTGCGCAACAGACCTTGATAATGGCTGCTTTATGGGTGGTAGTTCTTTCTCTCTGCCGACAAAGATTAAATTAAAATCAGATATTATCTGCTGGTGAGGAGCAATTAGTATTATCAGACACACAATAGGAAACACCATTAGTGTTTGTGTAATCCAATAAAGGTGGCCTGTCAACAGAGAGCCACCAGGGGAGAGCAGAAATGAAAGTTGTTCTGATTTGCCATTACATCTGCAACTGAAAGAAAGACCAAAACACAAACAAACAGGGACACACAGCCTCATTTAACTCATTACTGGAGCCTCAACATAGAACAGAATCTCAGTCTACACTAGCAATCAATGTGATCTTGTTTAATGGAGTAAATCTGAAGCATGGCACGATGTGCAAACAGCTAATAGCTAAAACAGCAGGGCCCCTTTGAAAGTGTGATCACATCAGAGATTTAATTCCTATCCATCGAATTCCAATTGTAGAATGCTCATCTTCTGGGAGGCCTGTGTTATGCTATAGTTTAGAGTCTGCTATACTGTAAACTTAAAGTTTCTAAACTATGATTATCAGTTCAGGTGGCCATATGAAGTTGCAGCACAAAGGAAAGCTGAAGTTATCTTTCAGCTTGTTGCCTATACTGCTCTGTTGCTTGTGCTCCTACCGAGACTCCTGACTCCAACCTGACCTCCCACCAGCTGTTTCACCCTGCACACATACATACTGATCATTTGACTTCTGATGAGTTGTGCATCACCACAAACCAAAGTAATACAATCGATTTGGAACGGAGATGCATGGCAGGCTGCTCTTGCCAGCAGTTTCAAGTCTGAGCTCTTATTACACTCCCTGGTCTATAGACTCTATCCTGCAAAGTAGATGTTTCTCACCTGCTCATCAGAAGACACAAAGAGCAAATTATGGGGAAAGACCATTGGTCAAGTACAGCACTGTTCCTACATTGGAATCACAGAAAAAAAAAAGAATAAATAATTTTCCACAACTCAAGAAACCGAAAGCCATTATGATACAATTAATATTGCACAACTGGAAATATATTTGCTCATTGGGACAACTAAGATCCAAACCATCTGGGTTACACTCAACTTGAACAACAACCTCTCAGGAGGGTGTTTAGGATCTCCATATAAAAGAGACCCTTGAATTGCACAATTTTACTTTACTTTGTAATCATATTGTTATTGTCTCATCAGATTTGAAGACAGTCAGAATTTAATACCAGTTAACCCAAGTTCACAAACACACACACAATGTTTTTCCATTACATGGTAAGTTGGGGTTCGGTATGATACGTCTCACTTTTTATTTTTACATTGTTGGTAGCAACACTTCTATTTATTTGTTGTACTGGTCTTTCTATGTCTGCAGTGACATGATATGCATGTTTTATCAGATTATCATTGAGAGTGCATTGTTCTATACTGTTGTCTGCTGGGGGAGTTGCACTACAGACAAAAACTATAGGCGCCTGGATAAACTGGTGAAAAAGGCCAGTTCTGTTGTAGGCAGAAGGCTAGACCCTCTCAGTGTGGAAATTATATTCTGTTTTGGAGAATAATAAACATCCTCTCCACAGCATTCTGGCAGGACAGAGGAGCAGCTGCAGTGAGAGACTCATCTCTCTGCGCTGCAGGACAGAGAGGTTCAGGAGGTCCTTTGTCCCTACAACCATAAGGCTTTTTAAAAGTGACTGCTGACATATTCTTCTCAAATTGATTTATTTATTTGTCATTTATTATTATTATTATTAGTAGTAGTAGTAGTATTGTTGTCTAATATAAAATCATTGTAAATATCTTGCACTTTTTGAGCTACTTGTCTAATTTGAATTTCCCCCACTGGAGGATGAATAAAGTATTTTTCTATTCTATTCTATTGACTAGATTTTAAGACAGCCGTCAGATGTTTTTATTGATCCAGCAATAAGCTGCAACTTATCACGGTAGAGAAACCATGCAAATGTCCTGTAGTCTACCCCTCAAACACACACGAGAACAGCAACTGCACAGTATTTGTTCTTTCATTACATATAAAAGCCATTTACAGCGTTGTGCAAATTCACACTACACAAGCGTTCTTGTTTAAAGTTCAGCTCACAGCTTAAAACTGATGTAGTTCACATTCATATTTCACCTTTTGAAATTCTGAACCAAATTCACAGGGCAAAATTGAACTAATTTATATTTATTCTTTTTTCTTTTATGAGCTCCTCTGAATTCTCCAACATGGTAGGCTAAGTATTTTTATGGAGTGCTATAAAGTTATGGATCATGGGCAGTAAGGCCATCTGCACTGATGCCTATCTCTGCAATTATCTTTTTTTATTACCAACATCAAATTATGAATTAAAATCTTATCTCAGAATTCTGCTTCTGCTACTTTAAATAAAACACTTATAGTTAAAAATTATAACCACAGAGCTCACACTATTTTACATTTATCATGGATCAATTAGATTAATATCTTTTATAAACGCCATACTCTGAAGTAAGGAATCAGCACTGTGCTCCATTCCAGTTCAAAGTGGGCCCTGCATCACAATGCAAATATGAAAGCTTACCATTACTTATTGTCTCTGGTGAGGAATGAGGACAGGAAGTTGGAGGTGAACTGAACTCATTTATTGTTTAACAAACCAAAAATCACAGTCGGAAATATAAACATTAAAACAAAAACTGTAGAAAACTAAACCAAAATACTGAAAAAACACATGACTACGAATGAGAAGCAGAAGAAAGGAAAAACCTAGGATGCAAAACCATGGAGTTGTAAAGGCAAGGAACACTGTGAAAATCCAGGGAGACTAAATACTGTGGGGAGAGTAAATGGGTGCAGCTGAGGATAACGAAAACAGGTGAAGCAGTGGAGCTAATGAGCAGGCAGGGAACTGTGGGAACTAAGAGAGGGAAGGTGGAACAAGAAAGAAAACAGCACTAAGACAAGAGTAACTGACCAAAGTAAAAGCAATAAGGACAAAACATGAGTGTAAGGTGAAACTAACAACTAAAAACAAGATAAATACAAAATGAAGAAATCCTGATAATAAACCGATAACTCAAGAACACAAACAAACTAAGCCTAAACGAAATGCCAACTAAGAACAGGAACAGAGGAACCAAAGAGTAATCAATCCTAAAGTCAATACTAAACAAATACAGACACAATAAACCCAAATAACGATCTTGAAAAACAAAACCAAAGTTCAAAATCCACAAACCCTAACAGGCTACAGTAACTTCACCAGCAAGTGAACATAATGCTACTTCCAAATAAACATTAACAGATATGCCTAAAAGAAACCAAGAAAACATTTGTGTGACTAAATCTGATCTAGAAGCATCACCTCAGATAAAATAATTCTTGGTTGTAGTGCAAGTCAGGGTAAAGTCAGTGAAAACAAATTTACATCTTATCTGGCTTTCTTTTACACCCATCATATTCAGCTGACAGGCCTCACTAACATCTTCATAGCTCTGTTTTGAACCCCGCTTTTGTTTTAGTGCTCCAATTTTTGTCAGTTTCAGTGGTACCGCTGATGTTTGTTGAGTGTTCTACAGACACCTGTAACTACATGTCTGTATTTTTGTAATGTAGTTGCATTAGTTGTATATATGATAGTTACACGTGTCTGGTGAAGAAAGGATTGCAAAGTCTGGTGACTTCAATTCATCATTACATGTTCACTGTTGGCAATAACGAGAAAGAACTGTGCCCACTTCGTGCTTATCTGTTAAAAACTCTCCCTGATATTCAAAATTCATGGGAAGTATGAATACACACGAACATGCTCATTTCAAGGTGTTCGGGCACAACACAGCAAACTGATGAAGTATTTGTTCAGACAGTGATGATATGATATTCAGATAAATAATATGTAATTCATGGCCTTCACATTTAATACAAAAATCTGCCACTATTAGCACCTCATTCACGTCAGTTTAATTCAGTAATACTTTAACAATCTCCATAGGAAAATGTACATGTATGTATATATGAATGTGTACGTATTTGTATATGTGTGTGTGAGGTGAGAGAGAGAGAGAGAGATGTTATGGTTTTCAAATATCATAAACAAACGTTTTAGTCACATTAGAACATAGCAAATATATTGAATTTTTAAATTGAAAGAAGTTGAAAGTTTTACCATTTCATCGCATGCTCATCTTGAATTTAATGGCAGCAAACCATCTGAAAAAAGTTGGTACAGGGCAACAAAAGGCTGGAAAAGAAAATTGTACTATTAAAGTTGTACAAAAATGTTTGCAACTAATCAGGTTAATTGTCAACATGATTAGGTATTAGAGCACCTTAGAGGCAGAGTCTCTGACAGAGGTTCAGCATTCTGCAAAAAAATTTGCATTGTATAATTATTTTTTATTGTGAAGCAATTTAAGAATAATGTTCCCCAACATTAAATTGCAGAATTGATATTTTGCGTCATCGCAATATAAAATATTATAATATTAAGAATCTCGAAACAACTCGGAGGCGGAAATCAATATTGATTGTGCATGATCTTTGTGCCCTCAGGTGACCCAGCATTACCCAGTTCACTGCTCCATCCACATTTGCAGGTTAAAGCTCCATCATGTAAGTAAACCATATGTGAGCACAATACACAAATGGTGCCATTGTCTGTGGGTCAAAGGTCATTTAAAATGGATTGATTTCAGCAAGACAATGCTAAACTGTATACTGCATCTATTACAACAGCTTTGTTGAAGAGTCTGGGTGCTGGTCTGGTCTGCCTGACTTGGCCTTTCACTTACTGAAAACATTTGCCACACCATGAAATGGAAAATATCATAAAGGAGACCCAGGACTGTTAAGCAGCTAGAATCCTCTATCAGACAAAAATGGGACAACCTTCCTCTCTCACAGGTCCAGTAAACGATGACCTCAGTTCTCAGATGTTTACAGGGTGTTAAAGAGGGGATTATGTTTCCTGTTATTGTACAATCATTTAAGGCAATTAGTTTGGGATATTTTTCTTATATCAAGACACATTTTAATTGGAAAGAATTTTTGGTGTGTTTGATTCCAGCTCTTATCTTTTGACTTGCAAAGAAAGAAAGACATATTCCTTATATCCCTCCAACATGCAAAAAAGTAAAATTTTTCCAAGTGATAAATAGTTGCTGAAATGTCAAATGATACCATAGTGCAGATTAACTTCCCTCTAAATACAAATGTTTCATTTATACAAGTTGAAGCTGTTATAAATCCTTATTCAATGTGCCATATTTACCCTGTTGTTTGTTTATTGGCCCTGCGCACCAGATGGACAGTCAGCCTGAGGTTAATGGCCTGTCAGTCATGATGGAGGGGAAGTCTGTGATGAGCCCACGAGTAGAATATTTCACAATCATGTACACGTTGACTAAACAGAAAATCCAAGTCCTCTATATAGTATAACAGATACTGAATATTTTAACTTAAATTACTTACTTGTAACAATGAATGCATTTAAGTAAATACAAGAGTTTCAGTGCTGCCAACATGATATCATACTGGAACACACTGAATTAATGAATAGAGGATCACTTCATAACAATTAATTTATTCTTTCTATAGTCTCCCAGTGAACAGTTATTGCACCTCTGACACCTCCTCTTTTTGGATGCTCACCATTCTGGAAGAAAAGAGACTCTTTGTGTATCCATTACACACTTATGGACTTAATTGGGTTGTGTCGTGGTTTTTACTTTGAAATCTCGATGGAAATCAATTTCTGTTTCTACATATGTCAATCAAACTCCAGAGACAGCTGACACACAACCATGTTAAAATGTTATTCTAATGTTGAGCCACATCTATTTACGCAGCAGTTTAACAATAAGCGCCAGAAGATGAGAGTTACATTAGCCATATTATAATTAATTCATAGTTTATAGTTACATTAGGAACATTGTTTGGGTTGGACTTGTCATATTGAAAAATTAAGAGTGTCAATATGTAACATGTGGTTAACATTGAGAAGGGTTTACGTTTGTCCTAACCATGTTTTTTTAATTAAAGGAATCAAGTAGTTTTGTCAACTGAAGCAAACTAAGCATCAAAATACTGATACATGTAAACCTTGAGAACACACAGGGGCTTCAATTAAGGAGGCCACAACAGTCAGTGTGGATCAATCATCTGTAATTTATTGTACAATAAGTAAAACTGGAAAAAAAAAAAACAGTCAACGAAAACAAGAGGATAGACAGTACTATCATGGCTGGGAGACCAACCACTCACTGCCTAGGACACTGGGAGTATACTAAATATCAAAAAGAAATACAAACCCAACACACTTCAAATAAAGACTAATTTAATGTGCAACAACAAACCATATCATCATATAAAGTGAACTCCCAGCATCACAACCACACTGGTGAATGGAGGACCCCACCAGCCGCAACACTAGAAACAGTAGAATACAAGATGTTAAAATTCCTAAACTAAGCAAACACAAATCTAAAACGATAAAATCAATACAGTTAAAATCTAAAATACGAAACTAAAATAAACGGCAGTCAATGCTGTGCCTAAAAAAAACACAAAGAAAGCACTGTCAGTTTGACAGAATCATGTGAGGTTAAAATGCTGATATCTTGCATACCTCTGTACTTAAAACAGTCCAGGTTCAGCCCTACAAACAAATGACAGACCCACAATTAAAATCATTGAAATACACATACCTCAGGGTGCACGCATGCACTCCTACATTACCCTAACAATTAAATTCTATCCTAATTATAAAACAATGCTAAAAGTTCAACTTACCACAGAGCAGAGTCAACAGTCACAGCCAGTGCACACAAAGGATCTGAGGAGAGTAAGACTTTGTGTCACACCTGCTATTAATCAGTCTCTCCTCAGTCCCTGTCTCCTCTGATTGGTATCTGCTCTTGCTGCTTCCTCATGACCCACTTCTACAATCTGTCCCCATGAACTGAATCGATGTCCCGTCGATGGGCTTCAAAGCCAAGGCCTGTGAAATCCTTGCCAAGAGGCAAGAATTTGATTCACCTGTGTTGTGGTTAATCTTGGGAGATGATGGGGGTTTTGGTGTTGTCCGGCTGTGGTCCTACGAGGACGCCGCAATTCTCTTGCTCCACGCCTCTCAACAACATCTGGCTGCCCTACTACATTTGTTACAGGTCTCTGGGAAAACTCAAAAACAAATGGTCGTTGAAAGGTGTCATTATAATCATTAACCATGAGTAGATCTTCAGGGAGACCTGGGTCATCATTTATTGGCGAAACAATCTGTTTACCTGCAACTGGACGTAGCTCCGACCGATGTATTTGTTTCAGGGGTCCCTCTGCCTCCGCTGGGCT
Source organism: Leuresthes tenuis (assembly GCF_036924035.1). Classification (NCBI taxonomy): domain Eukaryota; kingdom Metazoa; phylum Chordata; class Actinopteri; order Atheriniformes; family Atherinopsidae; genus Leuresthes; species Leuresthes tenuis. The sequence continues at coordinate 29,909,998 of NW_027325357.1, forward strand.
GATGGTGTACACTGGCCCTCCATTTTTTGGACACCACAATCTTGTACAGCACAGAGCTCCAGTGGTCCTGTTTCTTGTGCCGTCCTCTGTGACTGTGCCCCTGGCAGTAGACTAGCTGTCCAGGCTGCAAAGTATCTGTTTTAACCTGGTTGTTGTGTTGTTTTGCTCGTCGGTCAGCGGCTGCTCGAAGCCACTGCCTCGGTCCCAGGTAAATGTAGGCCAATAACATCGGTGGTCCACTCATCCGCTGTCAGAGACTCCGGCTGTTCTTAACACACAATCAATAGGCAGCCGTGGTTCTTGTCCAAACATTAACATATGTGGTAAACATCCTGTGGATTGATGTTTTGTGGTGTTATAAGCAAATATTACTTGAGGCAGGTACACTGTCCACTGCCTTTTCTTTTCCTGTGGCAGGGTCCGGAGCAGGTCGCGGAGGGTAAACCTGTTAAACCGCTCAGCCATTACCTTGAGGTCTGTATGGTGTAGTTCTAGTTTTGGTGATATTGTAAATATGACAAGCATTATTATTTTATTTGTATTATTTTAGCCTCAAAACAACGTCATTGATCAGAATGTTTTTGGCGATGGGCTCCAAAAACATAGAACCAGTGTTTAACCAACGCCTCAGCTACTGTTACCGCTGTTTGGTTTCTAGTTGGAATGGCCTGTACATATTTTGAAAACACATCTGTCATGATTAAAATGTTTTCCTGTCCATCAGATGCGGGCTCTAGAACAGTGAAATCTATAGCCAAAATGTCATTAGGTTTAGAGGCTGTCAGGTGACCCATAAAGCTCTGTGGTCGAGTATGAACATCTTTGGCCAATGTACAGCGTTTACAAGCTCTGCAGTACTCCTCTACTGTATTGTTCATACCTGGTCAGTAGCATCTCCTCCTAATGAGATCTGTTGTCCGTTCCACACGTTGGTAGCCATGGTTGTCATGAAGGCTGAGGAGGACATCCCCTTGCAGTTTTTGTGGCAATAGTAGCTGATTCCAAGCTGGTCCCCCTTCTGGTGACTCCACCTGTCAAAAAATAATACCATCTTCTTTAATGATCCGATCCCATTGCTTCAAGAGCTTCAGGAGCATGGGTGATGCCTTCTTTCTCTCATCCTGGTTGTCGTCATCTGTCCCAGAAGAAGTGAAAGTCCCGGATCAGTGGCTCTTCTGCCTGCAAAACAGCAAGGTTAGCTCAAGCCTCCCCAGGAGAGGCTTGAACCTCACTATTTCGAGAAGCCACACAATTTCGAGAAGTCAATACAACATGCTGCTTTTGCACTGCACACCTCAATTCCTGTGAAAGGGCACACATAGGAGCAATAGTTAGCATGTGCTCTGGATTCACAATTTGCCTGGATAAAGCATCTGCATTTGTGTTTGCTCTTCCTGGTTTGTATTTGATGTCTAGGTCAAAGCATGCCAATTCTGACGCCCACCTTTGTTCAACTGTTCCCAATTTGGCTGTCTGGAGATGGCTTAGAGGGTTATCGGTGTAGACTGTGTAGACATTTTTGGCCCACCAAGTATTCTCTGAACAGCCCATTTAAGGGCTAAGAATTCCAATTTCATCTAACTGGAATTTTGCATTCTTTCAGTTCTTCTCAAACTACGCCTAACGAAAGCAATGGGTCGAACTCTGCCCTCCCACTCTTGCAGTCCCTGACAGGACTGCCCCCAACCGATCATGGCTAGTATCTACGTCCAGGATAAAAGGTTTATTAAACTCAGCATAGGCTAGCACTGGGGCTGTGGTGAATTTATGTTTGAGTGTCTGGAAGGCTGCATGACATGTCTTGGTTCAGTGGGGTTTGATTTAATTTTTGACTCTCTTGTCTTTACTAGTCAGTTTTGCACCCAAGGAGTTTAATGGGGAGGCAATTTGAGAAAAGCCAGATACAAATCGCCGGTAATAGCTGGCAAAGCCAAGGAATGATTTTAGTTCTTTAACAGTCTCTGGACATTTCCACTGGGCCACAGCAGCGATCTTATCTGGATCACTGGCGACCCCATCCTCAGACACCACATAGCCAAGGCACTTGACTTGTTTTTGGAAGAAACAACACTTGCTCAACTTGACCTTTAAATTCTCTTTTTGCAGACACTGTAACACCAGCTCTAATCTCTGCAAATGTTGCTCTATAGACATTGAAAAGACTACTACATCATCCAAATACAGAAGCAGAGACAAAAACACCAACTGAGAGCACAGAACAGAGAACAACCAATGAGTTCAAAGAAACAACCAACTAAGAACAGAGTAAAACAAAGAACTAAGGAATATTTAAACCATAGAAAAGACCAGAACCTCAAACTGATGACTTTCTATCATAGAAAGGAGTCAGAACCCAAATGTTTTTATCAGCCCGAATATAGCTGTTGAAATGGATTTTTTATACATGGGTACAACATCCTCTACTATTATTCTCTTCATCATTGATAGAAGAAAATAAGAACAATCCCAGATTTCTTTTCAGCACTGTAGCCAGGCTGACAAAGAGTCAGAGCTTTGTTGAGCCATGTATTCATTTAGCTCTCAGCAGTGATGATTTCATGAGATTCTTTATCAATAAAATTGTTTCTATCAGAGAGAAGATTAATGGAATCCTTCCCACTATTATCACTGATGTATCATCAAGTACAGCAGCTTTAGAAGTATCTTTAGAACCTGATTTGTAGTTAGACGGATTCTGCCCAGTTGATCTCTCTGAGCTAAAAACAGCAATAGTCTCTTCTAAATCATAAATTTGTGTTTTAGACCCAATCCCAACTAGTCTGTTCAAGGAGGTTTTCCCCTTAATTCACACTTCCATATTGGATTTGATCAATCTGTCTTTGTTGACAGGATATATACCTCAGACTTTTAATGTTGCTGTAATAAAACCTTTACTTAAAAAAACTACTCTTGATTCAGAAGTGTTGGCTAATTATCGACCTACATCCAATCTCCCTGTGCTTGTCCTGTTGGATCTCAGTGCTGCATTCGATACGATCGATCACAGCATTCTGTTACAGAGACTTGAACATGTTATTGGGATTAAAGGAACTGCATTAGGCTGGTTTTAGTCATGTTTATCTGACAGATTCCAGTTTATTATTGTAAATGAAGGATCTTCCTCACACACCAGAGTAAGTCATGGAGTTCCTCAGGGTTCTGTGCTTGGACCGATTCTTTTTACTTTATACATGCTTCCATTAGGTAACATTATGAGACAGCATGGCATAAATTTCCATTGCTATGCTGATGATACTCAGCTGTACTTATCTATGAAGCCAGAGGAAACCAATAGGTTGGTCAGACTACAAGGATGTCTTATAGACATAAAGACCTGGATGACTCAGAACTGTCTGCTTCTAAATTCAGACAAAACTGAAGTCGTTAACTTAGTCGTTATGGACCCAAGCACTTCAGGGAGAAATTGTCTAGTTGTATAGTTACTCTAGATGGTATTTCCTTGGCTTCTAGTTCTACAGTGAGGAACCTTGAAGTTATTTTTGACCAGAATTTATCATTTGACTCACATATAAAATGGGTTTCTAGGACTGCCTTCTTTCACCTTCGTAATATTGCCAAAATCAGAAACATCCTGTCTCAGGCTGATGCAGAGAAAGTAGTCCATGCATTTGTTACTTCAAGATTGGATTACTGTAATTTTTTATTATTGGGCTGTCCCACATAGTCTCTGAAAAGCCTCCAGCTGATCCAAAATACTGCAGCCAGAGTTCTGATGAGAACTAACAGGAGAGATCATGTTTCTCCAGTTTTAACTTCTCTTCATTGGCTTCCCTGTTAAATTCCGAATAGAATTTAAGATTCTTCTCCACACATATAAAGCTCTTAATGACCGAGCTCCATCATATCTTAAAGATCTCATTGTAACAGCACTTTGCTCCCAAATTGTAGGTTTACTTGTGGTTCCCAGAGTTTCTAAAAGTAGAATGGGAGGCAGAGCCTTCAGTTATTAGGCCCCTCTCTTGTGGAATAAGCTGCCAGTAAATGTCCGGGAAACAGACACCCTCTCTACCTTTAAGATTAGGCTTAAAACGTTCCTTTTTGATAAAGCTTATAGTTAGGGATGGCTCAGGTGGTCCTGAAACATCCCATAGTTAAGCTGCTATATGCTTAAACTGCTGGGGGACCTCATCTCTCACACCTTTCCTCACTTTGCTTTCTTTTTCCCCTGTTTAATTTCTCAAATGATATTATGTACATGTGACATTATTGTGGTTGTTAACTTGTTTTTCCCTGTTCCAATAGGTGTACTTTGAATGGTGTTATGATGTTTTTTCCCCCTCTTTTCTGTCTTCTCGGCTGAGGTTGAGAGTTGAGAGTTTAGCCGGGTGACCGCTGCAGGGAGGAAGCTTTTCCTGAACCTGCTCGTCCGGGAACGGAGCACCCTGTAGCGCCTCCCGGAGGGGAGGAGTTCAAACAGTCTGTGGCTGGGATGAGAGCTGCCCTTGACAATACTGCGCGCCCTCCGCAGGCACCTCTTTCTCTGGACAGTCTCAATGGAGGGGAGTGGCGAACCTATGATGCGTTGGATGGTTTTCACCACCCTCTGGAGTGACTTCCGTTCTGCAACAGAGCAGCTGCCATACCATACTGAGATACAGTTGGTGAGGATGCTCTCGATAGTGCAGTGGTAGAAGTTCACCAGGATCTGAGGAGAAAGATGGGCCTTCTTCAGCCTCCTCAGGAAGAAGAGGCGCTGGTGTGCCTTCTTGACCAGGGTTGAGGTGTTGAGAGACCAAGAGAGATCCTCGGAGATGTGGACCCCCAGGAACTTGAAGCAGGTGACACGCTCAACCTCCGTCCCATCGATAAGGATGGGGGTGGGTGTGCCACTCTTCTTCCTGAAGTCCACAATGAGCTCTTTGGTCTTCTTGGTGTTGAGAGCGAGGTTGTTCACAGCGCACCACTCTGCCAGATGCTGAACCTCTTCTCTGTATGTCTGTAAATTAAAAACAATTATATACAAATGTTAAATTACCAATATATGTGTAATTATAAAAGGAAAACTCTTGCTATGTTTTCTATTATCAAGATTTAAAAAAACTTCAAGTGATTACAAAAAATGTCAATTTGAATATATAAATCATCAATTGCATACAAAAAATGAGCATAAAACTGGCTGAAATTTACTCAACAAAAAGGGCAACACATTGTTCAGTTATCATAAACTTAAGAGAAAACACATTCAGTGGAGTTCTTGCCATCAAAAATCACCGCTGACTTTCCATGTGAAGCATGACTACAAATTCAGTTGTTTGTACTACAAGTTTTGGTCATCGTGACGTCACGTCCGGCCTTTAGTACATTCCCTTTTCGTCTTCTGTTAATTTGGTTTTCACTTTTTTTGTTTTGTCACTTTTAGTTTTGTGTCGGCACACGTTTTTTCTTTAAATGTAAATGTGTTTCCCCAAACTTTTTGTTTTGTTGCTAAAATGTCTTTTTTTTATGTGAATTTGTTTCCTAAAATGTAATGTTTCTTTAAATGTCTTTTTTTTTAAATGTGTTAGTAGTTTTTTCTAATTTGTTAGGGCTTTTTTAAAATTTGTAAATGTGTTTTTTAATTGTAAAAGTGTTTTTTAATTGTAAAAGTGTTTTTTTTTATTGTAAAAGTGTTTTGCACTACTCAGCCACCATACATAAGTCATGACATCTAAATATAGCAGCAGCTTCTGAGCATTGAAAAGGCCATATCTCACTAATTGAGAGAGAGAGTTATGAACTTGCTTTCTGCTTCCTTGGGTCTATATCAAAGTGGTACATGTTTGCAACATGTATCTATTCATATAGGTAGTTGCACTACCTATATGAATAGATTTTAACATTACATTTTCAGGTTGGTTGTTTATTGAAGGTCAAAACATATGATATTTCCTAAAGTGGACATCATTGGACATAATTAGTTTGTAGTTTGTGAGATAACTGTAAATGTGAAAGGTTTGGCACTTTTTTCAAGATGACAGAAATCATGCCAAAGGAAATTAATTGGAATAGATTAATTCTTAAGAAATTCTCATAACAGTAGTAAAACCCTGAAAATCGTATCACATGACATTTTTAAACTTCAAACTGTAAGAAATTATTGATAACTTAAGTACATACAAAGGAGTTGAACTAATCATATATGGTAACATTTTTCACATAAAAATGCTTTTTGAAGCAGAAAAAAATGCAGTTAGACAGAAAAATGTTGGTGTCAAATCAATCACCCTCCTCCAATAGTAATGCCCACTGTTAGGAAGAAGACTGTAGTGAGGTGAAGAAAGAAAAGTTTTTTTTTCAAACATAATACTCTATTATCCAAAATGAATATAAAAGAAAAAAATCCCCAACTTTCTTTTTTCTGGGCTTTAGGGGGTTACAGCAAAAATAAATAAATTACACTTCACCTGAAAGAAACCTAAGAGTTAAGTTATTTCATAATTCTTATGAATACACATAAATATCCAACTACAAAAGTCAAAGGTTAACAGGAGACACATCGCCTCCTTGTCTGTGGTGAAAACATCTGCATTCTGGGGCCTATTTTCTCACTTTCTGGCTTAATGATACCAAGATCTGATCATACATAGAAACGTTGTCATGAATGTAAAATGTGGCTTTTTGCATATCACAACACGCAGCAATAGTGAACATGCAGTAATTCAGTGAGAAGGAGGGGAAACATTCAACACTCTCATTGAACAGAAAGCAGAGTAAACTAATTAAGCTCCAGTCTCTCAATACTCATTAGCATTCCATTGTGCTGCTCCATCACCATTCATGAATTCACAAGGCCACAAACTCCATGAAGACCTTGAGCTGTAATGTTTTTCATTGTGGGTTATACAATACCTTTGGCACTGTGTGTTCTGCTTAGCTTGGTAAAACAGTGAGTTTAAAGGACAGTCCATCATCATTTACTTTGTAAATCCCCACAAGTGGAAGTTAAACCCTTTAATCCACCTGCTTCAGCATCCAACTGAGAGCTAAAGGAAATAAAAAGCACTGGATGTTCTTTTTTAAATTTTGAATTCAGTATATTTAATTTAATCAAACAAAGGAATCTGTTATAAATGTATCTGATTTTATTTGAAGTCGGTTTTAGGCCGAGAAGGTAGTGAGGGTATCTTCAATCTTGGGTTCAGGTGAGTGTGAGTGCGTGAATTCACAAGGTCATAGTTACTGAGAGTTACTTGAAAGCGTGAGCACAACAGGATATCTCCGAGAGCTCGTATGCAGGCACACCAGAATTGGGTCTGGTGCAAAAGAGAAGAGGGCACATAAGAACGCGGCATAGATTAGTCAAAAAGCTAGTTATTATGACTAAGGAGGCCTTGATCACGCCACCGTACCGAGTAGCTTAATAATCAGGTGATGAGTGGAAGGAGAGTCCAGGTTAAATACTGCTGATGATTGTCAGGTGTGCCGAAGGAACTGGGGCAGCCAAGCCTGCTTCTGGGAGGAGTAAGCAGAGTTGGTGCTCACACCCACTCTCACACATACATGATAGAGGGAGGAAAGATAGAGCAAGAGAGACAAAGTCAGCACCTGAGAGGACAAAGAGACCATGACACTTGTCTAATCCTCTTAACCTCTAGTTCCTTCTTTAGTTGATTACATCTTATAAGATTTACCATCATAGAAATTAAGAATAGAACCATCAAATCATCACAAGCTCATGGACTGACGTTAAAACTTTGAACAAGAAATTCCATACAGGTGTAACTTCAGAATGAGTAAGAATATGTGATAAAAGGAAAAGCCTAAAAAAAGATGCTCATAAAAACTGTAGACCACACTCATTTAAAGTTTCCAAAATGGGCATTCCGATTTTCCAAGGCTTTGGTTGCACAAGTCATGATGTAAATAAGCATTATGGCCAAACACAACTTCATCTTCACCATCTTCAAATGGCATCTTCAAACACCATCTTCAAATGGCAAAGGGTCAAGAAGCAGTATTTTGTGTCGCTGCATAAATAGCAAGAGGAAGGGTTCTTGAACAGACATCAGTATGTGATGAGTTGGAAAGGAGAATGTCTTGGGAAATCCTTATCCTGGAGGGACATATATGGTGTGCTCCCTGTGGGTATATACCATCTGCCACTGCCATTTGAAGCAGGAAAACACGAAATTACCAAACAACAATTTGAGAATGGTATTTTATTTTTCAAAACTGTATTCCCATCCCCATAAGGCGCTTGTTCCATGCCTAACCAGTGGGGTGAGCATTCCCTAGAGTGAAAAGATCAGAACGCTGTAAGCTGCCTGGGCCAGCTATAGTATGAAACGCTCCCAGACAGACGCGTTAATGGTGTGCTGCTTACAGGTGAGCTGTGTATTGTATACTAAGGTGACCAGACATCCCCAATTTCCGAGGACAAGTCACCCAAAGTCACCCAAAATCGGGGAAGTCTGGTCACCTTAATATAAGCGAAGTCCCGTGTCCCGTTAACGGTGTATTTTCCTCTGGATTCCGCTCCGGAAACGAGAGCAGTCTAACGTTACATGCACTGACATACACATGAAATTGATGAGAAACCCTAACGTGATGATGTTAGTACACAATGTAAAATCACGTTCCTGTAAGGTGACGTCCCTGATTTCCGGAGACAGTCCCTGTTTTGGGTGACCTGTCCCCGGTCAAAGCTGTCCCCGATGTTGACACTGAATAGGGGGAAATGCGCGCAAACTCAAACACCAGCTATTACGGTAGCCATTTAACGCATCGCCAGAGAAGACGTTGCGTGACGTACAGACGCAGCAGCGTCAATAGGCGGCAAAAAGGAAAGAGAAGGAGACCAGCGGCCGCGATAAATGTTATGTTGTGTATTAACTCATTTATTTTATGTGTATTTTATGTGTACTTATATGTGTGAACTGGCGGTGAACTTGGCTGTGAGTGTGTGTGAAGTGATGTAACGTTCAAGTAAGTATGATTGTTTATCTGAATTGAAGACATAACGCACGTTATAAAAGTCAGTGAAGGTTAACATTATGCCACTGTTTTCATATATGTCAATAGTGAAGCTGTAACGTTTACATTAGACTGAGATTACCAGGTGATGATATGTTTTTCTCATGTTCTCCTCTGCTCTTATTCTACCCAGGCTCCTGAGGTGGAGGTGGGTGAATGAGGAGAAAACTGTAATGTCATCCTTTTGTGTCAGAAATATAAGCTCAGTATTCAGCTGTGAGTAGAAACTTCTGACCAAAAAAAACATCCTAACTTATATTGATATTTTTGTCTTCCTCAGTGGATGGATGATTGGTGATGTCATCCATTTGTTTGGTTGCAAACTTTTGTGTAATAAAAGTTGGTTAAAAGTAGGGCTGGACAAATATTAAATTCTTTAATGGCGTTAATCGCAGGATTTCCTTTAATAAATAACAGTTAATCGCATTGTTATATGCAAAATCCAATAATGAATTCAAAAGTAGCAAATAATGCACTTTTATTGAAACTGTACAGTCATATGATTGAAGTACTCTGGTGATAAGACAATTCAGCATTGCAGTGCTAACAAATAACTTTAGCTCTGTTGACTGCGCCTCTGGAAGAACATGGAAATGAAAACGGCCATGTAAAAGTTCTGTAACCTTTTCCATATTTGTTTAGCACGCTTCATCTGCCATTCTTTATTTTTTTGACTGTTTCCTGTGAGCCGCAGCGGTAAGCAAGATACTAGGCTCACTCACGATGGACTTTTTCAAAATAAAAGTCAGTGAGCAACAGACGTTTACAATAAAAATGATAAATAATAAAAACTGTGTTAATGGGAGACAAATAATTGTCGGCGATAATTAATACTTTAGTTAATGCAAATATAATGCGTTAATGTGCCCGGCCCGTATAAAATACATGATAAAGTACTTGTTCCTGTTTTTTTTATTTCATAATGATAATAATGATAATATTATGTTTACCGCCGCATTGAAAATGTCCCTGATTTTAATTTCGGAACTGTGGTCACCTTAGCTTATATGCAACAGCATCTTGTCACTATGACAGAGAATATATGTAGTCAGATCTGAGTTTACGTGTGTCGGTAACAGCGTCATTGTGGCGTCATAGAAAACAAACTAGGTCACCTGGAGCACTGTCATCAACTTTACTCAAATGTGCAGATTTGAAACTATCTCCTGGTTTTTATTTGACTTTGATACACCACGTAAAACCGGAGATATGATCATTTCAATTTGGTCGTAAAAAAATATCTATTCGATCGTTAAAAAAGGGCGGGATGGGCGGGGCAGGGGTTGCATTTCTTTCCATATCTTCGTCATTTTTTGTGATTTTAGAAAACGGGAAAAAATGGTCGAATTTGTTAATACTACTCTGCATAACCAATGTACCAGAGACATCTTACATCGATCATGGGATGCGGGGAGCGCCAAAAATCGCTGAACCGGAAGCCAACCGCGGTAGTTAGCGGCGGACGTTTTTGAGGAGAAGACGAGTGTTTTTGGAAGAAGAAAGAAGACAGAAGAACAAGAGAGTTTTTTTGTAGAGAGAAATGAAGCTGTCATTGGATGTCAATCAGGCCCTCAGGCTGTTGTATGCCGAGAACGACAACGAAGACGATGTCATTTCCTTTTCATCGTCCGAGGAGGAGGAGAGCGGCGATGAGGATGATGAGGTGACAGATCCGTCTTTTGTCAACAGCGACGTCGTCGGTGATGAGAGATAAGTCATACTAATCATGAATATTTGTAGCTTTTGTTTTGTTTACTGCTGTATTGTAAACGTTATAAAACTGTCTGATAACGTTATATACTTATGTAGGTTTATGTGTCCAGAAGAGCAGGGCTGAAATGATAAATACAGAGCTGGGTAAATGTCCGTCATTTTGTTGTCCTCTTTACCTGAATTTTCATACTTATCTCAAGGAGATGAATATTCTGATTTTACTAGTGTGTATTTTGAGTTATATTTAATGTTATCTATGTTTATTTCTAGTTGTATGTATTTATTTATACCTGTAAGGTTTTTTTGTAAACTGAGTATTCACATTGTTGTAAGGAGCCAGAGAATTACAATGTTAGTGCCCACATTTACATGGTGGTAACAGATTGTGGCATTGTACACATTCTGTGGGAACAGATGCCAGCCTGAAAGCCACACAAGGCCACAGAAGTTGCCTACATTGCCACCAAGTCGACAAAAAAAGAAATCTCACTCCCTGGAAGTGCCAGTCTTGTGATGTGGCGCTGTATCGTGTTGTGGACAGAAACTGCTTTGCAGAGTGGCACAATATATATAAAAAAAAAAACTTTGTCCCATTGTTTGTATATTGTTTGAAATATTTGTATATAGTTTAATTACATCTCAATTTTACCTCTAATATTACATTTTCACTATTTGGAACTCTGTGAGTAGCTATTTGAGACTCTGGGAATACAGAGCACTGGTGTAGCTCTCTGTATTACTTTGCACTTACTTTGTTTTGAAGGTGGTATGGTAAAAAACGCCTGTAATTATACATGCTTTTTATGGTATACAGCAGTTTTATTTACTGTATGTACTGTGTGTTGATATGGTATTTTACATTTATTTGTTCATATTTGCAACCTATTTTCAAGTTCCAAAACAGTTAATTGAGCATGTTTGTGTTTTTTATTGTAATAAATAGTATGTTTTTTAAATTCAGATTTGATAATTTCTTTGTATTTTTGGGCTCAATGTGTTAATAAAGTAAGTCAAAGTGAAAAAATAACTATTAGATAATATAGATGAAGTTGTGTTGAAAAAAAAGATACCAAGCATGGGTATGCCAAACAATTTTTTGTGGTATATAAAGGCAAAAGCAAAAGTATTCAAAAACTACCAAAATGGGCTCAGACCCCAGAGGGTTAAGACATTTTATGAAATTTAGCTTGTGAAGCTTCAACTTCACTGCTTCACTAACAATGCAGCCACCTGAAATGACCATTCACAGAGAGTTTAGGATGACTGGTCAAATTGGAGAACGAGGCCAAAAAGATAAACTTCATACTCAAACTTGATCCATCAATTTGAAATGGGATTGAAAAGAAACCACAGTGAGGCTGAAATTATTGAAGCAGGAATCAGAGCCATAAGTCCTGGGTTAAGCCTCCGTGATATGTTAGAGATCAAAACAGACCTCACACTCCCACAGCTTGGCACCATCCTGAGGGGACATTACAAGCAGGATAGTTCTACTGATCTCTATCATCACTCAAGTTTTAAATATCACTCAAGAAAGTAATGAGTCTCCACAGAACTTTCTGTTCAGGGTGAACTGAAGGAGAGACTTCTAGCATCATCCCGAGAACCAGGCGCAGATGAACAGTACAGTGCTGAACTGATACAGAAAAGTTTTTGCGAGCTGTTGGTACAGGCTTAATCAGTGACAATGTGAAGTATTAGATTAAAAGCTGTCTAGATGACCCGTCCCTCACTGATGATGTCCTGATAGCAAAGACAAATGAAGCAGCAAGCTTTGAGTGGGAAAGACAACAGCAATTCAAGAAGAACAGCAGAGAGCCCAGGGTGAAAGAGGTAAAAGTTGAGGCACAACCAGTCCATGAAACAACAATTGGTGCAGTATGGGGATAGAAACAATGATTTTCCACAGCAACAAAGAATAAAGTAGTTCAAACACAACCAACAGTGACTCATAAAGAAACTGAGCTCCTTAAGATCATTAATCAGTTAAAGGGAGAAATCGCTGAAATTAAAGGAGCCATTCAAGAGTCACACCGACCCCCCCAGACCACGTAAGACAGCGAGGAAGCAGGGATGTAGAGACTGTCAGGACAGAAACAGCAGAGAACAGAATGATCACTGCTTCAAAAGTGGACAAAGTGGCCATTTGTCCAAAGGATGCAGAGCCTCACGCAAACCCACAGACAGGTCAGAGCAGATTGATATGTTGGCTAACACAGTAATCTCACCCCAAGACCCACCTGTACAGAGTGAGTAGCAATACAAACCATACAAACTTGTCACAGACATCATAAAGCATCTGGAGACAAAGATGGCAGTCAACATTCCAGACCAGAGAAATAAGATGTCACTGTTAGCCTCCTTTGCCCGAAACGGAAGGCTCACCTTCTAAACCTAATTGGGAAGAAACACATAATTTCCTGCCTGTTGGATGACATAGAAACCAGAACATTGTGGGACACTGGATCACAGGTTTGCCTCATGAATGAAAAGTGGAGACAGCAGAACATCCCATACACCAGCGTGAGAAGTTTAACTGACATTATTGGATCTGGTGTACTAGATGGAAGAGCAGTAAACCAGACTTCAATCCCCTTTTCAGGGTGGGTTGAGGTTAAATTCAGTTTGCCCACAGCAAATCCCGCACTATTAGATGTATTAGTCCCAGTCCTTGTCTCCCAGGAAGATGGGGTGGCAGAGGAGTCAATCATTGGCTTAAATGTGATTGAACATCAGCTCGAAAAGGGAATAGAACCACCATGTGTTTCTACAGAAGCCATCAGTGCAGCATTCTCGATAGACTAAGTCTTTGTCAAAGTGATGAAGGGTGGAGACAATGGGCTTGATGAGGGTACAGTGAAGACAGGAAAAAAACTCATGAGTATCCCAGCTGGCCAGACAAGAGTTGTCAAGTGCTCTGTGAAGGCAGGTCCACTTCCAGAATGTCAGGATGCCCTGTTTGAGCCTAACCCACCATCGCAGCTGCTGGAGGGCCTGGAGGTAAAAGGAAGGTGTCATACAGTTGCAACAAGGTACGTGGTCCCGCATCACCCTCCCAGTCAGATTTTACTGCCTCCAAGAACTGTGCTGGGGCAAACTCGGAGGGTTAGGACAATTTACCCTGCAAACGCTAAAGTAGTAGACACAAGACAGACAGAGATAATTATACCATCTACTGAACAAGCACCCATGCAACAAAGTAATATGACATCAGATCCAAATAACAGAACAAATCACAGCAATGAAGATCTCTGGGACCCTCCTGTTCCCCTTGACCACCTTCCTCCAGCACAGCAGCAAGAGGTGAAGACGATGTTAATTGAAGAGTGCAGAGTCTTCGCTAGTGATGAATACGATGTTGGCACTATACCCTCCCTGCAACTCAAGATTCGCCTCAGTGACCCTACGTAAGACAAACTTATATGTCAGTCCCGAAACCTCTACATAAAGAGGTAAAACAGTACCTTGAAGACATGTTAAACAGAGGGTGGATAAAAAAAATCTATGTGATCTATTTTCATTCAAATGTCCCTCGGGCTTGTGTGAAACTGATACCCTGTGCTTCACTAAGTGAAGATCTCAACAGAAATCCTTTAACATCATGCTTAGATCACACACAGACAAAACCAAACACACAGTCAATCTTGTCATTGTCACTCACCGCTGCACCAGCATCAGATCTGGGTACAACTCATAGATCACAGAATGGCTATGTAAGCACAGTTTTCATCTTAACTGTGCTTTTAAAGGATTTGAAAGGATTCCACCTAATCCTATTTAACCTCAGAATGAACCCTTTGACACTATAACTTTCCTGAAATAACACCAAAGAATAAATAACTGAATGATAAGAACTTAAATCTGAGTGTGTATTTGATGAGGGATTATTTGCAGTATTAAACCTTGTATTGAAAAACAGAACAGAAATAATTGGATCTCTATAATCACGCAATATTTGAATTGCCGAGTCTCTTTGTTAATGCCTCAGGCCTACTTGGTTAACAATATGAGGCAATGAGTACAAATATACATACACAGAGGGATTTTCATATTTATTTGCTCATATCTAGTATTGAAGGGAGGGAAAACTACATTCAGTGTCTTTTGATTTTTTAGATACAACTAGGGCTAGGTATCAATTAAAAAAAATTCGATACCGGTTACTGAACTATACTTTTTTCTATACCAATTTTATAATATCAGTTCTAACAAAAAGGAAATTACATTAGAAATAACAGTACAAATCTTCAGTTTTATTTTTCAGCTCAGTATTTCAATTTCAGTTTCCCGGCGTGAACCTCCCAAAGGGATTAATAAAGTCGTCAATCAATTTTTCCAATCCAAGCTGTTTTCTTACAGAAAAAATTAATAACAAATAATTTCCAGTGCAAAACAGTTGCAAACAGGTGACAGGTTGACAGGTATCCTCCATACTGAGGATAGTTTTCACTTAGCAGTTTTTCTTCAGAAAAACCAACTTGTCTGCTTTCTGCACGTATTAAGTCGCAATAACATTTAGATTACTGCCGGATTTCGATGAACGTTAATTTACCTCTTAAAATCCCACACACTGTGCCGTCCTCGGTACTCTTAGATGAAGTCGAGTCCAGTGGTGGAGATTTTGAATTATGCCGCTCGAGCTCTGTAGCGTTCACAGGCTGACAAGAATGCTGAGAGGAGGATGGTTGTGGTCCGACCTTCTTGTAGTCAAACACGGACCAACGTTCTGCTCTTAAATTGATTTTGTGTACGGTCAAATAATTCAATAAATTAGTCGTGTTGCTGGCCTTAGCAGCGATGAGTTTTTGGCATATGTTGCATCTCGCACTATTGGCATCAATCTTGGTGAAATGGAGCCACGCTTTTGACCTCTGTGGCATTGTTTAATGGCTCGGTGACACACACAATTACAGTTCCCAACACAGATACACGTGAACCCCATCTGTGGGCGTAACCGCATTTTCCTGCATGCGGCAAAGTGTGACGTTAATATGAGGGAAGCATGATCAGTTCTTGATCACATGATTAATCTCTGGGTACCAAAACTTGGCACCGAAAGACAGGCATGTTTTGATACTCAGTACGAGCGTATCATTTTGGTCGGTGCCTTAAAAGAACCGAAGTTTGGTACCCAGCCCAATATACAACAGAATCATAAGTTAACATAATCTAACTGTATTGAATCTTAATTGGACAAAAATAAGTTTGAGTTTTTCCCTTCATGAGAACTCTGCAGTCGCTGAATGTTCATTACTTCATCCTTCATACTTCATCACTGCGGCCCCTTCCTGCAGTACCGAAATTTCTCCGAGGGAATCAGAAAAATCAATATGCAAATTTTAATGTATTGTAATCATTTACATGGACATTGTCCCGAGCAGTTTTATTTACTGTATGTTCTGTGTGTTGATATTCTCTGCAACAATGCAAAAGTCTTGAATAAAAAAAATACAGAATGTGGCATTTGTTTAAAAGATTGTGGCTGTCACTGATATATGGATTGACCTCAGATTGTCACAACAGTAGCTGTGATGTGGTGAGAATGTAGGACCTGGATGCAGATTTATATAAAGAAAAATTTGATTAATTTTTAAACACAAACAAATTCACTATTCAAACAAAAGTCACGGCAGAGCCGGAATTCCAAAACACTTAACAAAAACAAAACCTGACATGAACTATGACGTGTTACTGTAGCGCCACACTCAACATCAAAACCCGTGAAAAGTAAGGCGAGAAGAAAGTAAAACAACACCACCAAGAAGCTAACGTGGAGAGCGAGGAGGCCACCGTGTTTATGGTCTGCATGACGGCAGTATTAATCATGGACGATCACATCAGGTGTCTAAGATCGAGGCTGGAAGAGCACACAGCGAGAGTCAACAACAACAACTTCTTCGTTTCATGAAGGAAAGAAGGAGAGCAGAGTGCTGAATCCAAAAGAGACAACATGTAAGTTTAACTTATTAAACATGAGCCGGTTGTGTCCATGTTATATGACTAAATATTTCAGACAGGGGGCGTAGCTACCAACCACCAAACACCTACGTCATATGTGTTCCTATGGAATCCAGAAAAGACCCTGCATTGGAGAAGGAGCTAAAATGGTTATAGGAACTGAGGGCCGTGGTCCCGAGTTCCTGTATGTCGCGAAAAAATGGCCTAGTTTCTGAAAATATTATAGGAACTGCAAAAGGTTCTTACAGTGGGAATGCGCCTATCATAACTTAACATGACCAACCTGAACACATGAATGATGGTGAGGATCTGGCAATGACGTGAGGGAACCTGGAAACTAAATACTGTGGGGAGGTGATTGGTGATGGAGTGCAGCTGAGAACAAAACAGATGACATGGATGAACTGGGGAAAAACAATGGTAAAACTAATGACTTAATGGAAACCTAACATGAAAAACCTAAAGCCCCAACAAAAATAAAAAACACACTAAAACCCACAGACATGACACAGATTAATTATGCTGAAAAATGAACTGTTGTTCACTATCTCAAATATTAAAACATAGTCACAAGCAGCTGCTGCGACCACAATCCAAACAGATACAAGCTTTGGAAAAGGTGATTTTTTTTCTTCTTTTACCTTGGTGAGTATCTTCAAAACATAATTATTTTAAGATTTCAATCACCAATCTGCTGGTTTCAACTGTATGTGGTGGCATTAGTAGAAAATATCATATAAAGTGTTTATACTACAACCTTAGTAATATCTGTAAATCAGATATTATTACATGGTGTATGGCTTATTAATGCATGATAACAAGAAATGCGGTTTCTATGTGCCGGCCTTATCGGCAGCAAGTTTGTGTAGCTCTCAATTTTGTTTGTCGTTTATATAATTATATGTAATTTTTAGTTTTTATCTAAACTTTTTTAGTGATTTTTAGTGATCTGCTTTTTACTTACATTTCGTTTTATTTTTAAAGGGGAACTCCGGTATTTTTAAACTTAGACCTTATTTCTGGTATGAAATACGTTTATCTACTCACCGAGAACGTTTTGGTGAAAGTCGGTGTCCTTCGGAAGATATTTAGATTCCTCGAGATCCATATAATGGAGTGAACAGGGCATCGACGATGCAGCCTCTAAATAAGGCATTGTCTGTCTTTATTTCACCAATACCTTCAGACGAATGAATGAATGAATGCATACTATTGCAATATTAGCTTATAGCTTCCATGTTGTTGTCCTCCAGGGAAATAGGTGGGGCTTTCTACATAGGCGATTACTTGGATGACGTCATCATCGTGCGCTTGTTTACTTGTTTGCACCGAGATCTGATCACAGCATGGTCTATCTACAACCCACATACAGACCTACCTTGTGTACAAAGACTTCCTGTTACTACCAGATCTTTCAGAAAGTGGTCACCAGAGGCGCGTGATGCACTGAGAGACTGCTTTGATGTCACAGACTGGGCTGTACTGCTGGAGGAAGAAGAAATGGACTTTGACATGGACAGGAGGGTCAGCACCATCACTGACAACATTAGCTTCTGTAGGGACACTATGATTCCAGTGAGGACTGTAAGGTGCTATCCTAATAATAAACCATGGATCACCAGTGACATCAAAGACCTCCTGAACCAGAAAAAGATGGCGTTCCAGAATGGGAATGGAGAAAGGCGGAGGAATGTACAACAGGAGCTTAAAAAGACACTACGTCGAGCTAACGTGGAGTACAAAAAAAAGGTAAAGTGACAGGTGGAGAACAATAACACCAAGGAGGTGTGGAGGGGCATGAGGTCCATCACTGGATACAGACTGAAAAACTCTCAGTCTGTGGAAGGTGATGTGGACAGAGCCAATACTTTCAACCAATATTACAACAGGTTTGATAGTGTGTCTTTTTCCACCTCTGCTGCTGCTCCCTCCACCCCCACCACTACAGCTGCTTCCTCTATACTGCTTCCACTGCCCAGCTGTACTTCCACCTCAATGGCAACTCGCATCGCCAAGCCTCCTCCTCTGCCTGACTGCACCTCTGCAGCAACTCTCATCAACAGGCTTCTTCTGTCCAGCTGTACCTCCACCTCTTCGGCAGCTTCCACCACCATGTCTCCCGAGTCAAGCTACACCTCCACCTCCACGGCAGCTTCCACCACCAGGCATCTTGTACCCAGCCGCACCTCCACCTCTGCGGCAGCTTCCAGCACCAGGAATCCTGAGCACAGCTGCACCTTCATATCTGTGGCTGCTCCCACCGCCTGGCCTCCTCAGTTCAGCTGCACCTCCACCTCTGCAGCAACTCCCACCACTTACCCTCCTCTGTACAGCTTCACCGCCACCCCCATCTCTAAAACTGATAGCAAGCTCTTTGTCTAACTATAGAGGAGGTTGGAGTGGAGCTCAGGTAACTTCACTCAGTGAGGGCTGCAAGCCCAGATGGAGTCTGTCCAAGGCTTCTGAAGGACTGTGCTGGTCAACTAGTGGTCCCTTTTCATAGGCTCTTCAATATGAGTCCCGGTGCTGTGGAAAACTTCTTCTCTCATACCAGTTGCCAAATTAGGGAAAGCGGTTGAGCTGAATGACTACAGACCGGTGGCTTTGACATCTCATAACATGAAGACCTTGGAGAGACTCCTTGTTCATCACATGAAATTGCAGGTTGCTGAGGATCTTGACCACCTCCAGTTTGCCTACCAGGTGGAAGACGCGATTCTGTACATGCTGCATCGGGCATATGCTTATCTGGATGTGCCATCATGGATTATAGAATATTTGACTGCCAGACCACAGTATGTCAGGATGGGGAGATGTGTTTCTGGAACACTAGAATGCAGTACTGGGGCTCCACAGGGTACTGTTTTGCCTCCTTTTCATTTCACCCTATACACATCAGACTTCAGGTACAACTCAGAGTCCTGCCACATACAGAAGTATTCTGATGATACAGCTGTTGTGGCATGTGTGCGCGATGGACATAAGAAGGAGTACAGGGACCTTGTGGAGTCCTTCAATGGCTGGACCAAAAAAGAAGCTTTTGCTCCTGAACACTACCAAAACCAAAGATCTGGTGGTGGACTTCAGGAGATCTAAAACTCCATACCAGTCAGTTTCCATTGATGGAGGGGAGATAGAGACTGTTCAATACCTGGGGGTGGTGCTGGATAATAAACTGGAGTGGTCTGCCAACATAGAAGCAGTGTACAGGACGGGCCAGAGCCATCTCTTCTTCCTGAGACAGCTCAGGTCCTTCAATGTCTGTAGTGATTTGATATGCATGTTTTATCACACTATCATTAAGAGTGTTGTCTGCTGGGGTAGTTTGCACTACAGACAAAAACTGTAAGCGCCTGGACAAACTGTTAAAAAAGGCCAGTTCTGTTGTAGGCAGAAGACTAGACCCTCTCAGTGCTGTGGTGGAGCAACTGATGAGGAGGAAATTATATTCTGTTTTGGATAATAATAGACATCCTCTCCACAGCATCCTGGCAGGTCAGAGGAGCAGCTGCAGTGAGAGACTCATTTCATTGCACTGCAGGACTGAGAGGTTCAGGAGGTCCTTTGTCCCTAGCCATAAGGCTTTTTAATAGTGACTGCTGACATGTTCTTCTCAAATTGATTTAACTTTATTTATGTAGTCATTGATTATTATTATTATTATTATTGTTGTTGTTGTTGTCTAGTATGAAATCATTGTAAATATTTATAATTTTTTTAGCTACTCGACTAATTTGAATTTCCCCCACTTATTATTCTATTCTAATAAGATAATGAAAGCATGGCCACAACTCTGGACATTCTTTGTTTGAGAAAAAGAAGCAAAAAAGTACATAACTGATGATGTTTTTAACTGACTTTGCTTGCTTATTTTGTTTTAGGAGTTGCATGTAGTGGTTTTTACATACTGACCTCGAACGGAACGGATTTGATTGTGCTGTAGGTGGTGGCACTTGGATTTGACTAGTGATGGGAATTTCGGCTCTTTTTAGTGAGCCAGATCATTTAGCACAGCTCACCAAGAAAAGTCGGCTCTTTCGGCTTCCAAACGGCTCCCAAATGGCTCTCCATTTTACCACTTGTACTTTTTAGAATTTAGCCAAATTTAGCGCTGTTTTGACTTGTGATTTGTATTTGAACACATATATCACTAAAATTTCAATAAATTGCTGAAGCCAATTACATTTACAGTTGTAAAATCCCTCTCTAACTTGCTTGAAGAACCACTCTGCTACACGAAGCAGAGAGAAAATGCCTATAAAAACCTAAATATATAAATTAAAATAGGACAGCTATTGACACAACTGTCAAAACTATGCATGCATAGTCAGAGGTCAACGATGGCTTTGCCCCACCAGTTGTAAAAAAATAAAAAATATTTTTTATATATATACTTTTTTTTAAATCAATGTCAGTTTTACTTAATAGTGTGTGTGCCAACATGCAATTTTTAAATAATTTAAACAACATTTTCAATAACTGACACTCATTAAACAGTGAATTTCCACTGACAGACATTGTCTCATGGGGCTATTGGCAAAGTGCCTCTGACCTGCAGCTAAACAGCCAATCCGGTTACGGTTGCTAGGGGGAAATTATGAATAATTGGCCTACCGACGTCGCCAAATTTAACGCCGGTTGGGCGCTGGAGATTTAGCCCCAACTGCTACGTAAAATGCGTGAAGGTTTAGGATTGCTAAAGCTACATGAAGAGCCAGCGATAGTTTTTTTCGTAGTGCGATTCCCAGACTCTCAGGGAAAAAAATATGTACGAAGAGAGGCGATGGCGATGGCGATGGCGATGGCGATGGCGATGGCGGTGACAACCAGAGTTCAAGAGCAGCTTCCACTAAATTCGGTGAAATCATTATTAATGTACAGCAGTCAATGCACTTTTCTGTTTCCCCTGTATCCTCTTCAGAAGTGACAATGTGATTCGACTTGGACAAAGACTGGACTAAATTACTTAAAGCACCTCTCCAAATTATCAAGAAGCATGATAGATCCAATGTTCACATGGAAAACTGCGTAAATTAGCATAGATTAGATTAGCATAGCAGCGCAGCTAGATGGTGGGCACCACAATGCTGTAAAAATGCACAATGAAGAGGTAGATAAAAACCATAATATTTTATCTAAGATCATCAATTGTGTTCAGTTTTGTGGTACTTTTGAAAAGTTCTGTTTCATTCTTTCTTCTCAACCCACACTCAATTTAGACACACCCCTCCCCCCTCCACTCACTCACTCATTCACTCACTGTTGATTTGTATAGATTCAGCTGAATCTCAATCATGGGATAAATTCACATCAAGGGTATGATACCCTTGTTGTCACCCGCGGCGCTACTATTGGGCCTGGGTGGGCCTGGGCCAACCCATTTTAGGCCCACCCTCGGACACAGCATTAGTTTTCATTGTAGCTGTTCATCCAATAAGCAGTCTGAGGAAAACTTTGGGTTAAAGCTTCTCAACCAATCAGCGGCTTCTATTCGCTTTGGATAAAAGCGTATACTAAATGCATAAACAAACATTCTACCCCACGTGTGGAGCCTGCCCACAGGGTGCATTGTCACCACCAAGTGATCCAATGAAATGAATGACATTGGCGTGCAAGCTTTTCAAGCAAGCAATGAATGAGAGAAATACAGATAGATCAAATGAAATGTAAATACGATAAAAATCAAAGCAAATTAGCTTGTTTTCATATAGCTTCACAAAGAAACACAAGGAAACTCCCGACATATTAAGTATGGTTACGAGTAACGACGAGTTAACGTTACCATCCAGCTCGGCCCCCCTCTCCCCATCCATTCCTCCCATAGCCACTTTCTGGAGGGAAAACTAATATCGGCAGTAGGCAGAGGTAACTTATGATAGTGTTTTATGTGTTATAGTTGCTGTCCTCAGTACTGCAGAATAGTGCTGAAATGGAGATGAAGGGGTACCTGTTTTTTTTTTTTTTGGGGGGGGGGTATTTGGCTTATTTTAAGTTTTCTGGAGGCCAACCCACATTCAAATTACTGGTGCTGCTAGTGCTTGTTGTGAATTTATCCCTTGTATAAACTATACAATATAATCATTTGATTGTATTGTATAGTATTTGCCAGCATAAAGTCTAATATAGCTGTAAATTGCTACTTTTTCTGTGAAACTTGAAACTGTGGAATTAAATTATTATTGTGGAACTGTAGTCATTTACCAACTGTTCATTTGAATGCTCATGCTAGATTAGACAGGGAAATCTGTTATGACACCGGCCCCAACAAGATTTATTTTCACCAGCCGCCACTGGTGGCGTTGTTGGGAGTCTTTTAATTATCTTAGTCTTGTTATTTATTATTTTAATACTAGATATGTTATTATTTGCTATTGTTCGATTATTTGCTATGAAATGTTAAAGGTCTGAGCTGTTTTTCATGGCAATAATTTGCTCCTCTGTTGTCAGTAGTCTGAGTAGCAATAAGCTTGGTTTGGCCTTTGTTGAGGAAACAAAGCATTAAGGTACAGTTTGTGTTTGTTAGGTTATAACTGATTGCTTACTCTGACATCCCTCTCTGATAGACATCAGGAGTTTTAGGTCCAACAGGCTTTGTCTAGGTACTGTTTGAAACCATGGTAACACAGCTAATGTTTCAGGGCAGAATAAAACCTATTGCCCTTTTTGTATGATTTCTCTATTTTTTCCTCCTTGTTAAGCGTCAGTGAGATTAGAGGCACTCCCTTACATGTTATAGCCTAAATAAGATGAGTTTTGTGTTTCCAATTTCACTTCTTTTATCCCTTCTGATGAGTTTGCTATGATTTTTCTTACAACATCAATCAGAAATCTTCAGATTGTCAACACTGAGAGTTGCAGATACACAGACCACTGTGCACTGCAGGCAAAGACACTCACTGCTCATATATGTCAAACAGCCTTTCTTAAAAAAAGAAAGAAAGGAGAAATCTTGTGTGACATGTCATAATGTCAGGGTTATATCAAAACGACATATGATAACACAATATAATCTTTTCATCTTACATAGCTTGAATTGAGTTGCAAAACAAGAAAGTTAAGTTGTTAAGTGAGACCAGGCTGTTCAAACTTCTTTTGCAAATTATGATATTGTGTTTAACTGCAAGAGATTGTAGGATATCATTATAATTCATTCTGAGACAGGATGTGACGGCTGCACCTCCAGCCGCACAGCTAAAGTCAGTAACCCCCATGCACCAACACTTTCAGTTATGTTTAGTTTATTTCTTGACACCATTTTGTTTACATATTTGTTTAAACTTAGTTGAAATGCATTAGTTCTATTCATAAGCGCGCACATTTAGATATTATTGTATTTTCGACTTAAATTAAATTTGGCTTATTCGTTTAACCTTTTTCTTCTTTTACCAATGTTGTGGGGAGCCATGTGAGAGCTGGGGGGCAGGAGTGAGCACAAGGGTGCAGGCAAAGCCCCATGCACAGTAAGGGAAGGAAGGAATGAGCCTGTACCAAGACAGCTCCCTCAGGGGGGAGACCATTTAGTTTAATTTATTTAGATGTTAATATATATTCCTGTTGTTAATTTTTTGTTTGATTAATCATTAAACCGACTGTTAGGTTCTGTTTCTTAGGTTATTTGTTAGTACCTGTTACCCCTCTTATGTTGAAGACTGGTCTGATCAGCCAGTATTTAAGTTCTCTTTTGTTTCCTGTTTGTGAGGTCAGTTTAGTTCTTTTAGTCAGTGTGGTTTTTTTGTGTTACGTTACTTATCATTTGAATAGTTAGTTTGAAGTTACCATTATGACTTTAGTTTGATTTTGTTAATTTGACCTCTTTTAAGGGCCCCAATGTTGGTTTGAATATTTTCTTTGGGTAAATAAAACCTGTTCCTTTTGAAAGCACCTGTGTCCTCAGGCATGACCAGCTCGGTCCCTCACGCAGGATTAAAAACAAATGAATTCAATGAGAGCCCTTTGGTACTCTGCTTTCTCTATATACAACGAAACTGTAACGGGTGGTGTATGGACCCAATTGCAGTACAAAGGAGTCAGAAGACAGTGGTAAAAAGTTCAAGGCTTTACTGAGACTCGCAGACAGAAACGGTTTAGAAACCGGCAAGCAGGAATCATGAGAGGAGAGGCAAAGTTCTTGGTCAGGGACAGAAGGCTGGGTCGAATTACCAGGACGCAGACGAAGCAGGGAATCAGGGACAGGCGAGATCGGTACCGGGGAGGCTGGCAGGAGAACGCTGGAAAGACATGCATGACAAAGAACAATCTGGCAAAGGATAGAGTGTGGAGCTGGTGACTATATGCTGGGCTGATTACATGTGATGAGAGGCAGCTGTGTGCACAGGTGAGTGGAGTGAACTGATGAGGTGTGTGTGGCTGACAGGCTGAGTGGGGCAGAAGCAGGATCAATGGAAAATTACTGATGGTTGGATGACTAAACTGTGACAGAAACAGATTCCACATCTTGTGGCCACAAGTTATTAAGATGTGCAGACAGCCAAAACTTGCTGAAAAGTAATTAGTTAGTTGTACTTTGATGAGCAGACTACAAACAGAAATCAGTTTCTGGAAACAAAAACCTTGTGATTTGCGCACAGATAAAATGTGCTACAATCACACTGTCCGATCAGAGAAATGTTACCCACATCCCTTGCAAGAACACAGCGTCCAGTTCAACACTAGCAGTAACAAATCATTCTTGATTAATAGTTTTAATTCCTCTTACAATCTTGATTTTATGTTTTTAACTGAGACATGGCTAGACAAAAACACAGCTAATGCAGTCCTGATTGAGTCTAGTCCACCAGAAAGAACAGAAAGAAGGGACTCACCTGTTGAGTAACGCACATTTCCTTATACGGAAAGCCTTGTGGAAATGGTGGGACGTTTGAATGTCGGAATAGCGGGATGTCGGAATGGTGGGACGTTTGCTTGTCGGAATAGCGGGATTTCGGAATGGGTGTTGCCACCCATTATGTGGCTACTTGCAGCTATAGGAGAGCTAACGGAGTTAATTCTACATACACCTCTGCTGGGGCTCTCCTATAGCCGCAAGTAGCCACATAACAGCACCTATAAGCTAACAGAGCTATAGTACACGTCCGTGCATTCCATCCATCCATCCATCATCTGCCGCTTATCCGGGGGTCGGGTCGCGGGGGCAGCAGCCTGAGCAGAGAAACCCAGACGTCTCTGTCCCCGGCCACTTCCTCCAGCTCTTCCGGGGGGACCCCGAGGCGTTCCCAGGCCAGCCGAGAGACATAGTCTCTCCAACGTGTCCTGGGTCTTCCCCGGGGTCTCCTCCCAGTGGGACGTGCCCGGAACACCTCCCCAGGGAGGCGTCCAGGAGGCATCCTAACCAGATGCCCGAGCCACCTCATCTGACTCCTCTCAATGCGGAGGAGCAGCGGTTCTACTCCGAGCCCCTCCTGGATGACTGAGCTTCTCACCCTATCTCTAAGGGAGAGCCCAGACACCCTGCGGAGGAAACCCATTTCGGCCGCTTGTATTCGCGATCTCGTTCTTTCGGTCACTACCCACAACTCGTGACCATAGGTGAGGATGGGAACGTAGATTGACCAGTAAATAGAGAGCATCGCCTTTTGGCTCAGCTCCCTCTTCACAACGACGGGTCGGTGCAGAGCCCGCAATACTGCAGACGCTGCACCGATCCGCCCGTCAATCTCCCGCTCCATTCGTCCCTCACTCGTGAACAAGACCCCGAGATACTTGAACTCCTCCACTTGGGGAAGGATCTCATTCCCGACCCGGAGAGAGCATTCCACCCTTTTCCGGCTGAGAACCATGGTCTCGGATTTGAAGGAGCTGATTCTCATCCCAGCCGCTTCACACTCGGCTGCGAATCAGCCGTGCATTCATTCTTCTTAAAGTATTGGTGAAATAAAGACAGTTAATACCTTATTTAGAGGCTGCGTCATCCCTGCCCTGTTCATTCCGTTATATGGATATATGCCAATCGCGAGATATCTAAATAGCTTCTGATGGACGCCGACTTTCGCCAAACTGCTCTCAGTGAGTAGCTAAACGTATTTCATGCCAGAAATGGGTGGCAACACCCATTCCGAATCCCGCCATTCCGACATCCCGCTATTCCGACATCCAACCATTCCGACATCCCACCATTCCGACATCCCGCTATTCCGACATGCAAACGTCCCACCATTCCGACATCCCGCTTTTCCGACATCCCACTATTCCGACATCCCGCAATTTCGACATTCAAACTTCCCACCATTCCGACAAGGCTTTCCGTATAGGGAAATGTGCGTTACTCAACAGGTGAGTCCCTTCTTTCTGTTCATGCAATTTAAATGTTTAACACATGTTTACAGATAAGCCTTATTAAAAACACAAAGGCTCGGCAACTGGAGGAGAAGAAGCAGACAGTGGTGGTTTTTAATCACACACTCCAATGCCACTTGTTTCAACTTCCGAAAATTTAATCCAGGAAAAAAGGCTTACAAATATGGACCGAAACGGCTCCATAATACGCACAAGAATCCAAAAGAAACGAAAGTTAACTAAAAGAAAGCAAATAAACAGCATGAAGTGGTCAAAATTGGTTTTACGCATGCCTATGTGTGTCTGGCACATGCGTCTTCGGGCTCTCCCGCGTTGGAATGTGGATAAAAGCTATATGTTCAGCTGTAATGCCATGTAAAAACAATCTCTACATGACATTTACTCACAGGTGTGACCTGTTAGGGCCTTAAGATATCAACAGGCTGTATAAAGCCTTGCGCAACGGTTGTGTGTTTGTGCCAAATGCGCAAAGCCCATCCGCGCTTCCCATAATTGGAGCGAGTACTCATAAATCACGTGAATAACATGAATAAACGTTTTTACTGCATTTTGTTGTGTTTTATACGTTCTATGCTGTCATTTCTCTCCTCTCCTATTGGCAAGGCAAGGCAGAGTGCTCGCAACTGTATCCTGTGCAGTAGCCGTGATATCTGTAATTGCAATTATTACTTTTGCATATGATGACAGCGTGCAAAAGACGCATGGGCTTTGTGGAGAGCTCCGCTCCAGCTGGCTGCTGAGACAGGTCACTGACACTGTATTTCTGCTTAATCAGTTTCAGTCTCGCCAGAGTTACATTAATATCTGTATTTTTATATTTGACATTTCAGGGGATTTTGATAATAGATTATTAAAGTTTGTTTGCGAGGCTGATATGCCGGCGCGCGTATTTGCGCCGGCATATCATTAGTGCAAAATGTTTTGGGTAAAACATAGGCTATTAAAAGGAACTGTCGGAATGGCGGTATGTTAAAAAACACAAAATCATACCGCCATTCCGACAATTGGAGACCAATGTCGGAATGGCGAGATGTCGGAATGGCAGCATGTAACTGCCAGAAATATGGTCTAGGTTTAAAAATACCGGAGTTCCCCTTTAAGGTTAATGTTTTTGGTTACATCTTTCAATAAATTGTAACAAGTATATTTAACAAGTCATTGTTGAATGCTTCTTTCTGTAATTTTGGTCAGTTTAAATGAGAACTCTTGAAGTAGCACTGAGACTGATTAAGATTAATGAAAGGATGTCGAAGGATGGTGCCCCTGTTATTGAGTTTTATTTAATTCAACTTTGAGAATGCTACATCCACAATCCACAGATAATTTGGTAGGTTGCACAGATCCTGGTCAAGACCAGCAGCCTTTAATGCAACACGATATTCAATTGAAAAACTACCAGTTCCAGCCATGTTGAATTTTTTACACTCAGGGTACATTAATTTAAGCACTCCAGATATGTTTAAATACAGCAGTAATATAGTTTCATACCTATTTACCTCTTTATGAGCGAATTGTATGAACTGGTCTGGAGTGACTTGCCTTTTAGTCAGGAAGCTGACTGTAGGAAACCCTGTGAACATTTTTGCTGTGCCATTTTATTTTTATTTAAGCTGTTTTATAGCTGGGAATTTTGTAAGGCCCCCTGAAGAATGCTTCATCTTCTGTGTGCTGAGTCTATCTGATGAGGACTTAAACATAATGAAGATTAGGTATGATTAATTTATACTTTCCCTGAGTATAATTACTTGAGCTAAATGAATATTAATGGCCATAAGAAAGACTAACATAAGTTTGTACATTCAACACAGATGCACATCAACATTTGCATCTATCTTGGTTGAAGATTTCGGCTAACTTTAAAAATTAAATTGAAATAATCAGTCTCTTTTACAGCTGTTTTTGGTTTCTACTAACTCTTGCAGAGAATATCAGCCACCTTTAAAATGAGTTTATGGCCAACCAGTATGCCAGCATGTCAGATGGTCGTATTGTTTTGGAGATCCCTGAAAAACTTTTTTAGCTTGGAGTGACTTTGTATGTGGCCCACTTTCAGAAATCAACAACTATGTCTTGCAGTCTCTCTCTCACGCATGCTTGCTTAGATATCCTTATTAGGACATTGTACTGACTTCCAATTATTTTGTACAGCCCTGCCACAAGCCCTAACCCTGATTTTAACATAACCTCAACTCACACTTTAGCCTCAACCCTAACCAGGAACCCAGAAATTGTGCCTCAATAGGACCAGGCTTTGGTTCACATAAGGAGTAATGTTTTGCAAGTAAAAGAAAACACAACAGAGGGCTGGAAAGACGACAAAGCAAACAACCATAAAGGTAGTGTTTCATGAGATCACTGCCAGGCTCTAGAAATCAGATGATGTTTACATCAGCCCAAGCCAATGAGAGGCATTGTTTGAGTGAATATTGTGTATATTGTACTCTGTCTCTTGAGCCTTTCAGCCAGCAGTTCCATTGTCAGTCAAACTATTGAAAGCCAGGCAAGCATTTCATCTGTTTAACCATTTAAGATCTGAGTCAGATATACTGTACTGGTCCCACATTCAATCACAAAGTTTATGTAAATGAATGAGTCTGCGTACTGTGATTCAAGACAAATAACTATTTTTAATTCAATGAGCAAATGCATTACTCAAATACAAACAAAAACACTGTATGCTACCTTCACCCCTGTTCAGTTTAGTACAAAAGCAGATAGCAGATGTACTGCACATGAGACTAAAAGCTTAGCAAAATGCATTATGACTCAGTAATCAAGTTATGATCATTTCATGGAGCCCACAGCCTTTTAATTACTTTTAAATAACACACAGTTAATTCTGTTGGTGATGCTCTCTTTGCTCTTGCTAAGAGTTGATGACTCACTTTTACCTGAAGTGATGGAAAACGTGCTCCTAAAATATTAAAACCATGATTCTATGAAAAGCCTCCATTAGTTACATTACAACTCATCAATTTCAGTCTTAGGTAACTATTCATCAATGAACATTAAACGATTTTAGTTGTAACATTTAAACTCTTTTTAGATAGCTGGAATCATTCAAATCAGGTTTTAAAGCATAACTTCTAGCTGGAATCTTGATGATCTGCTTTGATAAGAACTTATTTTCCTGCTCGCTTGATTACCATAAACAATTACCTTTGGTTTATGTGAGAAATGATCTCATCTCTGTGTTAAGGAACTAATCATTACCTACATGAAATAATTGCTCCCCGTGGCTTTAGCTGTACAGATGGAAAACAGTTTGTTTGGATCTCTGAATACCTCTCTGAAGACTTCTGAGAAGCTGCTTTTACATCCATCAACTAAACAGCCCTGAGTGACTGAATTATCCATATGGACTCATCACAATCTCGCCATGTAAAGTCTTGTGCTTGGGGATTTATGATATCAAATTATACATGAGAGGGTTATTTCAGTGGTTTCACTGATAGACCATCAGTATCCCTGCCTCAGTTGTTTTTGTTTATCATAAGAAAGTGGGTGGCTGTCATATTTACTTTAAGATTCACTATGGTAACAGATGCTCAATATTGCTGTCAAGGTGTTTGTTGCTCAAAGCAGACATTTCATTCATGTCAGATCTGGATTGGAGTGTCATTCACTTCTACTGAAATAGGAAACAAGCATACAACTTGCAGACACTGACAAATAATGAAGCTGAGAGCAGCAACTCATTTATTTAAAACCCTTTAAGATACATGGAGCTACGGTGGAATGCTTAATTTTATAAAGCTAGACTTTCTTTTGTCACTGCATGATCTAAAGTTTTTATTGTTCAGTTTACTTAAAAATATCTTAACTGTTTTGAACAATGAAATCTATGAAACCAGATGAAACCAAGAGGTTGGTCAGACTACAAGCATGTCTTGAAGACATAAAGACCTGGATGACTCAGAACTGTCTGCTTCTAAATTCAGACAAAACTGAAGTTGTTCTCTTTGGACCTGAGTGCTTCAGGGAGAAATTGTCAAGTTATATAGTTACTCTAGATGGTATTTCCTTGGCTTCTAGCTCTACAGTGAGGAACCTTGGAGTTATTTTTGACCAGAATTTATCATTTGACTATAAAACCGGTTTCTAGGACTGCCTTCTTTCACCTTTGTAATATTGCCAAAATCAGGAACATCCTGTCTCAGGGTGATGCAGAAAAACTAGTCCATGAATTTGTTACTTCAAGATTTGACTACTGTAATTCTTTATGATTGGGCTTCATTTCATATTAATTTCATCCACATATTATCTGAAAAGCCTCCAGCTGATCCAAAATGCTGCAGCCAGTGTTCTGATGAGAACTAACAGGAGAGATCATGTTTCTCCAGTTTTAGCTTCTCTTCATTTGTTCCCTGTTAAATTCACAATAGAATTCAAGATAAAAAGCTCTGTATGACCGAGCTCCATCATATCTTAAAGATCTCATTGTAAGATATTTTCCTAACAGAGCACTTCGCTCCCAAACTGCAGGTTTACTTGTTGTTCCCAGAGTTTCTAAAAATAGAATGGGAGGCAGAGCCTTCAGTTATCAGGCCCCTCTCTTGTGGAATAAGCTGCCAGTAAATGTCCGGGAAGCAGACACCCTTTCCACTTTTAAGATTAAGCTTAAAACTTTCCTTTTTGATAAAGTTTATAGTTAGGGATGGCTCAGGTGATCCTGAAACATCCCATAGTTAAGCTGCTATATGCTTAGACTGCTGGGGGACCTCATCTGTCACATCTTTCCTCACTTTGCTCTCTTTTTCCCCCTGTTTAATTTCTCAAATGATATTATGTACATATGACATTATTGTGGTTATTAACTTGTGTTTCCCTGTTCCAACAGGTATCCTTTGAATGGTGTTATGGTGTTTTTTCCCCCTCTTTTCTGTCTTAGTATTTAAGTCACTGAGAAACATCTTGGTCTTCTCAAATAACTCTCATGTTTGCAACATTCATTGGATATATCTTATGGAATTTTTTTAACTGAACTTCCATTACATTATTTTCTATACAATATTTATTAGATAAAAGCTAAGCTTTCTTTGATTCAGGACATGAACTCAGATCCCAATTTGAATTTCCCTCTAGGCACAATTTTTCTTCTGAATTGAATGGTCTGGCGAATATGCTTATTATCACACTTTCTGTCTTTTACATCAGTCCCATTCAACAGTAGTTTGTGTTGTGTTATATGGTCCATAACAAAAGTAAGATCATTTTTGTTAAGTTGAAGCTTTAGTAAGTCAGTTACATTCCCTAAAAGGGATTGGAATGTCATGTTGCCATTCATATGTCAGCATTGTGAAGAAGAAACATTATAAATTACATTATTTAAACAATCTAGAGGGATTTATTTTTTACTGAAATATCTGTATTGTTCCAAATAAGAATTTTATGTGAATGAAACAGTTTCCAGGTATGAAGATACTGTTGGTGAAATTTAGATAACATGATAGGTAATTTGGTAGGAGCATAGTTACATTTTGAAACAAAAGATATTTGATTACCAATTTGTTTAAATACGTAACTGGGAAGAAAAAAACATCAGGACTTGAACTGCATAAGAGGGTATAAGACCTGAACCAACCAACTCTAAATAATTTAATTGTCTGTGAAGTCCCACAGAAAACAAAAAAAAGTTTTGCAATCAAAAGAAAAAGAAAAGTATTAATCTCTTTTAATGTTTTATCATTACATGACAAGGGGGGGTATATCAAATGAGAGAGACCATCTGCCATAGAAAAGTGAATTCTACCGAGCATACTCAAGTTTTTGCAACAAGGAGTTAAGAATACTTTTTGTTTTGACCATTTTCAATGTATAGTTTAACCGCTGTCTATCTGTCATATTCGTGGTTATGTGAATTCTGTGGTTATGTAGAGTATCATTTATAATGTCGTCACCACACTTATGTAAGGGTAAGATCTCTCATTTTAAAACATTCAGCTTGAGACCTTGAGCAGCTTGAGGTCCTGAAGAAGTTAAATAACAAAAGACAGTTGCTCTTTGTCTTGGAAAAACAAAATGGCATCACATGTCAGTGGTGCAATTTCTATTTCTCTGTTAAAATATTAATACCCTTTATCTCATGATCGCAGACCACACATTTCTGCAAGCAGTTCTGTGACCAGAACAACTAAGAAGGGAGAAACTGGGCATTCCTGTCTATGTCAGGTATGGTGGGTGTACATGGCGTGGTGAAGGTAGGACCCAGATATTTTAAAAACTTGATTTATTAAAACAAAAGTACCACAAGGCATGGCTGAGCCAGAATACAAAAAAATTGACAATGACAAAAAAAAAACAACCTCTACTATGGCTGTGAAAAAAAAAGAAAAAGACTATGAATAGGAACCAATAACAAGACAAACCTGAACACATGACTAACAGTGGCATCAATGACGGTGAGGATTTCGCACTGTGCATGGGGGAACCTGGAAACTAATTACTGAAAGGAGGTGATTAGTGATGGACTGCAGCTGTGGGGGAAAGAACAGGTGAAGTGAGTGATCTAATGATCAAGAATGACAAGGCAAGGGAAACCAAAGTAAAACATGACAAAACCAAGAACTAAAAACATCAAACAAACAGACGTGACAGTCTAATTCAACATTTGCTGAAAATGCATCACATCTATTAGTTGTAGTTTGGTTTATTTCTACAGAACTATTTATGTATTTTATGTTTATGCTTATGCATTTAGCAGACGCTTTTATCCAAAGCGACTTACAAATGAATATGTAACAAGCTATATGAAAAAGCTCACAATAAACTACATAGAACGAAACCACTAGTCAGACTCTGTCAGAAGTGAGATAGAGTGCAGGCATAGAGGGAAGTACAGAAAGATAAAGTGTAGAGATAGAGGGTGTAAGGTAAGAGCTAGGATAGGAGATGCTCTCTGAAGAGCTGGGTTTTCAAGAATTTCTTGAAGATAGACAGGGATGCCCCTGTTCTGGTAGTGCTTGGTAGGTCATTCCACCATCGTGGAACGACACATGAAACATAAACATAAACATTATGTATTTATAAAGCATCTCAATAATATTAATAAAATAATCCCCAAAGCCAACTAACTCAAGAGTTTTCAAAAGAAATGTACCTTTAATAGTGTCAAAGACCTTGTAGAAGTCTAGAAAAAGGACAAGAGCCTGTGACTATACTGCATTAGCATAGTCTAGCAGATCAAGAACCAGTCTTACATTGTTTGTTATATGACAACTTTTCATAAAACCAGACTGTGTTTCTGATATGGTATCATTGAGGCCAGTTTTAAGTCTATTTGCATACACTAAGACTAATATTTCATAGTAAATTGTTTATAATGAGATCGGACATCAGCACATGCTGCTTCTTTACTCGGTTTAAGGATAAGTGAAATGATTCCTTTTTTCATAGTAGTCATCCCCTTTTGCGTCACGGATTGTTTATACATACAGAGGACCCTGTATGTTCCCAAAAATGTACATAGAACTTTACTGAAAACCTCTCAAGCCTTTCCTTTTTTTAAAGAGTGGAGGGCATTCCTAATTTCAGCAACTGTTATATTAGAACCACAAATTACTTTGTAAGTATCAGGGTGGGCACACAGAAAGATTCATGATGCAGACTCGGAGACAAAGGTGGAGGTTCAATCTGTTTTACTGGACAGTGCTAGATAGTACAGTAAATACAGGCAAAGGTACAAACTTAGGTGAGTTGTCGGGATCATGAATCCAAGACAAGGAATCAGGTTTAGCATTTTTAGAGCCTGGGCAAAAAGTCACAACAAAATTTAACCGAGTGAAAAATAAATTCCACCTAGCCTGTCTTGGGTTGAGTCTCCCAACTCTGTGAATGTACTCCAGAGTCTTGTGGTCTGTCCAGACCAGAAATGGTTGCTCTGCTCCCTCCAACCAGTGCCTCCACTCCTACAGAGAAAAAGGACCAGCAGCACCCGATGCCCCACGTCGCAATTCCATTCAGAGCTAGATAGTTTACGGGAAAGGAAAGCACATAGGTAAAGTTTATCATCTTTTACTGACCTCTGGGACAGGATGGCCCCTACCCTGAAGTTAGAGGTGTCCACCTTTACAACAAACTGCCAGCGAGGATCTGGGAGTACCAGGACTGGAGCCGTAGTGAAGGCTAGTCTCAGCTTGTAAAAGGCCTATTCCGCCAGGGATGACCAGACAAACCTGTTCTTTGGAGAGGTCAGCTCATCTAATGGGGCGGCCACAGTGCTGAAGTTGCGCACAAACTTCCTGTAGAAGTTTGCAAATCCCAGAAAACGTTGCACCTGCTTGCAGTTTTCATGTATGGGCCATTCAGCGACAGCCTTGACCTTTTCAGGGTCTATTGGAATTCTCCCCTCAGACACAATGAACCTTAGAAATGACACTGTGGACACATGAAACTGACATTTCTCGGCTTTAACGAAGAGCTGGTGTTGGAGGAGCTGATGCAGAACCTGTTGAACATGTATCCGGTGGGTGGCCTTATCTGGGGAGAAGATTAAGATGTTATCCCAATACACAAAAACAAACTTATTCAACATGTCTCCGAACACATCATTCACCAGGGCCTAGTAGACAGCAGGGTCGTTGGTTAACCCAAAAGGCATGACCAAATACTCATAGTGTCCATCCATCATCCATCCATCATCTGCCGCTTATCCGGGGGTCGGGTCGCGGGGGCAGCAGCTTGAGCAGAGAAACCCAGACGTCTCTGTCCCCGGCCACTTCCTCCAGCTCTTCCGGGGGGACCCCGAGGCGTTCCCAGGCCAGCCGAGAGACATAGTCTCTTCAATGTGTCCTGGGTCTCCCCCGGGGTCTCCTCCCAGTGGGACGTGCCCGGAACAACTCCCCAGGGAGGCGCCCAGGGGGCATCCTAACCAGATGCCCGAGCCACCTCATCTGACTCCTCTCAATCCTATCATAGTGTCCACTGGGGGTATTAAATGCAGTCTTCCACTCATCCCCCACCTTAATGCGCACCAGATGATAGGCATTATGTATATCAAGTGTGGTGAATATTTTGCCACCTTGTAACAATTCGAACGTAGAGAATATCAAAGGGAGTGGGTATCTGTTCTTGACCGTGATCTGATTCTCACCAAAATGGTGACAAATGAGACAAAAAACCCCATGTACGCTCATGCTCACACCTCTGGTCAACTAAGAGTCACCAATAAACCTGGCATACATGTTTTATTATGAATACAATATTGGTCTATGGGAATTTGCAGACTATCGTAATTTATTTACATTTTACACAGTGTCTCAATGTTTTTCTTAGTTGGGTTTTACATGTCCTTTTTTACATCATTCCAAAATCACAACAATAAACTGTACTGACAATCTGCAAAGCAGCAAAGGGAACAAGCAGGAGCTACAAATACATCAAAGGCCACAGAAAGGGCACAATTACCCCACTGTTGAGCACTGTAGATTGCTCTATGACTGCCAGCCAGGAGGTACCACAGCTTTTCTCAAGTCAGAGACAGCTTATCAGTGTAGATTCTGGTATACATGCATTAATATATAAAACTATTTTTTGACATCTGCCTCTTCATTCATTAAAAGGCAGGCTTACAGTCCCATTCATAGGAACTGCAAGGTACTGTCCATTGCCGCCCTGGTTGAAGTGATAAAATCTTTAGTGTGTGAATTCATATTGCTTTGTGGCAAGATATGTACATACAGATATATGCACACATAATTCATTTAAAAGAGGAGCACATTATCACACACTAAGATGCAAATTGTAATACTCCCTTTAGGGGAAAAGAAAATTGTGTAACAGCAGCCTACGAAAAAATAGTAATTAGAAATGGTAGGAGTTTAAAAGTCAATCAACTTGGCAGTTAAGAGTCATAGTATGCACTCCGTTTATAGATATATAGTAGTAGGCATGTACATGTAAATGTGTATGGTATTATCAACGGAAAATATTAGAAAACATGCATTAAAATGATGACTTTAATACGGTCACACATGATTTAGTTTTCATATGAAAGCTTTAATTGGATTATTTTAAATTGTATGGATATTGCTATACTGTAATTGCTGGTGGAAGAACAAATATATTAATGACCAAACTGATTCAACATTTATGTGGTCTCTGTGCTACTTTAAAATCAAATCAATTATTGGTTTTAAATTATTACAAAATAGTTGCATCCTGTGTTTTAATTTTACGGCACAACATTGTCAGTACAGATCTGGTAGACTCTTCCTTGTCCGAAAATCACAAGCAGGTTAACTCCATACAAAAAAAAATGTAAATACTGCAAACTTGGTAATGCATCAAATAACAAATATTTCTAATACATGTATATAGTGTAATATAAATCACACTATATAGTATATAACTAAATCAACCATTCTACACATTCTCTACTCTTAATGTTGATACATAAGTGTATATTGCTCAAAAGTCCCAACCATTCCAACAGGTGTACCAAACAATAACAAAACTATTGTAAAATGCTACAAAGGCTGAGGACACCATGGGATAACTTCATAATTAGCAGTTGTAAGCTATAGTTTAAATAAGTGTTTACATAAACTAAATAAATACAAAAAAGACATTAAAAATTTAAATAATTAAATGTCATTCTTGTTACTATGAAGATGGTCCTTTACCGAATACAGCTTTGTTTTATTGTTTTTGGGTTTTAGGTGTGGTTTTGTTCTAGATACGCTGTCATACAAGCCTGAAACCTAGAGTCATCTCAGGACTGATTCAGACACTGCAGCAGAACATGATTTACTTATGTGTCTGTCAGGCAGACTTGACACATAGAAACCAGTTCTCCGCAGGGGAAGTTAGTCTATGCCTCCCACTGTGATGCTGAGACAGGTCGGTAGTGACTGCCCTGTCTATTTTTGTATTTATTTATTTTTCTTTCTTTTTTTTTTGTTTCTTTGAAAGACTGAAAAATCTGGTACAAACTCAAACTTTTCATTTTAGATTGTTCTGAAAAAAGCTTTTCTCAGGAAAATAAATCTAAAAAGTGGGTCAACATGACAATAGTATTGTCAGTAACATCCATCCATTTTCTATACCCACTTAATCCAATTTAGGGTCGCAGAGGTTTGAAACTTATCCCAGCTCTCATTGGGTGTGAGGCGGGGTACACCATGGACAGGTCGCCAGTCCATCATAGGGCCACACAGAGAAACAAGACAAACAACCAGCCACACTTACACTCATTCCAAGGGCAACTTTAGAGTCACCAATTAACTTAACATGTTTTTTGGAAGTTAGAGTACCCAGAGAGATACATGGGGAGAACATGCAAACTCCACACAGAAAGGTACCCCTTTCTACTAGCAAGTGCTACCAACAGAGGAAAACCCCACAGGTTCTGTTGGGTCATTTTCACAGCATGCCTGGCAATCACTAATTGTGACTAATTGCTAATTTTAGTTATCGATGTGGTTTTCTGTTTGGTCTGATCAGTTATTGTCAATATTGGGGGGAGCAAGCAGGGTCTTAAACCTTTCCTATCAAAGTTCCAGTTGTGGAAATGCTGTCAGAGAGACACGACATTAACGCAATTGCAACATGTCTGACAGAATGGCTTCGTACAGATGCTGCTGCACCAAAGGAAGCCGTGAATGACTTTTCCCTGGCTATTCTTGGTGCTCTGGTAAAGGCCTTCACTCCTTACCCCGTTCTGAAGACATACATCAACGAATGCTTCTGTGTGCTACTGGGGAACCAGTCTGCAAAACTTCTTCCTTGTTTTATCAGGGTTGATGTTGCACACTGCATAAAGATGATCTGCCAGTGGGACTGCCTGAAAAACAAGTTGCACCATGTCAAAGACTTCTTTGTGAGGGCAATAACAAAGCTGCTTAAATCACAGTCCCTGGGCCATGCAAAAAAAACTAATACATGCCATCACTGTTGTGGCCCTCAGTGAAGCAGAGGGTGATGATAGTTCTGGAGTACTTCTCGAATCAGAGAGGTGCAAAAAATATCTAAAAACCCAGATCACAGAAGACTCCATCATCATTACAGCTGAACACACAAAGGAAGTGCATCAAGTGGATCCTGATGAGATCCAGACTAACCTACGAGACTGGGTATCAAACATATGCGAGGAGAGCAGGTCACTCGCTGCAGCCAATGGGAATAGGGATAACATCCATTTCCTCCCTGAGATTGTTCCACGTATAATAAGATTTGCCAGTTACTTACCACTTTGGACAGGAGTAATGCCCCCCCCCCTCTTCAAAAGCAGCAACCTAACAGCAAGCTCAGCCACTGTTGAAGCTGAACTCAATCTCAGTGCTCATGTATTCAGAGCATTGGATGCTTTTTGTCAGTGCTTATTCTGTGCTTTCTGTGACAGCTCAGCATTTCAAAATGTTGTCAGAGATGACAGTGACAACCCAGTCTTGCAGCTGTTGAAAACCATTGCTACAGATGGTGTGACCACAAAAATATATTCACAGAGGGCAGAGCTGCTTACGATGTATGAAAAGATCCAGTTGAGGTCGGGTTTACCTCTCAAAACACTGCTCTTCACAGTACTGCCTCATACCAACATGGGGGGATGGTGACGTCACCTGCCGAAATTGTAATTGACAATATCTCAGAAACCAAAACAGCACAAAGACACTTTTAACGGCACAAACCTGCACAAATGGAGCACTAAAAAGTAAACCACTCTGGTTTGTTTTGGAGCAACATGGAGGGATGGTGACGTCACCTGCCAAAATTATAATTCATAATATCTCAGAAACCAAAGCAGCACAAACGACAGTTTTAACGGTACAAACCTGCACAAACGGAGCACTAACCATTCAGTCTATTTGCTTTAATTTTTTACGTGGGTGGGGTGTCAGTTTCACTCAGCTGGTTAGCAGGCATTTGATTAGCTGAAGGTCAGCCCCTCTCGTGACTGCTCCCGACGAGGAGACGCGCTTTGTGGCAGAGTTGTTGTAAAATGCTGGATTGACGGTTTGACGCCACAAAATCATGAAAGCAAATAGAAAATTTCATAAAAAAAGAAAAGAGACATCAAAAGTTATTTCACCACCCAGAGAGTAAGTAGTAGCTAACTACCCACACCATGCTAGCTATCTAGGCTAACTAAACATTCATTCTACTATGGAAACGTGTTATTAAGGTGTGAGGGTGTGAATGTAATAAAATAGGCTAGGAGGTTGGTTTTATTTTACATTCGCATTATTTATCAGATGTTTTTTTGTCTATATATTTGAATTATAAACAAAGTTGGTCCATAGCCCTCTTGGCTATTCCAGTAATATTAAAATATATATAAAATAAATATATATAAATACAAAACGTTTTTCTAATAAGTTTGAAAAGTGTATATATATATATATATATATATATATATATGTATGTACTTTATATAGTCATCATATAAGGTCTACATTTTATTCACTGATGCTTTTATTACACTATTAGTTACACTATTTTGTAAATCCACAGATGTTCTCTGTGGTGGCTATGAGTTTTATTGTTTGTTTGTGCTTGTTGTTTGGCATTTGTTCGTTCACTAATACAACTTGTAAAATATGCTTGTTCTATGATAAACATTTAGTAACTTGCAATTCACAATATGTAGTGTATTAGCATGGGAACAGTAAATTTATATATATTATAGTATTATTTGTTGGTGTTTGTTGGGTCAGAATTCACTAGCACCTTCTAAAAAGAATCACGTCCCCCCATTGCCCCTCCAATAATAATTTTCTGGTGCCGCCGCTGATCACAACTACTATTCCTACTTCAGTTGATAGTTTGATAAAAGTCTGTCTTTCAGTTAAACGGATACACAAATCTATTTGTAAGAAAATGGGTTTTCGTAAAGGGAGGTTGTTTACAACCATTACGTGGTAAATTCCACGTGAGTAAAGGTTTTCAATGACAAAAAGAACATCGTATGTGAAGGCATAACATCATCTCAATGTTTGTTCTGCTTTAAATGTCCCTGTACGCAAACAGCGCAGCTGGTGTCACTGTAAAAGCGAAAACGGATCTTACGCATTTACGACGTACGCACTCTACGTAGTGGTGACGCAGGAGGGAATAAGAAGCACACTGTCAATGAAACACTATCATGAAAAGACGTTATTCTGCCAAGCTACTGTCAAACAGCCCAAGTTTAATTCTGTAGTGGAGAACTACCACAGACAACCGCACTGTGAGTGCTTATTTTCAGTATCTGTTCGACGACCTGCGTTGTACCGGAGTAGCAGGTGAGTTACATCGGTTGCTGGTTTCTGTACTCGGAAACAGTTCTGGACTTTTTCATAGCGCGGCTGTGGCGTAGCTTTTATGTTGAACGGTCAAAATCGAGCAGAGCAGGTCGTTATAACCAAAAGGGCCTACATATACATGCTGGCTGGCTGTGTGTGTTTGCTAGATATTTACTTAAACCGTTGCGTATATGAAAATGAACACACCTCTATGCGCACGCGCGAGGAATTGACCCTTTTTACTCAAGTTATGAAAACATTTGAAAACGACATTTTAGGTGTGTTTTCAATTCGATGTATTTTTTGTTTTGTAAAACAGTTGATATTTGCAGCAGTGGAATTTTTCAATCTAATTTGGTAATTTGCCCCCCCCCTCCAGATGATAGCAATGTCTGAAAATCATGTCCCTCACAGAAAATGATGATACAAAGAAGGAGTAAGAAGCACAAACAACTCGCTTGTTACAACCAATAGTACACGTTATCACTGGGAAAATAACTCAGTAAGATTTTTGACATTCTTGTTTCAGCTTTCACCACACTGATTTGTATGCCAGCATCCCTCAGGCATGTCTGCCCATTGTGTACCACCCAGACTACAACATCACCTTCATGGGCCTTGAAAAGCTCCATCCATTTGATTCCGGAAAATGGGGGAAAGTCATACACTTCTTAAAAGGTAGGAGACAGACAAATGAGGAGATCTCCTTTGGCAAATGTATATGAAAGACCTCAGATTGAATATAAGTGGCAAACTGACGTGGAGATGAGAAAATAAATAATGATGGGATGAGTTGTAGTTCCTGGAGAGGGTTTAAAGGCAGAAGAGCAATAGTAGTAGCAATAGAGCACATATAATTAAAGAAAACTCCTGATGGGAGCGGGAGCCACAGTGGGTTTCAGGGTGAAGGGAAAACAGTTGCCGGCCGTCTTACATGACTTCACAGAAAGCTGTGGTCAGGTTGCATTTACAGCCTCTGGTAAAAAAAATGATCAAATCACTGCTCTGGGAGGATGTTCGTTCCTATATTTTGATGTAAAAAAATATATATTCCGGGTTTGACACAGACACATTGCATTTAACAGCTGAACATTCTGGCTTTGTAAAACATATCTCAAAAGAAGATTAAGAAAAAAAGCATTTTTTTCCATTTATTTTTACATATTTAGTAGAGGAAGAAAATTGTTAGATGTCAGTACTGCAAGTTTATTAGTATTGTGCTTTTATGACAGCTTGAATGACAGCTTCTTTGAGGCATGAACTTCACGAATGAAAAACAAATAGTCAGGTTCCAACTTCCTTTAAACAGCAGTTGACAGATCAACTTTGCAGATCTTTACTAATTTATTTATTTACAAAAAACAAAAACAAAGGAAAAAACAAATGAATCAACATCATCCAAGAGGTATAATTCTATACTTTTTGCCAGTGGTTGTAGAAGACATCATTTACAGATTAATGAAGAAACAAAAGCATCAGAAGCTAAGGACACAAGTGAGGAACTGAGCATCTGCTTACTGAGGAAAGGTTCACATTCAAAATTAACTGATTTGGACCACTGCGTTTCAGGTGGACCCCCCCCCCCAAAAAAAATAGTTTAAAAAATGTATCACTGCACAAATTCATACTGTACTGTGCAGAGGCCTTGAGCTGCCCTTCATTTCTGTATTTATTGCAACAGGAAATAGATGCACTGATTTATTAAAGGTAAAATGGGCTTGAAAGTCTGTATTTGCTATGATCACCTTTATACTTCAACACACCTTGAACCATATAAGACAATGTTCTTGTTGTTACGCCACACTAATTGTGGCTTGATGGAACTGTTTGTGCTGGACATGCTTGCATACAAATGGTTGGAGTTGCTATGAACTGATACTGGATGATGATGTTAGGATACAGATGACATTGAAACAAAGGTACTCTCCGCCCTGTGGTGCATACTTTTGTTGACCTGACTTTAAAAGAAACAAAAAAGTGTATTGTAAGTGTTTTTTTTTAGATATTTTGCAGTGTAAGCCACTGCACTATTCCTGAACTCCAACACTCCTTATTCTCAGTCAAGGTGTGCACTGTTATTTTCATGCAACAACTCAACTCCTGTGAGATTCCTGAGCCAGACTTTTAGTTGGAGGCACACTTCACATACATCTGTCTCTTTGGGACTTGTCTTCATTTTGCTTTGCATGTCTCACAGTAACAACCCGAGCCCTGTCAAGAACAAAAGCATACAGTTCCTAATTTTTTTTGTTACTATTAAAGTCTAAAAGATGGGGGGGCGTGATTGAAGATACTGTAATTTTCCTATAAAATGAATGTTTACTTAGTTTAGTGACATCCTCATATTATTAACAGAGGACAAGTAATAGATACATTTGTAAGTTGTTGCATGCCTGGACACAATTTTTTTTCAACTTGAAAACAATTTATTTTAGCAAATGTTGCAGCAAAAAAATAAAACCAGATAAAAACTCTTATCTTATCTAGGTTTACCTCATACGTCTGCTATCTAGCCATGCTTCATTTGGCATTCTAAAGCATAACAGACCTATTTGACTGTGTCTCAGAGGAACAGTTCATCACTAATGGGAAAATTGTGGAAGCCCGCGAGGCAACCGAAGAGGATTTGCAGGTGGTTCACACCAAACGCTACCTCAACAGACTAAAGGTAACATTGTTTTCCTTCAGAACTTTTAACCTTTTGTGCATCTCTCAAGCCCTTTTCACACACAGGCTGACACACAACGCAGATGTCTGTAACATTCACTCCGGACTTCGTGAAGAAATTTTCCACCCAGCTCCCCTTGTAAAATCTCTGGAACATCAGCGAATGAGATAATCTTTATGAATATGTCAGTAAATATTCCGGAACATTTCAAGCTGCTGTGCGTGTGTGTGTCAGCGCTGGTGAGTTTCTCCTTTCTGCGGTCCTCAATGCTGCTTTATGCTCGCTCTCTGCTATCGTGGATACATACAGATGCATACAGGACTCCTATTAACTCAAAAAAGAGCCACATCTGCAATTCTCTATGTGTTGTATAGAATACAATGATTTTCACAGTGCACACAGTATTCTGCATCTCGTACTGCCTCCTGCACGCTCTACATACCTGTTGCCCCACATGTTCCCCTCTTGCATTTACAGCTGGGGAGTGCAGATCCAGCAGAAAGCCTGGACCGGATCAAATTATGTCCTGAAAATATCCTGTGATTCATGTGTGAAATCGGCTTCACTGTGACAGCATAGCGTCATCAACGCTTCTTCTTTGTATCACATGAAGCACACAGAAGAACTGAGTCACTGGAACTGATGTAACTCCTATTAAAGTTGAAAGTTTTCACAAGTGATGATATTCATGTGAGCCAACCGGTCACATATTTCTTTTCAAATTGTGATGGAGGAGCTGACATAAGGCATCATCAAAGTAACAAAGTATGGGAAGGTGAAGCCAATAACAGTCATTGGGTCATTCTCAAAGACTTTTGCTGTGTGCACAACCTAATGATGGAAGCCTCAGTAGAGGTACTTGAGCTATCTGCTGTGGGTTTGCATTGTTCTGCGCAGTTCTGTTTTCATGTCAAAGCTCAAAGCTGAGGCCACTGGAAGAATTCTGGAACACTTGCAAACCATTGAAAAAGAAAAATAGAATTATATATATTGAATGAC
Source organism: Leuresthes tenuis (assembly GCF_036924035.1). Taxonomy (NCBI): domain Eukaryota; kingdom Metazoa; phylum Chordata; class Actinopteri; order Atheriniformes; family Atherinopsidae; genus Leuresthes; species Leuresthes tenuis. Next base: position 29,954,842 of record NW_027325357.1, read on the forward strand.
TTTCTGTTCAATTTAGAGTACTTAGGTCCATTTGTGGTACCTTGTAATATTTATAGAATAGGGCTGAGCAGTGTATTTTGATTGAAGATAGGATACTGTAAATGTATTTTTTTCCTCAAACAAAACATAGGTTGAGACAATTTCGTTTTCATTTTTGTCAGTACAGTCTGATGTTTCTTTAGTTTATGTAATCTTTAAGGCAGTGCAAATTTTTGTATCACTTCCTTTCCACCTGTGGCGGTTTGCTGGGTCGTTTGAAATTTAGGACTTTACAGAAGGTTTAGACTCAGTGTGATCAGAAAGCCTTTTATATGGCAGCCCACCCACTCCCAATGTTGTTTTGCTGCTTTAAAAAAATCAGTGGTTAAAATATATATTTCCAAGTTTTTAAGAAAAGAAAAAAAGTTACAATATGGAACTTCTGGTTAAAGTCTCCATAGCCCATAATGTGGTGACTGGTGGTTGTGCAGTCTTGCTTCTTGTTGATACTAATTGCAGAATGCTATGCACTATGGTGTGTTTTCTGCTTCGCACTTTCCATGTGGAAACAATATTTCATCACAAAGAGGAGGAGAGTACCAAGTCGATGTAAAGGGCTAACACTGGTGAGCACGATAGTGTGTATGTACTTGAATGAACAAACTCACACAGGCAAGAGAGTTGGAAAGTTATGGTGGAGCTAAGGTATCAGCTACTCAGAGCAGGTACAGGACAAGAGCAAATGTTTTGCCATCTAAGACAACTCAAACCTAAAAATAAATTTTTGCTTCACTTTTTCATCATTTATGTGGACTGGACCCACGTTAGCAGTCATTGTTCCAGCACCAACGTCCTGCAGTGAGAGTAACTGATGCAATAGTGGACCAGTCTAAAAATTCATGATAAAGCATTTGCTTGAGCCGCATTGATATTTTTGAAGTTGTTTTAGATGGTAAAAATGTGTTCTTCTCCAGTCCCTGTTCTGATTAGCAGCTAGCTTGGCTCCCCCATCAGAAGTCCTCCCTGCTTTCCTAACTGAGAGCTTGCTGATTACTGGCTACTGTTTGTAAGACACTGATTACTTAGAAGCACTTCACAAAAGTTCCCTTAAAAAAACAAACAAGCAACTGATTATTCCTCTAAATATTTGTCTTTCATAGAAAATACGGTTAGAACTAAATGCATTGTGTTTCGTTGTAGTGGTCTCTAGTGGTGGCAACAATCACAGAAATCCCACCTGTCATGTTTCTGCCAAATTTCCTGGTTCAGCGGAAGGTGTTGAGGCCTTTACGAACACAAACAGGAGGAACAATAATGGTAAATATCAAAAAGTTTTGCATTCCTTCTGCTTATAATATTCACATTTTTTGTCCATCTTCCTGCTACTCACCCTCATTTGTTAAAGGAAAAAGTCATTTTTATCAAACTAGTTTAGAATTTCTTCACACCCCCAGTCCAGCATTTCCCAAACTACTCTGCATGCCAACTTCTCGCACGAGATGTTTTTAGAAATGGATTTTAGAAGCTCTTGAAGGCAAAATAATTTCAAGTTTAGAGCTATTGTTTAGTGGAAGCTGTCTGCTTATGCTCAAATCTGACTGGCTCCAAGTACACACATCCACAGCCACCACCTGGTGAGGGGTGAGGTACAGCCTGGACGTGTAGCCAGTCAGTTGCACAGAAGGCGTAAAGACAAATGAGACAAACAACTACGCTCACCATCATTTACACCTACGGTCAATTAGGAGTTACCAGTTGAGTTTACAGGCTTTTGGACTGTGGGAACAAGCCAGAGTATGCAGAGAAAACCTGTCTGTCTTGCTCTTAGGTGACATTTAAAGCTTAAGAAAGGCCGGTGCTTGTCAGTTGTGTTCAGTTAATGCTGTAAAACATTCACATTTGTTTTAAACACCCAAACACTTCAAATATGTTTATAATTTTACAGTGAGGTAAAGTAAGGATTTCCTTATTTTAAAAAATGAAACAATGAAACATTTCTTGCAGTGGTAGAGATGCATTCTGCACTAGCCAGACAAGACTCGATTGCTCTTTAAATTTAAAAGCATTTGATAGATGTCATGAAGTTTGGGGAAAAAAAAAAAAAGAACAGGAGTGGGCCGTGGACAAAACCCTGCAGTACGCAGTGGTGGATACAAAAGAGAAAAAGAGTTCTTTACCAGAACTCGTGGTTGGCTTGGGGATGTACAACATGACATACCAAGGTTTAATAGGGTGCTAAAAAGGAGCTTTCGGTTTACACCTGACTGTGTTGGACATTGAAGGTAGTTCTGTGTCAGTTAGTGACCCAGCTTGACATTAAAGTAGGAATTAAGTACTACTGTATTTAGAGCTCATTTTATCCCTCTAATTCTGTCTGAAACTTGCAGATGATAATTGGAGGCAGTAGCTGGAGTTGGAATTAAGTTAAATGAATGTTGTTGATAACAGCAAACCTGCTGGTCTTTAAAGGTTTATCTTTTTTCTTTTTTTTTAGGTTTAGACCACACAATCTAAAAAGGTGGTCACTCTGTAAAATTGGTTGATTCATACAGATTTGCTGTGGTTGACCAAGGGATATCACAAATTACTCATCAGCCACTAAGTATCAGGGATTAGATGGAAACGAGCTCCCAAAGTGGTGTGCATGATATGAGCTGTCTTTTATCTGGAACTTCTTGCTCCTTTTGATTATGGTGTCCATGTTGTTTTTGTTTGGACATCAAGGATGCAGTACTGGTTGTTGGTTACACGATATTGGTTAAAATGACAGTTCGCTGTAGACTTGAATGTGAGTCAGATTATGGCAATTCTGTAAACAAGACATTGTTTAGTTTTTGCACATCTACTTGATATATTTACAAATAATATCAGATTTGGTCTCATGCTAGATGTTCATTTCATTCGTTTCTTGTCCTTGTCTCCATCAGACAGAGTGGAGTGTTAGAGCCATAGCCAGAGTGTGAGCATACATGCTAATGAGTGGTGTTATTCATTTTCCAGTGAGCCATATTGGCATTTACGCACAATTTCCCCAGCTCATATCTCTTCCCATCAGCTCTACTATACACTTGACTCCTGGTGTACATAGTAGACAAGAAACTTTTGCATCAAAGAGGGAAATCTTTACCTGTCTTTGACCAGAGAAGCTTCCACTCTGTAATATATCATCTGATTACACTTTGTCTATAAGTCATTGAGGACACTGTGGTCGTTTGAAGGTTCAGAACAAAGTTCTTTATTCCTGGAGTATTTTAGATAAACATTCAATGCCTTCTTAAGAGAATGAGCCAGTAAAGCAACAAACCTTCACCATATATCGTCATGCACATCGGAATTAAAGCGATGAATTTGTAGGAAAAAATTAAAACATTCAGTGATATTATATGAGAAATCCCTCAGAACTTGGAAGTATGCTAACTCTATTGTTAACGTAGGGTTGTAGATAAGCATCCTATGGAATAGAAAGCCTTTTTCAACTCGCCCAATCTAATGCTGACTTCAGATATTTTCACAATGTCTCTTGATTATTTGACAATTACAGGAAAAAAAATGTTTAAAGCCAGGTATACTTCACAAGATTTTGAGTCAAATTTTCATTCTGCAGAGAGGGTTTGGCAGTCACAGATCAATGGCTCAGATCTTAGGCAAATCAAAGTTTAAAAGGTGGTCACCAATCCCTAACGTGTGGTTTGTGAGGCTCACAGACATCTCCCAGAGACTTAGTAGAGTCAGCGGGGAGTAGGCGATTGAGGGGTCCTCAGGAGCAAAGGCCAATTAGAGATGGGGTGAGGGGACATGAGAGTGGAAACCTGGAGGAGGAAAACAACAATGCCTGACAGAGAGCACAATGAAGTAATTATTATATAATTTAGTTGAACTTTGGCAAGTACAACCATGACTCTTTCATGTTTCCGGCATGTAATAACTGGATAGATGGATCTGTTTGTCAACAGTTTCTTTCTGGGCAGGAGTTTATCTATCGGCTCTATGCTGCTCGGCTACAGTGTGCCTTATGAGGTTTTGCAATATAGTAGTTACAATCTCATTACAGGCCCCATGATATAACCTCCCTGTGACATGTGAAATTGTCAAAGCTGGAAAAACTCACTACACTTGCACTGTACATTAAGGTATCTAGGGTAAATTAAAGAGTCCCAGTCGATTATTTATTACACTGTTAGCTGCAAGTTCATAAAAAGAGTTAAAGGAAGTTATTTTCTGCTTGACAACGAGCCAGGGCAGCCCTCTCTCCGCGTGTGGTGGCTGTGCTAACCATATCATAACTTGATCTCTTTACTAAACACAGTCACGATTCTGATATTTATCTTCTCATATCTCTGTCTTAGAGAAAAATCTTATAATTGTGCTCCCACAACTGTTTCTTCAAACATTTGTTTGACTTCCACTTTGAGGTCCCTGACATAGTGAGGCTTGGCAGGTTCCTTTAATTCATTCCAGGATATTGTGACAGCTCTCTGATGGACACATCGACAGTTATTTGAAACTCTTCAACCTTTTAATATTACCCTGCAGGTGAGATGACAGGAGAGCAGAGGGATTTGCAAAGTAAATTTTAAACAACAAAAGGGCACAAAAAATAGATTAACAGTTGCTCTGGTTTTCAATAAACCAGTATATTTATGAAGATTCTCAGTCATCCAGGTCATGGTAATCATTATAGCTTGAATTAAGGCAACTGGATCTTGAACATGTTTCACCTCTCATCTGAAAGGCTTCTTCAGTTCTAAACTAGATGGTGTGGAGGGTCAGCTTAGAGGGTAGCAGAGAGGGTAGTAAAAGTCACGTGTCTCTGAACCTCCTGACCAATATGAGTGTTGTTTGAGTCATTATCACTACGAATTGTCTACCTGTCTGAAAGGGCGAGTTTTTGTCACAGGATCCAAGGTGTGACTGGTTGTGAAGCAGCTTGGGGAGGAGAGACTATGCTGCATTGTAGGTACTGGGAAGGTGATACCTGAGACAACCTCCTCTGTTCAAAGATGTTTTTTCCATGTAGATGGCTTCCTTGACTCCTCTCTCAAACCGTCTTCTCTGTCCAGCCAGTTTGTGTTCTAGTGGATGATGTGAGTTTAAAAGCAGGTAGTGGTCTGTATGTGTGAGTTTTTCTGTAAACCTTTTTCTGTTAAGACTTCCATCCTCTTCACTGTGCACAGCACAGTTATAAAAAAAAAAGGCAGCTTCTGGTCTTTTGCATTCTCCCTCGTAAACTTGATGTTGCTGTCCACTAAGTTGATGTGGTCGGTGAAAGCCTCCTCTTCTTGAGTTTGGATCTTGACCCAGGTGTCGTGCACATATCTGAACCAAATATAAAAACAAGTAGACAATTCATAGGTGATAATGACTCAAACAACATGCATATTGGTCAGGGGGGTTCAGTGACATGTGACTTTAACGACCCTCTCTGCTTATAAGCTGATACTCTCCGGCATCTAGTTTAGAACTAAAGAAGCCATTTTGATGACAGGTGAAACATCTTCAAGATCTAAGAAGAAGTCCAGTTGTCTTTATTCAAGCTCTTACGAATAAACCACCAGTTTAAAATGTCTGTAAATCATGTTTGATTATTGTTGGTGCATTGTGTTGTTTCAATTTAAAGTAACTTTTATTTCATAAACAAAAATGTTGCATCACTCATGCATGGTCATACCGATACTTTCTACATGTCAGTACAGACTGCTGAGCTGAAATACTGTGTCTTCCACAGGCGGGAAAACTGGCAGTTGATCGAGGATGGGCCATAAATGTCGGTAAGTGAGTTTCCAGTCGAGTCTTTATAAATTCAACATGGGAAAGCTCACCACTTTTGTCAGTATCCAACCTTCTCTCCTGCGAAATGCATTTGATTGTCATTCTATAATATTTATTTAGCATTCTTCTGTATTCCTCAATATTTCTTTGGGCTCTAGCAAATAGCAGCACACAGGTTCTTTGAGGCAAGCTGTTTAAAAGCACTCCTCCACTCTGCTCTCTATCTGTGTGCAAGTCTTTGCCTGACAAGGCACCACTGGCCTACACACGCTCCCACTTACTGGGCACAATAGGAATGCTCACAAGAAGTGTGGATGTTTTTTTATTTGTGCTTAAAAACATAACCATTTTGGAATAACAGCTTTGCTCTGTGTTTTCCTTTAAACTCGCAGCTCGCTGGAACACCACTGCTGCACCACCTCTCTTTTGCTTATGGAACTGAGGTGGAGGGCCCAAGTTTGAATATTAAGTAATGTTTTATCACCTCTTTCCTTTTCCCAAAGCTAACCCAGCCAGTGGAATATACAAATGGAAGAAATGATTGATTTTAATGTATTATTTTGTGTTTTCTATCTTGTGTCATAATCGCATCTGGCCACATCACATCTTGTATACACAAATATAATTTTTACATTTTTAAAACTTCCATTTAAATTTTTAAATGGACAAAAATCCCAAATCTGTAATTTGGTATTGGACGCAAGTCCAAATAAGTGATTTTAGGTGTTTTCACTGATCACCTTCAGTATATCATAGAAAATATAAACAATAGTAAAAATTTGATGCGCGCAACACCCTCAAAAAATTTGGGGGTGGGGGGCAAAGGAAGACAGAATCGTTACAGGTCTTGGTTGTCTGGCTCCAACTCATGTCACCTCTTCCTCCTGTGCATCTTCTTTATGTCTGCCTCCAGATTTCTTAGACCCCCACTGTTGTGCAGATTGCCATATTCGGTAGTGCCAGCTTAATCAACTGGTCACTGGTGTACACAAAGCAAATGTGTAGTGACAAGTGGTGATAACATTGTGGAAAGTGGCAGGTACGGAGAGTGCGCTGCTCCAAAAAGTCACCAGCTATAATCCATAAAAGTTTGACCAAAGAGAAGGTTACAAAACTTTTTTAAATCTTCAAATTAGAAAGCGAACAAGGGCAACTGCAACAGTATTACAACAGTATTAAAAACACAGTTTACTTTTTTCCTTTTATACACCAGAGGAATGATGACAAATAGTTTGAGAAAAAACAGGGAGTTGATAATTGTACTCCTGGATGCTGGATGTTGTATATTGCTCAGTTGCTAATGACTTGATGTATTTACTGAACATAAAAAGTTAATTTAATGAACCGACAAAAACATAAAACTGAGTTGTGAAACACAGCGGGTGCTTTTTTTCAATGGCCCTGAGAAAAACCAGTGTGGGCGCACAAAGGAAAACTTTAAGTTATTGTTCGATCAGAAATTGTCCAACCTAATCAGCAAATCACTTCACGTGAAATTCTTTGAGCTTTTCAACTTGTAACAGAACATTTTTAAAATGTCATAAATGTTCATTGAAGCACAAGCTTATAGCATGTGTAGGAAAAAAACAAACGGTAATCAAAAAATATATATATATATTTTTTAATATACTGACAGATTATCTAAGTTGGGCTTGAGCTTCTCCAAATTCCTCTTCTTTCTTTTCAGTCCCAAGAAGTTGTTCAATCTCGTCCACATTGGGGGCTTCTTTGTTTTAGTCAGAAGATTTTCCTCTGGGGCACCGACCTCTCTCAGAAGCTCAGGGATAGGGTCCATTGCCTGCTGTGAACCCTGTGTGCTCAGCTCCAACAGCTCAGCAGTTCCTTGCCCAGGGCTCTGAGTTTCACTGTCCTCAGTGGTGCTGACTGTCGTCTCTGAGACGTTGTTTTGCTGGTCCTGCAGGTGGTCCTTGGCAGCTCTTAGCTCTCTGATGAGGTGCAGATCTGCTAATGCCCTCTCCGCGTGAAATCTGTCCTGCTGCTTCATATGTCTCTGAATTTGCTCTAGTTGTTTTTGAATAGCTGAGTTCTTTTCTTTTTCTGTCTCGTATGCAGCGTTCAAAACTTGCATTTCTTTTTCAGTCTTCACATTGCTAACGATGTCCCGGATTTCTTGTAACCTTTGTTTCTCTGTTTGTGCTCTAATCTTCAGAGGCTCCATGAGCTGACGTATAGTTTCATACAGTTCTTTCTGTATGTTGTTCAGTTGTGTACAGAGCATCTTTTCAAGTCTTTGTTGAAGTGCAGCACTTTCTCTCCTGGAACTCTGCAGAGCTTTGTTCATCTCTTCCATGTGCAAGTGAAGCTGCTCTGTCTCTGTGTTCTGGTTCTCCAGCGTTGCAGGAAGCTCACTGGCCTTTTCCTCTTTGGTGTTGATGTGAGTCTTGGCACTCTGGAGTTGAACCTTCAAGTCCTCTACCTGTGAAGTTAGGGCCCTTTTCTCAACATCATAAACCTGCAGCAGCTTGGCTAATTTGTAAGAGGCCATGTGTCCCTGACTGCCAGGATCAGGTTTCATCTCCTCCATGTTTGCAGGTGGCTTCAGTTTTGCTGTCTCACTCTGATGAGCAGGTGCTTTATCTGGCAAGCTTTGTGAGATGTTCGTTTACATATGATTTGTTTCCATAGAAACTGCAGAGAATGGAACTGTTTGTACAATCTCTGCATTTCTGTGTGCATTTTAAATGATGCATTAAGTGCGGCACAAAACATAGAGCGGAAAAAGTGTTGATGTGAAAGAAAAAAACAGTTGATTGGGCAAAGGTAGATATAATTAGAAACAAGTCATTTAAAAAAAAATGTAAAAAAAATTAAAAAATTATGACAAAGGAACATAGTGGCATTCTTTGCAAAACAGTTGGTTTTGTTGCCATGACGTCAGTGAACATTTTTTTACACTGTTTTCTTTTTCTAGCGAGCAGCAGAGTACATGTCTAAAAATCCAGACCAAGTTAGTAAAACATCTTAATACTGGCACACCAGCAGTGGCTCTAAATACTGAAGCAATGAGATAGAAATTATTATTAGGGTAGGCCATGTAAACAGTGAAGCCTCTATGTAAAAGGAAGTATAGTTCAATTGTGCCACATACTGCAGGTTTTATTCAGAAAAAGACCTGTTCAGATCTCTATAGCTCTATAGCTACAGACCAGTTTAATCCAATGCATTACAGTATTTGTATTCTTATGATGCCAAATTTATAAAAGGTTACCAAGCTAAGTGAACCAACAGATCTTTTCTTTGATTCGGTCTACTGTCCCGAGATCACAGTGGAAATGAAAACAGGACGATAGGGAAAACCTGTCAGGGAAAGAAAAAAGTCAAACACAAAATAGTAAAGATATTTACATTCAAAGAGAGTACAGAGTAAAGAGAAATTGTTGAGCGGTGCTTTGCATCATGAGTGGTCCACCAGCAGTATAGGCTTATAGCAGCATAACTAAAAATATGTATCAGGGTCAACTGAGTCCCTAACTATAGGCTTTAAAGAAATGTTTTATTCCTAATATTAAAGGCAGACAGGACATCTGCCATCTGAACCCATACTGGGATCTGGTTCCACAAAGAGGGGCCTGATAACTGAAGGCTGTGCCTCTCGTTCTGCTTTCAGAAACTAGCAATGATGTTGAGGTTTTTTTTTTTGTTTTTTTTTTCCAGTGCATTGTATGAAAATTTTAACTGGATCTGAATTTAAACTGGTCACACCAATTAGTTGCCTTTTAAACAGGACATTAGCATTCATTTAACATCTGATTTAGGGTTATTTATAAAGAACTGTGTGTGTGTTAAATAAAAGAAGAAAATGTCTCCGTCATCTCACAATAAAAGCATTTCAGTGCAACATGCATCCTGCAGAGACATAGTAACTAAATACACTTGGCCAAGAGATCACATGACCCTTTGTGAAACTGTATCTGGTCATTTCTTTTTTGTTTTTTTGTGCCAGTGGTCTTTGTTTCATTTTGTGACAGCTGCCACAGAATAGGTGCTTTTCTGTTTTTCTCTATTAGACGGATGGTTGAGTAGACATTAGCTTACTATTTCTTGTCATGCTGGCTGTGTTCCTTGAAGTTGCCAACAAGGTGTAAATGGCTAACACAGTCTCTCATAGAAGTTATCTTACCAAGATATTACGTTTTTGCAAGGCAGGGCTTCAGACTATCTCTTTCCACCAGCAGTATTGGTGAGGAACTGCAGAATTTACAAAAATTTGTAGGCTAAATTGTCAGTTCATCCTCAAAGCATTTATTTGTAATGATTTTAAGATGGAATAAATATTATTGTGATGAATTGCATGTCAGCCACTGAACTAATTGGTCAACAAACCAACAAACAAAGTCGACAAATTTTTGCTAACATTACTGTTTGAACCAGTGTGTTTGTACTTGCTTGGCCAACTCTTGGTAGGAAATAGACTTTTTACGCATCTATTATTAAGTAACTTGATATTTTATTAAAATATTCAGATTTTCCTAAATTCGTTAATTGACGTTTATTTCTAAAGGTTTAAGACTTTTGCTTTAAGACTTTTGCTTTAAGAACTGTAAATAACTCTGACTGACAGGGTTTTTGTTCTTATTAACGAAGTCCCACCTTAAACAGAAAGAACCACACAAGAGATCAATATCAAGTTCAGCTTTTGCAAAAGGGGAGAGCCGTCGCTGCTTCAGCCACAGGTGTATGTGTCTAAGCAACCTCCATCAATCTCCGACTCCCTCCTTGCAGCAGCCTGGTTTTATTCAAGGATAAGAAAAGGGGAAGAGCTTTACAAAACAAAAGGTTGCATAGAAATTTCAGAGCGTGTGACTCTGTCTAATGTTTAGATATGCAGACACATCTGCAACTTCAGAGTGTGATACCTTGACGATAACCATTCTAAGAGATACATCTACAAACTAGTTTGAATCAGGCATTGTGCGTTGTAGTTTGAACTCAGTTAAACTCAGTTGACCTCTGGAAGGCTCTGTCCTGAAGCATCTCCCTTTGTTCATACTCACACACACATTTCATCATCACATGATTAGAACTAATGCAGTATAAGATCCATATATCACACATATGATTTTTATGGCATAGCATATGAGTGCAATTAAAGCACAGGAATATAATTGTGAAACAGGGTATATCATGAGATAACAACTAAAAACTCTAACACTGACCACCACGGTTGTGTATCTATATCTACTAAAATGTATATAATCTTTGCTGTGGGCCTGGGGAGGGGTTGCTGTAGTGTTGGTGTTGCAATTCCTTTACGACTGTCAGTATCTTGGCTGATTGAGTCATTTATTTTTGTGCCAAGCAGGGAAGAGAAAAGGCAGCATCAGACCTTTACTTTGTACTTACTCAGCTACCTCACACCTTCTCTTGATGAATTAGGGAAAAGGACTACCCTGCCTCCATAAATATGATTTTGATAACGATAACAAGACTATTCAAATGCTTTTTACATCCACATATTGCCTGTCTTAACACTGTGAGGACAGGGATGTTTTATAAAAGGCTGTTTTCGGAAACCTACTATCGCATTGGTCTTTATTCATTTTCTGCTCAGAGCTGTAGTTTAAATGTACATGAGCATGGCCTTTACCTGAATGAATGGTTGTCATCCTAATTCTAGTTCTCTGCTCCTCGTTGGGCATTTTAGTATTGATTGAACAGTCCTGTTCTGGTGTCAGTAAACCCATTGCTGTGCCACGGGGCAAAAGAAAACACTTTTTGAATGTGCAATGAATTTGAGTGAAATGAACAGCCTATTTCAAATGATCAATTAAGGCAGTTTTCAATAATAGACTTCTCCATTGTGCCCCTGTTTTCCAGGAGGAGGCTTCCATCACTGCTCCAGCGACAGGGGAGGGGGCTTTTGTGCGTATGCTGACATCACTCTAGCCATCAAGGTAAGACTCCTACAAACACTGGATATCTTCCCATGGAAAGAGAAGCCTGATTGATGGACCCACCCAGTTGTGATATGTTATTTCATTCAAGGGAGACTTTTTAAGTAAAATAAGTAAATACACAATCTGTGTATCTTGAAAGCACGCATCCAAGTGTTAGCATTTCACCCCCTCACTGTATCACCTCCCCAATGCATTTTCACATATATTTTGATGTGTGTTTCCTAACTGGGTTATCTATTAACTTCATGGATCCAGTGATTATGATGCAAAAATTCAGAATTTGTCATGCAGATCAAAACTGATGTCCTTACTTAATAGTTAGATGCTACAATCCATAATTGATTGGAAACTTGATTATATACAGTGGAGTACGATTGAATCTTTAAATTAATTTGTTACTTCTTATACTTAACCTCAAAGTCACAGTCCATTAGCAGAACCAATAAGGACCAATTAACATGCACTACAAGTCATTATTCCCTAAGATGATTCTGTTATTGGTAAAGCTGGGTACTACAGCAGATCAACATATTCACATTTTATTTGTACATAATGTGTTATATTCTCTATCAATCTATCACATTTTAGCATCTCTCTTCTAATGTGAGTTTGTTGCACACAGAATCCCAAGATGAATGGCTGAATTATTGACACACAGCTGTTACCTATCCTTGCTAGGTGTTGTGAAATTTTCAGCGTTTCAACTTGAATACTGTTACCAACTCCGAAATAAAAGTTTTTGTTTGGAATCCCTCGGTCAGAATTTCAACTCTGAATATATCTCAAGAGGGAAAACAAATCTTTTCTCCTTCATCCCTTAGTTTCTTTTTGAGAGAGTGGAAGGCATCTCCAGAGCTACCATCATTGATTTGGATGCTCATCAGGTGAGCTAATACATTACATTACGATGACAAGTTGTCCCTGCCTTTTCTGTAACAGGTGAGGGCATACAGGCTTTGATTGATATTGAAATATCAGCCGTATCTTCAGTAATCTCAGTTATGTGAGGACGGATTTGTTGGCATTGTTATGTTTGCACATATCAGATAAGTTGGCAAAGAAGCAGTTTTAAGTTGTATCTCTGGGGACTTTCTTATAAGCAACGTGTCACAAAGACACATCGTTTGTTCCATTTTATTTAGGTGCATCTACAAAAAAACCAAAAAAATATTTTTACACAAACAAGATGATTCCTGACGCCAAAATTAACAGTAGAACAAATTTTAGTTAGAGAGGCTTCTGGTGTTTTTAGTTAGGTTAAGCATTTTGTATTCCAATGTGAAAGAGCTGTAAAAAAAATCCTATACTTTGCAAGTAATTTCAGGCCTCCGGGGTTCCTTCATGTTTTTTGTACTTTTTTGCAAGTTTTGTGAAATGGGTCTTAAATTGTATTCATTATGGTCTTAAAATGCCTAAAATTTGACTTGTTGAAACCATGGGTGTGTATTCCAAATGGATGTGGCTGTCTTGAAATTGCCTAGATAGAGTGGTAGTTGGGTTTCATCCTCTCTTACCTGAACCATGCCTCTGAGTGTTGAACACTTTGTTCTTCTGCTGGACAATGGATGTAGATTTTAGCTCTGGTATACAACAGGACTGGAGGGTAATAGTGTTCTGGTACTCTCAGCTTTATTTCTTCTCTTTAGCAGTTACTTGGTGAACTCATTTCTTGTGACCCTGATAGCGTTGTAATGGTGCGTTTGCATGCATCATACAAGGTCTACATTTCTTTAAACAAAACAAAACAAAAACAAAACTTCCACAAAAAATTCCACACTGTTAACAAAATTGCCGGTCATGACTTATGCTAGTGTGACCATACTTTCATTACCGAATTGAATTATTACTATTATTATTATGCTTGTTGTAGTAGTGGTTTTCCACCGATTTTTTTTTTTTTTCTTTTTTTTTTTTCTTTTTTTTTTCCTTCTAGGTATTGTTTTCCGCCCCCCCGATGAGCTAACTGCCCACCCACACATGCCTTTCTGGTCACACCTCTGGTTGAAACCTGCAGAGACCCTGTCCTGGCAGTATCTACAGAAATGGGTCAAGACTTTTAAACAGTTTTGTGGAGTTATACCCAAGGTATTTTAAGGCCATGAGAGGTTTATGGCAAAAACTTTAAATTGTATGATTTTGAGTAACACAGATGAGTTTTTAAGGGATTAGGGACCGTTGCAATGGGACATTTACCTATGCGTCATGTAGATTAATCACATTTTAAAAGTCTAGTTTATTAAACAGGGTGGTGAGTTTTAACAGTTACTTGTGTCAGTCCAGATCCACAATGCAGTTGGCAATGGTGTTGGCTTATTTCTGTGCTCGCTGTTGGCCAAGCCTGAAAACAAATTAAATGAAGCGTTACAATAATGATTTCCATTGGATGTTTAGTGTTAAGTCAATATGATCCATTGTTTTATGAGAATAACACCAAGATTAATGACATAGCTTTTTCTTTTCTTACAGTGACTTTCTAATGACAGTACCAACATGGTATAGTGTGTTTTTTCTCTTCATTAAATGTGTTGTTTGTCTTACAGCAGATCATCATTAGTGGACTGAGCTCAGCCTGGTTGTAGAAGGCAATGACTCAACATTTGTCAGTGTCTCATCATCTTATTTTCGTCTCAAATTGTTTATACAGCTTCACCACTTGTGTCTACCATCAATTAGCCCTGAGAACTGTGTTAACATTGAAGAAGTCTCAAGATTTCTAAGGTCTAAAACTTTATTCAGCTTAAGCTGTGATTTATTGGTACAGTAATGATGCATTTACTCACTAACACAAGCAGGGAATCAATAAAGATGCTGAGTGAATAATTCATGAAGATAGACAAAAGAGCAAATCTGCATGAAGGCTCTCTCCACAGATAATTGAGGACAGAGAAAATATTCAGTGGATTCTCAATTACAACCCTGAAACGTGATACCCAAAGTCCTTATACTCAGACTGTGGCTTCATCAGCCAGTCAACAGCTAATCTAAAAAATATTTTTAACCTTGTTAACACATCTGAGAAGATATTCTGAATACGTTGCAAAACGTTTCATGAGCAAAATCAGCCTTCAATTCTATGGCTGCAAATTTCCGCTTTGAATCAACACAATACCACGTAGTTTGAAAAGAGTGAGGAGAGAGAAGATTGAAGATTAAAGGATTGAACAAGCAGAACCAATCCTCACCACTTTCGAGGTGGAACTTTGCAACTAATCTGCATGTGCTGTGAGAAACTGATGAAGCTACAACATAATCCCTAAACAGTTGTGACAGTAAAGCTTTTAATACTATGTAATGTTGCTATTCCCTCTCACAACACCAAAAATACACTTATGGCAATAAGAATACCAAGTCATGCTGTGTTTTGGTTGTTATTTTGTCCCATTTGTTGTACAAACACTTCTTAAGGTGTGCAACAATGAGGGTCCTTTATTATCTCATTTTTAGATGTAAAATTTTCAGGACTGAAGGCAGGTCTGTCCTGTACCTGTATCCTCTACTTGCTTAGCCATGCCTTTGTAATGTGTGCAGAAAATGGTTTGCATTGTCTTGTTGAAAAATGCATGGCAATCACTGAAAAATACGTGGTCTTGAAGGCAGAATATGTTGCTTTAAACTCTGTTAACATTAAATCCATTAATGCTGCCATCCCACACTGATTTAAACCCCATACCGTCACAGTCTGGATGTTCCTTCCTGGAGCACACAGTGTCCATTTCTTCCAACAAAGATCTGGAATACTAATATTTCACCCCAGGTTTCTCTAAGTATAAAGAGGTGTTGCACACTAAAATGTCTCCAGATTCCTTTAATTATTTGAAATTAAGCACTGTACAGGGAAAAGTTAGCCAATCCTTTCCAATCTTTCTTTGAGAAACATGTTTGAACACATTTGTTGACAAACTGGAGATCCTCTGCATATCTTTGCTCCAGAAAGACTCAGCTTTTCATGGATACTGCTTTTGTACCAAATCATGGCCACAGTCACCTGTTGAAATCCCTTGCTGGAAATACCGTCATTGTTATTATTACATTTAGGACCCTGCTGTTGTCTTACAAACAGTGCCACTAAACTTTGGCACAATGCTTAATCATCTTCTGACAGTTGTGAGACACTTTGAGTGACTTACGGAAGGAAGGAAATTAAAGTGATGATTGTGGTGTTTTGAGTATTTTCAACATTTAGTGCCATACGATAGAAAGATCTTTTCTTTGGAAAATTAGGTGTTTTCCAAATGTACTTCTTGGGTCAATAAATGAGACACTTGCGTGGTGTCAGTCACAATAAGTTCATGTAACCGGACAGTTAGGAACATTGAAGTTGAAAAATCTATCATGTGATTCCCTTTGTCAGGTAGGTTGTTTGTTAAAGTAGCTGTCATAGAGTCAAAGCACTTTTATGTCTCAGATGACAGTTATGGTTCTGTTGTTTTATGATTGTAATTAATTTATGATAAATTATAATTAACTTTTAATTTCCCTTTGGGATAGATAATGTATTTTTTATTTAATTTGTAGGGAAATGGACACGAGCGTGACTTCCTAGATGACAAGCGAGTCTTCATCATGGATATGTATAATCGCTACATCTATCCTGGGGACGGATATGCTAAAAGTGAGTACTGACAGTGTCCCTAAAATATGTTTTTTTTTTCATTTTCTGAGATTCCGGGGTCTCCTCCCAGTACAGACTGGGCACTGGGAGGAGACCCCAGGGAAGACCCAGGACACGTTGGAGAGAGTATGTCTCTCGGCTGGCCTGGGAACGCCTCGGGGTCCCCCCGGAAGAGCTGGAGGAAGTGGCCGGGGACAGGGACATCTGGGTTTCTCTGCTCAAGCTGCTGCCCCCGCGATCCGACCCCCGGATAAGCGGCAGATGATGGATGGATGGATTCCATTAATTAAGTTAAAACACTGTCAAGAAGATTATGTATTGCCATTCAGCCTAAAAATCTCTGTTTAGAGGTTGAGGTTAGAGTGCAGGAGGCGCCTCCTCCTGTTCCATCCGCCTGATGTTACTTTGTGTCATTCCATTAATATTGTATTTTCCCAAAGCATCATTACACACTTCATTAGAATTCAGAATGAAATCTACCACACAGAAGCCCATAATCTATAACCATGGCTTTTCCACAAAAAAATGCTATGCACGGGACAATACACCCTTATGGACCGTGGGTTTTCAGTATTGCAATTAATTTTGTGCAGATACTTTATAGGCCACTGTGTGCCTGTCCGGGCAGGTGAAAAGACGCGAGTTAATGTCCAATCACTGTTGTGCCTCCACCCACATACCCCCTGTCAGTCACACTGTTGTAACTGGAGGTGGGTTCAAAGTGCAGCTCACACACGGAGGCGGAAAAAAGAAAACAAGGAGGCATGGCCATCACTAGTGGAGGAGTTGAGAGCAGTGGTGGACTAGCCATCGGGAGCACCAGGACATTTCCCGGTGGCCTGGCCGCCGAACTGGTCCGCTCAGCGATTGTCGGTGGGCTGTCTAGTGGGGGCTGGTGTCTGGTCTGGACGGCTGGGCTAACAGAGTCTAACAGTGGAGTAATGTTCCATTAGTTAGACTAATTTACATTGCAGCGCACATTGAGGAAAAAATGCTATGCACGGGACAATACACCCTTATGGACCGTGGGTTTTCAGTATTGCAATTCATTTTAATCTTACAGTCGGTTGGTCAGAAAATTTTTGATCCAGGTGCAGGTGAGAGGGGGGAGGCCCAGTTTAGTAATGAGAATGTCCGGGATGATGGTGTTGAATGCCGAGCTATAATCCACAAAGAGCTCTGTTGTTGCTCCAGATGTCTCGCTTGGTAAGTGAACGGGTGGAGGTCAATTGTGGGAGGGAGACGATCCTTGATGTGCTTGGCAAACCAGCCTCTCAAAGCACTTCATGATTACGGGTACGAGGGCAACATGGCCGTAATCATTTTGGCCAGTTGTGGGTGACTTTTTTGGTACCGAGATTATTGTGGCAGATTTCACGCTGGTGGGGATGACTGCTTGGGCCATGGAGAGGTTGAAAATCCTTTAGAAGCTGGTGAGCACATGCTCTGAGCACCTTGCCTGGTACTTCATCTGGGCCAGCAGCCTTCCTTGGGTTCACTGCCAGGAGCACACGCCTCACATCGTACTCCTCTACAGTGTGTGTGCGTGCGTGCGGTGGGCTGTCATCCATTAGTTAGACGGTCATCCAGGGTTTCTGGTTTCCAAATGCATTTGTCCACAGACACAGTACCTATACAGAACTTGATGTAGTCCAGTACTGTCCTTGTTGTTTCCTGGGGCCTCATGTACAAAGACTTGCGTGGATTTCCTACTGAAACATGGTGTACGCTTAAACCAAAATGCCCTCCAACGTACAAAAATATCCAGATGTATCAATGTGTGCGCACGCATGAATCCAAGCACATTTTGTTTCTAAATCCCAATCAACGTGGAATTGAGCGCACATGTCGGAGTACCCGACTCCTCCCTGTCCACGCCTCTCCTTAAATATGCAAATAATATTTAAATGAGCCCTGCACCTGCGATTCCTCTCTCTGCATGATCAGAAAATAAAGAAAAAAGAAGAACTTAACGGAAAGCGAGATGGAGGTGCTAGTTTCTGAAGTGGAGGCCCGCAAAAATGTGCTCTTTGGCATGCTGTGCTACGATATAAGCAATAAACGTAAGAGGAGTAGGTGGGACAGCGTGAGCAAGGCCTTTCATGCTGTGGGGTCTGAGAAGCGCACACAAGCAGAGGTGAAAAAGAAGTGGTCCAATATTAAGGATGTGAAGCGAAGACTGGCTGCCCACCGCCGAAGTGTGGCCAAAACAGGCGAGGGAGGCTGTTTGAACTTGAGAGTCGGCACAACTATGGGTGACACTGCTCTCTCAAGGGTGGTGTGTGTGGGAGTGTGGGTGACTCTGATACCTATTTATTTGTGTAACTCACAACAAACGTGTTCATACAGTAACCTATAGTGCAGAAGTGCGCCGGGGAAAAGGTGAGGCTGATTAAGACATTTCACACTTTACGCACGGGGTTATTAACATTTGCACACAGAGATGATAAGGGGCTTGTTAGAACGATCTTCAGCTGTTGTTTACAAATTCATCATGCGATGGCGCTTTATAGCACTGTGTGTGCAGTCGACAGCTCCAATTACATTAGGAAAACAAGTTGCGCTTCAATGTTGGCCTGTTCAACTATATTGTGTGAATTTGATATACCTGCTGAGATGCAGATAATTCCATCCCACTCGGTTGGCATGGCTCGGCTCAGGGTCGACTGACATAGGTTGCTTAAACACCAGTGTGCACGTCACCTGTGGCACAAGCAGCGCATGGCACCTTGCTGTGTTGCACTCAAGCACCAGCCGCATCTCTGCGCACAGTTTCAGGAGGATTGCCCTCAAAACGGCTGATGAGCCAGTTGTCATGTGCCAGCAAAGCCTGTCAGTCACTGAACACACGCTTTCTTCCAATTGCACCATTTACAATGTTTTCCAATACCGCTAAAGCAGACATTGTTTTTAATGGTATGCAATGCAACGCTCTGCGCATGCTTTTATATCCACTCGTGTAATTGCAGACATGTGTGTTAATTGTTCATCAGTGTTAATTGTTCATGTGTCTCAAATGTGCACCACTCATTCTGAGGACAAATTGTGTTCACATTTATTTATTATAAAGGTTTCCCAACATCACCCCTAAGTGTCGCCAAATAATCAACAGCTGTGGAAAAGGCATTTGGCTCTTGATACATCTGATCGTTAACGTGAAAAAGTCCGCCACTTTTTTGTGCGTACATACCCTTTGTACATTAGGCCCCCGGTGTTTAAATAAATCCCAGTCTGTGCGTTACAGACTTTGTGGTGGATCTGGATCTTTGTCTGAGGGGGGTTTATGCCGCGATGAGCAGCAGGGACAGATGGTCTGACTCGTCGATGAGGGGGAGGGGCATGGTTCTGTAGCTGTGTTTAATGTTCGAATACACATAGTCTAGTGTGTTTGTCCCCTTGTCCGGCACTTGACATGTTGGTGGAGCTTCAGGAGTACAGTCTTTAAATTGGTCTTATTAAAGTCTGCAGCAATAATGAACGCCATCGGGGTGTGCCTGCTGCTGCTGGCATTCAGCTGGAGAGAGAGCGCAGCACTAGCGTTAGCGTCCAGTGGGATGTAAACGGCAGTAACGATGACTACTGTTATCTCTCCAAAATAAGGCTGGCATCTAACAGACATGTACTCAATGTCGGGTGAACAGTGCCTCTCTATGCTATGCTATTGTTAAACCAATCTTCATGAACGTATGTACGGAGTCCCCCACCTCTACTTTTACCAGAGTTCTCAGTCCACAAGCTGTAGTTTAAGGTCGACTGTTGTATGTATGATAGATCTGGCGTTGGTGAGATACAGGCTCGGCAGAGATGGTTTATGGGAATTGTTCTTCAGCCTTAGCAGGAGTCCGGATCTACGGCCCCACTTCTGCTTCCTCTCCCCCCTCCGCCTGGTAAGCGGTAGTGTTGGGAACTTTTGGCTGAATCGGATCATTTACTCTCGAACAGTAAATTGAATGAATCTTTGAACGAATCATTTCGTTCATTTTTCCAGCAGGTGGCGCTGTAGCCCTACTGTGGGCGTTACACAAAATGGCCACGGTTCTAAACACTTAACGCTGAAGGAAACATAGTTTGCTTCAGCTGAGCTGACAAAGTACAAAACACAAAATGCCACAAACAATTCAAACCATGTGAAAACCTGGGAAAGCAAATACACAATAAGGTGACTTGTGTCTGTATCCTCCCTGCCATTGTTGTTTAAAGCCCGACACTGACTCAGTAGCTGTTCAGCCCTGTCATGTGACAGCTGGTAGAGAACAAGGGAATGTAAAACTCACATTCATTTTGACAATTAGTAACACAATTAAGTGAGAAAAAAAGTAACAATAAGTTCCCAAAAATGTTACATAGTGCATTTATTGTGTCTTATTATTATTATTAGTAGTAGTATATTATTTTATGTTAGAGTATAACACAAAATAAATATGTTAATATAATTTTCAAAAGTATCTATTCACATTATTACATTATCATTTATCTATTTACACACTTCACGCATTATATACACAGGAACACTATACATATCTACATGAACCGAAGACCACTAATTAATTTTGATTTCATGACAAATGAATGAACATGACAAATCAGACATCATTCATTTCCTCCTTCGTTTCTCAGTCCACAGTAGAGCCCTGTGCGGGACTGTTTTCTTTACCCCGCTCCCGCTGAATTTCTGACCATTAACCACCCACAATGTGTGTGTTACACTCCCGCCCGCAGCCGCAAAACTTTGAGAATTTATGCCCGCACAATAAAAGAAATGCATTGATTTTGTGTCTTCTCCCGTCCCGCAGGAGAAAACACGTCATTTTATAGGCTATTGATAAAGAGATTCACAGACAATTGAGAAACTTCTCCAAATATCACACTTGCCTTGCTTTGTCTTTGTGCTGTAAAGACCTTCTTTGAGCTTCCTTTCCACATCATTTATTTTGACATCCTGTCGCTAGGCTACATCCCGATCTCAGTGTTTTTAGCCGCCAGCAGTTGAGTTGTGAACGAATGAAAACTGTTTCCTGTGCGAGGAGCCATAACCCGAGGAGTTGACTCGTGAACGAATCAAAACTGTTTCCTGTGCGAGGAGCAGTAACCTGAGGAGGTGACTCGTGAACGAATCAAAACTGTTTCCTGTGCGAGGAGCAGTAACCTGAGGAGTTGACTCGTGAACGAATCAAAACTGTTTCCTGTGCGAGGAGCCATAACCCGAGGAGTTGACTCGTGAACGAATCAAAACTGTTTCCTGTGCGAGGAACGAATCAAAACTATTTCCTGTCCTGCTGACTGAGCTTATGCAGCTGCCGCATGCCATGTGGCGAGAGAGGATATCTGCATGGAAATGAATTAATCATTTCTGTTTCCTGTCGTGCTGACTGAGTTTATGCAGCAGCCGCCTGTCATATAGGGAGGAAGGGTACTGCGTGAAAACGAACGAATCACTCACTAAGACTACTCGTTACTCCCGAGTCATATAAACGATTAGTTAATATTGAACGAATCGTTCGCGAACGACACATCACTAGTAAGCGGCTTACTAGACTCGATAACAATCCACGGAGCGTCCGGCGGTCTCGCTAGTTCATCTGGGATTTTGGGGTTGTATTGAAAGTCCCTTGAAACTGTTATTTTGTGTCGGTAGCCAATATCCAAAAGTTCCTGGCGGGTGGAGCAGCAGAGTGCTGAGATGTGCGTACTAAAAGTGCACCAACAAACAAAAATAAAATACAAAAACAAGCACTGGGAAGGACAGCCGTGAGATGCTGTGTCAGTGGGCGCTGCCATCTTGGAAACCAATGAATGTAGCTTTTACAGTTTAATTCCATTTGAACTTTGAAACGTGAAGGTCTCCTAATTAACCTTTTTCATCATTATGAATTGTAATTAAAGTGCAACTTGCGGGTTAACCACCCCAGTGACTTCAAGTGTTGTAACAAGTAGCACTACACTTGGTCTACAGTATTTAAACAATAGTAGCTTTTATGATAATTTAGAGCTGTTTTGGTGTCAGAGTTTTTTTAACATTAAATTTAAAAAAAAACTACAATAGAGCATAAATTGTAGCAGGGAATATAAAAAGTACACGTTAGAGAGGCAGACTCTCAGAAGTACAGGCAGAAGTTCAGCCAGACCCCTTTTCATTATGAGCCTGGTCGCTGTCAAAGAGACCAGGAAAGGACAAGGATCAGGAGAAATATTATTCATCAGAGAGAAATTAATTTATTATCACACATTGCTAGGTGAGAACGCAGTCGCAGAGCAAAACTGGAAGCCAGCTAACAGCCACTAACAAAAACATTTGAATGTAGAAATTAAAAAGATCTCGCCTCCTAAAAGCTAATCCAGAGTGAGCACAGAACAGAGTTGAACAAAGGTGAGCACAAGTGAAGATCTGGCAGAAGAAAAGGGTAAGTGAGGACATTATAAACCACCTTTTATAGAATGACTGTCAGGAAAGTTAGCTCTGATTAAACTTATGACTTCTGCAAGAAGTTACTATCATCTATACTGCAGAGAGCACCGGAACAGAGCCACTCCACATTTAGTAGTATTACAATTCACTGTAATACAATCAGGATTCAGTCATCTCCAAATCATTAAATTCTTTAATTAAGATTCAAAGGACATATTCTACTCAAAAATACCTCCAAGTTTCCTCATGGAAGTACTGAAGCCAATGTAATGCCATCTAGAGTAACTACATGACTACACAGTGTCTTCCTGAGGAGCTCAGGTCTAAAGACAGCAATTTCAGTTATCTCTGAATTTAGAAACAAAAAAATAATGAATCAGCTAATCCTTTTTGTCTTCAGACATACTTGCAGTATGTCTGAAGACATACTTGTCTTGATCGTTTTTCTGGTTTCATCCAGCTTCATGATGAAGTATAGCTGAGTGTAATCTGCATAGAAATGGAAACTTGTGCCGTGATGTCTATAACATGACCTAGAGGGAATTTATAAGGGTTCTGAGGGTTCAGCACACCAAGGTGTTTGAGGACTCATCATTTAAATGGACAAACTATCAGTCAGATATGACTCAAACCTGTATAATGCAGTTCCTTTAATCCCAGTAAACATATGTTCAATCCTCTGTATGGAACAAAAGTCATGTTTCTTTGTCTTACTTTGGGCAGTGAGAGGAGGAACTACAGTGATGTGACTAAATTAGTGTTTTCTTTGGCCTATATCTTTAATAAACTGTCAATGTCAAGGGCATTGAGTTCACTTGTAATCAAATCAGTCATAAGCTACCAGTTATTGCCATTGTAATGAAGTATTATGTGTCCTGCATTTGTTTTGATGAAAAAATTACATTTTGTTAATATCTAACCTTTCAAACACACATTTCACTAAAATGTTATTGTTAGCCCGATTTTTTTTCATTGGAAGCTCAAGAACAAGCTGGAGAAATCGTTTATTAAAAAAGTATTTATTAGTGGTCACAAGTAGAGTATATTGCAGCGCTGGACTCGAAATGACAGAACTCTCGCAGGAAATCCGTCAGGCCGAGCCCCGTTATCCGGAACCATGTCATATTTATATTCGGTTTTATCTCACAGAAGTTGTATTCACACTTGTCAGAGTATAATTGGCCAGTTTTGAGTGGCGTGATCAGGCCAGCTGCTGTCCTTGTTGTGTTCTTTGGATGTGATAAACAATGTGTGTGTATGTGTGAGTGCTGTTTTAGGCGTGGATCTAATGTACCAGACCTATCTGCCCTGATAGAGATGTTTTGTCTGACCCAGTTGTTTATGTCCTTCTAAGGTCTTGGACCATTTAAGGTCATCTGTTGTGCAGTATGAGCAGATATATTATATATATATATATATTATAATGTCTAAGATCAAAGCCAATTATAACATTATGCACATGCTTTGTGAATAACACAACCTAAAAGTTACACTTAAGGTAAACCACTGGTGTAGAAGTTCATAATATTTAATAGGATGAGAAACACAACTCACCTGGATGTTGAATAAATTTCAAATTCACGTCTATCAGGAATACCTTCCTCTTCCCTTGTTTAAAAATACCCTGCTGCATAAAATACTGCAGCAAAACTGTGTCTATGTAAAGTCTTTCAGCTCCATGTAACTTCCACTATTTTATTTAGTTTAGTTTATTGAGGTGATTTTGGCTTGTTTTGGCAACTACAGCATGCTGTGTAGTTTCACCATGTCGTAGGTACATAATTTCTTTTCTTCATTTAATGTATCTTCAGGAGCCATAAGGAGGAAAGTGGAACTTGACTGGGGCACTGAAGACTCTGAGTATCTTCAGAAGGTTGAGTTGCACTCTGAAGGAGCACTGAACGAGGTCCGTCCTGATATCATTGTTTATAATGCTGGGACCGACATCTTGGATGGGGACCCCCTCGGAGGACTCTCCATATCACCACAGGTACTGTACCATCTCTGGCAGCTGTTTTTTTCCATAAGGTTTTCCATACTTTACATTGATGATTCATAAAAGATTTACTTTTGTTAATATTTTCACCTAGGTATTATTCAGCTATCCTTGTGTCAAATGAAGGGTGATTAGCAAAATACACAGTTCTGTATATTCTGGGGTCACAGTTTCAAGAAAAATTAATTGCATGTAATATTTTGGAAATTTATTGGCAGAAATTTACAATTTACAAAAAAAGTCATCACTATGGATAGCACGCATATAAATGCAAATGTCCTTGAAATGGGCCTCAGTCACCAATATCTTCTTAAGAAATATTGTTTGTATTGTTGTTCTTTGATGGATGAACGTCAAACTCTTGTAAATTGAAAGGAGTGCCAGCTGTCCCCAATTTGCATTGGTTAACGCCTGAAAATTCTCATGAAAGAATGATACTGAAGAGCCGTCTGCAAACACATCCAGCATACTTTTAAGATGCCTATAGTGTGCTCCACTGTGGGGCGAGTATGTGCGTGCTTCTGATTAGATACAACCTCCTGGTGAGTCTGATGGTTGGTCAGTGGTGTTTATTGTTGTTTATTCTCCCAATAAACTAATCAAAATAAAAAATACACTGTTGTAGAAAATGTTAATTATTAAAAGATATTTACCACTGTGCCATGTGTCAGCAACAGCTCCTTGTCCGAGGCACATGCCCACTGAGCTATTCTGTAAGATAATGGAATTGTGTGCTCCCCCTGGGAAGAGTTGCAAATTAATTTTATTTAAATTTTTATTTAATTTTATTTCATTTATGGGGTGATTGCTGTTAAGATATGGGCATGGATTTGGTGGGAGGGCTATAATGTGCACGTGTGTGCAGTCTATTGCAGTACTTTCTGCTATAGACTGCTCTCGTTGAGTAAATAAATGTATTTCAAGCCAGACGTACGGTCTGGGTTTAAAAATGCCGGAGTTCCCCTTTAATGTCCAGTCACTGTTGTGCCTCCACCCACGCACCCCCTGTCAGTCACACTGTTGTAACTGGAGGTGGGTTCAAAGTGCAGCTCACACACGGATGCGGAAAAAAAGAAAACAAGGAGGCATGGCCAGCACTAGTGGAGTTGAGAGCAGTGGTGGACTAGCCATCGGGAGCACCAGGACATTTCCCGGTGGCCTGGCCGCCGGACTGGCCCGCTCGGCGATTGTTGGTAGGATATCTAGTGCAGGCTGGTGTCTGGTCTGGACGGCTGGGCTAACATAGTCTAACAACGGAGTAATGTTCCATTAGTTAGACTAATTTACATTGCAGAGCGCATTGAGAGGACAGCGTTTGTGTGCTGCAACTAATGGTGCGTTCAAGTTGTACACAAATGTCGGAATTTCTGATAATTTTAATTTTACCATTTGAAAGTTGTGTTTAGTAACTGTTAACTTCAAAGAAAATTGTTCTATTATTCAGTACACCAGTCATACTGGTATGTTTACAGTTTTTGCTGACAAGCAAAATAAAGAGAGAATTTTGGGAGAAAAAAAATTGTTCTCTTTACGCACAAAGCACATACCGAAACTGAACCGAAACCGTGGCCCAAAAACTGAGGTATGGAATGTACCGTGAGTTACCTGTACCATTGCACCCCTCATATGCAGTAGTAACATTCAAATACGCAAAGAGTGAAGGAAAAATGGTCAGTACATCAAAAGATGTCCACCAGCAGTCGGCCACGAGCAGTCCATCATTGTGGAACCACAGTCCGGATTGAGACTGTCTTGTATGTGGAGATGGTCGTACCAGACAATGTTCCTGAGAAGAACAGAGAGGGGTTGACTTTGATTCAAGCAGCCATGGGTAGCCAGTAGAGTTCAATGAGTGAAGGTGTCCTTTTTGGATACCAGATGTTCTGTCGTATTCTGAACCATTGGAGCATTGCAGTTGTCAAGGCAGGAGATAACTTGAATTAAATATAATTCAATTCAATTCAGTTTAATTCTGTTCAATAAAAATGTATGAATCCCTCAAGGGAAATTCTATTGCTGCAATAAGATTTTTTTTAGAGATAACAAAATGGAATAAAATAAAGATAAAACAACAATCAGTTGACCAAATTTTGGAAGGGTGACGTGTCACAGAGACAGAGTCGTGACTGAAATCTTCAGAGATCACCATGAATGGATTGAGTTGTGTTTTTTTGTTTTTAGCTTGGCAAAAACTGAACTGATTATGTCACACAGTGAATGGACAGGTATCACAGGTGAATTATCTCTGTAGATGATATGGACAGAAAATCACAACCAACAGTACAACATCTGGGGTGCAGAAACACGTCCAGGATTACACATCTGTTAACAAGAATTGGGGATGAAGTGGGGTTCTTTGCCAGCGTTATGGTTGGTTCGTGTTGCACTTTCTGCATATACTGGAGATCACAAGAAAAAGAGTGGATACACGTGGCTGAAAAGAATAGTTAAGGCAAGGAGGGTTGTCTGTGCTCAGGCAGTGAAATTCGCATAGGTTGACTTATTGACTTAACACAGATATTTACCCGAGAACGTCTTCTCTGAGGGAGGGCTAAGCATAAGGTCTGACACCACAGCGAAAACTTGTCATAATAGCGCGTTATAATTAACATAGCCGTTAGCTCGGATAGATTGCACTCATCTGAGAATGCCTTCTAGATTACCAGGCCCAAAGGTTTGGTTTTGGGGTGTGAAGTTTGTCACTGCTCCCGTGATACTCAAACCAACGCCAACACCGTGACAAGCAATAGGCCACAAAAAAAGAGAAGGCGGTGTTCTTTGTTCTTGTTCTTTAAACGGCTCTTGTTGGAGCAAAAGAAACATCGCCCAGTCAGTGTAGCTATGTAGCTAATTGCTGACGTAAGATTTGAATGTAGCTACAAAATTTATTCTCTCAGCATCATCTTAACTGACATGAGCACAAAAAGGATTTATTTACCCTAAGCAGGATCAGTATGCTGTAGTGTAGGGACATTTACTTTTATTTACAATAACTAATGCAGGGATCTAAGTCTCAGGATTTCGGCCGCTTCCTGATTCAATAAAATCCTTCTGAAAATCTATTTAAAAGTATAATTTTAGTAGAAAAAAAAACAGCTTTATATCAACAGGATATCTTATTCTGACAGATTGTAAGGAAAAAAAAGACAACTTAAAGTGTCATATGCATGAGGATTCTCAGTCATCCGGGTCAAGGTTATCATACGAGCAACTGGACCTGGACTTCTTTTTGGATCTTGAAGATGTTTCACCTCTCATCCGAAAGGCCTCTTCAGTTAGAACTGAAAAAGTTCCTTTCCAAAAATTCCAAAAAGAAGTCCACTTGCCTGTATTCAAGCTCTTGTGGCGACACTTATGAATTAGAATGCACACACAAATAGCGTTCTATTTCTAGTCCATGACAGCAGTTGTTGTCATGAAAACTGAAATGTATGTTCTATCAGTTGATGTCAGTTTTAATAGTTTTCTTTTACGTGGAGTAAGGAGAAGAATAAATAGCAGAGACTTACCGAAACATTCTCTTTTTTTTCAAAACTCCACACTCTTATGAATTTGAATTGTCATTCAAATGCTTTGTTTTATTTTCCATGCTTACTTTTACAAACAGATACAACATGGGCTGAAACATGTATCTGAGAAAGTGCAAAATTAGTATTTTCTGTTCATTGATGTGATTGTTTTTTTTTATTATTTGTTAGAGAGCATAATAAATGGTGCTAATTTATTTGCATTTGTATGATAATGTCACCATGGTTACGGCACTGCTCTGCCTGGGACTATTTTCATAAGCTGCTACTGGGGTACAGGTGTGAGAAAAAAGCTGCTCTTAAACAGTTACCACATGATACAACAGTAGTCAGTGTGTGAGTGAGAGAGGTTTTGTATTTACTGAACTGTAATATAATCTAATAAATAAAATCAACCAAACCAACCTTAAAGCTATTAGAATCTTGTTTACTTTCAACGGTAAAATGTTCCAGTTGAGTTGCTTATGTGGCAGTTGCAGTGCATTGACTCGTATATGCTGGAGTGTTCAGACCTTTGAAATCTGTGGAATCTAAAGAGGCTGGTTTGTTCATTGTGTTACTGCTTCCCTGTTTTGGAAAAATGTCTGACTGTAGAAATAGCAGCCCCTTTTCAGGATATTTGAAAACATAAAATTGAGATTCTGATTTTTTGTCTTCCTTTAAATTCCAGGAAATATTTTAGCAGATGAAATTAAACTACACCGTGCTAGTGGCGGTGCTACATGGATTTATGTTGCACAGCTAATTTGTATTTTGGCTGAAAGTGCAGTGCAGCTTTTATAATGGTTCTTAAATTTCCTGGTTTAGATATGCTTTTCTGCCATGCCTAATGATGTTTCAAATCCTTCACTGTGTTACAAAATGCTCCCTAATGAATAGGATGTTTGACTCCAGCTGTTACCCATCTATATCCATTGGCAAACAGTGATGTGTGTTTCTTTCCAGTACCTTCAGTACCTCCTGTAGGTGTCAGTCAGGCTATGTCCCAGCCTCCCCAGGGAGGAACGTGAGTGTAGATAGTATGAAAAGAATGACAGACTGTCAGCTTTTCTTTCCTTCTCCCCGTCAGGGCATTGTTAAGAGAGACGAGATTGTGTTCAAGGCTGCAAAGCGACGGGGCATCCCTTTACTCATGGTGACATCCGGTGGATACCAGAAAGAAACAGCCCGAATCATCGCAGACTCCATCCTCAACTTACACCGACTGGGCCTAATTGGGACTGAAGAAGTTGAGGGGGAGGGATCATCGGCGTTGGTGACACACATGATACGCAGCTCTGGATCTGCTGGGTCAACATTAACCTCTGTCTGAGGAGCCTTAGCCCAGGAGCTAACACTTACAGGTGTGACATTTAGGCTACGTTCACACGGCAGTTGCAAGTGACCTGAATCCGATTTTTTTTTTTTTTTTTTCACACCTATGTTACCCATATCTGATTTGCTTTTGACAGTGTGAACGGCACAAGTCGCATTGAATCTGACATTTTCAAATCAGAATCAGGCCACTTTTAAATATGGTACTGAATCGGATGCGTATCTGATGCGTATTTTTTTTTTAATGCGACCGCAATCTGAACAGCCTGGTCACATTTAATGCGACTTTGACTCTGACCCGCGCTGCGCTTTTTTGTAAATTAATGACAAATAAAGTTCATTGAAAAAAGAAAATTCATCCGATTCCCGTCGATCACCCCAGCACACTGGGCGAAACCCCACCTCTGCCTGAAGCCTGTGAGGAGGCATGAGGACCTAGTGCACAGGTGGTGGTTGGACAGGTATTTTATTACTTATATTATTATTAGTGTTGTTTTTAGTGTTGCTCTGCTCAGACTCATGGGAGACATGCTTGTTTCCTGCCGTTTCCATAGCGATAGCAGAGCGCCTGAGAAATTTATATTATACTTTTTTTTTCAGCGTGAGAAATACCATGTGTAGCGTGTGAGCGTGAGAACTTGCTGAAATGCTTGTGTCTCACGCTCATTGTGTGAGACTTGAGAGCCCTGATTTTTAGCATTAAGCCATACAGTCCCATGCCGTTGCCATGGTCGCTTCTGTAAACACCATTGTGGTGTGGTCTATGGGTGTGATGTCATCAATGATCAACTTCGCATGTGGGTCACTTCAGGAGCGTGAGTTGTTCACACAGCAATCCGTAGACAGGCCACATTTAAAGATGTAATGTGAACAGCCAAATAAAAAAATCAGATTTGAGCAGTAAATCGGAATCTCTTAGATGTAGGTGCATTGGAGGGATTGTAATTGTCCTCTATGTCAGTTGGTGATGGAGGTGAAAATAAAGTTAAATTGCACATTAAAAGTGTAACTATCAAGAATATTCTAATGGTGGTTGAACCCACTATAATTGTTAAATTTAGTTGAATTAGTTGTTATAATATGGTGTTTGAATTAATGGTGTACTCTAAATCCACTTTGCTATATACAGTTAATATTTACAAGGGGTCTGATATGATGTTATTAGAGGTACTAAAGAGATTTGACTCCAGTTTTGAACAGATTTGAAACACTAAATTGTGACTTAGCACTCTAACTGTTTAATGGTGAGAATTACACTGAAACTAAAATCCATATTATTGTTGCAGTGTGTTGCCATCATGATTAGCTCAATGTCCAAAAGCCAAAGGTTTAAGTGAGATTGCAGAGTGGAGACTGGAGTGGTTGGCTGCGCAGACACACAGAGCTCTACTAATGATGTTTACATGTGCAGTAACTGAGTAAAGAAGAAACATTTAGATCAAGATAATTAATGCAGCAACTGGAGCAGCATCACATCATACAAAGTACAGAGAGGACTTCATTCAACACTGAACCAATACAAATACAAACATACAATAGCTGGGTGATGGTGTGTTTGTGTAATGGTGAACTGAACATTTCCTTTGAAGTAAAGTCTTAAACCATCACTAACGTTTATATGAAAAGCTGAAATTACATTTTCTCACGAAAACTTTCACAACACAACGATCGCTGACAGTGAAACCAGTTCCCTATTTGAACTGCAACTGTAATGTAGGCCTTCTTTGATGTTTTACAGCACAGCTCTCATTCCAGTGGTATGGGGCACCTTCCTTAGATATAGAAAATAAGCTGAATAAATAAGGTCACAAGTCTTCTCGTTCAAATGGTCCCATCAGACCAGAAGTGTTTTCTGAATGTCCTGGTGTTTACACACAGTTTAGATTTGGCTTGAGTTTAATAATGTCCATTTCTTGACACCGAGAACACAGAATTGCACTTCTTTCTTGGATTAGCTAATGTCCCTGTAATTGATGTTACCCTAAATGCCACAGAAATATTTAAAAAAAAAAACTAAAAAAACAACTGCATCCTCTGAGAGTGTGTTTTGCAGCTGAATGGATCTGAAGTGGCAGCGAGCAGGTGCTCTGGTCACGAGTCTTTTCTTCATTATCTTCCACTACTATGACTTATAGTTAAAAATAAAGTTAGAGAAGTTGGGACTGTACTGCTGACTTATGATCACTTAGAGGATCAAACGTCTTGTCTTTGAACAGCGTGATGGGGTTCTTATCCAGGAAGATGTTTGGATATGGTCGTAATGAAACTGAACAGTTGGCAGTGTTGGTGCTAATTAGCTCAAGTATTTAATGAAGTGTGCTGGCTCTGAGCAGCTGAATGCATTATATTTTAGTCTAGTTTTAATTAGGGTTCAGAGTATACTGCTTATCATATACAGGCTTGTCATAGTGCGATCTCAGATCCTCAGTTATCAGCTCTTTTCTGTGTTGGTCAGCATTTCAACAGTTTGAGCTGTTTAAATGTTCTGTGCCAAAAATAACACTGTACTGTAGCGTTTGTTTGTGAATGGCATTGACATTTAAAACTACATCTATGCATTGATGACATCAAATAAATGCTTTCCAAAAGGAACCTGTTTTGCTCTTTTTTTTTTTTCTTTTTTAAAGTCTTTGAATTTCAGTGAAGTCCTTCTATCTCAGCGTTTTTGGAAGGATGTTAAGCAATTTAACGCTGACTTCTGAATCATTCATGTGGATGGGATGAACCAGTTCTATGTCTACACATAACAGACCGCTTCTCAAAGAACCAATTTTACATTTTTATCTTAAGGCACTTTGTTACTAGCATTTGTTCCCATTTCTCCAGTTGCATCAACGAGAAACATCAGAGATGACGCAGTTTTACAGACAACAGGGATTTTTCGGAGGGTGAGCAGCTTTCAAAAAAACTGGCATATCTTGGCATGGTTTCCAGTGTTCTTAAAAAAGTTAGAGGAAACTGTACAAGTGGTGAACAAAAGAAGATTGTGAGATATTTAAAAAAGAAAGCTATCTGCAGCAGATGAACAGTTTCTGAAAGTGATGTCCTTAAGAAAGAGGAAAAAGATTCAGTGATGACCTGACACAGGACCTGAAGAATGTATCTGGACCTTCAGTTGATCCATCTACTGGCCCTTATTTGTCTTCATTAGAGATGGGAGAGGGAAACAGAGAAAAGTGTGGGTGTAAAATGCATGTCAAAGCTTTACTTCCTCTGCACTTTTATGTTAACAAGCAGGTGTGCAGATAATCAAAATATGGTTGGTTGTACTTGGATCATGAGAAGCGGCTCATTATGTATGCATGATGCTGTTTTGCTGTTCAACAGAATGATGTTTTCATATCAGTGAACACAAAGATGAATGGTGCTGAGGTGCTTTACAATCTAAAAGCAGGGCTACTTTACCTGCTTTAGCATAGCTAAATCACCATGATGTATGACAAAGAGCCGATTAAATTAATGAGCTCATTTAAAAGTTCTCTCCTCTGAATTGATTAGTGCATATTTAAGTGAGGTCATACTGGCTAAACGTTATTACTGTAAGCAAGAGCCCTGAAATGTAATCAGTGGGAGTCTGCAAACCTGAAGGTGGTATCTGGGATTATTGTAGTCCCAAAAATGTATCTGCTCACAGATAGATATAATTTAATGCAGATTGTGTGTGTAGGACAAAGAAACCTCAAAGAAAACCTCATAAAACCTGGCTCTCTGGCTGTCTGTCTGACCATTGGACATCGTCCTATCTCGGATGAACTTTTCCAGAGGTTCAGTTGGACACAAGCCCGAGCGCTCTTATCCACGCTTTCAACTTTCTGGATGAGCGAACCAAAATCAGGTATAAACAGCACCCTATCAGCCACCCTGAGTTAGGTAAGGCTGAAAATTGCACAGAGACAAACTAATAAAGACTGTTTATTAGGTCTTTCTTTTACACACTTTTTTTACATCTCTTCCATTTTTACACACCGAGTTTAGTTCTAACAAGTAGCACAACTCTGCTTTTGGAACAGTACTTGGCCTGACAATGAAATTTGACAAACATCACCCAGGACATGTTCATAGTTATGTCAGTATTTCTGAGACCAAGTGTGTCATTGAGTTGCATTCTGCCAAATATAGGATGCAGTGTTTTTAGAGCTTGAACCACAATAAACTACAAGTCAGGATACGACTGCCATTGTCGCCTCAGTTTTGAAAATCCCTTTGAGTCTTTCCAGATGCACTGATGTAGAAATGGCAATGCTGTGTTAACTGGTCCACCGCTACGGCAGCACAGTCTCACAGCAAATTGTGTAATAGCTACATTGGTAGCTAGGGAAAACATAGTATTGTCACAATTTGACCCCCAAAATTGTGACAATACTACGTTTTATTTGGCCTATTCATTTACTTTGCCTTGTAACCAGGTCACGTGACTATCAAGTTTCCCTCAGTGAAAAAAAGAAAATAACCGACTGTCGGCCTATTTTCTGTGAAAAACATAACATTTTAAGAAAGCATCTGTATACATTTCGATGACATTTCTAGCGAGACCTATGCATAATACTTTCATAATCTTTGTTCAGGGAATGTAGAGGATCTTTTGTTTTATTAGTTTCGCCGAAGATTTTAGTATCTCCTTAAAATAAAAGAATAAAATAAAGAATAAAACATTTTCTACCATTGTTAAGGTGGTTTTGTCAGGATTCATTGACACTTTATGTTTTGAAATAGGTGGTGTCTCGTCATTTCCGGTTTTATTTTTAAATATTAACTTCCCTCTCGTTTCAGGTATCGTGCCCTTCCTCCTGTGTCAAATGTCTGATTGTCTTCCCTGATTCCCAAGTGTTTCCACCTGTTGCCCTTGGCTCCCCGTGTGTTCAAATAGTCTGCGTTTCCCTTGTCTTGTGCCAGTGTGTCGCTACAATCTTATGAGAGTTCGTCATCCTAGCCATTTCCAGTGTTCCATAGTCGTGATTACCTAGTTTTGTACCATAGTCATAGTTTAGATTCGTTTAAAGTTCATAGTCTGTTTTGGTTTCCTCCATTTGGGAGTGATTTTTCTTTATAATGTTTCATAGCACCTCCGTTAAAGGAGCTGTTGCGTTTAGTGATTTGTAATTTCATAGAGCCTCCATTAGATGGAGAGTGTTTTGTTTTCTGTAAAGTTTCATAGTGCCTCCGTTTTCGGGAGTCATTTGTTTGTTCCGCCTCGTTAGACGAGTGAGTAGAATTTAAAGATAATCTTTTATAGTCTTTCGTTTTCCTCCTGGCATGGAGTGAGTTTGATTTTCATTAAGTTTTATAGTTACACTAACCTCAAGCCTAATTATTGAGGATAGTGTATTAGGATTTAATAGCCCCTTGTTTTCTCTGTAAGGAGACCCATAAGAGGTTTATTTAATAAACTGTCTTATACTGAAAGATCCTGCATCTGTGTCCTGTGTCCTGCCCGGTTCTGACAGGTTTCTATGGACGCTCCAATCTCGTCACCAACCTGCGCCGCCATTCCCCGTACTCTCTGTTTGAAATATATATATTTATAAATATATATATATATATTTATAAATGTAAATATACATTTTTTTATTATTATTTTGTTTTTAGATATAGCCACACTATATCTGCATGGCGCATGCGCCAGTGGCTGAGGCACGGCAACCCAACAAGGACAATGCAAAGTTATTTAGGCTAACGTAAAGTAACAACAATTTTATTTTGTGTAGTTACATGTGACACAACAGAACTTCTATTGTGTATGCATTCTTATATGCTTTACTGATATCATATTTCTCAGTACATGATTGCAAAATAATAAATTAAATAATCCTGTGAAAAGACTTAAAAGGAAAGCTAAAATAACACACTGGTAAACATGGCTTAGTCACAACTTTTTAGTGCTTTTGTTGTTGACATCAAATTTCTTCATTACAGAATATTTCTCAACTTTTCCGGAAATTGGGTTTGTATCTGGTTATGTTTAGACTGTACAAAAGCATTGATGAAACTATACATTTTTTCAGGGTAACACATTTTATCGTTCATGACGTCATTTTGGAGGTGTAAAAACATATCTTGCAAGAGGGAAAAACATCAGAAAATGACCTCCAAAACCATCAATCAAATGTCCCAAAAAACACTAACACAAAAAAACACTCCATCAACATTGTTAAAAAGGTTCATGATTGAACAACATGTAAAAGCATGGGCTCCTGGCTGAGCTGTCAGAGTAAATGGGCCAGATCTGCAGAACTCAGAGCCAATGTAATTTAGATGGAAATTTGATCAGATAGTCATATTAGAGTTTTCTCAGGTGTTTAAGTGCACAATTGCTGGCATGCTTTGCATAATGTGAGGTCTGGATTTAGGACTCTGGGAAATGCATGCACTTGCTTGCCAACTGCTTTGAAGTGGTGTTGCTTAGGTCTTTTGGAAATTTGTGATAGCATTATTGGTCCCTGTTATTCTTTTACGAACAACATGTGCTGACCATGCTAGTCACACAGAAACATGATCTTTTAAGAAAACACACACCTGCTGATGCTGACTCAGTGCCAGAATTGTGAACTGTTTGTTATACCTTAGGCTTCTTACAGCAAAGTGTTCTTTTGCAAAGATCATTTCACTCCTGCAATTTTGAGGACTGTTTATCAGAGGGATTTTTTTTTTGGCTTGGCCAGAAAACAACGTTGCATGAAAGAGTAAACTTTGCATAAAATTGGTTAAATTTCTGGCTTCTTGGCCAGATTTTGATTAAATGTTGGTTGGGTGGTATGTATCAATTCAATTCAATTCAGTTTTATTTATATAGGGCCAAATTACAACAAATGTCATCTCAAGGCACTTCAATAATACAATCCAATTAAAGCCAATTGGAGTTCAATTCATCATAATCATAATCCAATCAAATCCAATGAATTCAATTAAAAAATAGTCCAATTCATACGTACAGAGCCAATTCAAAAACAATTTCCTAGCTAAGGAAACCAACAGATTGTACCAAAACTTCTCTTCAGTCCAATCTCCCGGCCTGAGCTTGCATGAGGGGACATGGGGACATGAGAGGCCCCCCAGGGGTCTATAGCAGCTTAACTATGGGATGTTTCAGGGTCACCTGTGCCTCACTACAAGCTTTATCAAAAAGGAAAGTGTTAAGCCTAATCTTAAAGTTAGAGTGGGTGTCATATTTGCACATGGCAGTGAAGAAAAGGATGATGCAATTAACTTTTTCAATCTGGTAACAGCATTCTCTGATAGACTCCTAGATTTCATCTCAGACGCTGTATAGTCACGTAATGTAAACTTGAAAGTTATCAAAAAATGGTCAGATTAAACAGGGTAATGAGGGAATACGGTTAACTGTTCACTCTCAATGCCATAAATCAGCACAAGGTCAAGGGTATGATTAAGACAGTGAGTAGGTCTGTGAACACTTTGAGAAAATCCAATAGAATCCAATATAGAGTCAAAGTAATGCTGAAGCAGACTGAGAGCATCTCAGGCTCTCTCTGTCATTTAACAGGGTTCAAACCAACCATTCTCAACAGAGAAAACCTCAGTGTAACAAAATGGCAAGAATAATGTGCTGGGAATAACTAAACTGTAAAATATAACACAAGGAGTTGTTTTGTTTTTTGGTGATTTACTGGGGTAACAATATAACATGGCACCTATATGTGAAGCTGAGTTCCACTGTCTGACAGTTTTGCAAAAGGAGGTGAAATACTGTCAACAAAAAACATCAGCGTTGTCAAAGTTCAGTTTCCTTCTGTGTCTTGTTCAAATGTAAGCCTGAAAGATAATTCCCCTAATTTGATGTTCAACATTTTGTGATGCTCAAGTTGAAAGAAACACATTGTTACCATTGGTAGAATGATTTTGGTTTTATTTCAGCCTGATGTGTTTCCCACTATTGTGTTTCTGTGGGTCTTGCTTTGGGTGTTACTAACTTTTCACTCTCCACCTCTGTTAGTGGTCATATTAGAGCCATATTAGACACATTTTTTTCAGAAAACACAGGAATAAATTGCCGTAAATCACTCAAAGAGAGTTTTTTTGGGAGCTCTATGGAACCCAGCTAGATGTTATTGAATGTTAACAACATTGATATAAGTGGGTTACAACACAATATAAATCAATTACAATACCTTGCTGAATGTAACCATAGATGTAACAGATACCTACTGATTTATATGTATGTCAAGAATGTGCACTGATTACACCTACAGATGTAAACAACAGCATGAAAACAACAGTATCTGCTTATCAGTGAGATGGATCTTTGGAAACGTGTGTCTGTAAGTAATGTTATCTTGTGTAACAGAATTTTGTTTATTTTAATCTTACAGCAAATTTGCACTTGTGAAACATTCCTTTGTTAATGCTACCAGTTATATGATATGCATATCTCTGTATACTGTGTATGATATAAATTCTTAAAGATTCCTAAATGTAGGAAGGTGAAAATAATCAGTTGGTTAAACTACAGTCATGTCTTAAAGACAAAAGATACAAACCTGGGTGAATTTGTTGAATCTGCTTCTAAACCAAATTAAAACTTTGACCAGGTTCTGTCCTTTGACTCACATATAAAACAGATTTCTTCTTTCATCTTGATAATATTGTCAAAATTAGGAACATCTTGTCTCAGAGTGATGCAGAAAAACTAATACACATGTATGTCAAGATTGGACTACTGTAATTCTTTTTTATTGGACTGTCCCAGAAATCCTCCGAACAGCCTTCAGCTTATCCAAAATACTGCAGTGAGAGTTCTGATGAGAACTAACACAAGATATCATATTTCTTCAGTATTAGCTTCTCTTTATTGGCCACCTGTGAAATTCAGAATGTAATTTAAGATCCTTCTCTTAATTCTTAAATGTATTAATGACCAAGCTCCATTATATCTTAGTTTGACATTTTCCCAACACAGCACTTCAATGTAAGATGGCAGGCTTACATGTGGGTTCCAGAGCATCTAAAAGTAAAATGGGATGCAGAGCCTTCAGTTATCAGGCCCCTCTCTAATGGCACCAGCTGGCAGTTTGGGTTCAGGAAGCCCTCTCTATCTTTAAAATTAGTTTGAAAACTTTCCTTTTTGATAAGGTTTATTGATAGGGATGGCTCAGGTGACCCTGAAACATCCCTTATGTTTCGATGTGATCTGTTGAGTTCCTCAGCCATGGAACTTTCTTTTATACAGTGGCAGTATATTATATATTATATTATATCAGCTAGTGATGAATGCCATTTCTTTATGCAGTACCATCTAAGATCAGAGATCATGGGTGTTCAGCAAAGGCTTGTGTCCTTTCTTAAGATCAAATTCATTGTCATGTAGATTCAGGAAAATACACAAAATTACTCCTCCGCATTTGACCCATCCAGGTTGGCACCTGTTGAACACACACGTCCATATCACACACTCATGGAGATAGATACCATATACATATACACTCCCTCCCGCACCCTCTGCTCATCCTCTTCTGGACTGCTAACCATCCCCACATCACGCCTCAGTACCATGGGAGCCTGAGCCTTCAGCTGCTCAGCACCCAGGCTCTGGAAGTCACTCCCCCCACACATAAGACGATCAGACTCCATCACATCATTCAAGTCTCAACTCAAAACTCACCTGTTCAAACTGGCATACTCTCTATAACTGGACTTTGTGCACTTCAATTGTTTTAATGTTGATGTTCTGTTGTTTCTATCTTTAATGCTTTTATCCTGTATTTATTTATTGTAAGGTGACCTTGGGTGACTTGAAAGGCGCCTCCAAATATAATGTATTATTATTATTATTATTATACACTGGAGTGGTGGGCAGCCATTCACAGTGCCCGGGGAGCATGGGGGTATGGTACTTTGTTCAAGGGCGCCTCAGCCGTGGCAAGGAGGTGAACCCCTGAGGTGCCACCCCTGTCAGTTCACCAATCTTTGAGTGGCGAGAGTGGGAATCTAACTGCCAACCCTCCAATTATTGGACAACCCACTCTAACCCACTGAGCCATCACCTGTTGACACACTGAAATTATTTCAAGCTCCGTAAACCTGTTTTAGGATATTTTGCTTTGTGGGGGGAGAAATGTGCAAATCCCCTCTTCTTTCTTTGAGGAACATTGTTTTTTAACGTTACAGTGATTTTATCTGTTTTGCTCATTTTTCCCCTGCAAAGACTCATTTTATGGGTGCTGATTTTGTACCAAATCATTTTTACAATCACTTGTTCAGTAGTTTGAAAATGATGATAATCAATTAAAGTTGACATGGTAAAACAGCTGACTGGCAGAAACACAACAGAGTTTTATGATTTGTGGGTTTTCTGATCCATTGTTTGTCATGTCACATTTTGAGTTTTGTTTTTGTCTTGTCTGGTTTTCAGGTTTTAGGTTTATTTCTTGTCATGTTTTTTTTCCTTGCACATAATTAGGTTCATCCATGTCACCTGTCTTTGTTTCACAGCTACACCCCATCACCAATCACCTCCCTACAGTATTTTAGTTTCCAGGTTCCCTCAGTTCTGTGTCAGATCCTTGCCACCTTAGCACCATTCATGTTGTCCGGTTGGTCTGTACTTGTCCTCGTTCATAGTCATTGTTTCATAGTTCATGCCAAGTTTTGTTTTGTTACTTTCTCATAGTAAAAGTTCAGTTTTTGTAATTCGGCTCAGTCGTGCTTTTTGTTTGTGTATTAGTAAATCAAGTGTCCGGGTAATATTCATTAATATTATTCATATTCATTGACAAATTGGCTTTTTGAGTTGATCCTTTCTGTCCCCAGTGCGATGTCACTTTGAGCTACACCTATGAAAGGCTAGTTTCAAATTTTCACAGTTGACAACATGTCTGACACCTAAATCCACTGGACAATCCAGAAGAATCTAGTTTTCCATTATACCCACGCCCAACAGCAGAGTCAGAGCTGAGTGATTCTGAGTTATTTGTGGCAGACAGACTACCTGGGATGACCAACGGGGACTTCTTCTCTCAGTGTTTCCCAGCAGTTGAATACCTCCAAGTGGAATTTGTTTACAACCTAATGCATGATAGATTATGCAATTTGTCTCCTGCATTGCAGCAGCAATATTACGTTTTGCACTCTCCTTGTCACGACCATGTAAGAAGGCAGCCTGCACAGCTGGTTATTGCTTGGTCGGAAACCCTGAAAGATGTTAAGTGGATAATTTCTTTGTATTATAGCACAATTGCTAGTTTAATAAATTTGTTATTAGGTTGTTATTTGTAATTAGGTTTTCAATTATATGGAAATATTGTACGATTCTCAGATGCAAACTCATCTTCAGGGAATTCCTACAGCAGCTGTCACAAAATCACGGGTATCAGTTATTTTAACATGCATTAAATGCAGGTGAACAAGTATTGAGCATTGTAAGGTCAAGGCTTCTGAATTTAGGCAGAGAGCTGTTTATGCAGTGACAATAAATTCTGAAATGAAAGCAAGAATGAAAAAAATGCAGGTGGGATGAAGCACTTTGATGAAGCACTTTGTTTTGTTTTTATTATTGTGATTTAATGTGTTTTTGCCTCCTAATTCATATTTACCACCCTGCTAATTTCCAAAGCACTTTGAGTTGCATTTGACTTGACTGAAAGGTACCATGTAATTCATTTTGATTGAATTGACTATTACTAAGGCTGTGGAAGCATGGATTATGCTGAATTTATTAAAGCAACCAATCAATATTGGTGGTTTTAGTATGAAAAAAAATACTAAATACACTAAAATAAGTGAATTTGGACTGTTTACATGAATTAATATTATACTTAAAAAGCAAACTACAGGTGGGGCAAGAAAGGTGTGATTTTCTGGAATAAATATGGTCAAAACTCCTGGCGGGCCTTGTTTAAAAATTTTTAAAACATTTCACTATATGCTACGTACCTTTTACTTCACAATTTTAGTTAGAGTTCAGGTACTTTTTGGCACATAAATTGGCCACACTTGTTGTCAGATTTTGATTTAAGTGTCACAATATCCTTATGGTATAAAGGTGAGCCATAGACATACATACCTATACACACCTTCATAAGTGCAAACAGTCAAGCTAGTTAAAAGTCCTGACACACCGAGCCGACCGTTCGCTTTCAGGAATATGAGTTTTGATGAATATCTATCTCTCTGGTCTTTTTGGTGTGTAACATGCAGTTGGTTCTGTTGGACCCTGTTGATAGTTTATTTATCCTATTCAACATGTTAAATCAACATGTTTTTACTTTGAGAGAAATAACTCCAATTGACTGTTCAGCATAGTGAATGATCAGGTTAAATTATGCTTTTTAAAAGCATAAATGCACTAATTCCAGAACGACAGGCTGCCTGGAGAATGCACAAACACCTTATACCAACTCATACTAACTGCCAAGCACAGTGGTGGAGGGGTTATGATTTGGGCTTGTTTCACAGCAACAGTACCTCGGCACCTTGCAGTTATTGAGCCAACCATGACCTCTGTGTACCAGAATATTATTGAGTCAGATGAGGCTATCTGTCCGACAGCTAAAGCTTGGTTGAAACTGAGTCGTGGAACAGGACAATGATCCCAAACTAAGCTGCAAATCTTCAAAGAAAAGAAAAAGAAAAGAGCAACAGTTCAGTCAAAGTCCAGATGTCATATACATTTAAAAGCTGAGGTGGGACCTTAGGGGAGCTGTACTAAACTGAAGCAACTTTATAAAGAAGAGGGGCCTTAAATTTCTCCTCAGTTATGAGACAGATACTATCATGCAGAAAACTATTACTCAAAGTTATTGCTGTCAAAGGTGATTCTATATAAACTACTGAATCATGGGGTGGGTTTAGTTTTTTTTTTATTTTACCTTATTGTCTGACCTGGTAAAGATCAGATTATTTTTCATTGTGTCCATATGTTAATATGTAAAACCTTAGATTAGAAACAGGAGGCCCTTTCTTTTTCAAAAGACTTTATATATTGTATTAAGCAAGGATTTTTACATCTAGAAAATAAAAATGTAGAGTAGAATGAGCTTAGTTCACATCTGGAGCATATTTTTCATCAAATCACAGTGAATATCAGAAATTGTGTCCAAACATTTTTTTTTTTTTATCTTTTCCTGTGATTTTTGGTACTGATGCCTAGTAAGTGGTCTCAAATTAAGGAAGTGACAGTGTGCAACATATTTTTCCCTTACTGTCTGAAATTTAAGCCTATTCCAAATGTATGCTATCTATTATGTTACTGTTCGTAGAAACAAAGGCTACTGCAGGTTCACTCAGAGTTCAAGGCTGACATGCGTCCGTCGATGTGTGAATGTGTGTGATAGAAAACAAAAGCACTGCATAGCCTGAAAAGCTCTATAGACTAAGAAGTAGGTGTGAATGGTTGAATATGGATTGTCATGTAGAAGTGCTTTAAGTGGCTGAATGAAGACAGTCCATTTATCACTTACAATATCCTGCAAATATCTTAAGCTACTGTTTATTTTTAACAAACTTCTACTTAAACCACAATACTGAAATATGACAAGCATACATGCTATCTGTGAAAAATTAAGACTGATAAATTTAAGTGAAGGCTAGAGAACAATAGCCTGAATTTCTCTGTGCTTCACTGGGCTAAAGCATTCTCCAGAATGGATGCAGACTAGCAGACAAACAGCAGACTCTAAACATTACAGAGCTTTAAGCTTAAGCTTGGATATAAGTTGTCAGTTTCCATACATGAACACAAGGAAAAGATAAAAGAAAAAAAAGCTCTAACCTTAACAGTTTTCATTTTTACAGTGTCACTTCTGTGTCACAGTTCACAAAGTGCATACATGCAACAAAGTCCATGTTCCAGTACAGCACTATAGACTGTGTTACTACACAGACATTTGGCAGTTGAGAAACAAATGTTTGATGCAGAATTAATACGATGTAAAATCTGCAGTGATGCCTTTGCTAAAACTCTTGTGAAATATTTGAGGCTTGAGTTATTTCAAATGGCATAAAGACCTATTCTTTTGGTAGCTCATTTCCAAGTAGCTTTTAGTTTTAGCCCCTCTCATTAGGAAATCCTCCTCCTGCTTCCCAAAACTAAGAATGTTGTGACTGCCATCTGCTACAGGTAAGTAACTCACTACTCATAAGTACTACACACAACCCGTATTAAAAAAAATAATATATGTATTCTTATAAGAAATAAATAGTCATGCCTTTTCAAAGTGTTCCATGCTTTGTTTTTCTTTTTTTGCCTATCGCAGTTACCATCAGGCGAGGTGAGGTACATCCTGAACAAATTGACAGTCCAACGCAGGGCTAACACAAAGACAAATGAAACAAACAACCATGTACACTCATGCTCATGCCGAGAGTCAGTTTAGAATAACTTATTAACATGTTCTCCTCATGTCAGTCTTTTCTATTATATTACAAACTTCCAAATATGATAATCAAACCTAGAACTTTCTTACTGTAAGGCAGCAGATCACACCACTGTGCAACTGCCTGGGTTCAATCATTTTTTTTCTTCCAGCCAAAGAAACTTTGTCTTTGCCAAGAGATAAAGAGCTTCACTTTGCTCCAAAATCTCACACTTGTTGTATTACTCTACATTTTTTACACTTACAAATGCACAAAATATGATGACCACATGCCTAATATACTGTTTACCTTTTCCATATAC
Source organism: Leuresthes tenuis (assembly GCF_036924035.1). Taxonomy (NCBI): domain Eukaryota; kingdom Metazoa; phylum Chordata; class Actinopteri; order Atheriniformes; family Atherinopsidae; genus Leuresthes; species Leuresthes tenuis. Next base: position 29,998,992 of record NW_027325357.1, read on the forward strand.
CCCAAATCTGCGCTCAGATGCTTAAATGGACAAAGACCCTGTCGGACGTGGCTCAGTGGTGAGAGTGGGTCGTCCAATAACCTGAAGGTTGGCAGTTTGATTCCCACTCTCACTGCTCAAAAGATTGGTGAACTGACAGCTTGTCACAGCTGAGGTGCCCTTGAGCAAGGCACTGCACCCCCATGCTCCCCGGGCGCTGTGAATGGCTGCCCACCGCTCCAGTGCATGGCATCTGTCTCTATGAGTGTGTGACCCTGTGCATGTGTGTGTCAACAGGTGCTAACCTGGATGGGTTAAAAGTGGAGGACAAATTTCATGTGTCTGTATGTATGCATGACAAATAAATCTGATCTTAAAGATCTCTGAGTCCTTTAGTATCTGGAACCAAAACATAAACGCGCTACATTTTTCAAGTTTTACGATGTGAGTTGTTACAATGGCAAATCAGATTATTTCAAGCAAATTTCTCAACAGTCAATTACTTTTCATTGTTTCTTGGCTGGCTGATCAGGAGCATCAGCTTTACAGTTTGTGAGACGCTCTAATATAGAAGTCTGTTCATAACTACTGTGGCCCTTAGAAAGTCACACATATCTTCCATATTCATCAGCACCAACTGAAAATGCTGTTTACTCCCCATCTATCATGGCTAAAACCGTGACTATCAAAAGGACAATGAATATTATTTCATCTATGTGGTGTCACAATGTCGGAGGATGCTTCAAAATACATCTATAATTTATACTAAATACTGCTGTGGGCAGAAATTTTGTCTTATAAACTGTATATATCTGACCATATAGGAAACAGTACAGGTAAAAATGTAGTGAAAGAGAATGTTGGCAAGGGAAAAAGGTGTGTATGTGAGCGAGTCCAGCAGGAGAGGGGTTTGGATGGAAGCCAGGCTGTCAGGGAAGTCTCTCAGACTCCAAAGCATAAATTGAGAAATTGCTTTCTACATCCAAGTTGCTATAGTCAAATAAAAACAAAAAACGAAAGGTCTTTCATTTCAAGTCTATAATCTTTTGTGTGCTTGTTGAACTGTCTGTAATTAAGCTTCTGGAGCAATTAGGTGCCATCAGTGTGTTTCAATGTTTATTGCTTATGAATAATCAGCAGCATAGAAAATATAACTTTTGCTTTGCAAAATGTCCACTAAAAATAAAACCAAATCAATAATATATTGAGTTGTAATAAATAATATATAAACATAATATACCAGAATTAGAGTGTAATTGAGGTTGTTCATTGTGTCTAATATCCCTGAGCAGATTTTCCCCATGATTAATGAGAATAACTAAAACATTTTATTTTATGCCTCAATAATTCAACCTGGTTGTGTTTAAATGTTATTCTTTTGAGCCAACTTTTGAGCCCACCTTTCCTGTCATGAGTATGGTAACAGAGAGTCTATCAAAATATAATTCCTCTGCATTGATTCATGTATTGGCATCAAAGAAAAAGAAATCCCTGTTTTAACTTTGGGATTTTAGTCTTTCGCTTAGTGTTTTTCCATTCAGTGACATGAAAGAATGAGCCAAATCCAGATGGTGCCGCCTGGAGTCTCATCCACATTCTCCCTACTGTTGCTGATTCATAAAAGATTTTCACAAAACAGAAGAAACATGAGTGCAGAAACCCTCTGATGAATTACAGTTGTTGAAATCAGGGCTCCCAAATGAGACACAGCAGAACTCAGGAATTAAGTGGACTACCTTTTTTTCCCAAAAAGATGTGATGTTGTATAGAATGTCAGTAAACGCATAAGGCAATAAGGCATAGTTTGAATCCTGTATTTAGTTTTAATTAATACAAAGATAACATCGAACACGATAACACTGGACGATCCCAGCTGCCGTAGTTTTGTGAGGAAATTGTTATGTTATCCTGTCTTAATGTTGAATATTAGCTGCTCAGCAGTTTGGGGTTTCTTTGTCATATTTCCAGATTTTTAAGAGGTAACAGGCATAGACTGAGATAACATGAGCCATCCTGTTGTAATACATGCAGTATATGGGCTGGCATTGTCTTAGTGAAATGAAAAACTCCCTCTGACTATTTAAATGTTCATGTTCCTAGAACCACAGGTAGAGGAGGAGGAGTGGCAGCTATCTTCAGATCAGGGTTACTAATCAGTCCTAGACCCAAGATTAGTTTTAGCTCTTTTGAATCTCTGATTCTCAGTTTTTCCCACCCAAAGTGGAAATCACAAAAACCTCTTGTGTTTGTTGTTGTGTATCGTCCACCTGGCCCTTATTCTGAGTTTCTCTCTGAATTCTCAGAGTTTTTATCACAGTTAGTGCTGAGTACAGATAAAGTCATTGTAGTGGGTGACTTTAATATTCATGTAGATGTTGAAAATGACAGCCTAAATATTAACTTTAATTCTATATTAGACTCTATTGGATTTTCTCAAAGTGTTCACAGACCTACTCACTGCCTTAATCATATCCTTGACCTTGTGCTGACTTATGGCATTGAGAGTGAACAGTTAACAGTGTTCCCTCATAACCCTGTCTTGTCTGACCATTTTTTAATAACTTTTGAATTTACATTACTTGACTACACGGTTTCTGAGAAGAATTCTACATATAGAAGGTGTCTGTCAGAGAATGCTGTAACCAGATTTAAAGAGTTGATTTCATCATCCTTTTCTTCACTGCCATGTGCTGATATGACACAGGATGGCTACCTAAATTTTACTCCAGTAGAACTTGACTCTCTTGTTGACAGCACTACAGCTTCAATGCGTACAACACTGGACAATGTTGCCCCTCTGAAAAGGAAGGTAATCAGTCAGAAGAGGTTGGCTCCTTGGTATAATTCACAGCTGCGTGCGTTAAAGCAGACTGCAAGAAAGCTGGAGAGACAGTGGCGTTCCTCTAATTTAGAAGAGTCTCAATTAGTCTGGAAAGATAGTTTAATAACGTATAAGAAAGCACTTCGTAAAGCTAGAACTGCGTATTATTCATTATTGATAGAAGAGAATAAGAATAATCCCAGGTTTCTTTTCAGCACTGTTGCCAGACTGACAAAGACTCCGAGCTCTGTTGAGCCATGTATTCCTTTAACTCTCAGCAGTGATGATTTCATGAGATTCTTCATCAATAAAATTGTTTCTATCAGAGAGAAGATTAATGGAATCCTTCCCATTATTATCACTGATGTATCATCAAGTAGAGCAGCTTTAGAAGTATCTTTCGAACCTGAATTGTATTTAGACAGCTTCTGTCCAGTTGATCTTTCTGAGCTAACAACAGCAATAGTCTCTTCTAAACCATCAACTTGTATGTTAGACCCAATCCCAACCAGACTGTTCAAGGAGGTTTTCCCCTTAATTGACACTTCCATATTGGATTTGATCAATCGGTCTTTGTTGATAGGATATGTACCTCAGACTTTTAAGGTTGCTGTAATTAAACCTTTACTTAAAAAACCTACTCTTGATTCAGAAGTGTTGGCTAATTATCGACCTATATCCAATCTCCCTTTTTTGTCCAAAGTTCTTGAAAAAATAGTTGCAGTTCAACTTTGTGATCATTTACATAGAAATAATCTGTTTGAAGAGTTTCAGTCAGGATTCAGAGTGCATCATAGCACAGAAACGGCACTGGTGAAAGTTACCAATGATCTCCTGTTAGCTTCTGATAGCGGACTTGTTTCTGTGCTTGTCCTGTTGGATCTCAGTGCTGCATTTGATACGATCGATCACAGCATTCTGTTACAGAGACTTGAACATGTTATTGGGATTAAAGGAACTGCATTAGGCTGGTTTAAGTCATATTTATCTGATAGATTCCAGTTTGTTCTTGTAAATGAGGAATCTTCCTCACACGTTGGAGTAAGTCATGGAGTTCCTCAGGGTTCTGTGCTTGGACCGATTCTTTTTACTTTATACATGCTTCCATTAGGTAACATTATCAGACAGCATGGCATAAATTTCCATTGTTATGCTGATGATACTCAGCTGTACTTATCTATGAAACCAGATGAAACCTACAGGTTGGTCAGGCTACAAGCCTGTCTTAAAGACATAAAGACCTGGATGACTCAGAACTGTCTGCTTTTAAATTCAGACAAAACTGAAGTTGTTCTCTTTGGACCTGAGCGCTTCAGGGAGAAATTGTCTAGTTATATAGTTACTCTAGATGGTATTTCCTTGGCTTCTAGTTCTACAGTGAGGAACCTTGGAGTTATTTTTGACCAGAATTTATCATTTGACGCACATATAAAACTGGTTTCTAGGACTGCCTTCTTTCACCTTCGTAATATTGCCAAAATCAGGAACATCCTGTCTCAAGGTGATGCAGAGAAACTAGTTCATGCATTTGTTACTTCAAGATTGGACTACTGTAATTCCTTATTATTGGGCTGTCCCACATATTCTCTGAAAAGCCTCCAGCTGATCCAAAATGCTGCAGCCAGAGTTCTGATGAGAACTAACAGGAGAGATCATGTTTCTCCAGTTTTAGCTTCTCTTCATTGGCTCCCTGTTAAATTCAGAATAGAATTTAAGATTCTTCTCCTCACATATAAAGCTCTTACTGACCGAACTCCATCATATCTTAAAGATCTCATTGTACAATATTTTCCTAACAGAGCACTTCGCTCCCAAACTGCAGGTTTACTTGTTGTTCCCAGAGTTTCTAAAAGTAGAATGGGAGGTAGAGCCTTCAGTTATCAGGCCCCTCTCTTGTGGAATAAGCTGCCAGTAAATGTCCGGGAAGCAGACACCCTTTCCACTTTTAAGATTAGGCTTAAAACTTTTCTTTTCGATAAAGCTTATAGTTAGGGATGGCTCAGGTAATCCTGAAACATCCCATAGTTAAGCTGCTATAGGCTTAGACTGCTGGGGGACCTCATCTGTCACACCTTTCCTCACTTTGCTCTCTTTTTCCCCCTGTTTAATTTCAAAATTGATTTTATGTACATGTGACATTATTGTGGTTATTAACCTATGTTTCCCTGTTCCAACAGATATCCTTTGAATGGCGTTATGGTGTTTTTCCCCCCTCTTTTCCCTCTTTTCTGTCTTCTCAAACCCCAGCTGGTCGAGGCGGATGGCCACCCTTCCTGAGTCTGGTTCTGCCAGAGGTTTCTTCCTGTTAAAAGGGAGTCGTTCCTTTCCACAGTTGCCACAGGCACGCTCAGGACGGGAGATTGGACTGAAGACACATTTCGGTGCAATCTGTTGGTTTCCTTAGCTAGGATATTAATTTTTTTAATTAGCTCTATATGAATTAATTGGATTATGATTACAATGAATTGAATTCCAATTGGCTTGAATTGGACTATATTACTTAAGTGCCTTGAGATGACAATTGTTGTAATCTGGCGCTATATAAATAAAATTGAATTGAATTGAATTGAAAAAAGCATCTCCCCAGGTAAAGCTGTAGGGTGATGTATGTCAGACTGAAAACCAAGCCATGAGGTGGATTCATTTGTTCTGTGAGACAGAGTAGTGTCGCAGCAATTTTGCAGCATTGGAAGCTTCCACTGTTCTAAACTGGAAGAAGTTGGAACCTCCAACAAACTTCTTTCATCTGAATGCCCAGCCACACTGAGTAATCTAGGATTACTCCACTCCATCACAGAATTCTTTGTTTTGAAAGCATTGCTGAATGTGGGCCTGAAATTTTTTAAATGAGCCTTTTTAAAATGTATAAAGATCACTCAGTTTATACTACTGATAAGTTGTCTTTGTTTACTTTTTCTCTTGTTATGCTCTTTGGAATTGGGGCTTTTTTCTGTAGTCTGTGTTAATACTGTCACAGTTTTAGCAAACAAGATATCAACATCATGAGATGACTTGGAGGATTTTCCTTCTTTGAATACCTTTCATTCCTCTTAAAGGATTCCCAACAAATTCTATTTATAACAAGTTTACAGGCCACCAAAATACTGCAGCAGTTTCATAGATGATTTCACTGATCTACTGTCTCTCACTTCGACTGAATATGACAATTTAGTTATCACTGGTGACTTTAATGTCCACATTGATAGGACAGATATGCAAAATAACTTACTGTTGTACTGGAAACGTTTGGGCTATCTCAGCATGTGCAGGGACCAACTGACAATTGAGGTCATACTCTACACTTAGTTATCACAAAGGGTGTTGATATTTCTAGTGTATCTGAAGTTGATGCTGCACTTTCTGATAATTTGTGTGTTCTTTCATATCTCGATCTTGATTCATGTCTTGTCTCGTCATTTCCTGTTTTATTTTGAAATATTAACTTCCCTCTCGTTTCAGGTATCTTGCCTTTCCTCCTGTGTCAAGTGTCTGATTGTCTTCCCTGATTCCCAAAGTGTTTCCACCTGTTCCCCTTGGCTCCTCTTGTGCTCAAATGCACAAGAGCCAGTGTGTTGTACTCTGTTATGAGCCTCACTCTAGCGTCCTTGATCGACAGCCATCGATTCCTTGAGCCTGCAGTGTAGCGATCCTCCTGCAGAGTGTATCCTTTGATTTGTAATTTATTCCTTAGTTCTAGGCTAACCACGGTAAGTTTCATAGTCTGTTTTGTTCCTCCGTTTTAGGAGTGATTTTGATTTGTAACCTTTTCATAGACACCTCCGTTAGAGGAGCGTGCGTTCGTTAATTGTTTAAGTTTCATATCCCTCCGCTAGTGGAGTGATTTTGTGTTTTGTTCTTAGAAGATCTTTGCGCCGCCGTTAAAGGTGAGCTGATAGTTAAATGTTTCATAGTGCCTCTCTTTTCTTTTTTTTTTTTTTTCCCCCCTTGTCCTGTTCAGCATTATGGCAGCAGAATTGTAGTCTGAATACCTTTGATGCCAAACAGATTTGCTTTGCCAAGGGAAGTTTTATAAATGTAAAGCTCCCCTTGATGCCCATTTATTTATTTCTGTTTACAATATATGACATGTAATAGAACTGAACCGGACCGGGGGACAAGGAAAGAAGAAGAGGAAAGAAGAGGAAACAGAACAAAAATAGAAACAAAAACCAGACAACCAGCTGCTACACCTGTAAAAAACAAAACAGACAACAATCCATGGCCTCTGAGGGGAATTCAGCCTTAGCGCCACCAGGAGCACCTGAAAGCAGACAAGCAGAGAAAAAACAAACACACAAACAAACAAAAACAAGCACAAGAAGCGGTAATCGCATACAACACAGCTGTGGAGAGATGACCTGAAACCACAGGATAACACATAAACTGCTTAGCGAGCATGCTACTGGGCTAATAAATGTGTGTGTGTGTGTGTGTGTGAGAACATGCAACACCCATGGCACAGGATCTACATGGTAACCGTGGTTAGTTATGAGTGTATAAGTGTACAGGGCCACAATCCACAGCCCCCCCCCCAGCAATCAGAAGCAGGCAGAGAGGGCCACAAGACCCAGGCCACCAGCAGCCCCCACGGAGCACAGAACCCACGAAGCCCACCGCAGGGACAACCACGCATCCACCCAGAAGACTGCAGAGGAAGCCCCCGGACAGAGCCCCCATAAGCATAGGGCAGAGGCCCTCAGAGAGCCAGGGGCAACAGCCCACCGACCCCGCCAGGTCCCAGCCGCCCAGACATGGGCCGTGCACTGGACCCGGGCCCCGGGAGCCCGAGCGCCCCCAAACCCCCCGGCAGAGGCCCCACCCAATACCCAGGAGGGCCAAGTGCCCCAGACAGCCACGCAGTGGGTCAGCGCCTGCCCCAGCGCCCCTGGCCAAGTGCCCTGGGAGTCAAGACGTGCCCACAGGTGGGTGAAGTCGCGAGCAGCGGGGAGAGGCAACGCCGCCCCCCCATCGGGAGAAGCACAGGCAGGCCAGGCGACAGCAAGTCCCAGATCCAGGCCCAATCATTACCACACACACTTTCACGTCCCATACATCCACACATCCTCCCTCCCTCGACTCTGCTGGGGTGTAGCGCAGCGGGCACACCAGGGGGCCAGCAGCCCCCCAGCCACCACAGACCCCGAACCAGCAGAACAATTAATTAATCCTCTTGGCCCCTCCCGCCCCGAGCAGCAACCAGGAAGCAGGGGTGTGGGAAGAAGACCCCTCCCCTCACCCTTCTGGCTCTTCAATATTTTCTAATAGTGAGCGATTAAAATTGAGGGGCAGCCCAACTTGTAGGACTGGGAGCGCGGCCCTCTGGGCAGCCTACATACCCAAAGAGCCCCGCCCACCAGATGCCACTCAGTGTAACCACCCCCCAAGACCTAATGTGTGTGTGTGAGTGTGTGTTTGATAAGTAGTAATGTCTAAGGTGTAATTAAAACAGGGGCGGGGAACTGCAGAGTGCAACCAAAGGGGACCACCTACGTGGCCCCATCCACTACACCCCACTGAACACACACGCCCCCAAAACCCTTCATGTGTGAGTGTGTGCTGTGTACAGGAGCCAGAAGGGAGAGGGGTATGGGGATATACACCGGGGCAGCTACTCTCCCCCGGAGAAGGCAGCCAGGGACTGGCTGCAATAGGCATCCCCGCTACCTGGGAGCCAACCCAGGGCAGGAGGGGCTGATGTCCACCAGGCTCGGGGCCTGCAGCGACCATATTGCGGGAGCTACTGTACCCCCAGAAGGTACCCATCCCGCCCCACCCCACCCCGGAGGACCTCTACAAACAACAAACAAACAACAACAAAAAACAAACAAACAAACCTCCCGGTCACACCAGTCGCAGCAGCCCGGGCCTGAGACCCACCATCACACAGGCCACCCCTCACCCCCCCCCCCCCCCCCCCCCCCCCCACAGGACCTGCACCAACCCACCCATACTGTGGCGCGTCCAGGACAACCCAGCCCCTCCAGGCACAGGCAGGCCCCCCCCCCCCGGGCGCAAGGCAGCGCCCAGCCACCAGGGCCCAGGCCCAGCACCACCACCCATGCCGGAGCGGCCCAGCCACCCGGCATAGAGCCAGCAGCCACCACCCCAAGGCCTCTAAGTGACCCCGCCCCACACCGCAAGACAGTCCCACCCGCAAGCCCCCAAAACTGCCCTCCTAATATATGCTAATATAATCTAAAAGAAAATTTCTAAACTGGTTAATACACAGATTGTTCTTCGCTTTCCAGTTCATGAGAATAGTTTTCTTTGCGATACATAACACTGTGAGAACCATGTGTGCTGAGTTAATTTCCATGTTGATGTTGTCTAAGTCACCCAGTATGCACAGTGTGGGGCATGCAGGGATGCTACACTTTAGCCATGTTGATAGGTCCGCACAGACTTCAAGCCAGAACTTCTGGACAGGCGCACAGAACCACAAAGCGTGTGCATAATCATCAAGTGTGTTATCTGTGCAATGTGAGCAGATGTTTGAGTGTGTCAGACCCATCCTGAACATCCTTTGTCCTGTATAGTGTGTTCTATGAAGGATTTTGTATTGTATGAGCTGTAAATTAGAATTCTGAGTCATTCTGAAGGTGTTCAAACATATTTGTGGCCAGAAGCTATGACTAGAACTGATGGATAAATCTGCCTCCCATTTTGAGGATGGAAGAGACATTGTGTCATCTATTTTAGACAATAATTTATATATTTTTGATAGTAGTTTTGGGGTGCAGATGCTTAGAAATTCTGCTACCCTAATCGGGAGTTGTAAGTCTGGTTGGTGGAGGATATATTTCTTTGTTATTATAGACTTAAGTTGTTGATATTCTAGGAATTTATTGCTTCCTATCTCGTGTTGTGATATGAGCTCATCAAATGAAATAAAATGTCCATTTTGGATTATATGTTCCAGATGTTTGATTCCTTTGATCTTCCACAGAGTAAAGTTTAGCATTTTTTTGTTTTGCAGTATGTCAGGATTGTTCCAGATGGGTGAAAGCTTACATGGGACAATTGAAGACTTTGTTATTTTAAGAAATTCCCACCAGGCTGTCAGAGAGGTGCTGATGTTGATGCTTTTGAAACATTTGTGATGTTTTACGTTTTGACTAATAAGTGGCAGGTCAGAGATTTCCAGATTATCACACAATGCTTGTTCTACATTTATCCATGGTTCATCTATTGGGCTAGGTTTAAACCATTTTGATATATACTGTAACCTATTGGCTAAGGAATAGTGCTGAAAATTAGGTAAATCTAATCCACCACAGTCCTTGGTCTTCTGTAGAGTTTTTAAACTAATACGTGGTGGTTTGTTTTTCCACAGAAATTTGGAGATGCAAGAATCTAGTGACTTAAACCAAGTAGCAGATGGTTTTATGGGGATCATTGAGAACAAATAATTAACTTTTGGTAGTATCATCATTTTAATGGTTGTAACTCTCCCCATAAGTGATATAGGTAAGGACTTCCAACGAGAGAGATCGTCCTCTACTGTCTTTAATAATTGCACATAATTTAGCTTTCTTTTCAAGAGAGCGTCTTTTGTTTAAGTCCGCCTCAGTGGGAGAGCGTGAGTTTATTTTGTTATCTTTAATAGCCTTTTGTTTTCCTCCTAGAGTGGAGAGGTTTTGGTTTCATCATTTTCATAGTGGCACTCACCTCCATCATAGTTATTGAGGAGAGTGCTTCAGGAGTTTCATAGCCTCTTTATTTGCTCTGTCTGGAGATCCTCAACCTGCTGTTGTGTATTAATAACCACTTTTGCCTTGAAAAGACCCTGCATTTGTGTTCCGAGGCCTTGACAGAATGTAGGAAAGCAGAACACAAATGGCGAAAATCAGGCCTCCACATCCACCATGACATCAATAAAGAATCCTTGCACAATTACAACCTAGTATTAAAAAACGTAAGACAATCTTACTTCTCTGATATGATAAAATATCATTCTAACAATGCCCGTGTTTTATTTACAGTTGTAGATAGGATGATTAGTCTCCCAGTGTCAACTCCCCCTGAACATTTATCAGCCAGTAAATGCAATTACTTTGCTGAGTTTTATAAATCATCCAGCACAAAACATCCTTCCTATGCCACTGAAGTTACCGTAGTAAAAATGCCTGAATTTAAGACCATTGACCTACTTACCCTTGAAAAGATTGTCTCACAATTAAACGTATTCACCCGCTGTTTAGATCCTTTGCCTACCAAGTTTCTCAAACAGTGCTTTAATCATCTGTCCAAATACTCGCTATAGATTGTCAACTGCTCGATCTCATCTGGTATTTTCCCACAGGGCCTAAAAACTGCTGTTATTAAACCCCTACTAAAAAAAAAGCACTCTAACCCGTCTGTACTAAATAACTTCAGACCAATATCAAACCTACCATTTATAGGTAAGGTCATTGAGAAGGTTGTCTATCAGCAACTTAATAGCTTCCTGAATAGTAATGATCTATTTGATATCTTTGAATCTGGATTTCGCCCAAATTACAGCACTGAGACGGCACTAATTAAGGTGGTAAATGACATTCGCCTAAACTCTGACACTGGTAATATGTCAGTTTTGGTTTTACTGGATCTAAGTGCTGCATTTGATACCGTCGACCATTCTATACTATTAGAAAGACTAGAAAAATGGGTTAGACTGTCTGATACGGTCATTTGCTGGCTTAGATCATACCTACACGACAGACTATTTTGTTTCCATTGGCAACTTCGTCTCCCAGAAGGTTGACATGAGGTGTGGAGTTCCTCAAGGATCAATCCTTGGTTCTCTCTTATTTAACCTTTACAGGCTTCCCTTAGGAAAATGTTTGCAAGACAACAATGTCAACTACCATACCTATGCGGATGATACTCAAATTTACATTGCCCTCTCTTCTGATGACTATAGCCCGATTGATTCCCTTGATCACTGTATCTCACTGATAAATGACTGGATGTCCCAAAATTTCCTGCAGCAAAACAAGAACAAAACAGAATTGATTGGTTTTGGTCCTAACAACAATGAGAGAATTAAGGTCAGAGCTTATCTGAAAACCTTATCACTACAGACTACAAACCATGACAGAAACTTGGGTGTTATAATAGATGCTCATTTACACTTTGAAAACCAGATTAATTTACTAACCAATTCTGCATTTTACCACCTAAGGATTAGAGGCTTTCTATCTAAACCAGACCTGGAAAAACTTGTCCATGCTTTTATCTCGAGTAGACTAGACTACTGCAATGGGCTTTATACCGGACTTCCAAAGAAAACCATCCGAAAATGGCACCATGTTAAAAATGCAGCTGCACGGGTACTCACAAAAAAACAAAAAATACGACCACATCACACCAGTTCTCAGATCTTTGCTCTGGCTTCCGCTGTGTGAGAGAGTTGAATTTAAAATCAATTTGCTGGTCTACAAATCCCTAAATGGTTTGGGCCCAAAATACCTCCTAAATTTTCTTAATCCCTATAAACCATCAAGAACCCTTAGGTCATCTGGAAAGGGACTGCTAACAGTTTATAGTCCTAAGACAAAACATGGTAAAGCATCATTCAGATATTGTGCTGCTTATTTCTGGAACAAGCTCTCTGAAACACTTAGATGTGCCCCAAATGTTGCTACTTTTAAATCAAGGCTCAAAACTTTCTTGTTTTGTCAGGCCTATGAAATGTGATGATCGGTGCCAATGGTTAGAGTTACAGATACTCCTGATTATTATCTCCTTTTTACTTGTCTTATCTTTTTTTACCAAAGCATTTTATTAATTCTATCTTGCACTACTTCTGGTTACGGATGAGTAGATTTTACAGGTTTTATTGTCTTGTTTTGTTTTACGTGTCTTTGCACATTTTTATGTTTTTATCCTTTTATTCTGTTATTTATTTTCCTGCTATGTAAAGCACATTGAGTTGCACTTGTGTATGAATTGCACTATACAAATAAAATTGCCTTGCGATGTTATTTGGAACAGCACCTGTTCACCATGTGGGCAGCGCAGTCCATACAGTGACTTGTTTAGTTTTTTCTTCCACTTGCTTTAAGGGACTTGCAATACCATATACAGGTCAACAATATTTATCTTCTTCTTCTTTTGGCCTCTCCCTTTATTAGGGGTCGCCACAGCAAGACGATCTCGCATCATCGATGTTTTACGCCGGATGCCCTTCCTACTGCAACAATATTTATCTAAGCTAAAAATGTGTTAGTTGCCGTTGAACTGCTGGATTATATATCTTCCAGGATGATGGCCCCAAAAGGAGAGTTAACTTCATCAAAAAAATTTCAGTTTTTAGAATTACAATACAGAAACCTCAAAAGTCAAGTGAGAAAACAATTACAATTCCAGGAGAAAGTAAAATGGTCTGACTTATGTAATGTATTTACGCAACATTGTCCAAATTGTTGAAGTGAAATTAAAAGAATCCTTTTTCATCCTAAAAAATAAAAACTTTAAAGTGGAAAATGTATGTTTCTATTATCTTCAGAAGTCATACTTCACATATGAGAATGAAGGAGTATTAAATAGTAGAATTGGCGTCCTCCTGACTCAGCTCCCACACTGTCCCTACACTGAAACCATAAAAGCAGCCCAGCCGCCCTGCTGATCTTTGGAAAAAGTCCTTAATATTTGCTGAGATTAAGACACCATCAGGGACTTTAATAGGGGTCATCAAAGTCAGTGCTGATGCCTGAAAACTTTCAAAGGAGGAGATCAATAGAAAAGTATGTTCTTTTGTTCTGAAAATCAATGATTCAAGTGCTGTAATTCTGCAACACATCCCCTGCGGTGTTTGAACTTAATTTTGTGCCTCAAATCTTCCCTGATGCAACACATCTTTACAGAGTTAGCAAAACAAAGAGTTGCAAATGATCTGTGTGTTGTCATGACAAGTAGATTTCACTTGAGAAAAAAAAAAGCCTTTTTGTAAAGAGACAACTGCACCTCAAGAAGAGGAAAAACCTCCATAGACTATGTATGTGGTTCTGCAGTCAGCAGCAGTCAGTCTGTGGAGATTACAGGAAGCTGTGAGACACTGATTAGCTGCTGGGACAGATGGAGCTAGATGTGTTCCAGAGAAAATCCAGCAGACAGCCCACAGCCTCAGTTCCCAGGGGCCTCAGCAGCACTCTGCTCTCAAGGCAGTTCCAACAATTTGGCAACAAAAAACAGGTCTCCAGGACCACTGGGAGGGTCCACCAGACATGTTTATTAGTGTAATATTGTTGTTCTATACTTAGGATTTAAGATACATCTCAATTACCAAATATATAATTGGGATCCAAATACATAAGTAGCATCGGCTTTTTTATGGGTGAGAACTGACTCAAATTCAGCACTACTGTACTATCCCATTGCAGGTAATGGATTTCTTGTGCATGTACTTTCCCCACAATAAAGCGTTTGTAGATGTTTGTAGAGACTGTCTGGGTGCTCTAACCTTTCCTATGAGTAAAGAATAAGATGTTTAGGCCCATTCAACCTTAGTCTTTTCCCTTGATTTTGAAAAGGTCTCCATTTTCTTTTGGGGGAAATCAAGGAATATTGATCATCTAGCCCTTCCAGAATGCATTGGGGACTAACTGGCTGACCAGATGATGACAACTCCTTGATCCCTAATAGAAAAAACATACCTTATCCTGCAGAAGGGAAGGATAGTGTCAGTTTACCAGGGGACTCAGGACACAGATGCAGGGTCGTATGGGTTCCAAAAGGTTTTATTATTAAACACAGCACACAGAGCACAGCTAGGCAGGGCGATTTCCCGGCAGCGCAAAAGAAAATGCTATGAAAAAACCTAAGCACTCTCCTCAGTAACTAAGCGAAGGAAGAGCTATGAAAGTTACAAACATAAAACTCTCCAAACTAGGAGGAAAACAGAAATGCTATGAACACTAAACAAAACAAAGACATGCTCTCAAAACGAGGCGGAATAAAACAAAAGACGCACTCTTAACAAAACAGAGGCTCTATGAACTTTAACGATAACTAAAGGCTCTCCTTTAATGGAGGAGACTCTGAATGGTAACAACGAAAAATCACTCCTTGCAAACGGAGGAAGAAACAAAACTATGAAACCGTGTCGAATAAATAAACTAACGCTATGGGTAAGAATAAATTACAACACAAGATAGCACTGCAGGGGGATCGCTCACTGCAGGCTCGTGGAACTGTGGTTCAAGAAACAAGACAAAGGGCTGGTCAGTGGCGGATTTAGCAATT
Organism: Leuresthes tenuis; assembly: GCF_036924035.1. Taxonomy (NCBI): domain Eukaryota; kingdom Metazoa; phylum Chordata; class Actinopteri; order Atheriniformes; family Atherinopsidae; genus Leuresthes; species Leuresthes tenuis. Next base: position 30,014,017 of record NW_027325357.1, read on the forward strand.
TGGGGGCCCAAGGCGAACTTAGCTAGGGGGCCCTTCAAAACCGTTCTTTTAACACAAAGGGACCCGTCAATAGGCTACTTGCATTAAATAAAGAGAAGAATGTGAGAAATAAGTTTCAAATATAACACAAGTATATGTCAAAATGCAAAACTTTTATTTTTTTTTTTAAAGAAAACTCACCAGACAGTTGTGTGAGTGATAAAGAGAGATAACTTAGTTGTAGTAGTAGAGAGTGGGTGTATGGGAGTGAGGTTGATGTAAAGGTGACATTGTGTAAAGCAAGTAATGCGTGAGAGCTTGAAAGGGAGAGAAGTAGAGGGAGAGAGAGAGTGGCTTGTTTGATATCCACAATCGTCATTTTCTTGTCTGAGTCCATCCATGTGTTTTGAGTCCATCCATGTGTTTTGTTGTCCATGTTTTTTCATTGCACATTATGTCTAAGAAAGAATTTCCTACTTGTTGCTGCTACTTTTTCTTCTCATACATCGGGGATGTGTAGACATCTGGAACTGGACCTTTAAAATAAACAACAAAGAAAATAAATACAAAACATATTAACAGTTTAACTTTTTTCATGCAATATGATATAAAGTATGTACAAAATTCATATTGTATATTTGTTTGTGAAGATGGGGCTCTGCATACTTTTTGCCCACTTTTTTATGAGTAAATGGGTATCAATTGCCTTGATTATCCAGCCGGACTTTTCTGGTAGATGATGGACTTCTGTCTCTGTCACATAATAACAGCAGGTTAATCAAGTAGTGACAGGAATCATATTTAAATGTATTGTAAAATGATTACCATCTCTTCTTGTCCCTGTTGTTGTGCTATCCTCTCCTCCTTTCTCTCCTTCTGTCCCTTTATTTATCTGCCTCTAGAGAAGACTCTATCCTTCTCTCTCCCTGGAATGTTATGTTCACTTCTTTCTTGCCTTTGTCCATTACTTTCTCTTCATCTCTTCTGTCCCTGTATTCTTCCTGCTCCTTAGTTCCTGTATTAGTCCTAGTCTTCTTTATTCATCTTCTTCTTATGACCAGGAGGCACAGTTCATACTCATACAAATCTGACCTTTCGTGCTTTGGCCTCAGCAAACCTGCCTATCACTGAGTCCATATCCAGTGTTTTTCGGACCTCATGTTCTATAGAAATGGTTGCGAGGGCAGACAGCCTGTGCTGAGACATTGTGGAGCGCATGTACGCTTTCAGTTGCTTCAGTGTTGAAAAGCTTCTCTCACCTGAAGCTACAGTGACAAGGAGAGTAAGGAGGTGTCTTAGAGCTATGCTCAGATTTGGATAAATGTCTATGACACTCTCCTTATATATATGCTCTAGCATTTCAAGTGGTGATGTGATGTGTGGGGGGAAGGACCGAACAGCTCCTTCGATCTCCATCTTAAGGTCCTCTGCATCCACATCCTCCACTGCTTGCTCCAGCTTTCTGCAGCACTCTTCAAGCTTTCCTCCCTGAACGGTGCTTCTCAATAGCTCAGATGAGTAAAGAAACCAATAAAGGTTATATAAAACCCGCATGTTTGAGAATCTCTCTTTTAAAGTTGCACTGGCTGTGTCAACAAGATGGAGGAAAAACTCTCTTTTAAAGAGCTCCTCTGTAGTAGACCGAGTCTCATCTCTCCCCTCATAATCGAACTGCCTTTTTCTTGCTCTCTGTCGCACCTCAGGCCAGCTCATCTCAACCTCCATCTTCTCTGCCATTTCCCTGGCATCTGTTTGTGCAGACTTAAAGCCATGCTCTCTAAATTCCTCCAGATAGTCGGACACTGCCATGACCTCTCTCCTTACAGTCTCAACTGACACACTGGGGCTCTGCAAGATTTTACTGACACGGTTTATGTGAAACAACACATTGTGCCAAACAAAGGTACTCACCATGAATGACCACTTTGTCATGTTCTCTCTGAGGCTTTCAGCAGTGGAGGCACATTCTGGGTCCTTCTTCAATGTTGCATGCTCCTGCACAGCTGTCAACGCATCCACAATCTCAGGAAGCTGGTAGCGCACCCCCTTCACAGCATCCAAACGACACTCCCATCTTGTTGTGCACAAGGCTTTTACTGACAAATCTTTCACATGATCCTGAAGAATTGTCCAACGTTGAACAGAGCCACTAAACAAATTATACAGCCTTTGCAATGTCCCAAAGTACCCTAAAGAAATTGTTGAGGACTTGGCAGCTTCCCCAACCACCAGGTTTAATGTGTGGCTGCCACATGGAACACGTTTAGTTGAAGAAGCCTCGCCTGGACCCCCTGCCTTTTCCCTTGCATGTTGCTGCCGTTATCATATGACTGGCCACGGCAGTCAGAGAGATCCAAGCCCAGTCTTTCCAGGTGTCCCAGAAACAGGTCAAGGAGACCTTTGCCAGTGGTGTCATCTGCCACAAGGAATCCCATGAAGTGCTCCTGGATGGACACTCCCTTTGTGAGCTCACAGTTAACAATTCGCATTACCACTGACAGTTGCTCATCGTGGCTGACATCTGGTGTGCAGTCCATGATGATAGCATAATATTTCACCCTTCTCACGCGCTCTACTATTGCATCAGTGGTGCACTGAGAAACAAGGCATATTAATTCATTTTGAATATGCTTACTGAGGTATGTATCTGTGAGCTGTTTTTCTTGAATTCTCCACAGATGCTCCTTCATGACGGGGTCAAATTGAGTCCTTGTCCCAGGAAATTGCCATTGCCATGTTCATACAGCCTCTCTCTGTGTCCTCTAAATGCAAGATTATGCTCAGCTAGATGGCTAACAATGGCAAGCAATCTTTTTAAAATTTCTTTCCATCTCGTAGCTTCAGCATTTATGAGATCCTGTCTCACCTGATCAATAGGTGAGTGCTCAGTGTGTGCCAGGCATCCATGTGTGAGACGTGTTGGGCAGACCTCTCATGTTGCTTAAGGTGAGCTTGGAGGTTTTTCCAGTTGCTAAAGCCGGTGTTGGAGCTCAGCTGTGTATCTCCATCACCAAAAAGCCAGCAACAAAAGCACATGACAGAATCCTTGGACTTGCTGTAGACTAGCCAGGACCTGTTGATTTTCTCCCCGTTCCTCATTAACATGAAATAATTTACTTTTGTGAATCGCCGACCTTCTTCGTTTCAGGGGAACTCCAGCTCAAGTTGAACAGGTCCTTTCATCACAATGTCGCACCGTTCCCTCTCGTTAACAACCGCTGGCCACAGCGCCGGGTCATCTCCCAATACTACTTCACTTTCGCGGTGTTCAGAAGACTCTGGACTACACACCTCATCAACTATTTCTTCCAAATTGGTCATCCATCAGCTCGTCTGATAGCTCATCATGTACAGGTAGCTCCCCTGAATCTTCAACGACCGGCTTGACATTAAAGTTGTTAGAGTCAACCGGTGTTGTTGACACAAAAAAACTTGTAAGTTTGGGGTGTGTAGCGTTCTTTTGTTTTGTTTCCTCCCGCATTCTCCTTTTATTAGCCCCACTTGGATATTGTTGCTTCATTTTACGTTAACTGTCAACTAACCATACTTGTCACTTCCACTTAATTTCCCATTTTCGCGCTGATGTTTGGGGTTCGCGCGTTCAGGCAGGGAATAGTCCATTATAACAGGAAAGGGGGGGGGGCTTACGATTGGGGCATTTTCATGTTTTGTGTTTGTTTGTTTTTTGTCTTTGTTTTCCGTTTAAACATACACAATTACAATTTATAAACACAATGGTTGGGGGCTACCTTTGCCTTAATGGTAAGACCGCGTATGGGGCTGGTAATGCAGCTCGAACAGAGACAACATACTGGCACAAGACAAGGGAAACAGTTTTTTCCCTTGTCCCTTGTTTCCAGTTTTTTTTTTTTACCTTTTTCCTTTTTAACATACATTCTACTTTCATGAGGTCCAGGGTTCATATTTCTTTAGACAAACCAAAGGTTAATCAAATCTGAGGGCTCATATTTGCTGCGAATATAGACAGAAAGGGGACCATATACTTCTATTCCAATTTTCTGTTTGCTTCAGGATCAGTTTACAATTCAAAGTATTTTCTTGGTTTGATGGATCTGAATGAATACAGTTGGAGTGTGTCAGAGGTTTTTAAGCTGACGATTAAAAGCGGTGTGGAAGGAAAGGGGCAATGCAAAGATACTGTATGTTATTGCTGATTTGGCCTGCTTATAAGTGCAGCTCCATCAACTGTGATATGAGGCAAAAAAAGCAGCAAAAAAAACAACAAAAAAACTGTGACTTGCAGCATGTGGAGCTTTAAGGAAAAGCAAGGCTTTTCCAGGAGCATCATTCCACAGCAGGGCCATTTAAAGTGCTGTTCATTCGACAAAAGAGATTTGGGACAATATAGATAACAAATGCAAAACAATTCTTAAAGACTTGAGACTTAAAATGGAGCTAATATAGAATAGGACATTTCACATTGTAGCTCTGCAGTGAGCGGTATTGCTAAAACTGTGGCTTAGTTTTAATTGTTTTTTTAAAAATCACACTTCTTTTTTTTGTTACTGATTCAGACACAAACGTGATACACATTTCATGATTCAGTATGACTCAGACTTTCAACAGGCTATCATTATCTCTGTATAGCTAATGATGATGTTCGTGTCAGGATGTTCATGACAACATCATGAACAAACATTTATAAAGCCACATGTTAATCAGGACAAAAGATATCCTCATAACTTCAGAATGTGTGTGGAAATCAATATGTTTTCAGGTGTTCTTCAGTACCAGAGTAGTCCAGTGATAGTTATGTCTGCATGCATGGGTCACTGCAACTATAGCTTAAGTGGCAACTATGACTTAAATTATTTCCCATAGCATCTGCCTGTGTTAACATTATATAGTAATGTACCTACCCTAAGGCAACACATAAAGCCAATATTTTAGTTTTTGTTAAAGTCACGTTAAACTTAAAATCAAGTGTTTTGTTTTTTTACCATCAATGACATGGGTTGATGATTATTTCTGCTTTGAATCTGTGGAGGACAACTGAAAGTCTCAAAAAGATAAGGTCAGCCTGTATGTGCTATGTAGACTATTTGGAAGAACCAGCACCAACTAATCCTAACTACTTGTGGGTTGGAGCATTACATTTATCTTACACGCATTATGAGCAGCAGATTAATTTAAAAGGTAGCAAGCTGACAAGATGCTAGTACAGGGTAGGAGAACACAATGGCTGCAGCTCAGGAGGAAGACCAGTCACCCATCAATCGGAAGGTCGGTGGTTTGACTCCGGCCTCCCCGGGCTACGTGTCGAAGCGTCCTTGGGCAAGACATTGAACCCCACATTGCCTACCGATGTATCCATCGGTGTATGAATGTGTGTATGAAAGCACGTAGTTATAGACTTAAGACGTGCTGTATGAGTGTGTGTGAATGGGTGAATGTGGCATGTAGTGTTAGAAGCGCTTTGAGTGGTCAGTTAGACTAGAAAAGCGCTATACAAGTGCAGTCCGTTTACCATTTAACAGAAGCAAGGCCAAGTGAGGAGCCATAGCACTTTGTGAGTCTTTGGAAGCACCATAGAGAGGCCAAGCAAAAATCTGAAGCACTGTGTGAGTCTATCTACCTAAACCTTACTTGCCCTGGCTGAGACTTTGTTTTGCTATCTCCAGCTAATCTACCAATTAATTAATTTGGCTTTCTTGGGAAAAAAATTTAAATAAAAAAAAAACACTCAAAATTGCAAGATGTATTGTTGAATTTATTTTTTGAGGATGGGCATTATTGAACATGCAGTCATAAGAAACGACCCAAGTGCAGACACAGAACACTGGGAGATTTAGAACATTACGTTTATTTACAGGTGCGTGGTGTTCGGAGCCAGACGTAGAACTCTGAGAAAGGAGGGAGACCATTAGTGAGGAGACAATAAGGTAATTCGTCCAGACAAAGTTTATCAGTTCTTTCTAGGTTCAGGTGAGAATGGAAGGGGAGGATACTGGCTGTGGTGCTGTGGTTCTGAGTCGGTGGCAGGGCAAGCAGGCAGGTAGGGGAAACAGGAATCTAAGTCCTTAACATGGGAATCCAGAGTGAGGAGAATCGACGACAGAAGCGACACGGAAGAAAACAAGAAGACAAGGTAAGAACTACAAAATTACTCTCTACCGAACACAGGAGCATAATTACCACTGGTGAAGCGAGACAACCTGACGATGGCTGGTTGCTCCTGCAGCTCCTTAAGACTATGGCTTGATGAGGACAAACGAGGAACAGGTCTGGAGGCAGGAGCGATCCAGACTCCATCCCGGACTTCCCGGAAACCTGCTCAGCCCCACCTAAGGCCCAGAAAACACAACAACAACACAGCCAAGTATGGCAATAACACATTGGATATATAAATGTACAGCTAAGTTACACTAGTATTAGGACTAGTTATTGCCCCTGAGAGACAGCAAAGGTTGGTGTCAACTGCTGAAGGGTTGGGGGTGTCGGCTGGGTCATATTTGCATATTTATATATCCCATTTGAAACTTTGAACTGTAGGATTTGGAGGTAGACAGGTGAGGGGATTGAAAAGTGAAGTGAGACTTTAAAAGAGGACACTGTAATATGTTGCATGTTTTTGTTAATCTGACGTCTCTTTTACCTCATTTTAAGACCTGGTAATGACCAGATGTATTTTGTTTATTGTCTTAATATGTAAAAAACTTTCAATTTAAAGAGAGTGTACTGTGTATTGTACTGTTTCTCATTATTGTATTTTCAAAGTTACAGAAGTACAAGAACAATATGAATAATATAATATATTACTAAATATATTGGGTTTTACTCATTTTGGACAGCCAAATGAACTACTTTTAGCTTCTTCCCAAATAGTCAGAATGGTGTCAGTGCACTGACTGTTAATAGCTGACCTGTCTGGTTTATCAGGGGACCGATATGCTCCAGCTAGACTTGCTTTTGTGTTCTTGCTGAGAAGACAAAGATGTCAAAAACATACCAGATGTGTGTTTTATTGACTCAGAACTAAGACCTCCAATACGGTTGCCACAGGGGTGCATTATGTCATGAGATAGAACATTTACAACGAACAGTCCTTTAATATCATGGAATTAGAATGATCCAACGTGCTCCATTCCAGTTTATCTGTTTGGACAGCTTTGCAAACTTCACCCATCATTACAAAAAACTCAGCCTATGTGATTTGTGGCGAGTAAATGATCTGGCTCACTGTTTCTCATTGTTTATCAGTGAACTTTGGAGCATGCATTCCTAAACAGGATATGCAGAATATCAGGTAAATAATGCCTCAGGGACTTGATATGACTTAATTATTACCGTCATCTGTAGCTATAAAGAAAAATCTTTATTTTTTCCCTGCTTGATTGTGGCCTGCGTCTGAGGTCTGGCACTTCAAGAGGATCTGCAGTCCATATGGAGAGAGTTGTTTTGTTCTCTTCTATGCATAGTTACTGCATTTTTCTGACAGCCTGCATAAAACAATAGTGCACATGTCGACATTTAGCATGACCGTTGATTGTGTTGACATTTGCAATGTTCAAGGGCTTCTCATTTGAATGGCTGTTGTGATGAAAATAAAATAATGGAAGAAAAAACAGAGATGCAACGATCAAATGAGCTAAATGTCAGTGCTTTATGTTTTTCGAGCTGCAGACATCATGATTTTTTTTTTTTGCTTTCTTTTTCAATTTTTATCCCAGCTAGTCATTGTTGATATTTACATATCAACCTCCAAGTTAGTATGAAAATCCATGAATGAGGATCCTGAAAACACCAGGGAGGAATTTCCAAAGCAAACAGGACTTGTGTTAGGCTTGTGATCTTGTTGAGTGCTGATAAATGATGTCCAGGTTTTTGTTTTCTGTGTTTAAAGGTTGGCGTTGCCTACTAGCTTAGCTTCAATCATGACAATGTGAGGCAACATCAGAGACCTAAGATTGTTTCTTTCAGGGGCCTTTTTATCAGCTCACGACGGGAATCCATCTGCATGTCGCCCCCTAGAATAAAATCAGCACTGCTGTGGCCAGAAATATTTATGGAAATGCACAGGTTTTCATTTCAGAGATTCACAGTGAAACATTTGGATTGTAATGCCTGTGTGTGAAGACACAGGGAGCCAATTTAGAGAAATGCATAATTTGGATACCTCGTTCATATCTAGCAGTATCCCCTGGAAACCAGAGCTCCCCGTTGAGTGCCTGCTGGTAGACTATACATATTTCATGAAATCAGAAGCTGATTAACTGTACAGGTACACATAGTTGCTTTCATAAAAACTCAATGTAAAGAAGCACCTTTTTCATTTTACCCAAGAATATAGGGAAATAAAATTTGAAACCAGACAGTCAATCTATTTATTTCATTCATAATTTTGAATTCAAATTTGTTTGTGGAATTGAGGGGGAAACAGAGCAGCAATTTCAAAGAAAGTTTTTTTTTGTCAGTTTTGGTTTCCTATGAGGTAAAGTGCTGGAAAATAAAAATAAAGACAGACAAAACTGAATAAGATTATTTTATTGTGTAATTACAGAAGGAAACAGACCAGTCACATATACTACAGACCACACATTTTACATTCACTTTGTAATATTTTGATGTATCAGAACACTGTAGAATGATTATATAATTGTAGAATGAAAATTATCGCTGCCTCCTATGCATCATCTACCTCTATGTTTGATATATAATATTGACAATGGCGTATAAACCATCCATGCACTATAGAATGATACATGTGTATCAGTCTGTCTATTACGAGCAACTACAGAAATTAACAAACATGACACTTCTCTCTAAAATCTCACTCTTGATACTCAGGTTTCCTTTCATAGTCCAAAAACATGCATGTTAACTTAATTGGTTATTCTAAATTGAGTGTAGGGATGAATGTGAGCTTGCACGGTGGTTTGTCGCTTTTGCCAAGGTGCCTCAAAGAGTTTATGGATTTGTGGACTTTGTTCTTAGATTTTCTTCTGGGTTTTGTTCCATTACTTCTTAATGTTTAGTCGTGGGTTTATTGTTAGGATTTATTCTGCCAAGTGTTGTTTACTCTCATGTTTTACCTTTGTCATGAGTTGCATTCATGTTTGTCTTTATGATTCACTTGGGTCAGTAGTCTCGTCTTGCCTATGTTCAGTTTAGTTTCTAGTTCTCACTCACGTTTCCTCAGTCTTCATGTTCTGGTCATTTGCACCACTCTCTCACCTGTGTTATTTGTCTCAGCTGCTATTCATTCACCAATCACTTTTATCTGTATTTAAGCTCCCTGGTTGATTCAGTCCTTGTTTTCTCAAGTTGAGTTTATGTTATTCTGTCTGGGCCGTGTTTTTTTGTTATACGTTTAAATAAACTGAATCTCTTCAACTCCTAACTTCTAACTCCTGCCTGTATAAAAAAAATTATACCTGTGCCTCAGTTCTAGAGTTTGGAAATGCACAAAAGTATCAAATGTATACACACACATATAATATATATATTTGACCCTCTTCATGTTCATTTTCACAATTCCCTCTCAAAACACTTAAAAGATATCCTGACACTGACGATACCAAGAGATGAAACATTTTTGTGTTTTGGAATGAGTTGCAGTCCTGACACGCAGCAACAGATGCATATGAACAAATTAAGTTGTCCAGAAAAAAGTACTGCCTGCAATGAAAACAAAAGAATCACTGCATTTTTAATGGATTGCATGTCATCATTTTATTTTTCTATTATTTTATTAACTTTGCTCTTTGTTTGAGTGCACATTCTCAGACCTAAATGTTTAATTCCCTTATTGCTTGTTTATTTCTCAGTAGTCAACATTAAGCGATTATTCTCAATCAGTGCACAGAGGACAAAGGTCTGCAGCATCTCGTTTACTGGTACAGGCAGCAGTCAGAACTCATGTCTATCAGTGCCTCACTCTGCTCCATCCAAACCTACTGTTCTACCAAACAAAACAGGTCAGCTAATACCAAGCTGACACATTGGCAAAGACAGGCCAGGCTTTATTACGCTCATTTGTCCAATTTGGCGAGTTTTATTTAGCTAAGAAGGCCCGAATTAAATTTGGTCACTCGCTGTTTTAATTCATCTAAGTGCAAATTTTCATTCCATTTGTTCAAAACAACAGCCGGTTGGTCAGAAGGTGGTCAAGGCATTTGGCCACAAGTCTGGTGCATGTGCCAAAGCAAACACATGAGGAACACAAACATGGATCAGGTAGATTCACCTGAGTCTTAAAAAGTTTAGATTTCAGTACATAATTTACTGTCCACTCACAATGTACTTTGCATTGAGATTCAAAGGGCCCACAGCTTATTTACCCAGTGTTAATTATTGACTGACATGGGAGAGGCTGCGCTGTTCCCCACAGTGCTAGTATAAATGAGATTCCAGATGTAAGAGTTCACTTTTGTTCTGCTAACCCTTTTAGACAACTGCAGACTGCTGTCCATATGAAGGTCTGTCCTGTCCACATCCATGTCGCACAGTATTGTCTCATTTTGAAAAGGTACACGTTACTTTGTTGCATATTCATAACCCAGAAATCTTTGTAATGTTTATTATCACAAATTATGTTGATTCATATATTTTTTCAAAGTTATATCAGTAGGACATGTGATTAGTGTCTCCAATAGCAATCTTATGTCATCAAAGGATGATTTGATGCAATATGTTATCAAAATGTCTGTTTCAAGTCAAGATTTTTTGTGGCAAGTGGCAAGTGTCAAAATAACATACATGTGAATACCAGGATTAACATTTCCCAGTAGAACATTCCCTGTGTGCTGTGTCTGATAAAGTGACAGGTTTGAGAGGTTCGACAGTGGTTTTATTGGTGTGGCTGATCCATGTAATTGGTCCAAAATTTCACCCGAACTTTTTAGCCCGTAATAAACCCACACAGACCAAAAAAAATCCCCAAAAAGTAAATATCCTCATTATCTTTTATCAGTCTTTATCATCACTCACATTCAAAGATTAAGTTCCATTCAAGGACACACCAGGCATCATCAGGTAAGACATCAGCACGTGTGTGCTGCTCCATGACACATTATAAACGCAATGACACAGAATGTGCAGATCATTTGCATGACAATTATTTCACATGCATCCTAGCTACTCATTGGTGAACATGTGAATGATCTGCTCAACAGATGGTCTGAGTAGCTTATCTGCAACTGATGCAATGAGGATGCTGCATCAGCTAATGTGCTCCATCTCCTCTTTTAATGTCTGGTCTAGCTGAAATTCTAAAGTTGTGGTAAAAAAAAAAAAAAAAGGAATAGAGCATAGGAAGAGACTAGCCATTCAGTCTTCTGGTTAAAAGTTATTGTAACTCTGCTTCCGTTTCCTTCTGGATCAACTAGGTTTGGAAAAGGAGATTGGCAGTAGCACTGAAGCATGAGCGCAATAGACCTCCTGCGCACATAACACACACAACACAGAATGTGGTATATATATATATATTTCCAAACATAAAATGATCAACCTTACACAATTAAAATAATAATGCAGTCATTTCCACACATCTTAAATCTACAATATGAAATTAAATTTAAGTCCACACTATCACTTCCATACTGTGGGTCCAGATGAACCAAGGGTCTCCATGCAGCAATGACGAGTGGTACAGGTCAAAGCTGAACCGAAGAACTCATCCTTCGAAAAGAACCAGTCTGCACAACATGCAGCGCAGTTATTTAGTAGTTCAAATGGCCGTCTGTTTAAGATCTTTACATTACACAACGCAACTTTAATACACGGAATATAAAACAATGAAATATTTTAATATCCCACATCATTTGGTACTTGAGCTACTACGACAGCCTTGTTACCAGGCCAAGGCTAAGCTAACAGCTCTGAAAAACTGCTAACCGCTCATCACAGTAACACATCACAATAATCACAAAAAAAAAAACAAACATAAAGCATCATTAAACATTCATTTACTATTCTGACTGGCTTTTTTATGTACCAAATAGTAAGGTGACCAGATTTCTGAAATGAAAATCAGGGACATTTTCAATGCGCCGGTGAAAAATCAATAACTATTATTCATTATGAAATAAAAAACAGGGACAGGTACTTTTTCATGTATGTTAACCAGCTTTTATTACACAAAAGGTTGCAATCAAACAGATGGGTGACATCACAAACCGTCCATCCACTGAGGAAGACAAAAATATCAATATAAGTTAAGATGGATTTTTTGGTCAGAAGTTTGAACTGATATTTATGACACAAAAGGTGTCAATCAAAAAAAACCAAAACATTACAGTTATCGCATCATTCAATTCCACCTCAGGAGCCTGAGCCTGGGTAGAAGAAGAGCAGAGGAGAACATGAGAAAAACGTGTCATCACCTGGTAGGGTGGCAACACCCATTCCGAAATCCCGCCATTCCGACATCCCACCATTCCGACATCCCGCTATTCTGACATTCAAATGTCCCACCATTCCGACAAGGCTTTCCGTATAAGTAAATGTGCGTTACTCAACAGGTGAGTCCCTTCTTTCTGTTCATGCAATTTATATGTTTAACACATGTTTATAGATAAGCGTTATTAAAAACACAAAGTCTCGGCAACTGGAGGAGGAGAAGCAGACCGCGGTGGTTTTCAATCACACACTCCAATGCCACTTGTTTCAACTTCCGAAAATTTAATCCAGGAAAAAAAAAAAACCCGAAACGGCTCCATAACACGCACAAGAATCCAAAAGAAACGAAAGTTAACTAAATGAAAGCAAATAAACAGCATGAAGTGGTTAAAATTGGTTTTACGCATGTGTAACAGAGTTAGAAATGTACTTTATTGATTATTTCCAATTTGTAAGTTTTATTAATCATTTCATGATTATTTTGAGTATTTTTTAATTTTATCTCTATGAGTTATTTTCATTTACCATTATTTTATACATTTTCCCTGAGTTAATTACCCTCCTGCACTCTGCCCTTTTTGTTCCTCCTGGGTTTCTGTAGCCCCTCCCCTCTGCCCTCACAGTCCCATTGTGGTTTCCTGAGGGTGAGTTGTGTGAAAAATATAGCAGCAATATTGTTATTTTCTTTTAAAGTTTAGTCACTTATGTTGAAATAGTCGGTGTATATTATTTTCTGTTACATATTTTACGTCGCCAAGCTGTTTTGTGTTGCTTTGTACCATTAATATAAGTGCTGTTAATGTTTTTAGTTTCGCGGTTTTGCCACGATTTGTTCATGCAGCCAATAACCCATGTAGCATTACTTTGCTAGTTTGTACATCTTGGTGGTGTTAACGCTGTATTTGTGCACGTTTAGGAGCAGAGGTGTAGGAAGAGACAGAAGAGATAATAATATGTTTTAATGTCATCTGCAGGTATGTTTTTCTTTTTTTTTGGGTTATGAATTTTGTTAATGTTTTGTTCATTTCTTATATAAAAAAAATAATAAATCAAACTGTAAAAGCTCTGCTGACAGTCCCATTGTGGTTTCCTGAGGGAGCAGAGGTGTAGGAAGAGACAGAAGAGATAATAATATGTTTTAATGTCTTCTGCAGAAAATAAATGCAGGAAAGCATCATATTGAGTCCTCTTCCTCTGTGCCCAAACACACACCTGTTACACATGCCTATGTGCGTCTGGCACATGAGTCTTCGGGCTCTCCCACGTTGGTTTGTGGATAAAAGCTATATGTTCAGCTGTAATGTCATGTAAAAACAATCTCTACATGACATTTACTCCCAGGTGTGACCAGTTGACCATCCGCCCTTCCCATAATTGGAGCGAGTACTCATAAATCACGTGAATAACATGAATGAACGTTTTTACTGCATTTTGTTGTGTTTTATACGTTCTATGCTGTCATTTCTCTCTTCTCCTATTGGCAAGGCAAGGCAGAGTGCTCGCAACTGTGTCCTGTGCAGTAGCCGTGATATCTGTAATTGCAATTATTACTTTTGCGTATGTTGAGCGTGCAAAAGACGCATGGGCTCTGTGGAGAGCTCCGCTCCAGCTGGCTGCTGTGACAGCTCACTGACACTGTATTTCTGCTTAATCAGTTTCAGTCTCGCCAGAGTTACATTAATATCAGTATTTTTATATTTGAAATTCAGGGGATTTTGATAATAGATTATTAAAGTTTGTTTGCGAGGCTGTGGCCTCTGCATGTGCAGAGTTTGTGCGCCAAACTTTAGGGCGTATTTGCGCCGGCATATCATTAGTGCAAAATGTTTTGGGTAAAAAATAGGCTATTAAAATGAACTGTCAGAATGGCGGTATGTTAAAAAAAAAAAACATATCGCCATTCCGACCATAGGAGGCCAATGTCGGAATGGCGAGATGTCGGAATGGCAGCATGTAACCCACCTGGTAATCTCGTGCTAATGTTAACGTTACAGCTTGACTATTAACAGATATGAAAACAGTGTTATAATGTTAACGTTCACTGACTTTTATAGCCTTATGTTAGGTCTTCAATTCAGATAAACAATCATACTTGCTTTAATGTTACATCACTTCACACACACACGTCTACTGCCAGTTCACACAAAAATAAATAAGGTAATACACAACATACCATTTATCGCGGCCGATGGTCTCCTTTTCTTTCCTTTTTGCCGCCTCTAGATTGTTGTAGTTGGCGCTGCTGCGTCTGTACGTCATATGACGTCTTCTCTGGCGATGCGTTAAATAGCTACCTTATTAACAAATACTGGTGTTTGAGTCTGCGCGCATTTCCCCCCCATTCAGTGTCAAAATCGGGGGCATTTTCGGGGACAGCTTTAACCGGGGACATGTCACTCAAAACGGGGACTGTCCCCGGAAATCGGGGACGTCTGGTCACCTTATAAATAGAGATGATACTGCTAATTGAGCTAATGGTGCAGCTAACTCACCAGAATAGTTTCGAGAGTTCGGGGAAAACACTGTCAGAGTTGCTCCCGTGACCAATTCCACTAGGTAAGTATCTCTTCACGTTCACTCTCTAACGACAGTTCTATCACAGCATTCACAAAAGTAATCACTTTGGTTGCCAAACGAGGACACTAAGCTCTGTAGCCTCATGAGGTTTCTCCCTTTTTTTTCTGTCGCTCCGTCACACACCTGAGAGCCGCAGGTGGTACATTCACTTAAACTTAGTAATAAAATCAGCTGACGAGAAACAACTTTGATGCATTCAAAGGAATCTGTAAATTACAGCACTAGAAAACTAACAAGGGTTACACCAGTGTTTCTCAATTCCGGTCCTCATGACCCACTGCCCTGCATGTTTTTGATGTTCGCTCCTCCACCACACCTGATTCAAATTAATGGCTCCTTATCAGGCCACTGCAGAGCTTGATGATGAGCTGATCATTTGAATCAGATTTGGTGGAGGAGGGAAACATCGAAAACATGCATTGCAGTGGGTCATGAGGACCAGAATTGAGAAACTCTGGGTTACACTAAAAAACATATTACTTGATAAAGAGGTGTCCCACTTGAACTCATCCATACCTTCGTAAAGCTGTATTTATGAGTAAATGTTGTGTTTACATATAGTCGACTATATTTAAAGGCAAACATTTCTGTTAACAAACATAATATGCTTCTAAAACACACTGCAGATACCAAATGATACATTCTGTCTTTTTGAATTCAATTCCATACACATGTTTTGGAGCATCTTTAAAATCGATAAGTCATATAGTGACTGTTACCTTAGCTTTTGACATGATCTTACCTTGTCTGCTCTCGGTACATGTGGTGATTTTAGCTATTGGCCTATGCGTGACAAACAAACAACACCAACATATGTCAACTATTTATTTTACTTCTCAGTGATAATAACATGAGATCACTTTACTGAAACACCTTTGACACTTTCTTTCAACATGACTTGATTTGGGTTAGAAAACGATCATAGTTAGGGCTGAAATACATTCTGTGTACAAAGTGACTATCACCTTCATGGATGTGCCTATGCTGGTTGCCTTGGCTGGTTTAAGACAAAATGCTGTCATTTCCTGGATAAATTCATGCAATAACGTCTCTTTATTACATTTTTTTCATTGTGAACATCATCATAATGAATGTAATTTTTACCCCTCACATGCAATTCATCTCGTGTCTCATCTCACATATTCTTTGAATGTAATCATAGGTAAAAATCGGCCAGCATGAGCATGTGCCACATGAGCATGCTTTAGAAAGGACAGCTCTGTTGTTTTTACATGCTGATTTATTGTTTTTAAAGGGCTAATCTAACATCTGGCCAGCATCTGCTGAAAATAAAGATTTTGCTTAAGAGTTGAATATTTATAGTGATACTGATCGTTCCAAAGAAAAAACAACAAAGACGGTTTTAAATTGAGCTCTTCGTTGAAAGGTAATGAGGTATACTCGCTGTATAATCATAATCTAACAAGTATGATGATAACAAGTAGATGGGGCAAGATAGTGTAGTGGTAAGATTGCCACATTTCATGTGGGTGACCTGGGTTTAAATCCCCTGCATGAAAGCTACTACCTCCAGGAGGGGTCCTCAGACAAGACCACCGTCGCTTTGGATAAAAGCGTCTGCCAAATGCATAAACATAAACAAAAAGGTCAATAATTTAAAAGGCAGTTATTCTATAAAATTTAACGACCTTACAGTAAAATGAAACTATTGTTTGGGTGAGGCAACAGATGCCCCACAGATGGACATGCTAGATTTAAGATGAGGTTACAACAGATTAATTTCAAATCAATCTGGTGATTATATGATAGCACTTCACTCATTCAAACTTGCATGGGTGGAGAGCCGATAGCCTTGTTGCATTTCATTTTAACCAGAAATTAAAAAAATCATCTCTATATCAATCTGTTAACAATTTACAATTCCCTGTCAGTGGTCTCTGATTCAAACATTTTCAAATTAGAGTGTGGTAAAAAACAAACGTGAATATCTATATATTGTATTGTATTACACGTTGTCCAGGTCATAAGTTCTGGACAAAGACATCACTGAATTTTTCAAAAGGTTTTTTTTCTCTTTTGGACAAGCAGATCCAAAACTTGTAACTGGGTGGTTGACTTAAAGTTTGTTCTTGTAATGACATCATCTGCAATGTATTATCTTCCACATATCTAGTGTCAAGTTAACAGCTGATATTGCATTTCCTACTCTTCAGCAACACTTCCCTCCTCCTTTTGTGACATCCAAAGGTAATCCCAGGCCAGATAAGATATTTTATCTCTTCAGAATGTCCTGGGCCCATCCCGTGATCTCCTACTTAGTTACATGTCTTCCAAAAATTTGGAAACCCAAATCATGAAGAGGTTATTAGGAGCATGACCCCAAGCTCCCTCAAGACCCCTGAGCATCCAGTATTGATTTTTGGCCAAGTTCCTTGGGCTGATAGATGTCCCCAGATTCTTTGAATCACTTGATGATATCATGCACTCTTGATAACAGGAACATTAAAAGTCTTCACAATTTCTGGTTTTAAGGTTAATTTGTTGTAGCATAGTCAGTCTTATGTGTTGTTTTAATGTTGCTATGATACAACTGCTTTACTTACAAAAATGTTTTTTAAAACCTACATGTCACTAGAAATCCCAAAGGGCAGACTGTAGTCTGCAATTAATTCCCCCCCAAATGTGTGAATAAGTCTAACATACAACCAACTGCCTCCCATTGTTGTGTAAAAAAGCCTAATTATTGAGCTCTGTGTCCCTGCCAGCACCCCACCCCCATGTTTATGTCTATGTATTTAGCAGACTCTTTTATCCAAAGCGACTTGCAAATGAAGATATAACAAGCTGTATAAAAAGCTCACAATGAACTACATAGAAGGAACCCACTAGTCCGACTCTGTCAGATGTGACACAGTAGAGATAGGGTGCAGGCATAGAAGGAAGTGTAGAAAGATAAAGTGCAAAGATAGAGGGGGTAGATAAGTACAAGGTAAGTGCTAGGATAGGAGATGCTCTCTGAAGAGCTGGGTTTTCAAGACTTTCTTGAAGATAGACAGGGACGCCCCTGTTCTGGTTGCGCTCGGTAGGTCATTCCACCATCGTGGGACGACACATGAAAAGAGTTTGGATTGTCTTAGGCGTGGTGTAGGCACTGCTAGATGAAAATCCTGGGACGAACGGGACCGAGTTGTGACATAAGCCTTTGCAAGAGCATTCAAGTAGATGGGAGCCATTCCATTAAGCACTTTGTAGGCTAACATCAGTGACTTGAATTTGATGCGGGCGGCTAAGGGTAGCCAGTGGAGTTCAATGAACAGAGGAGTGACGTGTGTTCTTTTAGGCTGATCGAAGACCAGACTCGCTGCCGCGTTCTGGACCATCTGCAGAGGTTTCATAGTACAGGCTGGGAGACCAGTTAGGAGAGCATTGCAGTAGTCAAGGCGGGAGATGACCATGGCCTGCACCAGGTGTTGGGTGGCATGTTGGGTTAGATATGGTCTGATCTTTCTTATGTTTAGTAATGCAAAGCGGCATGAACGAGCAACCGAGGTAACGTGATCTTTGAAGGTTAGTTGGTCATCAATCATGACACCCAAGTTTCTAGCAACCTTTGATGGAGCAAGAGATAGGGATTCACTTTGGATGCAGATGCTGTGGTGTATGGTTGGTTTGGCTGGGAAGACAAGCAGTTCAGTTTTTGGGAGGTTAAGTTGGAGGTGATGGGCTTTCATCCATGTTGATATGTCAGAGAGACAGTCTGAGATTCGTGCTGAGACCGTGTGGTCGTCAGGTGGGAATGACGGATAGAGCTGGGTATCATCAGCATAACATTGGTATGAGAAGCCATGTGATCGGATGATCTGTCCCAGTGAGTTGGTGTATATGGCAAAGAGAAGAGGTCCCAGTACTGAACCTTGGGGGACCCCTGTGGCGAGGTGGTGCGCTGCAGAAGTGTGACCAAGCCAGGATACTTTGAAAGACCGACCAGTGAGGTATGATTCAAACCAGGAGTGTGCTCTCCCTGTGATGCCTATGCTAGAGAGTATGGACAAAAGGATACTGTGGTTGACAGTGTCAAATGCAGCTGATAAGTCGAGCAGGATAAGTACAGAGGACTTAGCTGTTGCTCTGGCTTCTTTTAAGGCTTCTGTCACAGCCAACAGAGCCGTTTCGGTGGAGTGTCCACTTTTAAACCCAGATTGGTTTGGGTCAAGGAGGTTGTTATGTGAGAGGTAATCGGTGACCTGCTTAAAGACCACCCTTTCAATGATTTTAGACAGAAACGGGAGGAGAGAGACCGGCCGATAATTTTCCACATGAGTTGGAGGGAGGGAAGGTTTCTTGAGCAGCGGTGTAACCTGAGCTTGCTTGAATGTGGTAGGAAATGTGCCCGGTGTCAGTGAAGCATTAATCACATGCGTGACTGCTGCAGTTACTGTAGGAGCAGATTAGTAGGAACGGGGTCCAGCGGGCATGTAGTAGGATGGCTACATGTGAGAAGTTTAGACACACTGCTCTGAGCGAGAGGGGTAAATGAGGAAAATGATGCAGTAGGACTTCTGCATGCAGATTTTGTGGTACAAGGTTCGGTAAACTGTTTGCTTATAGCTGCCACTTTGTCAGTAAAAAATTAGGCAAAGGTGTCTGCTGTTAGATTGGTAGCAGGAGGCGGAGGATTAAGTAGAGTTTTGAAGGTGGAAAAAAGTTTCCGGGTGTCAGTAGTACTATGAATCTTGTTGATGTAGAAATACTTTTTTGCATCAGTAACACTGGATGCGAATGATGACAGTAGCGCTTGGAATTTAGCTAGATCTGCAGGATCTTTTGACTTGTGCCATTTCCTTTCGGCAGCTCTGAGATTGGTGTGCAACGCTCGGAGAGTATCATTAAGCCAGGGATGAGACTGGGAGGATCGGACGGGTTTGGTGGATAGGGGACACAGACTATCCAGAGATAAGCTGAGTATAGAGCAAAGGGAGGAGAATGTGCTGGAGGTTGGAAGAGCGGAGGCAACAACGGAGGAGAAGCGGGTGGGCGACAGGAAGGAAGGGCGGAAGGAAACCATAGGGGTAGAAGCAGATGGTCTTCTCGGGAGACTCACTCTGAACTGAATGAAATAGTGGTCAGAGAAATGCAGAGGTGTGACAGATAGGGCCTCTGTGGCACAGTTTCTTGAGAAAACGAGATCTAGCACTTTGCCAGCTTTATGAGTCGGAGGACTGCTGAGCAGTTGTAGCTCAAACGAGTGCATTAGTGTCAGAAAATCAGAAGAGTTAGGACTGTCAAGGTGGATGTTCATGTCACCAAGGACAATTATGGGACAGTCATGCTCCGGGATAGAAGAGAGCAAAGTGTATAGTTCATTTAGAAAGTCACCGAGTTGTCCTGGTGGGCGATATACGACAATCATATAGATTTTGACCGGTGCAGTTACCAAGATGGCGTGGTATTCAAAGGTATTGTATTTAGCATCAGGTAGGAGTTGGGTGTATTTCCATTTGTTGGAAATGAGCATGCCCGTTCCACCACATCTCTCAGATGTACGAGAGGTACGGGAGAATGAGTGGTTGGTTGAAAGTGCAGCCGGTGTAGTTGTGTTTTCAGGCTTAATCCAGGTTTCAGTGAGAGCCAGGATGTCAAGAGACAGGTGTTTGGCATAAGCCATATTGAAATCTGCTTTGTTTACCGCTGATTGGCAATTCCACAACCCCACAGACAAGGGTGTGTCAGAGTGAAGTGGGCTTTAGAGAGCTGAGATTGTTAAGGTTGCGGTGGCGTTTGGTTGTGTGAAACCTTCTGTGTGTGCCGGAGACAACAGGAATGGGATTGAGGCACATTTTAAAGCAGGTGGTGAGGCCAGAGCGACATGGATGAGGCAAGTAGGACAGGTTTGCCTTGTTCAGTGGCCTTGCTCGGTGGACATGCGCAGGTAGACACGCTAGTCTTCACACGAGAATGGCTGACACTTCAGGTGCCACCCCTTACTTTATGTTGTGTGCACAATTGGACACAGCCATTCATGTGTTGGCTAATTGCACTAGGCTGAGACCGCCCACCGAGAGTTAACCAACAAGTGTTTTTAGAGAGGGGAGTGACCGCCCATTCACAGCCCCTGAATACTCTGATTGCTTTGCAATGGCCCAACCGAGGCTACTCGGCAACAGATTTCACACACGGATGGGTTTTGATCACTTTCTCAACAACAACAGATATTGAATTTGGCAAGAAGCTTAGAAAAAACTTACACTAGCAGACACACAGTTCTTTCCGTGCAGTTCCGATACCTTCAGTGTGCTGTAGTGAGTTTTTTAAAAAAAAAGAACAAGTCAGTGAGCTTGGCTGCATATTCTGCCGTCACAGATTTACACATTAATGAGGTTGCCATAGTAAACCTCTGTTCAGTCCTGGAACGGCTGGATGCTGTGAAGCCTCAAATGGGACGAGGACGACCAATCATCACCATCCGTTCGAGTCCATTGAAAGCTATTTATTAAATGGTTTAAAAATAAAGGAAATAGCGGAGCTGTTCGGCGTAGGCCACCAGACAATCCGTCGGAGGATGCAAAGCAAAGGATTGATGTAGCAGACTCCTTATTACTATTATTTGTAAAGGGACTGTGTTCCCAACTAAACTTAATGGTTGCCATTTGATGCTTTGTGCCAAAGTTATAACCTGATCATTGTTGATGTGATTGTCACTAAAAATAACTTTTATGACGTAGATCGGCGGCTCCCAAACTAAACGATCAGCGGCACTCCCTTCTATGTCCCAACCGGGTTGACGCACCCTCAATCCCCCACACATTAAGAAACCGGGCGGGTGGTTACGTCCGCTGTTCATTCATGAACCGGGGTTTACGTCCACTGGGCATCAGACCCAGATATATTATTAGATTCTACCTGCTCAGCTAATTCTAACAGTGTTTGTACAATTTGAGGGAGTGCCATGATCTGTGATGTGTCCTCTAAAGACCCGGCAATTCAATCAAAAACAATGCAGATGTGCAGACCGCCCCCTACCGAACAAGATGGGTAGCTCACTCTGCTGCGCCGCTCAGAATGCTTTTTCGTTTTCGAATCATGGGCAGTACTTTGCGGGCAGACCATGAAAACGAAAAAGCAATAATGTGCAGTTTTGAAGAAGAAAATGCAAATGCAATGATTGATTACTAATTTCATTTATGAGTCCAATAATGCAGCCACATTCTTAAAATGAAAAAGCATTTCTGCAAATGCATTTTAATTTTCAAATTTGACATTTCAAATTGAATTTTGGTATCTATTTGCTGGGGCATATTTTGAAAATTAAATCTCAAATGTCTATTTCTTTTTCATTTTAATTAAGTGAAAGATTGAGCACTCTTGAAGAAGAAAATTAAAATGCAAATAGAATGATTGATTATTAAGTTAATTTGAGTCAAATAATGCAGCCACATTCTTAAAATGAAAAAGCATTTCTGCAAATACATTTTAATTTGAATTATGGTCAAGATTCGCTTCCATAATTTGAAAACCATGTCTGTGTCAAATGGCTTTCCCCAAAGATCACACTGGGATTCCAAAAATCTCGCTTAGGTGTTGTTCAATTCCACAGTCTTTTATAGTGTGGCAGAGCCTGATCCTGTGATGCACATGCAAAAGTTAAGTTTATTCACTAAATCATGGCAACCCCTCTCTCTGATCTTGTTATCCTCCACTGTGTCATCTGTGCAACTTCAGACAGAACTACAGTTGACTCCAGGGAGCCACGCTGTCAAAGCCCACTCTGTTTTGATATGTGAAAAACAAGGCAGCTGACCCACAGTATAGTAAATAGATATAGTAGATTCCATTTTTAATATTTAAAAAAAAAAAATTTGAATGTGCATCTAGTTGCAAGTTGTGACATGTTCCTCCACTGACCCAGCATTGAACATTCTGAATCTATTGTTTTACGTAGTCTTTTATCTCCAGTCATCGCCACTCCCTTGGCAGTGTTTATCTGCGATCAGAGCTGATCAGTTTATCACAACACAGCACCCACCATCACTCCAGGGGCCCTGACAGCTCCCTATTATAAGGTGACCAGACGTCCCTGATTTCCGGGGACAGTCCCCGTTTTGAGTGACCTGTCCCCAGTCAAAGCTGTCCCCGAAAATGTGCCCGATTTTGACAGTGACGGGGGGGAAATGCGCGCAGACTCAAAGTAACACCAGTTATTACGGTAGCCATTTAACGCATCACCAGAGACGACGTCATATGATGTAGAGACGCAGCGTAAACGACAACAATCTAGAGGCGGCAAAAAGGAAAGAAAAGGAGACCAGCGGCCGCGATAAATAGTATGTTGTGTATTAACTTATTTATTTTGTGTGAACTGGCAGTAGACTTGGTTGTGAGTGTGTGTGAAGTGATGTAACGTTAAAGTAAGTAAGATTGTTTATCTGAATTGAAGATCTAACGTAATGTTATAAAAGTCAATGAACGTTAACATTATAACACTGTTCATATCTGTCATTAGTGAAGCTGTAACGTTAACATTAGCACGAGATTACCAGGTGATGACACGTTTTTCTCATGTTCTCCTCCGCTCTTTTTCTACCGAGGCTCCTGAGGTGGAAGTGAATGAGGCGATAACTGTAATGTTTTGTTTTTTTTGATTGATACCTTTAGTGTCATAAATATCAGTTCAAACTTCTGACCAAAAAATCCATCTTAACTTATATTGATATTTTTGTCTTGCTCAGTGGATGGACGGTTTGTGATGTCACCCATCTGTTTGATTGCAACCTTTCGTGTAATAAAAGCTGGTTAAAGTACATGAAAAAGTACTTGTCCCTGTTTTTTATTTCATAATGATAATATTTAATGATTTTTCACCGGCGTTTTGAAAATGTCCCTGATTTTCATTTTGGAAATCTGGTCATCTTACCCTATTAGGACCTTTGTATGAGGTGCGGGGAGGTCTTCAGACTGGTGATGGAGTCACTGCACTCCACCATGATGACTGGATCCATACAAACCTATTGCAAGCCACATTTTTGCTTCCAACAAAACTCGCATTTCTGTGCTCCTTGAACTTTGAGCTATGGCGTAACCACGCATTCTTTGGGGGGGTCGTGTCCCCCCCAATATTGAGAAAATACCAACCTGTCCCCCCCAATATACAGAAGAAAATATGTAAAATGCATGTTCTCCTTTTATGAACCCTGTCAAGGGATCGGTCTCTTGTTATGTCTTATTTATTTTCAATGTATTTCCGTGTGTTACCGGGACGTAACGGCTGCGCCGCAGTCCCCGTTGTTGATCGCTAACACTCTAATCAATGAGAGTCACCCACCGGGCGTGCCGCCGTCTCAGCATCGGCTCTCGTTATCTTTACGTTGGACTTCTACTTTTGACGGAGCCACTGCTCAACCGCGCCAAGCTCAACAGAGCAGATTGTACCAGAACAGGAAATCCAACACAGAATCAACAAAATAAACTTCCGCCCCCTTTCAAAATAAAAAAAAACTTAAAACAAAAATAACATTAGACTATTAGACTTTTCATTGTTAATGCACATTTTGAGACATTGACACAATAGAAATTAACGTGGACTTAAAAGTCCTCAGCACATTTTTTGTTAAAGGAAAAGTCTGTAATTTGTTACATCTTTAGTTGTCCTTACAGTACTACTGGAAGAGCATAATTGTAATTGGTAGGTGTTTTTAAGGTCAGTAAACAGTAAGCAACTAGCCAAAACAAAGTGGGGGGGGCAGTCACTGTCTCGGAGAAATTACACTATTCCTTTAGATGTGAACTTACATGGTCAATGTAGTCCTCTAAATGTTCTAAATGTCCAATTGTTCATATATAAATAAAGAATTGTAGATAATGCACTCAACAATTTTGTTTTTCTTGGACCCCCCCCCCCCAATGTCTAAACCATGGTTATGCCCTTGACTTTGAGCGTCCTCTTGAGTTGCCAAAATTTATAATGCCCTCAACAGGGGCAGCTCAAGGGTCATGAAAGGGAGATACTGTACAAGGCAGACCTCAGGTTGTTAAGTTGCCTTGTTGTTTGCTTTACTGTTTCAGAGTAAAACCCTCTTCAAAGGATGAGGACGTGGAAAACGGCTGAGGGCTAAATAAGTCTTTGTCACGTGTTAATGCAGAGATACTCCCAGGCGAATGACGTTAAGTTCAACGTGGGATCAGACAGGTAATTAAAAACAGGCTGAACAAAGGAAATTTCAAAGAAATTCTGTCATTTGTTTGCAGTTGAGATACCCTCTAACCTAATGTCACAAAGGGGCTGTAACTAGCAGGAGGGAGTGTGAGTAATGATGTGAATGTAGGGCTCTTGTTTAGCCAAGGTTACAGCCTTCAATTTAAGAGGTACATGCAAGCTCCTTTAAAGCACAGCAGTCGACAGCAGCTGAGGATTACTCTGGGGGCCAACAACATGACTCTAAAGGAAATTGGGAGAGTTTAGCAGGACAGTAACTCTGCTCATGTGACTTTACACTGCACCGAGCAAAATATGAGAGGAGAAATCTAGTGGAAAAAGAAACCAAGCTCAGCTTAAATTTGCTTTTGGACTAACATAAACTTGATGTGAGGTCGCAGAAGTTGATTTGTGTGATTATAAGTGGAATTTTATTGGGGGGGGGGTCCTCACACTGAGCAGATTTTCTACAAATGTTATGCTTTATGTTATTTTGTTTCAGGACTCATTTGGCACTTTGTAAAACATTAAATTTTTTTCTTATGCAAGTTAGTTGTGATGATCATTTCCACTATTATGTCTGAGCTTTGATCAACTTACTATCTAGAGAAGGGGCCAGAGACATAAAACTAGTAGATTCCCAATGAAAACTATGTGTATGCACATAGGCAGAAGTGCATATAGGTATTATTTCTCTACATTTATGAAGCTGCATGTATGCATGTTTCTTTTCTTTTTCAAATAAATTTTAACCATGGTAAAGTTGTTCACCACATTCAGTCTGATTTTCCACTCCCACTCATAGACATTACCTGCATATATAGTGGACTGTTTGCAATGAAAACAGCAAAACAGAGGATAAATGTTAACATAACACTAGCTGTGAAACAGGGTTGTCATGATATCTGATTTTCAAAACTCAATTATTGTGGCCAAAAGCAGTCACGATAATGATATTCTACAAATGTATTGCTTTCAGACTAAATCATATATTCATATAATCGTATATTTCCACCAGCTTGTAAATACTAGCTTGTGTGTTGGACATGGTGTACACATGGTTCATGTCCATACATACTGTTTACACACACTACGTCAGACAAATGGGATAAGAGTTAACTAAATGGCAAAAACAGGGAGAAAACAATTCCTTGGCAAACGGAAATCATATCGTCAAGCTGGACAGAATCATCACAATCACCAACCAGATCAGCTTATTATCGTGGAGCTCAGCTGTGACACACAAGGCTTTCCTCTCCTATCTAAAGGCCACAGAAACAAACATTATGTGATGAATCATAACTTACAAATGAGTGGCTGCTGAGCTGGGAACCTTATATACACTGTCTGTTCAGGCAGTTAAGGTGAACATACCAGTTTAAACTACCAACACAGTCGATGTACTACTGATCAGCATATGTTGGCAAGTTATTCTGCCTCAGACAATTATAGCTGCGGTCACTTTAACGACATCTGTGACTTGCAGGGATGAGATCTATTGATTGCAAAGGCCATAAGGCAGGATTAACATCATTTTCATGCTGATCAAACCATTCAGTGACCCCTCATGCCCCATGGATGGACTATGGATAGAAATAATTTATTAGAGGATAAAGACAATGTGTAGCTCTGCCTGATGAAGCATTTAAGCAGGATGTCATGCAAAGGATAAACATCCTGTAAAGCCTATTACAGAATTAACATTAGCCAGAGAAGAAGTGCACATCTTGCTATCAATACCGGTCCACAGACTCTAGGGTGAGACAACTAAAGTTATGTGAAATAAAGCTAATAATCTGTAACTTCTAAGACTTTACATATAACATAATAGACAAAAATAATATTGTTCTTAAAATTAGGTGCATACAATGCATACAACCTCAGATGTATGACATATATTATAAAACTGAGCAGCCGCAGTTGCAACAGCTCTCGCTCAAGTTTAGCGTTTTTTTTTTATATTTCTAGTTTTTCTAGTATTTTAATTTATTCAGTGTAGTACTACAGAACAACAGTTGCACTGTGGGCACCAACATTGCCGTGTTTCTCTTAACTCTCTGTTAACTTTTTTAAATAAACTTTTTTCCGTGACTGGACATCCCGTGAAGCAGCCATGGCCCCTATTGTTTACACCAGGGATCAGCTGTTGTAAGACGGAAAAATAAATAACTTAACAGAAAGTGAGATGGAGGTGCTACTTTCTAAAGTGAATGCCCGCAAAAATGTGCTCTTTGGCACGCTGTCCTACGATATAAGCAGTAAACGTAAGAGGAGTGGGTGGGAGAGCGTGAGCGAGGCCTTTAATGCTGTGGGGTTGAACTAGAGAGTCTGCACAACTATGGGTGACACTGCTCCCTCAGAGGTGGTGGGTGTGGGAGTGTGGGTGACTCTGATTACCCCCAAGGTAAATACCTATATTTGTGTGTAGCCCACTTCTCCTCATTACAGCAGAGAGGGGCCCTGAGTTCGTAAAATAAACTACGGTTTACTCAAAGTAATACCTTTAAAATACTCTCTCCCTTTAAGATGATTGTGTACAGCTTTAAAGTTCAAAATACTCTAAATGATAATATTGCTCTGGGCAGTATAGCAGAGGAATAACACATCTGTTTTAGAAAATAATCAATCATTTATTTCAGCAACACATATAATCACAAATAATATCCTTTAAATTAAATTCTTGTCTCTTTTGCCTGTCAATCACAAATCAGATAACAAAAGTTTAAGTTTCATCAAAACATTGTTATGTTTCAGCAAAACCTTTTAAGTTCAACACAGCAACTTTAAGTTTCAACAGAAAACCCTTCTAAGTCTAGCACAGAAAACTTTTAAAGTTTTAACAACTCAGTGGGCCCACACTCAACACATTCACTCACACAGCCGGCAAAACCAAAATAACCCAGTTGCAGGCCTGATATATGATGATGCTTGAGTGCGAGGAAATCCACTCTTTAAATCCAAATGAAGAACAGTGAAAAAGAAATGGTTACCTTCAGTACGGCTCGACTCAACAAAGAGCTACCGTTTACCTGGTCCAAGTCTCAAACCAAAGGCGATGCTGCAGGTAGACTCCAACATGGCGTAGGCAGGTGAAAAGGCGATGGAGTCCCGGCAACCGGCGACGATGTAGCAACGAGTCACACGCCAAGGCAACAGTGCAGGTTAATCCTCACAGTCCCGCATCGGGACCAAGAGACACAGGGGACGACAGTAGCTGGTTTAGCTACTCTCGAGCAAGTCAATTCGCTTCGCTAGCGAATATCAGCAACACACACCGACAAGCCAAAACGGCTGCAGCCAACACAGAAACCTCGGACAGAAAGTCTCTGGCTGCACATCACCAAGCACAGCTCCAGCATCCAGGCGCAGACCATCGAGCAGACAGTCTCCGAGCTACAGGAAACCACACACCTTTTTAGAGTCACACACTCGCTGCCATGCGTCTTCCTCCTGTTCCCTCCCGATCGTCGTTTTTTTCTTGCCCCGCCCACAAAATACACACACACACACCTTAACCAATTAAGGACCAGGATTGCACTTCCTCTCTACCAATACTTCTTCAAAATAAAATAATCAACAATGCACCTTTGTCTCTTGACAAACTTATTTATCACAATATACTGTATTAAACCATTTGAACCTTTATGACGGAATACTCTTTTTTTCAGTTTTACCCAAGAATAACACATTTGAACTATTAATTATTTATAATCTATTTTTTCAGATAGGGATTTATTAACAGGGTTACATGTGTAACTCACAACAAACGTGTTCATACAGTAACCTATAGTGAAGAAGTGCGCCGGGGAAAAGGTGAGACTGATTAAGACATTTCACACTTTACGCACGGGGTTATTAACATTTGCACACAGAGACGATAGGGGGCTTGTTAGAAAGATCTTCAGCTGTTGTTTAACCAACAAAAAACAGCAAGTTACTAACTTTAACCACCAACTATGATGCTGTGAAGATGGGATAAAAATTTGGGCCGCACATGCTCAATTCACTTCATGGGGAATAATATAAGGACAAATACTCAAATAAAGTTACTCACCAAGAAGCCACCCATCGCGCACAGTGCCAGCTTGTAGTCTGTTCCCAACAATTCTGTTAATGTATGCTGAGATGCAGATAATTCCATCCCACTCGGCTGGCATGGCTCGGCTCAGGGTTGACTGGCACAGTCCCAATCGGTTGGCCAGCTCTCTCTTGAATGCCTCGGTTGCTTAAACCCCAGTGTGCATATCACCTGTGGCACAAGCAGCGCATGGCTCCTCGCTGTGTTGCGCTCCAGCACCGACCGCAGCTCTGCGCACAGTTACAGGAGGATTACCCTCAAAATTACTGATGAGCCAGTTGTCATCATCCATCCATTTCCTATACCGTCAATCCGTCAGTTTGATAGCGGGTGGGCTGTAGCCTATCCAGTTGTCATCATGTGCCAGCAAATCCTCTCAGTCACTGAACACACGTTTTCTTCCAATTGCACCATTTACAATGTATTCCAATACCGCTAAAGCAGCCCTTCTTTTTTTAATGGTATGCATTGCAACACTTTGCGCATGCTTTTATATCCACTCGTGTAATTGCAGACGTATGGGTGTGTTAATTTTTCCTGTGTCTCAAATGTGCACATCACTCATTCTGAGGACAAATTGTGTTGACATTTATTTATTATAACAGTTTCCCAACATCACCTCTAAGTGTCGCCAAAGAATCAACAGCTGTGGAAAAGTGTGTACGACAGCCCTGATGTTGGCGTGAGGCACCGCACATTTCCACGGTCATTTCGCTCTTGATACATCTGATCGTTGACGTGAAAAAGTGTGTACGCCACTTTTTTGTGCGTACGTACCCTTTGTACATGAGGCCCCAGGTGAGGAGAGAGCTTAGGAAGATCAAGGTGAAAATGACTGCAGATCCGGACGGCATCAGTTCCACAAAGTCCTCTCCTCAAGTCCTGCGCAGACCAACTCTGTGGGATTGTGGAGCACGTCTTTAACCTGAGCTTGAAGCTGGGGAGAGTTCCACAACTGTAAAAAAAAAAAAAATCCTGCGTTGTGCCGGTGCCAAAGACGCTGCACCCAAAGGACCTCAACAGCTACAGGCCAGTGGTGCTGACATCGCACCTGATGAAGACACTGGAACGGCTGGTCCTCGTACATCACTCTAGTGGGACCATCGATGGATGCATTACAGTTCGCCTACCAGCCCAACATCGGGGTGAATGACGCCGTCATCTTCCTCCTACACAGCCCTCTCCCACCTTGAAAGGCCTGGAAGCACTGTGAGAGTCACATTATTTGACTTCTCCAGTGCTTTCTACACCATCTAGCCTCTGCTTCTGAGGGACAAGCTGGAGCTGTCAGCCGTGGACCACCATCTCACATCGTGGATTACGGACTACCTCACCAACCGCCCACAGTATATGAGGACTAAGGACTGTGTTTCGGACGTGGTGGTCTGCAGTACAGGGGCTCCACAGGGAACAGTCTTGGCTCCTATCCTGTTCACCCTGTACACTGCAGACTTCAGGCACATTTCTGTACACTGCCACCTGCAGAAGTTCTCTGATGACTCTGTTATAATTGGCTTTGTTCTTAGACATTATGTATTCATATTTGGTATTGTACTAAATAATCTATGTTCCTAGGTTGTACTTTTCCACTCTGATAATAGATGACCTTAAATGGTCCAAGACTTTTAAGATAGCAGAACTAGACTAAATAACTGGGTCAAATGAAGCGTCTCTGTTTTGTCAGACAGACTGGTACATTCCTAAAACAGCACTCACACACACACAGCACAGTACAGCAACCCCCTTACCCTATCTGCCTACCTGTAAGTCGCTTTGGATAAAAGCGTCTGCCAAATGCTTAAACATAAATGGAGAGTGGACTCTTATAAGTACCCGTGTGTTCACCTGAACAAAAAACCAGACTGCTCATAACACCCATGCACTTTACAGGAGCAGACTCTACCTGCTGTGGAAACTCAGGTCCTTTGGAGCGCAGGGAGCGCTCCAAAGGACCGTCTTTGACGCTGTTGTGGCATCAGCCATTTTCTCCGCAGTGGTCTGCTGGAGCAGTAGCATCTCTACAACAGACAGGAAGAGACTTGACACACTGATCAAGAAGGCCAGCTCTGTCTTTGGTTCCCCCCTTGACTCAGTGCAGGTGGTGGGAGAGAGGAGGATGACCACAAAGCTATCATCAGTGATGGACAATATCTCCCACCCCATGCAGGACACCATCAGTGCACTGAGGAGCTCCTTCAGTGACAGACTCCTTCACCCCAAGTGTGTGAGGGAGAGATATCGTAGGTTCTTCCTTCCTGCTGCTGTCAGACTGGTTAATGTACAGGTCTGACCCCCAGTAGACGACACACACACTCTTCAGGACTGGGAACTGTGAAATAGAAATAATAATAATGTGCAGTACTTAATGTGCAATAACCACTGTGTAATACCCACTGTGCATTATAATAACAACAAAAATAATAATAATCAGTACTTAATGTGCAATATTCACTGTATAATAACCACTGTATACAATAATAATAATATCATAACAATGTGCAGTATTCAATTGTCAATATCCACTGTATATAATAATAATAATGTGCAATTTTATTTTTACGAGCCTATGTACAACTGCTGATACTGGTGGTATTACCTGCTATTGTATGTCTCTGTTTTCGTTCTTCTCTTGCTTGCTGCTGTAACAATGTGAATTTCCCCATTGTGAAACAATAAAGGAAAATCTGATCTATAAAAAAAAAAAGCATAAGAAAATATATGTTCACCCCATGCCTCAACAGCTTCTACCTCCTAGTAGGCCTTATCATGCCTCGAAGAGCCTAAGTTAAACGGACTCCAAAGCAGACTTAAGAAATGTTGTAAAAGAGTGTATGCTTTCACAGGTGGATGTGAGTCAGAGTGTAGATGGGGAATCCAAACAGGATGAGCGCTAAAAGCTTCTTAGCGAATCTGGGAAACACGGCCCTTTATGGTTACATGCCGCCATTCCGACATGAACCTCAAATGATCGGAATGGCGACACTTAATTTTCTATCAAACGTCCAGCCATTCCGACACTTTTTTTCCCCTCCTATGGTCGGAATGGCGGTATGTTCTATATTTTTTTTATCAACATTCTGACAATGCTTTTAATAGCCTATTAAAGTCTATTTTTAGAGGAACTCCACAACTTCGCAAATCAACTAAATTATCATCAAAATCTCCTGAAATTTCAAATGTCAGAATATAGGTATTAATGTAAATCGGGCGAGTCTGAAACATGTTAGATTAAGCAGAAATACAGTGTCAGTGACCTGTCACAGCAGCCAGCTGTGGCAGAGCTCTCCACAGAGCCCATGCTGTTTTGCACGCTGGCATCATGTGCAACATTAATAATTACAATTACAGACATCAATGATAGCTCACCTGTGTCGGACATCCCGGTGCTGCAAATAAAACCAATTTAATGTATTAGGCTACCCAAAACGTATTATTATTATTATTATTATTATTATTATTATTATTATTATTATTATTATTATTATTATTATATTAGTTTTAAATCAATAAGTGAACAGTATTTGTCTATGTTTGTCACTCCTTTTTGTGTAATAAACATTGAATATCATTAATTTGCTTTTGGAGTGCGTTTTGAAAATTACCACTTCCTCATGTCAGTATCCGACACACCAACATGACAGCTCATACACGCACACACCAGATTTATAGTGAATAGTAACAACACAGCCCTTATGGATGAATCCTATGTGCCATCAACTTTTATTTTTATTTTTAAAATCCGAAATAAGCCCACATCCACCTGATCTTTCGCTCTGACTGCTTGACCCTTAAATCTGTACACATGTTTTAAAACATGTAAAATGCATGAACAGAAAGAAGGGACTCACCTGTTGAGTAACACATTTCCTTATATGGAAAGCCTTGTCGGAATGGATTTAGAACTGGTTAGGACCAGATGGTTTGTTGTTGTTGTTGTTTTTCAATGTCCCGATGTTAAACACTCAGAACTGAAGCTAACTGAGCAAACGTAATTTATGCATATTGAGTTCATTCCGACTTCCAAACGACAGTGGAACAACATTGGTTCTCTGTTTTCCCTGACATCATACTGTCATCTTATCATGTCAGTAAATGTCTTCTATAGATCACCACTTATAACCGTGTTTAGTGGTGTACTGTGCAGATGTGACAGCTCTAAATTAACCAGAAGTCAGCTGAACAGTGTTCGTAACTGAGAGTTTACCGAGTCAGCCCCTCCAACTTTCCTTGTACAGTGTTGGCGGCCCCTGTCAGCAGAGCCTGCTCCTCATTATGGATCATGATGGGATCTCCACTGGAATCTCCGCCAGGGGAAACTTTCTGTACCTCCCCCTCCGCCTGCCTGGTCCCAACAACGCGTCGATGGTCAAAAGGTTCTCAGTCGAGCTCAGAGGACCCGGCAGCCGTCCGGTCTTAGAACCAACCAGAACCAACGGTCTGCACACGACAAGGTAACAAAAATCTATCTCTTGACGCGGCTTTTCTTTTTTTTTTTTTTTTTTGTTAAAGTGACAACAGGTTTGATGCTTGTATCCGCTAACCGGTGCAGTCTACAGTCTGATCCGTGGACGTTGTGACTGGAGCTTTATGTGTCACTCAGCAGAACTTATCTGTAAACTTTAAGGCGTAGCTTTTCAGCTTCCTTCCTGCTTCCAGATGCCAATGTCGCAGTCAGTTATAAGGTCTGAGAGAAGATACCATGTACAAGATAGAAAACCATAATTTTTCTGAAGGTCTAGTCTGTTAGAATCAGTTATGTAAAGAATATACG
This sequence comes from Leuresthes tenuis, assembly GCF_036924035.1. Taxonomy (NCBI): domain Eukaryota; kingdom Metazoa; phylum Chordata; class Actinopteri; order Atheriniformes; family Atherinopsidae; genus Leuresthes; species Leuresthes tenuis. The sequence continues at coordinate 30,047,932 of NW_027325357.1, forward strand.
GTCAATTGCAGACTGTTTGAAAAAACTGTAGAGTTTTGTGTAGTTGCCTGTACAACTACAGGCAACTATGTTTTGTTGTTTTTATCTCTTATGCTTCACTGTACAGACTAATCTCCCTTTATGAGTTTCAAAGACAACTTTTTCTTTTCCTTTTGTCTTGTAAAAAGCATCTGCTCTTTTTGTCCATGCAGACATCTGCCTTACAGCAGGGACTGGTTAGAAATCAGCTGTGTGTGTGTGTGTGCGTGCTTGGTGTGCATGTGTGTGTGTGTGTGTGTGTAAGCAGAAATAAAGCGAGGAATCCTCCCTGCTCTCACAGCTGTGGGAAACACCAGCTTGGATAGTTAACACATATTTCCTTCCTGTGCTTCATAGTTGTATGTTGTGGTTTGATCCCCCTTTGCACTGTGAAAATACAGTATCATAAACACATGATTTCCATTGAAGTCAAAAAAGTTTGAGTTTGACGTAAGAGGTATGTGTTTATTTGTAGTGATTACCTAAAGACTGGGGGGAAAAAAACATGCCTCAAATGATTGATGATTAATAGATCTGTCCGAAAGTAGTTTTTTCAAAAAAGAATGATGTGTAGTTTTTGGGAATATTTCAAATTCAGAGCAGTGCAGTGTGAAGGAGAATATGTTAGTGACACATTCATGGCTTTGATTTGTATGTTGGTGCAATTTTACAAAATTACCCAACAGTTATACTGTTTAGTTTATATTATCCTTGATTTCTGCACTTTGTTTAAATTAACTAATGTGTGTCCATAGTCCCTTTACATCTGAAGCTTTTAAACATATCATTTAGAGCAAGACTCATTAGCCAAAGTAGGTCATGATTCTACAGGATCTCTACGCCGCTAATTATTTCAGGGAATAAGCTTTCCTTAAAGTACTTTTTCTGTGTTCAGCAGTACAATTTCAGGGTTAACTACAAAACAAGATTATTTGAGCAACTTTTGTGAATATAATTACAGAGGTAGTAGAATGTTAGAGGTTTGACAGGTTCCAGGTTTTGTCTGGACAGCCTGCATAACGATTCAAACTCTATGTCCCAGCTGATGCAAATAAAGACAATATTGTCTTAATGTTATAAAACTGACAGTGAGGCTGTATAAGTTGGACTGTGATGATTTTGGCTACAAAACCAGATGGTGGTCTGCTTTCATTTAAAAAAAAAAGTCTGACTGTTTCTCTCACTCTTCCTTGCAGAGAAAAGGTGATTCACATCAGCAGAATACACCAAAATCATTGAAGAGTAACTGAAGACTCAAGACAGTAACTGACCTCCTTTGACTGTCATACATTCACCAATTGCCATGGCTCGACCTGATACTGCAGTGCTGAGATGTGCGTTGTTTTTTCTCTACCTGATTGGCTGCTTGTGCCAGCATGACTGCACCGGTGTGGACTGTCCCCTGTTAGACAACTGTATTGAAGAAGCGCTGGAGAATGGGGCCTGTTGTGCTTCATGCTTACAAAAAGGATGCACATGTGAGGGTTACCAGCACTATGACTGCATCCTTGCTGGATTTGAGAATGGCAAAGTCCCTGAGGGAGACTCTTACTTTGTTGACTATGGTAGCACGGAGTGCTCCTGCCCTGTCGGAGGGGGTCCAATCAGCTGCCAGTTCATTAGCTGTCCTGAAATACCACCCAACTGCATTGAGGTTTTAGAGCCTGAAGATGGCTGCATGCAGTGTGAGCGCATTGGATGTGTTCATGATGAGAAAAAGTATGAGGCGGGCCAATCCTTTCAAATCGATCCTTGCTGGGTTTGCTACTGCCCTAAAGAGGGAGGGGATATAATGTGCTCTCGTGTACCATGTGATTCCCCGAAAGTCTATGAACACACAGAGGATGATACATCCAGCAGACGTGATAGTAACCCATATAGGTTTGATCAGCAACGCCCCATGTATCAATTCTCCACACCGTCTCGCCCACCTCTAAGTGGGTATCTTCCTCTCTTTAAATTGCCACTAATTGATAAAGAGGACTCAGAAGACTATGATTATAGTCCTACAGACATTACAGACACCTATCCACAATTTTTGGTGCCCCCCACCCAGTCCTCTATCTCCTACAACAAGGCTCTATCTATCTTCCAAGGCTCTGGTAGACTTGATGGAACCTCAACCCTTTCAAGGTTAAACATACAAGGCAAGATGGAGCTGAGAGAACGACACGGAGTTCATGACCATCCAACAGACAGAGAGGAAGTGACAGAAAGTCCCTTTAGTGTTGAGCTGGGAACTGGCAGTCCACACTTAGAGCCAACTATCTCATGGCAGCTCTCACAGGGTCTAACAAGTATACAAAGTGTTTCCTTCAGTGATTTGAGTCCACCTACAGATTTAGAGAAGCAGGTGGATGCACACAGGAGTTTGGAAAGTGTTGAATTTCCATTAAACCAAAGTTTACCATGTGAATTTCCCTTAGAGTATCCAGATGTGAATTTTAATAGTGCAGTTCAACATCAGAGAGACAGTGAGAAAGTGGCACATCTCCAAAATGCATCAGAAAGTGTCATGCCAGTCAGTCAGATGAGAAGTACAGAGGCATTACCAACTCGGGAAGAAGATTCTGAAAGAGTAGAATTTCCACGATATATGCTGAGAAATGTAGAGACTCCAGTTCATTCCCAGTCAAGTACAAATGATTCAAAAAAATTACATGGACCAGATGACAGGACACTGTTGAATGAAGATCATATAGAGGAGGAAAAGGAGGAACAGAAAGTAAATTTTCAAAGTTTTACTGGACCTGAAGGAAAGGACGTGCCCTATCTGAGCAAGTCCGAACAACTGGAGAGACTCCACGAGGACTCAGAGATCAGCAATCCTACCAGCAGCTATGAAAAAATCCGATCTGATCCCAGCTCTGCTTCAACAAAAATGCTTGAATACCAGAAAAGTCCCTTGCCCAATTTTATCACCACCACTACCCAGCTACCACTAAGGCTCATACTGGATGAGGGTCTACCCATGGGAAACCTGCCTCACATTACAGGCAGAGAGAAGGTAAAGTCTGAGGAGAAGAAGGAAGAAGAAGAGGGCAGCCGTCTCCCTGTTTCACATGTCAAACCTGAAGGAGGTTAGTCAAAAATACTGACAGCTCCAGCCACTGCCAAAAAGGATATTCATTTCTTTACATTTTTTGGAAGCCAGTTGATTTTCCAGTCACATCACAAAAAGATACCAACACGAACTAAAACAAGCTAAACATTTTATATGCCTGATAACTTGAGCAGAGAAATCAGATTAGGTTGGAAAAAAGTAAAAAATGTAATTTACAAATTTTGAGACCCAGATTTGAAGGCTGTTAATCATTAATCACAATTATAGATATTCAGTTGAAATATGTAAATGCATCAACTTCCCTTGGACATATTTACATAAAAACAGATTCACGTAATAGTGTGTAGCAATTATCAATACCTCACAATCAAGCTGGAGACAGCGACCATTACATATGCAGTCCACCCACTAACGGCAAACTGAATGTTTATATATGTAGAGGAGAAAACAGAATGTTTCACATCACTCAGAAGATCTGTGTTCTTTATTGATAACTTTTGTTAGTTGTGTTTTTTTTCACTTCACTTTTTTCACTGCACTGTTGCCTGTTCTTACAGCATCTGATAAGAAAGATCTTTCATTCTTAAATGTAATCCCTCAAACATCTCTCTAAACAATAACAAAAACTGATTCCCCTCCTTTTTTTGATTTTCTTATGTTGCCCTCTGAGCATTATACTTCTTCTAAGTGCCTCATGGCGACAATAAGGATCCATTGTGCAAAGAGATATAATGGGTTTATTCTAAGGTAATAAAAATAGTTACATTAGCAAACAATTAGATAATGATATTTTATAATCAATATAGATTATAATCAACTTGTAGTTACACATGAGTATATCAGAAATTATGTCAAAAAGAAATTAGCAAGAATTCCCGGCAGCCTCAGTCCTAAGCTGTATTCACATATATCTTTAAGAATAGGCGTCTATGCTTGCATGTCAAAAGAAATACATGATCTGCTCAAAATGAAATATCCTATAATAATATTCAAGTCTTTATAAGTAAATATGGCCAATAAACTAGGTTTCTATCAAGTCCCACTCCAGCAGTTATTAACCCTTTAAAAAGGTATTTGTGTTACTCAAAATTGTACTTCTCAAAACCAAAAAACGTTCATGTTCTTAAAATGGCTTGGCGCTGACTGTATATTTTTTCTCAGTCAGTGAGCGGGTATCTTTGAATTTGAAAATCAGCCCCACGCACATCTCCACCAATCATCTTTCTCTGTTTATTCTGGTTGAGTTTAGTTTATGCTATGCTCTGTTTAGCACATCTAGCATTGGTGTGGTTCAGCTGTGTACATTTGAACCAGTGATTAGTTCTCAAGAAGAGGAAGCAAAATTATACAAGATCACATGCAAGCTGAAGTATCAGAATGGTAATTACTATGGTTTTCAACAGTATTGGAAAGGCACTACTCAGCAGCCAAGAGCTGCAATGAGTGGGGTCCCATAGCAGTACTGCATCTTATCTCTCAGCCCATGGTTCTGAGGTCACAGCTCTTTTTCTTAGCTTGGCAAGTTCACAAATTCCTGATTGAGCACTCAGCTCAGAAGTTGTGGCTCGTTCACCCAAGAGCTCGTGCAGCAAGCCAACAAGCTCATGACCAAGCAACTTCCTCTGCTTGTTCTCAGCTGAGCTTGTGGCTTCTGAGCTCTTGGCCAAGCGAAGCTAAGTCGACTAGATTGTCTGACTTCCGTCTTTTGAGCGTGTAGGTGTTGCTTTGGAGATTCAAAGCATAATAATGAAGCAAAAAGCTTGATTTGAAATAGAGGGTGACTTAGAGCAAAGAGCAAATTAGAGCTATTTTGAAAGAATCCTGCATTGAATAGTTGACATATCTGTTTTCTGACAAGTATGTATGCTTTGTTTTGCTCAGATCTGTGGTTTTGGATCCAGTCTATACCTTTATTACTGGAAACATAGACTGACTTCTAACGTTAATTTTAGATTTTTTATATTTCCAGATTTTGCACATTTTCTTTTACATTTTGAATCCATCATGACTTTTTTAAATCAACATCCCTAGTTTTTTGCTGTTCAAAGTTGTCTTTGCCTTTTTTTCACTCACTAAATACCAAGACAGGCTAAATGTCATGTAAAAATGGAGTGGAGACAATCACAGGTCACCAGCTATCAGAAAAGGAACATAAATAGCGAACCTGGGGTTTGTCTGAACCAGGAGTCAAACACTCTTCCCATGGTGTACATCCTCTCACAGAACTCTCATGTCAGTCACCACCATTCTTCAGCTAAATGAGATGGATGGACTGGCCGGGGGTCTAGATTTGGTAATATCAGAAAAGGAACATTTTAACAACTCTGTATCTTGCAGCTTTCGAGCGCTTTTGTTTAAGAGGTTTTTCTTCAATGTAGATGTTTTCATCTAAAGAAGATTAAGAAACTGTAGTTCTGATCATTCAGATGTTTGTGGTGACCATTCAGCAGTGCGAGCTGGACTGAGAGATATGACTTTTTCCATGATTATCATAAAATTGGGTGAACACTTCATCTCACACATTTAGCTATTCTGTTTACATCACTGTACGGGGAAAAGTTAAATATGTGCTCTTGGGTACGGTCCCAAAGACTGACATGTGGCTACAGATTGAAGGACAGTGTGTTGACTAAACATGTCATTTTTCTGCTGACTAAAAGTGCTGGGCTGCTATTTGAATATTTGGTCTGGCTTTTAAAAGGCGTGTACAGTATGAGGCAGCAGCAGATCCAGATGTCGATGCCCCAAAGGTCTTGTATCCTGAGATATAGTGTACACTCTGGCTACACTGTAGAGAAATACAGGGATTTAGCACAACATCAACAATACTCGTACCTGTATTCTGATGCTTAAATTTATATGAGGTTTCTATTCAAACTCTGTGAAGTTCCGTAGATGTAAAATGACATCATTCGTCAAAGACATTTATTGATTCTTTCATGAAAGATACCAAATGTTCTGGATAAAAGTCCAACATGTTATATGTAATTGCTGGTTTTATATTGGTCTTTTATATTTTGCAGGACTTCAAAACAGAAAAAGTTGAAAGTTAAAAGAAAAAAATACTGTGGACATTACATTTACTCTTTATTTACAAACTATATGAACTCAAGTTGTTTCATGTTACTTCTTTTGTTAACTGAATTTGTTCTTGATATCTATACATTTTATACCTTGAACACATCAAAAAAGAATTAGGCTGGGTGAATTATTGGGTTAATAAAAAAGGAGGATTTCCAGTTTTTCAACTAATGTGTGAGGAAAAACAATGTTCCTCAAAGAAAGATTGGAATGAATTTGCACATTTCTCCCTCAACAGTATGTAATATCAATAAATAATTTCAGGAATCTGGAGGAATTTCACTGTGTAAAAGACAAGGGAGTAAACATAAATCTGTGATCTTCAGTCCTACATACTGCACTGCATCTTGAACTGACATTCATTAATATCTGATATAACTACAAAGGTAAGGGATTACTGTGGGAAACCTTTGTCAGGCACAACAATACAGTTACATTGACATTTTCACTTAAAAAACTTTACTATGCAAAAAAGAAGAAGCCTCTTATTACCCTTGTCCAGAGGTACCATTGATTTCTCAGGACTCTGAGACATCTTGGATGGAATATCTTTTTCTCTGGACTCTGAGACATCTTGGATGGAACATTACACAGTGGAAACATGTACTGCAGTCAGTCCAATCGATGTTCTGATCTTTTTTTGGAAGAAATGTTCCAAACCAAAGACAGAAGGGTCTTCCAGACCATCATCATCTACAACTCCAAAAGCCATGCACTTTGACACTATGGGGTCGTATCCGTGCTCTTTGCCAAGCTTATTTACGCTCTGTGATGGCAGTATTAATGTAGGAAGGTTCATCAAGGTTTTAGAGCAACATATTAGTTTGTTTGCAGGAAGAATAGGACAAAAAACAACTCAAAATCGTCATCACTTGGTATCCTCAATATCAGAATGCCTTTTAGGTGCTGTAAGAAAAAATGGCAACAAAGTAGTAAAAGCTTTATTGTAGGCTACCAACTTTTTTTGGAAATTTTAAAATGGATATATATTAACAAATAGAATGAAGTGAAAGAGGCAAACAATGAAATATCTTGAGTTCATCGCATCTTCTTTTAAAATAAAAGTCAAAGTAGATTTAGAAATGACAGGTTTTTTTGTTTTTTGATTTTACAATTGTTTTTTCTTTTTTTCCTTTTTTTTTTTAACATTTTCCATTCGATTCCAACTTATTGTGATTTTAGGTTATTGCTTCCTGCTAAAATGCTACATAATGCATTGCCAGTCACCATATATAGTCAAGATGCTCTTTAAATAGGGCATTTGGTTAATAAAATGATAATTCGTCATCTTTTAGGAAGCTGGCCTTAATCAGTTCATCTTGTGTAAAGATAATGTGATCTCACACCATGTACCATACTAAATTTATTTGAATAGTCTTTCATTGAAGTAAGGCAGAACTTTGGGTGGTAGTCTAGAATTACAACCTGATCCTGAACTGATGAAATTATTTGTAGGAGTGACAGAGAGCCCTTTTCCAGATAAAGTACTTTCTCCAGATGGAAGTGCACTGGACTACACTAGTGGCTGCTCAAATGTTAGAGATAGAGATAAAAAAGGAGCAAATAGGGCCTCTCTCGAGGCTGCTGATAATGCTGTTTATCAGCACATGCTCTCAGCATTAACAAGGCATGCAGGATTTGGCAGGATTTGGCAACATCTACACACATCTAACCAGCTCTTCCTACAAATGTAGCTAACATTTACTTTGAACATATAGATGCTCACATGTGTTAAATACAGTAGTGCTGCAGGTATTTTTCAGGGGAAGCAAGTTGATTTAGTCAGTTTGGCATGAAAAGGCGCTTCACACAAATTCACTCGATTACACTTAATTTGACTTGTTTGCAGAATTTGTTTTGATTGATTATTTTGAGTTGTTTTCCTGTCCCCGCATGAACTGAGTTTGATGAGTGATGCTCAGCCTGTCAGTCAGGTTGATTGACTGGCTGGTCAATACAAAGAGGATGATTTATTTGACAGGTAGCAGCACATTGTCATTGGAGACAGTTGAGTCAGTCCTGAGGTGGCTTTTCAAAAGTTACCATCAAGATAACTCCAACGCCATGACAAGCGCTGCCTGCGTGTGACTCAGATTTTCATCAGTTACATCTCAGACAGAAATTTAGGAATCTGCCCAACTTGAATAACTTGTGAAGTTACGTAAAGCACCTATTTATCTGTCATTTCTTAAGCTATTTTAAGGACCTCATTTTCTATCACGTACTGTAACAGTAACCAGAAACACTACACTGCTAGCCTTAACATTAAACTTTAAGTAAATAAATAAACCACTTTTTAACTGACCATTACTCTGCCTGATGGATAGAAAAGGCCAGGACTATACTTGCTTTTTAATCACACGCTCATGTAAGCAGTTTGCTCCATCATGGGTGTAATTATTCACTTACTTGCCTTTGTACTACACCTTTTACTGGAGGACTCCACAAGGGGACACAATAGAAGACAAAGGCTGGAAAAAACATGTTTGTATGCTTGTCACTATGTAGTGCCAAAGAAAAGGTAATTGTGTACTTTCTCTCTAAGCATGTCTTCAAAACATCTTGCCATTTTAACCTTAGGACCCAATATCCTATCAAATTTGGCCCTACATTGCTTCACATATTGTAGCTTCCAAACACATAAAGTTGATTTTTGAGGATGTCCACAAACGACCATGAAAAACATGTATATCCTTAATTGAAAGCTAATATATTTCTGACCTAAGACTGTCACCATTTGTAATACCAGCTTAAAGAGATTTTGATTTAAAGGTGGATTTAGATGAAGGGTTCGACAAGAAGAGGGTTGAAGGGACCATTGACACTTTAGTTAAATTAACCTTTTTTCACTTGCTTTATATTTGTGGATCACTGTATTCCAATTTCTTTCCCCCGTTTAAGACATTAGGTCAAATAAAGAAGTTTCACATATAGTAAAATGGTTAAAGCATTTCAACCACTATATTACTTGATGATTTGAAACTTTTTCTGTATTCTAACCTGCACATCTTCTGCTGAAGTGAAACTCTCATAAAAAATTGTTACTGCAGTGTCAAAACTCAGGCATTTTGCTTCTGTATCATTAAGCAACTGGAAGCATAAAACTAAAGTCACTTAAAAGAAGATTTTATTTCAAGCCCCCCAACAAATCCTCCACTCCCTGTCCTCTCTGTAACAATAGGAGCTCTTCTTCCTTATACCTTGGCTCAAATAGTCATAACTATCACATTCAGCTTCCCAATTCAATCAGCGAAATAATGTCTTCTAGCATGTGGAAATGAATGATTCCATGCAGTTGCACAATGTTTGCGGCTATGACTTACAAATTGACGATTATATTTGGGTCTGATTAGAACTGACATGGTGTACCTCCTGTGCAAAATAACAAGACCGAAAGAAGTGAAATGTAATAGAACATTTTTAAGATTTCATATATATATTTATTATACGTAAATAAGCAGCAATATACTGGTAGAAAGTATGAAATTACTATAAACTTACAGTTATCTTACTGTTGTGCTCTGTAATCCAGTATAAATTTGTATTGTTGAAAGTATTATAATAGATGCACTGCATATTGACAATCGAGTAAAGGCAGAAGTAATTTATTGTTTATTATTTTTTATTGTTTGAAATATAATGTTCTAAATTCTTTGAATTAAGTAACACTTAAAGACATACTATTTATCTCCTAGCATGTGCATGTGGCATTCCTAATTTATTAGTTGCAAATGTGGTTTACAAGTTTTTCCTCTCATTCATTTCTGACTTTAAACTCTAATTTTTGGTTTTCTTATATAATTTCCTCAGACTTTTTTGTCTCATTCATTTACCTTTTTTTCTGGACTGAAATGACTAACTGTTTCTACAGGGTTGATGAATAGTTAGTATTAAACCTTTCACATTTTACATAAGACCATAAACATATGAATATCCCACAGCAGAAAACATGTTTTCCTTCAAAAGAAGACTCTTCTTGACCCTGTGTGCCTTTCTGATCCAGATTCAAGGCCTAACCTAGACAGACCCCTGAGAAAAACTGCAATCAAAATGCCAGTCAGACTTTGAGGTGGAGACAGAAAGGATGGTTCTGGAATATGCTTCAGTTTTGACTGCTCAGACGGGTCTGAACAAACAAGAACAATTCTTGCTTCATCATTCTCTTAGAAACTATTTCAACTCCTTGAGCAGAGCTCTTTTAGCAAACTTTCTCACACCTGCTTCAAGGTATTTTGCTTGAGATCAGTAAGTGCAAGACAAATGTTTCCATCTGCTCACATATATTCACCCAGCTTCCTCTAGATATAAAGTGTTCTCAAGAAATGTATCTTTGATCTGAAATGTTGGTCTGTATCCAACCAGTGAAGTATGGACACAAAGCCATTTTTTTTGTCTAGACTGCTGATAGGGATGATTTACCTCTTCAAAAGAATGACCATAAAACAGCTCCAACTGAACTTGTATGTGATGACTGAATTTCTAAAGTGCTTTCCCATATGTGATGTTGGCTGAAGTGGCTTAGACTGCTTTTCCTGTCTAAGTGGACATGTATCCTATTTACATCTGATAATTTTTTGTCATGGCATCATATGAACATGGACATGAACACGAACAGCAACAAGAACATTTATATCTCTTAACCATGACCATTTATGAGAGAGAGCAAAGTAGAAAAGTTTAAGATTTGGGGAAAACATTGTGTCAGCTGGGTCTGGTGCTCATGGTTTCGGCATCAAGTCCTCCAATCAATGCAGTCGTTTGTTAATACCCATCAGAGCCGACATCATTTGCAAGTCTTTCCTTTAAGAAGCCACAAAGTTCTCACAGGGAGGAAGGAGAGATGTGGAGCGCTGAGAACCAGTTGACCAACGTATGATGCAAGATCGAGACAAACATGACAACTGTTTTTTTTCACTTCTGTGCTGTTCAGTCAATAACACGACAACACTTTATTGAAGCACTTTTCTCACTTCATTGTTGGGACTGAAATACACTCTAAAAGACACAATGTAACTGTCACCCTCCTGGACACCACTCTCACATTTCACATGTGGGACATTCCTCAAACTAATAATTCAGGTTGTATCTGCCTGCATGAACATAAAACCCATGGGCAAGTTTTGGTGAAGAGGAGAGTTTCATGTGTAAAATACACATTGTTACTTAACAAGATATGGATGTTCCTGGATGTTGCATGTGAACGTTGTCATGTGGTGAGAATGCATTGAGACATTGGGCGTGCATGTTGTAATGTAGCGACACTTGTAATTGTATTATGTAAGCTGTGTGTTTTGAATTTTCAAAGGAAAAGAGTTTGGAAAACAGTCTTTGTACAATTTGTGAAACTGCAACATATTGTGCTAGGATTCATATTGTCTTTTTCTGTACTGATTCCTGTCGTATTTATAAATGCCTAAATTGGTGACCTAGTTCTGGTTATTCTCAATACAGCCTCAACTCTATTAACATCTTAAGTGAGTGGAGGGCAGAGTTTTGTATCACAATTTTCTTAATCAATCAGGTTCTCAGTAGATCCCTTCTCATCACTGAAGCGATTATTTGAAAAATAAGTTTGTACTGACAAATCATTAAATTATTGTGAATATTGTGTATATCTCAAGAAGCCCCCCCCTAAAAAGATCCTGTAGAGTGCAGTTGGGTGTCAGAGTCTGCCCTGATGAGGAGTTCTGAGTCCTCTAAAGGAAGGTAGTGTCGGGGAGTGGGTGCCTGCATGACACAAGCATGAGAAACAATGAAGGAAGGTGCCATTTCTGAGTGTTAGGATATGTAATGGAAGGTGCTGAACGCATGCAGCGATTGGATGAATGAGAAAGAGTGGGAAGCAGGAGGATAAAGGAGAGGCTGGACTAGGAGTGGAAAGCATGACAGGACCAGGCTCCATCTCATTGTTGAACCACAGTCAACTTTACTTGTTTTAGTTTCTAAAAGAGAGGGTTTGAATACTTTATCAATCATATTTTTCTTTGGCCCCGCCATTCCTGTCCAAAACATGTATCTTCGGTGACGTGATCACAAGTAGATAGATGTAATAACAAAAAGTGATGTTTATGGCCACCAGTAGGCGGAGCTATAAGCATGTGTAAATTTGGGCATATGTATACATTCTGGGTGGAGCCCAAGTGCAACCTATGAAGTTTGGGGTAGATTGGATAATGTATGTGGGAGTTCTTTGTTTTTTATGGCGAGCAATGACCAGTCGTCAAACTTTGAGGTTTCGCCACAGCCACACCTTTTAAGGTTTGAGAAAGCTTTGCAAGATTTTTTATCCCCCATGGCTTAAGAGTAACCTGGCCAAGTTTGAAGCCGTTAGCATTTAGTGTGTAGTAGGAGTTTGATTATATGCAAGGTGTGGAAACAGGCAAAAATGGCGCCAAAACGCATGTTCCACTCAAAATGGCCGATTTCCTGTGGACCTGGCACCATGGCTTTTTTGTGCGTCTGGGCACGATGAAGTCATCAGGGTACGGCAAAATGACCCCATTCGTTAGGTGTCTTTGCTGTTGTATGTAACACCTGGTTGAATAAAAGAACCAGTTATTAATGTAAAATAAATAAAATTCAAATTGTGATGTGGACCAGTTATTCAGAAGATTAGATTCACTCGGGAGAAATGGGTGTGAGTAGGAAAAGACAACAAACAAGAGATCACTTTTGTGTTATATTAAAAATAAGTAAAACATATAATTTATTTCGATATGAATTGATTATCTTCTTCTCGGTTTCTATACAATAATAACACAAGACAAAATTAAAAAAAAACACAAACTATTCCCTCTTTTCCTTTACAAATCCACCTGTCAAGTAAGTATCTAAATTTGATGTCTAATTCTTAGTTTAGTGCTAATTTAGTTATTATTCTAATTGTCTAGTTTAATTCTAATTCTGTATTTTTAATCCTATTTTAGTGTGTTTCTTACTGTCAGGTGGTTTCCTTAACTTATGCCTCTCTCAATCAAAACAATAAACAAAGATAAATAAAAATAGTTACAACAGTAAAAGTAGGCTATACAATCACAATATATCACAAATAAACAAAATCGACTTCTCTGACAGTCTAGGTACAGTGGGGTTTGGCTCGCCACTTCAGTTCAGACTGTAATGTCTGACCAGCTGAACTGAAGAATTTGAATGTTGTCCATAAAGAAGGAGGGGATGATGATGAAAGGGGGTGGGGATGATGATGAGGAGGGTCACAATCAGCGCACACACACAAGCTCCTGGCCTTGGAAGCACAAGCCAGGAAAATAATCAATATGAATCTAAAACACACCTTATAAATTATGTTATGTGATTATAATATATATAATATATAATATAATATGCAGTGCATTATAATATCATTTATATTATTAATATAGAGTAAAAACAAAACACACCTATCTATAATTACAAACTGGATCAGCTGATAGTCAGCTAATTCACCGGCAACAATGCTAACACTGTAGCCGTTAACATTTAAAATTAGCCATTGGTAGCTAAAACACACCTTATAAATTATGTTATCATTGTAATATTATTTTTTATCTTATTAATATTACGGGGAAAAAAAACACCAAAACACACCAATCTATATTTAAATATTTGCAAACTGGATCAGCTGATAGTCAGCTGATTCACTGGCAACAATGCTAACGCTGTAGCCGTTAACGTTTAACATTAGCCGTTGGTAGCTTGCCAACGTTTCTTTTTTTTTTTTCTTAACAGTCACTGAGCTACTATTTTTTCTTTTTAGTTCCAGGGCTACTTTGTGGCGGAGTATTGTTTCACTCACCAAGGGTCTTTGATTTAAAACAGCAGGATTATTACTGTTCCAGGAGGGGTTTCTTCTTCTTTCTTTCTTTTTTATTTTAGCGGCTGTAGCTCAGGAGGAAGAGCAGTCGCCCACCAATCGGAAGGTCGGTGGTTTGACTCTGGCTTCCCCAAGCTACATGTCGAAGCGTCCTTGGGCAAGACACTGAACCCCACGTTGCCTCCCAGTGTATCACTGGGGTATGAATGTGTGTATGAATGATTAGAAAAAAAAGCACGTAGTTAAGTATCATAAGACGTGCTGTATGTATGTGTGTGAGTGGGGTGAATGCGGCATGTAGTGAAGCGCTTTGAGTGGTCAGTTAGACTAGAAAAGCGCTATACAAGTACAAGTCCATTTTCAATTCAATTTTATTTAAATAGCGCCAGATTACAACAATTGTCATCTCAAGTAAATAATATAGTCCAATTCAAGCCAATTGGAATTCAATTCATTGTAATCATAATCCAATTAATTCATATAGAGCCAATTCAAAAAATAATATCCTAGCTAAGGAAACCAACAGATTGCACCGAAACTTGTCTTCAGTCCAATCTCCCGTCCTGAGCATGCCTGTGGCGACTGTGGAAAGGAACGACTCCCTTTTAACAGGAAGAAACCTCTGGCAGAACCAGACTCAGGAAGGGTGGCCATCCGCCTCGACCAGCTGGGGTTTGAGAAGACAGAAAAGAGGGAAAAGAGGAGGGAAAAACACCATAACACCATTCTAAGGATACCTGTTTGAACAGGGAAACACAAGTTAATAACAACAATAATGTCACATGTACATAATATCATTTGAGAAATTAAACAGGGAAAAGAGAGCAAAGTGAGGAAAGGTGTGACAGATGAGGTCCCTCAGCAGTCTAAGCCTATAGCAGCTTTACTATGGGATGTTTCAGGATCACCTGAGTCATCCCTAACTATAAGTTTTATCAAAAAGGAAAGTTTTAAGCCTAATCTTAAAAGTGGAAAGGGTGTCTGCTTCCCGGACATTTACTGGCAGTGCTCCATTGGGAAACTGAAATACACACATTAAAAACAATACAATTATATAACTATATAGTAATTATGGATATGAAAATAGCAATAGATAATGAATAACAATGACAAGAAAAACTAAGTAGTAAAATAGTTAATTAGAAAGCATATTTACACTATGTACATTTGTGTGTGTGTGTGTGTGTGTGTGTGTGTGTGTACATAGTAACATTAGTTATCAATTATTGTCTGTTGAAAATAAACTGTCAGAAGTTGGAGTTATATAGCTTGATAGCCACAGGCCAAAATGATTTCCAGATGCATTCAGTGGTGCACTGTGATGGAATGAGTGTCCTGCTAAATGAGCTCCAGTAATGACCAGCACGACATGTGGCAGGTGGGAAGTGTTGTCCACTTTTGTCCTTAAATTGGACAACGTTCTCCTCTCTGACACCGCTGCCAGGAAGAGTCCAGTTCCAGCCTTACAACGTCACTGGCCTTGCAGCTCAGTTTGCTAAGCCTGTAGGCATCTGCCACCCTCTGCTGCCCCAGCATATAACAGCATAGAGGATAGCACTGATTACCACAGACTCATAACATACATTGCCATGGAGGAAACATAGATGCTATAGATCTGTGAAATGCCATAAGGCCACAAACAAACTACATGCAGTCAATCAACAGTAAAGAAAAAATTAAAAAAAATATTCAAGTGGAAAACATTTTAGATCGATGTCAATCTTCCCAGGAGTGGATACCCCAGCATGTTCATCCCAAGGTCAGAGAAACTGCACAAAACCGAAGAGCTAGATGTCATACTCTACAGATCTTGGTTAGCATTTTAGATGTTAAAGTTTATGATAGTACAATTAAAAAAAGATTGAATAATTATGATTTGTTTGGAATAGTTGCCAGGAGAAAGCTTCCTCTAAAAAAAGAACAAGACAACACTGCTTGGGTTTGCAAAGTTGCATCTGAACAAACTGCAAGGCTTCTGACACAAGAGACTGTCTAGTTCCCCAAAACGTGCCCATAGGTCCTTCATTCCTACAGGCAGATATGGCTTATAATTACATTCAGTAAATATGTGACCTCTTAAAGGTCAGGAGAGGACGTGCATGTGAAAGATGAAAATTATGTCCATGTTGGTATGACTGCATTGCAAAAATATTATTTTTGCCCTATCCATGGTAGTTTTCTTACCCTACCTGAGAGCTGCTACTGTCAACAAGGAAATGATAGAACTGTTTCACTAAAATGTTGTCCTGTGATTGACATAATGTATGTTGTTCTCAATCTGATGTCACAGAAAGGCCCATAGTTAAAAGCACAGTGTTTAGGGGTGCTCGCTGGTTGAGTGGTAAGGAGCATGTCCCATGTTAGCAATGCCCATTCGTACTTTGGGCTGATAATGCCTGAGTCCTGACCGTGCTGATCTTTCCTGTGTCTTCCCCCAGACTATCAGGGACCTCAGAGACTCAGGACACAAACGCAGGGTCTTTTCAGATGCAAAGAGTGTTTATTAATATAACACAGCACAGGCAAGGCAGGGCAGGATCTCCAAGAATAGCAAAGGAACAGGCTGTGGAAACCTAAGCGCTCTCCTCAGTAACTATGGCGGAGGATGAGCGCAGCTATGAAAGTTACAAAGCATAAACCGCTCCAACTCAGGAGGAAAACAGAAATGCTATGAACAATTTAACAAAAAACAAAGACATGCTCCCCTAACGAGGCGGATTTAAACAAAGGATGCACTCGAAAAATAGAGGCACTATGAAACTTGAATTATAAACTTAAAGCTCTATGAAAGGTTGCAACGAAAAATCTCTCCTTAAAACAGAGGAACAAACAAGGCTATGAAACTTACCGTTTTGAATAAATAAACTATGACTATGAATAAGAATAAGAATAAATTACAAAACAAGATGGCTCTACAGGAGGATCGCTTCACTGCAGGCTCGTGGAAACTGTAGCCAAATTATATATCGCCAGCACACAAGGCACCAACAATATATATTTATAGCGGACACACATAGCGTGATGTGATAAAATATAAGGATTTATCCGAAAGTTCTCACTATCTGAATAAACCTTATTTAACCTCGTTTTAGGGCACCACCTTCAATCGAAGGAAAAAGACAGAATCTTACGATTCTGGTATGTTAAATTAATAATCAATTATTAATTAATAACTAATAAATTCCAGTCTCATATAGTCGCTACTCGTGAATTCTCATTTTGTTGGACTCACACGTACGTAAAGAACACATACATAAAAGCCGGTTGATTTTATATATGTATAAATGAACCATTTATTAAAATTACATGACCAAAGACATGAACCTTAAGACAACAGGAGAAATGCTTTGAATATGGATGATTATATAAGAAACACATAGAAACACTGAATTTAAAGGCTAACAACTTGCGTTAGTTTATAATTTTAACAGCAAATTCTCTCGACACCCACCGCATACCGTCTGAAATGTAAGAACAGGGCAGATCTTACGGTTAGGTCAGCTCCGAACCACAGGTAATCGCCAGTGGGTCCCACTGGGTCTCTCTCGGTTCCGCATCTCGCGGCCTTCGTTGTGGTTGACTTTCAGGGACTGGACCAGTCGCTTTCCTGCGCCGGAGAATGGCTTCCTTCTGGTAGCTTGAAGACGAACGGATGGTGTGCCGTAATTCACCGCAAAGAATGATTAAACTGTCCAAGGGTCGAGTTGGTTTTGGTTACTGACCAACTCTGATGAGGTGAACTTAAATTCACCAAAGATTGACAAAAACGTTGCTATAGAGAGGAGACAGGATGACAGACGAACAAAAACGCAAAATGTATCTTTCTACTACATTCTTCCCTTTCTGTCTTTGTTCGGACTTTCTTACATCTCATCTTCCTCTCCTGCCATTTTCATAGACTCTCTGCCAGACTCTTATTCCATCAATTAGAGCTCTCTACTCTTCATCTTCTCTACTGATCTGGACCTTCAATATTCACTTACAATATTCTGTCCATATTCTATTCAAGAACTGTCAATATTCTGTTCAATAACTATGCAATAACTGACTTTTCCTCGCGGTTTCCAGAGTTTGATTCGCGGAGGCATGACGTAGACCTATGCTACACTTTCAGCCAATGGTATGCCTGAAACTGTTGTGACGTCTGCCTGGGCGTATTTTGTAAGGCGACCTGCAAGGAGGTTTGCGTCAAAGGAGTCTCAAAATTCAGATGGATATCTGTAGAGTTACGAAGTATGAATAACGAACCAACCAATGTTATTTTCCTGTGTTAAACACAGAATACAATAAGAAACAGCTGAAGCATTGGTTAACTGTTGCATTATTTCATATAAATGTCACATGTCATATGCAAGTTGTTGACTTAGTTTTGGGTTTGACTATTTAGTACTATGAACCACTCGGGCGCAATGTGGCTACATAAGCTGATTAGTAATTTTCCATAATAATAATATCTTCCGTATCATTCCATGTATGATCATGAAAAGGGGATTAAAATGCAACTTGTGATATCACTGAGAACATGAAATAACTTGTACAAAGATACAAAGCACATTTAATACAGTTTCAAGATTCAGCTAAAAAGTGATTCTGGGTGAGATCCTTTTGAGAGGTCCATGCTGCGTCTGTCTCTGGCTTGAGTCAGAGTCAGGACAAACGGTCACCATTGTTTACTTTGAACCATATAAGGTCGGAAGGGTCCTGTTCTGGTTTTCCCCAATACTCTCCTGAAAGGATCCGTTGTTTGTTCAGCTTAGTTAGCACTAAGCTATTAATGCATTTATCTAAATTTATGGCACAGGTCTGTGGAAAGAGGGGCTGAGAAAACTCCCCCAAAATGCTTTTGTGGGCAAAGGTTGTTGTAAATTTCTCTTCTTTGATGTAGAAATCCCCCATCTGGTATTTCCACACTGACCATCCCCACAAAAGAATGTTGCAGTCATTTAAAATCTCAAGTTTGTATTAAATTCCACACTTGAGTTTGCTACAAAACTATGACTGTGAAACTATGGCTCAAGACAAAGGCTGGTAATGAATCTCGTGACGAAGACAACATACTGGCACAAGACAAGGGAAACGCAGACTATTTGAACACATGAGGGACCAAGGGGAAAAGGTGGAAACACTTGGGAATCAGGGAAGACAATGAGACGCTTGACACGGGAAGAAGGGCAAGATACCTGAAACGAGAAAAGGTCAGTGCTTTTTCAAAATAAAACAGGAAATGACGAGACAAGACATGAAACAGAACGTAAATCGTGACACAGACTCTCTCTCCACTGACCATTAAAGGCAAAAAAAATGTTAATAAAGCACAGCGTTTAGCTGCTCCATCAAACCGCCTCCTTCCTCCTCATGCAGACTTTGTGGCTCACTGACGTGATTGTAATTCATATGTCATATTCATTTGACTTTCGTCTTTGTTAAAAACAAAGGAACTAGTGTCCCTAAGGGCTCCCTGGTCGGGGACAGGGACGTCTGGGTTTCTCTGTTAAAGCTGCTGCCCCTGCGACCCGACCCTCGGATAAGCGGCAGATGATGGATGGATGGATGGATGGATGGATGGATGGATGGATGGATGGATGGATGGATGGATGGATGGATGGATGGATGGATGGATGGATGGATGGATGGATGGAAATAAAGTGTTTTTCAGTCTACGTTTTGATAACTAATGTAATGTTTCCTCATTTAATTTTACCGGCCAACAATAAACATTTTTACAATAAAAAATGAAAATATCTGGTGTGGACTATTTGAATCACTGGGATTGAAATGATTCATAGTATGTCAAATGATGGGGGCCGTTCGGTCTCTGCATGACCAGTGTCAGAGTTTGGTCCGCATTGCCGGCAGTAAGTCGAATACGTTTCCGATGAAGGTTGGACTCCGTCAGGGCTGCCCTTTGTCACCGATTCTGTTCCTAACTTTTATGGACAGAATTTCTAGACGGAGCCAGAGCATTGAGGGTGTCCGATTTGACGAGCTCATAATCGGATCTCTGCTTTTTGCGGATGATGTGGTTCTGTTAGCGTCGTCAGGCCGTGACCTTCAGCTCTCACTGGAACGATTCGCAGCCGAGTGTGAAGCGGCTGGGATGAGAATCAGCGCCTCCAAAGCCAGAAGGCGAAGCTCTCTATTTACTGGTCAATCTACATTCCCATCCTCACCTATGGTCACGAGTTGTGGGTAGTGACCGAAAGAACGAGATCGCGAATACAAGCGGCCGAAATGGGTTTCCTCCGCAGGGTGTCTGTGCTCTCCCTTAGAGATAGGGTGAGAAGCTCAGTCATCCGGGAGGGGCTCGGAGTAGAACCGCTGCTCCTCCGCATTGAGAGGAGTCAGATGAGCTGGCTCGGGCATCTGGTTAGGATGCCCCCTGGACGCCTCCCTGGTGAGGTGTTCCGGGCACGTCCCACTGGGAGGAGACCCAGGGGGAAGACCCAGGACACGTTGGAGAGACTATGTCTCTCGGCTGGCCTGGGAACGCCTCGGGGTCCCCCCGGAAGAGCTGGAGGAAGTGGCCAGGGACAGGGACGTCTGGGTTTCTCTGTTAAAGCTGCTGCCCCCGTGACCCGACCCTCAGATAAGCGGCAGTTGATGGATGGATGGATGGATGGAACTAGTGTGTTTTTCATTCTACGTTTTGATAACTAATGTAATGTTTCCTCATTTAATTTTACCGGCCTACAATAAACATTTTTACAAAAAAAAAAGAAAATATCTGGTGTGGACTATTTGAATCACTAGGATTGAAATGATTCATAGTATGTCAAATCTAATTTAACACTCAACTCTCTGGGTCTGTTTGTGGCGCAGATGTGTAACACTGTTATTGATGAAATTCTGTTTAGGACTAAAGAAGAGAATAAATAAATAAGAGGGAGGAAAAGTTGTCCTGTCAGAAAATATCTTTAAATGTTGTGTCTCATGAAATCCATCATGAAATTTCATTGAAGCTGTTTATCAGTTTCTTCATTACTCGCTTCATCAGCTCAGCACAGTTCTGTGTCCATTTGCTCACAAATCTGTCATGATGACAAGTAAAGGAAGCAAATTTCTACCACTACCATCAGTCATAGAAAGACACTGATTGTTTCTTGGCTCAGCTCTTTGTCATCAACAGAATTTGTCTTCTGTGTTTATGTTCTGTCATAGCAGAACCACCTGCATCACCTGTCTCGGTGTGCCTCCTATGCTATAATTTTTGGTTTCTAAAAAAAAATTGTAATTATGACGCTTATGTCACATCATTTTTAATTACAGAAATAAACAAATGAAGATTTAGACTCAAAACCATTCACTGTTTGGCCTTGGCTCTATGCTTGCAATTAAACCACTGCTGTTTTTATCACTCAAATACTCCCCTCACCAACAGCACTGATTAGGGGCACTAGAGTTATTGATAATTATTTCGACTGACTACCTCCGAATGGCATATTAATTTGTGTTGGATGTTGAGAAAGAGGCGAGGTAATTTGGGGCAGGCACAGTATTTTAATGGTTGTTATTCAGAGGAATTAAAGCAGCAACTGTTTTGTTGAACAGAAAGACAGTTTTTACCCATTTCATTTTTCATTCAAAAAATGCTTTCATTGTTCTGGCATATGTTGTCAGTTAGATCTTCTTGAAAAAAAGCCTCTGGTGCACATAAGGAAATTAGTTTTATATGGCCCAGTTATTTGGAATGAGGTGGTAGTCTTCTGTCGCTGCCTGTATTATTTATTTTTCCATTGCTTTGCTCTTAACTGACGTTGCATCTTCTGTAATTTGATCATTACTTCCAGCAAAAAATAGAGGCTTGAGTTGTATATCCAGTGTTCCCTAACCCTAACCCAATTCACTTTTTAGCTTGCAGCGGGCAAACTGAAAAAATAAATATTAGCCATAATTATGTTTTTTCCTTGCCAAAAAAAATCATGACACTTCTTTTCACTAAACATAATTACTTCCTGTTGTTGGTATGCAAGGATTGGTGGTGTTGTGGTTAGCACCATTGCCACACAGCAAGAGTGTTCCTGGTTCAAATTATAATTGTGTTTAGTTTACATGTTCTCCCTGTGCATGTGTGGGTTCTCTCTTGGATACTGTCCAAAAACATGTAATTTGGATTAATTGACCCAAAAAATTCTATACTGACTCTATATTGACCCTTGGTGTGAGCGTGGCTGGTTGTTTGTCTCTGTGGCCCTGTGATTGAGTGGCGACCTGTCCAGGGCTTCTTGCCCAATGACAGCTGGGATACGCTTCAGCCCCTCTTCGTGGCCCTGAGTTGGGTTTAGAAAATGGATGGATGCAAACTCCCATTTGGCATTTTCTTATCGATAATGTCAGTCACGATGGACTATAAGTATTCTCACCTTGCACAGTACAACCTGCTGCTTGGCTAATGACCCTAGCTGATTCTTTAATTAACTCTTGGTTGGTTGGACACAACAGCAATGTTTAACTTAAGATCATGTAGAAGTCACTATGTAATTAAAACTAGCTTCTAAAACTAGCAACATTTTTGGTATATGGATCTTAGCTTTATGTGGGGATGGGAGTTAGCTTAAGATCTTTTTTGTAGCTGCATTTTGGCATCATTAATGTCTCTGTCTTACTGTGCTGTTTGGCATGTGATCATTTAAAAAAAAAAAAAATGTAATGGTAATAGGCTATAAAGTACTTGATATCACATAGTGAGAAGCAACACAATTATTTTTACAGTTATTATTATTATACAATTATTATACAATTATACAATTATTATACAATTATTATTACAGTTATTCACAATGTTGGTGGAAGACCTGCCCAATTATAAGTTTTGACATCAATGACTGTCAAGTGTTCTGCATCTGCCCATCACTGTCATCCAGTTCAGTTCCATCCAGTTGTTTTGGCACAAGGAATTCATAAGCTCTGAGGTTTTTTTCTTCTTATGTAAAGTCTATATGTGGATGAAAGCAGTTTTACATGTGAGGGATGGGAGTTTTGCTGTTGCCCAGGACCCAGATGGGAATTAGTGCAACTCCCACGAGCCCCAAATGTTCTTGCGTCCTGCTGTTATGAAAGTCTGTACCTCTACACTCTCCTGCCGTGAGCCTGGCTTACTGCATGACCCCAGCCATCGAAGTGATTCTGCTTTCTTAGGAGCGCAGCACACAGGCTGCGGAGTTTATCACCACAAAGTATGATCCCTTGAACATTTGCATTCCACGGGCACACAATGCACAAACCAAAACAATGTCTCAAGTATTTACATAGGGGCCAAGAGAAAAGAAATGCAGATTCTTACTATTGTAGCACTGACCAAGCAAAATGTAACACAGAGAAGGAAAAGTAGTCCAGTTATTTGCATTGCCTCTAGCTTTTTTTTTTCGTTTTCTCTGAAATGAATAAGGCTGTTGCTGTCTTGGCAGAAAATCACTGACAGATGTTTTCTTTGTTGTTACTCTCAATAATGGAGAGTGTATATAGTAGAGGATATTGATTCTCATCGCCTGTTACATTTCTTTCATATAACAGCTTGATGGGCCTCTTTTACATATCTTAAGTGGATCTGTGAGAGCTTCCACCTCTCAGTGCATTATCTCCCTCTTTGCTCACAGCTGATATCAGCGCCAATTTGCTCAGCCTCTTTGGCATGCCTCTAAAAAGTGCATGATGGTAAAGAGTGGGTCCCTCATCTGTCACAAGTATAGTTCTTATCTATGAATACAAAGAGATGGCTGAGTTATTTTTAATGACAGTCAGTTGCATTTGCCAGCATAGGATAACAAGTGCTTGGGTCTAAGATGGGCTATAATAATCTTTGTTTCTTGCTGAGGAGAAGAGAAGATAGTTAGGGAAAGAGAACATGTTTATTTGTGCAGTTCATCCTGGCATCAAGGTATGAATGGTTGTGAAACTGCCTGAGGAGAGACTATGCTGCATTGTAGGTGCTGGGAAGGTGATACCTGAGACCACCTCCTCTGTTCAAAGATGGTTTCTCCAGTTTAACATAGATAGCTTCCTTGACTCCTCTATGAAACCATCTGCCTTCTCTGTCCAGAATGTGGACTTTACTGTCCTCCAAAGAGTGTCCCTTTTCCTTGAGATGTAGGTGCACTGTTGAGTCTTGACCTGAGGAGGTGGCTCTCCTATGTTGTGCCATGTGCTTGCAGAGCTGTTGTTTGTTCTCTCCTATATAGAGGTTCACACACTCTTCGCTGCACTGCACTGCATACACAGCACCACTCAGTTTGTGTTTGGGTGTTTTGTCGTTTGGGTGAACCAATCTCTGTCTGAGGGTGTTCTTGGGTTTGAGGTGCACAGGAATGTCATGTTTGGAGAAGATCTCAGTTTCTCTGAGACTGAGTGAATTAGTCCATTTGTCTTTGCTGATTTGTTATGACGTCAATTTTCGCATAACTAGATTTTCCGCCATCTTGGATTTTGTTGAAAACCTTAAAAAATTTTCTTCAGTCACACATTTTGACCGATTTTCATGAAAATTGTCAGAGTATCTTTGGACCAATCCTCAAAAAAACTAGGAGACGGATTTTTCAATTTCAACTTTGTTCACCCACTACAACCAATCAAATTTGGCGGTGACTACGCCAAACAGGAAGTGAGGCCATATCTCAGCAACCGTATAGTATTGTGACATCAAACTCATAACACAGACTCATGACTCCTTCTTTAAGAGGCCCAAGAATGTTGGTGACCTTTGACCTTTAGGGTGTGCTATATTTAGCAAAAATGCATTTTTGCTCATATCTTTGGACCTGTTTGTTCAAAATGAGGTACCGTTGGAATCCCTGGATAGAGACGAGGTCAAAGCACCCTATGACGTCATCCGCGCCATCTTGGATTGTCCGCCATTTTGAATTATATCAAAAACTTTGATAAGTCTTGCTGCAGCATTTTAAGTCAGGTGGAGATGATGGGGGAAGCAGGGGCAGGATACTACAGTATAATGAATTACAGTCATCAAGTGAGAATACGCAAATGTGTACATAACTCTTTCTAAATAAGCAGTTGAAAGAAAAGACCAGATTTTTCTAGATTGTCTTAAGTTGGAAAAAACAAGACTGAATAACATGTTATAATCAACAGTATCAAAGTGGAAGTGGAATGTAAAATAACTAAAATCCTGTGTCGTCTATCTGCAGTCAGCGGTATGTCACTTATCATCCTAACAACAGCTGTCTTTGTTCTGTTTTAAAACAGTCTTGAAAAGATAAAGGGGAACTATTGAGAACAGCATTAATTACCTTAGACAGAACTTTGAGATTGTGGTTGTTGTTATTCAATTCTAACATTGCTGTGGATACATTTAGAGTTCATGGACCATGCTGCCAATTTATGAAACATTTTATAACTTTATGTGACTTTTTATATGAACGCTCCTAGCTTTTCAGAAAGCTTAATAAACTTTTGACGCTGAACTTAGAGAGTTAATTCCTACTTTGGAGCTGCCCTGGTAACTGATATTTAGAGGAGAAAAGCAGCAGATATTTCTCACAAAGCGGCCGGATACAGGCCCATGGCTATGAACAGGCTGATTGTTGACGGACGTCTGGGGCTGATAAGATTGCTAGACATAAAAAGGGCTGACTGGTGGTGGGAGACCACAATGGCATGCTGGGTATTTCTAGTGATTAGCATTTTTAGGTGAAGATGAATAGCTGTTGACACCAGCAAAAAAAGCTGCTGACCTTTGTGTAACCCTGGTCCCATGTAATTAAAATAGATCTGGAGTGGTTAATGCAATGAAACTGGGCCTGGGCTCGTTGTAGGGAAATACAACTGTGTTCTATAGTTTACTTTGAAAATGTATACTTTCAATAATATTGCCTATTTTTGTAATGACCACCACAACTGCACTTTTTATGCAAAAATATTCACAAATATTTATTTACAATATGTAAAAAGTTGTGTCTTGGTGTAAAAAACAAAACAAAACACAGGCTTATTCAATGGTAGGAAAGAAAAGATTTTCAAAATAAACTTACAAGCAAATAAACACTTTTACTTTCCCAAAAGCAAATCTATCTTGAAACTTGTCTCAAATGAAAAGAAGAAAAACCCAACCTGTTGCAGGCCTGTTCGTTGCTTGGGTGCGATGGGCCTGAAAACTAGATTGGCCTTTCAAAATCTTTTCACTCAGGACTGAGCGTAAAATAAAAGCATGTGCATGAAATGACAGTACTCAGGAGTCCAGCGTTAGGTTAGTAAGGGCAGAAGGGAATGAGGGATATTAATCTCACTACAGCAATGGAAATGACAGTCACAAAGGAAGAAAACACAGCTGGGCTGGGCTGGGCTGGGCTGGGCTGGGCTGGGCTGGGCTGGGCTGGGCTGGGCTGGGCTGGGCTGGGCTGGGCTGGGCTGGGCTGGGCAAAAGCTTCGATATGTCGCTAATCACGTTACACATCCAGTCTCTTCACTATAACAGTTAGCTATAGCACACAATACTGTCACACCGTAATGAAGTGCGGGCCCCGGTGCGGTCACAGAGTCAGGAGGACAAGAACTCTTAGTTCAAACAAAAGTTTATTAGTTAACAGAAAATCTCACACAGAGGAAAAACCTGGCCTGGTGAGCAGGGAAGTCGGCCTGCAGAACCGGAACAAAAAACCAAGGTAATCCAAGAACTGAAAATAATCCACAAAACATCAAGGGTCAGGATCCAGGTCGTGAACCAAACAGGCATAACAAATACATTAACACACGAGCAAAGAAAGGCGGAGAAGACCAGGTATTTAAACTAACGGGGCAATCAAGGGAAGATGGAACACAGGTGAGTTACGAACCAGGTGTGACAGTACCCCCCCTCCGACGACCGCCTTTAGGCGGCCCACCAGGCTTGTTAGGGTGGGTTCTGTAGAAGTCGGTGATGAGGGCATGGTCCAGAATAAACCGACGTGGAACCCAAGAACGCTCCTCCGGCCCATAACCGAGAACAGTCAACCAAATACTGGAAACCCCTGCCACGACGTCTGACATTCAGAATCCGATTAACTGAGAAAGCAGGATGGCCATCCACGACCAGGGGGGGAGGAGGAGGTTCAGCTGGAGGACCAAGTGCACAAGAGGTGACTGGCTTTAAGAGGGACACATGAAACGTGGGGTGTACCTTAAGGGAGTCTGGGAGCTTAAGGCGCACAGCCGAGGGATTAATGATTCTGACCACTGGAAAAGGACCAATGAAACGAGGGGCCAGCTTACGGGAATCTACCTGCAAAGGCAGGTCCCTGGTGGATAACCACACCATCTGCCCAGGCTGATAATCAGGAGCGGGCGAACGCCGACGGTCCGCCAACAGTCGGTTCCGGGCAGCGGACCTAACTAAAGCAGCCCGAGCCTCCAGCCACACTCTGCGAACTCGTCGCAAGTGTTCCTGAACAGAAGGGACGGACACATCATCCTCCTGGGAAGGGAACAAAGGGGGTTGAAAACCATACATTACCATGAATGGCGACATACCAGTAGCAGATGTGGAGAGACTGTTATGAGCATACTCCACCCACGGTAGCTGAACACTCCAGGAGGATGGGTTACGTGCACACACACATCTTAAAGCGGCCTCCAGGTCCTGGTTGGCCCGTTCTGTCTGGCCGTTCGACTGAGGATGGTACCCAGACGATAGACTAACCCTCGCCCCCAATGCGCCACAGAATGCTCGCCAAACCTGGGAAGCAAACTGGGGTCCCCGATCAGAAACGATGTCCATGGGGATACCATGGAGACGAAAAACATGATGAACCAAGAGCTCAGCAGTCTCCAGAGCAGAAGGGAGCTTCGACAGTGGTACAAAATGCACAGCCTTAGAAAAACGATCGACAATAGTAAGGATGACAGAGTTACCTGCAGAAGGAGGCAGACCAGAGACAAAATCCACCGCGATGTGAGACCACGGCCTTGAGGGAATGGGGAGAGGGTTCAGCAAGCCAGCGGGCCGTTGGTGCGAGGCCTTCCCTCGGGCACAGACAGAGCACGCTGCCACAAACTGATTGGTGTCACGGACCAGCGTGGGCCACCAGAACCGCTGTCGAATGAGCTCAAGTGTGCGTGCAGCCCCAGGATGGCAGGCCAATCTGGAGGAGTGCCCCCACTGCAGCACCTGAGACCTAACGTTCTCGGGAACGAACAAAGAGTTAGGTGGTCCGATCTCTGGACGGGGACAACGGGAAAGGGCCCTCTTAACCTGCTGCTCAACCTCCCAATGGACCGCTCCCACAAAACAGCTTGGAGGGAGCACAGGCTCAGAAGGATCAGTCAATGGTTGTCTCTCTGTCTGACGGGAAAGGGCATCAGGCTTTAAATTACGGGAACCAGGTCTATAAGAGAGTGTAAAATTAAATCTGCCTAAAAAAAGTGCCCATCTGGCCTGTCGAGAATTCAGCCGTTTGGCTTGCTGAAGGTAGGCCAAGTTCTTATGGTCCGTCCAAACCACAAATGGAATTTCTGCTCCCTCCAGCCAGTGTCTCCACTCCTCTAATGCCAGAACGACTGCTAAAAGCTCCCGGTTACCCACGTCATAGTTGCGCTCAGCCGGAGACAGCCGGCGAGAAAAATACGCACACGGATGCAACTTCTGTTGTGAGACCTGCGAAAGCACGGCTCCCACACCACTGTCAGAGGCATCCACCTCCACTACGAACTGCTTAGAGGCATCAGGGTGGATGAGAACAGGCGCAGAGGAAAACAGCTCTTTAAGTCTTGAGAATGCCTTTGCAGCTTCAGAGGTCCTGGTAAAAGGGCTGGAGGTGGAGGTAAGTTGGGTGAGTGGTGCAGCCACCTTACTAAAATTCCTAATAAAGCGCCGGTAAAAATTAGCAAAACCAAGGAAACGCTGAAGTTACTTGCGGTTCTCAGGTGCGGGCCACTCAACCACCGCCCTTACCTTGGCTGGATCAGAGCGAATCTGACCTCTTTCAATGAAAAAGCCCAAAAAAGAGACTTACTGGACATGAAACTCGCATTTCTCAGCCTTGACAAATAATCTGTTCTCAAGCAATCTTTGGAGAACTAATCTGACATGCTTGCTATGTTCCTCCAGTGTGCTAGAAAAAACTAAAATGTCGTCCAGATAAACAAAAACAAAACGGTTGAGCATGTCACGGAGTACATCATTAACTAAGGATTGAAAAACTGCCGGTGCATTAGTTAACCCAAAAGGCATGACCAAGTACTCAAAATGGCCAAGAGGTGTGTTGAACGCCGTTTTCCACTCATCCCCCTCACGAATACGGACAAGATGGTATGCATTCCGAAGATCTAGTTTGGAGAAGACAGTGGCTTGATGAAGGGAGTGAAAAGCTGAATCCAATAGTGGCAGGGGATATTTATTTTTGACAGTGATAGCGTTCAGACCACGATAGTCAATGCAGGGGCGCAAGGTCTTGTCTTTCTTAGACACAAAAAAACCCCCAGCACCTACAGGGGAGGAAGAGGGGCGAATGATACCTGCTGCCAATGACTCCTGTATGTACCTCTCCATAGTCTCTCTCTCGGGACGGGAGAGGTTGTAAAGGCGGCTGGAGGGGAGAGGGGACCCAGGCAGTAAGTCTATGTGGCAGTCATAGGGACGGTGTGGTGGGAGAGAGAGAGCTTGATGTTTGCTAAATACCTCAGCCAAGTTATGATAACAAGGAGGAACCCCAGAAAGATCAGGAGAGACGGAAGGAACTATGGCAGGAGGACTCAAGGCTGGAACAGCAGATCTAAGACAATTATTGTGGCATGCTACACTCCAGCGAATGATTGTGCTCTGTGTCCAGTCAATGTTGGGATTGTGCAGTCTAAGCCAGGGGAGACCTAAAACCACAGGAGTATGAGGAGCAGGCATAACAAAAAAACTGATAAGCTCATGGTGGTTACCAGAGATAAGTAAAGATAAAGGAACAGTCTGGTGAGAAATTACAGACAACAACCTACCGTCTAGAGCATTTACCTTACGAGGTGCTGTAAGTGACACAACAGGAATATTATGTAGTTTAACAAAATCTGCGGAAATAAAATTCTCATCTGCCCCAGAATCCACAAACGGATCTATAGCCACCTCCTTAGAGTCACAAAATAAAAAAGGCAGACAACCGAGTACATGTGGAAGGAAAACAACTTGAATCTTGGCTCACCTGGGTCCCCCCCTCCTCAGGTGAGCCTAGGCTTTTGGCAGATTGGGGCAGTTCTCTCGAACGTGGCCGGGTTGGCCGCAATAAAAACAAAGCCTCGCTTGAAGTCTCCGTTGACGCTCCGTCGGAGTCAATCTGGCCCGTCCAAGCTGCATGGGTTCAGGAGGGGGCAGGACAACAGGAGTATGAGCACCTGCTGGAGTGGACACCTCCACCTGTTGGCCAGAGGCAGAGCCAAACAACGGGGTACAGGCGGAAGCGATGCAGCTCCGGTCACGCTCCCGGCGTCTCTCTCGCACGCGGTTGTCCAACCGCCTCGCAAGGTCTATTAAATCGGCCAAGGATTCTGACTCATCCCGAGCCGCCAGCTCATCCCTCAAATTGTCATTCAGGGAGCGAAGAAATATTCCCATCAACGCAGCATTATCCCAGCCGCTCTCCGTCGCCAGTGTGGAGAACTCAATAGCGTGGTCGGCTACTGACCTGGAGCCTTGGCGCAGTGAGAGCAGTCGGTTGCCCGCCTCTTTACCACGAACAGGATGGTCGAAGACCCCTCTCATCTCCGCCATGAACCGCCGGTAGGAGGAGCAGAGCTGGGGGTTGCCCTCCCACGTAGCCAGCGCCCACTGTGCAGCCCGTCCGGAGAGGAGGCTGGTGATATACGCCACCTTGGCGCGGTCCTCCCGGTACATCCGAGGCTGCAACTCAAACACCAGAGCGCACTGGAGGAGGAAACGTCCACAGGCTCCCACGTCCCCGCCATAACGCTCCGGCGTCGGGAGATGGGGCTCAGGAAGAGGGGGCGTTGATGGCAGAACAGCGACAGGTGGCGGATAAGCAGCACACAGTTCCAGTCTCTGAGAGAGGGAGGCGACGCTAGAAGTCAAGGACCCCAACGCCTCCATAATGTCCTTGAGGTCCTGGGCATGCTGTCCCAATAAAGAGCCCTGGGCGGTCAGCGCCTGGTGAACCGACTCTGGATCCGCGGGGTCCATTTGGCTCGTGTGTTCTGTCACACTGTAATGAAGTGCGGGCCCCGGTGCGGTCACAGAGTCAGGAGGACAAGAATTCTTAGTTCAAACAAAAGTTTATTAGTTAACAGAAAATCTCACACAGAGGAAAAACCAAGGTAAGGTAATCCAAGAACTGAAAATAATCCACAAAACATCAAGGGTCAGGATCCAGGTCGTGAACCAAACAGGCATAACAAATACATTAACACACGAGCAAAGAAAGGCGGAGAAGACCAGGTATTTAAACTAACGGGGCAATCAAGGGAAGATGGAACACAGGTGAGTTACGAACCAGGTGTGACACAATACAGGCATACACAATCATATTCACCTCTTGCAGGTTACACCAAAGTTTAAATCAGGACCACGAGTAATCGACCTTGACGACAAAACTTTAAATGCTTCCCACTCTACCATGCCTCCTCAGTTAACTCTCTGTTCGTTAGCGTCTGTCTCTTTCTCTCTGCGTGCTTAATACTTCCTGCAATAACTTGTGCCACTAGTCCCACCCCTCACCTGGTGACGTTACTGATAGGTTACACATATAAACACAACTTCTCCTTTTCTCTCTCAGATGAACTCAAAGACTTTTATATGAACTTATCTTTTAACTGTAAATTTTCTTATTTATTACACTGTACATATTATATTTATGCCTCTTAACCAGCACATTTTAAAACCATTTTTAAGTATCAGTAACTCTTATTTATGAACTTTTGTTTTTATACAGCCAGTTATTACATTGTCAATTATCTTTTAAGCTCTGTAACTTATATTAATTTGGTACAGGGCTACATTTCTTAGAAACAAAAGGCAATGGGTGAGTGGAAAATAGGCTACTTATGGCTTTGTCTCTGATGAGGCAGAGAGAGGAGTGCAGAGCTCCACTGTTGAGGACTTAATTTTTCAATATTCATGAAAGCACAAGCTTCAGGGATGACCCTGACTCAGAGCTAGGACAGTTCTTTCAAACCCGCAGTTCATTATTTTCTCATCTGCTTTACAGATAAGACCCTTGGGCCTGAGAGGGAAGAAAAGCTGAAGATAAATGGAGATGATACATGAACATCGGTGTGGCTATGTTATATCTGAATGTCCATTTAGGAAATTAAAAACAATACTGATGGTAATACTTTAGTACCAGGTGACCAAAAAAATTATGATTTTTCATTATCTGCCCAGGAAGCAGGAGCACAGTGTTTATGTGTGAAAACACACCTGTCTTCCAAGCTGGAACTGAAAAGAAGGGAGAAAATTAAATTGTTGTAATGGATGTGATGTTTGGTTGACAATGTTTTCCACTGACAGGAAACAGAAAATCAAAACTTATAGGATGAAATTTAGATGTGTGACTGAGCATCCAGAAACAATATCCTCTTTTTTCCTCTTATATTCAAGTCTAATATCACAGGTATATGACACCAGATGAATTGAAAATGAAAGAGAACATAAGAAAATATCAACTAAATATACATTTTGTGCTTGTGAAATATATGTCTTGGTGTCTGTAATCACTGCTAACTCAAAAACTTAAAAAACACAACTGTGGCATTTTGTCTGGATTTGTGTAAAAATGCCTCATTCTCACATTCTTATATCTCTTCATTAACCAATGTTTTGGATCTCAGGAAAGCTTCAGTTTTTCCCGTATTAACCCCTTTAGCAAAGAAAATACTGGACCTTTATGAAAGAAAGGAAATAATTCCTTTCTATAATTCCTAGAGGAAGCAACTTTCAAGGCAATGCTGATCTCTGATGATCTTTATCTAGTTGTACTGACAGAGGAGGACAGAAGGGTGACTGAGAGCAGCCTGTGACAACAGTCAGTGGGTTTACATGATGAGATTAACTCGATTATAGCTATAGTTGGGTTATGCTCCTTATCTGAGCAAGGGTAATTATCCTTGGATATAAGGCGGTGAATGAATCCAATCACTGGCACAAAGCATGTCATACTCCAGTATGATAGGTGGCGCTGTACCCATCTTAACTATCGCTAATAGAGCCACCAACAACAACAACAACAACAAAACTAAGGCATTCGAGAAAGATGGCGAACGAAGAGTAAGATGAAGCTACGTCCCTCTACATTTAGTTTGTGATGAACATGGTTATGGTACAAACACGATGCACAACGGCGCATTCTCCATCGCGTTGTTTATTTCTTTCCGATGGCGACAACAACAACAGTAATATCGTCTCATTCGACTTCCGCGTGATGATCCCGGGAAAAATGCGCAGAACGCTCAATCTGATCCACTGCCATTAACATGAACGTTTAGTTCTCTTTCCAGTTATCAGCACCTCATTAGAATTCTTAGTGAGCGATGCTCCTCTATTTTTTTGTATTTTTTGGGCCAAAATGTTGTTGGCCTGTAGATTATTACAACCTTTCACAAATGTTACAGCAGCTGAGTGTCTGCATTTCCTTCATAGGCCCAGTAATTTGGTTGGTGTTGACAAAAGTGGAGAAAACAGAGACTAGTAAGATGAATAATGAAGTACAAGCAAGTACTGATAAAGTTTATGGGTCAGCACCAACTCTTATAATGGGGTCATACGTAGAAAATTACAGGTGAGCTATAAATCAAGACTCAGAAATCTCAATACTTTTTATTAATCTACAAAAGTCACCACAGGTTGAATGCACAATAACAACACAGCTAGTTTTCTAAACTAGCCGTGTAGCCTCTAAACTAGCTGAGATTAACTCATGTCACTCCTGACCCATCAGGCAACAAAAACAAGTGAAGATGTTAGCTAAAATTCTGACGTTCAAGGCAGGTGACATTAAAATGTATCTCCAAAAGATTTTTTCCCCCTTATGGGGCCTGTTCCTTTGGCCTGTAATTTAATATTACAGATAGTGAATATGATAAATGTGATAATCTTTATACTGTACATGCTGTCTGAGACAGCCTGTCTCTTATCCAAGAGCAAGTTTGTGTGCTTTTAATCATTTGTAAAACTTATTAGCATGAAATGTCTGCTCATTTTATCAAACACTATAATGTTTTTCCTTCACATGGAGGAAGGAGGATCAAGAGGAGAAGGAACAGGAGGAGAAAGAACAGGTTTCCACTCAAAATATTCAAACCAGATGTCTACGTCAAGTCCTGGCTTCAAAGTCATTGCTTAGAAAGCAAGAAAGCAAGAACCCGAAAAAGCATTGAAAAAAAACATGAATACGATAATCTTTGGAAACTGTTATGAGACACTGAGAAACTAAAAACAGAGGAAAAGTAATGTAAAATGCTGAAGTTGTAAATTCTGTTGTAAAATACATGAATTACAACCTCCCAAAATATAGCATGTTTTGTCTGTAGAAGTTCAGCAAAAACATGCGTCAGAGACTATGTTACTTTATCTTGGCCCAGCTTTCGCAGTACGTTTGCCACATGTGGTTCACTTTATGTCCACATTTCTCAGCTGTTAGTTCACTGTTTATTTTGACCAATATGTGTATTGGTGTCTTTATACATTGAGATTACCCTAGACTCCCTGAATCTTATTACAGTATTATAAACTGTTGATGTTTACAGACCTAATTATTTGATTAATTCCATTGGAGAATATTTATTTTAGAACTGGTTAATGATTCCCTGACTGGGTTTGATACAAAATGTTGAGCCAAGAGTCATGGTCCTTGGTTGGAAAGACTAAGCCTTTGGTGGATGTTCCTTTAATGCCCAATCCTGACACCCTTACCTTTCACCAATAAATCTGATCATTGTAGAATCTTCCAGAATGGTGTCACTTGTATAGTGTGTAAAAAAATTGTAAGTTTGCCCCATCCTCCCTTGTTTTTCAAATTTTTATTCTTTAAGTGTCTAGCTGGGCTTAAAAGCGAGAATTGTTCATGTTTTCTATATATAGTCAAATTGCTCTTTTCCTTTCCTTGCTTGTGTCTATTAAATACAGGTTCAAATAATGTTTTCATTTTCTGGTAATGTGACTTCAAAATCATTTAGAATTTTCTTAATAGTACAGCACACTATGTGAACTTTAATTGTTCATTGTTTTGGTTTTTCAGTCCTACATCTCAATTGTTCTTGTTCAGCATAGTTGCCCTCAAGCAGTAACAATAAAAAATAAACAAACAAAAAAAAGAACAGCAAC
Organism: Leuresthes tenuis; assembly: GCF_036924035.1. NCBI lineage: Eukaryota > Metazoa > Chordata > Actinopteri > Atheriniformes > Atherinopsidae > Leuresthes > Leuresthes tenuis. The sequence continues at coordinate 30,083,143 of NW_027325357.1, forward strand.
CCGACCAATCTTCTATATACACTCTATGCTTCCTGCTGAGCGCCGCACAGCAGACAAAGATGGCAACTAGCTGGTCAACATCCTGGGTAGGGTCACAAGGTGGATGAAGACTACATCAGCTGACGCTGACGAAAGGCAGCTACACACTGCAATTATACCCTAAGTATATGTTCACTGCAAGCCACACTGTGGCACAGGCATCTGATGAACTTGGCTATATCATGTTTGATGTGTTCAGATTGTGTACAGACTGACACAATGATGATACCTGTTCAAGTGTAGCATCTGTGGCTGTGAAAAGGAATTAGTGAAAAGATTTTATGAGCTGACAGACTGAAAAATTACTTTGAGCGGTTCCTCCTGTGTACTATGATGTGTATGACTTTGGTCACTTCTTTGTTATTCTTGTTATTCTCTCTTTAATTCTAAACCATTCAGGTCTGTTTTGGTTTTGACCAAAATGCATGAGCATCACATTGATTAGGATCGGCTCCCATCTACTTGAATGCTCTTGCAAAGGCTTATGTCACAACTCGGTCCCTCCGTTCGTCCCAGGATTGTCGTCTAGCAGTGCCTATACCACGCCTAAGACAATCCAAACTCTTTTCATGTGTCGTCCCACGATGGTGGAATGACCTACCGAGCGCAACCAGAACAGGGGCGTCCCTGTCTATCTTCAAGAAGCTCTTGAAAACCCAGCTCTTCAGAGAGCATCTCCTATCCTAACACTTACCTTGCACTTACCTACCCCCTCTATCTCTGCACTTTATCTTTCTGCACTTCTTTCTATGCCTACACCCTATCTCTACTCTGTCACCTCTGACATAGTCAGACTAGTGGGTTCCTTCTATGTAGTTTATTGTTAGCTTTATATAGCTTGTTAAATCTTCATTTGTAAGTCGCTTTGGATAAAAGCGTCTGCTAAATACATAAACATAACAAACATAACATATCATTCCATCCAGTTTGGATTTGTTGGTTAGTTGACGAAGGTCAAAACAAGACTCAGGAATCTTTCTGTGGCTACCTTTGGTCACAAGACAATGTGACAATGGTGATCCTTGAAGCTCTCTCACTGTCTAATGTAGCACTACTGTTTTTAGCTATGATCAAATATATTAACATGATTGCTTGTATTGGTAATTTTTCTTCTGAGACAGCTGAGAATCACGCAGTGTATACTGGAATTTAGAGAACATCAACCAGGCATGATCACAGTTATGAACATGCCGAATAAACAGTCACATGCATATCTTTGGACTGCGGGGAGAAATTGCTGGCACAGGGAGATTATGAAACCTCCACATGTAAAGGCCCACCCAAGGCCCAAAAAAATCAAGCCCAGAATATTTTACAATTACAAAATTGAAGCTAAAAGCTGAGTGACTATAAGACTGTAAGATATAAAACTTGTCACTGAGCCAGAAACATGATTCTAAAGCTATGCTTATATTGCTCCTTCCTAAGTTATGTATTTACAGAATGCTGTATATAATTTGTGAATTTTCAGACTTTCTTCTCAATCACATATGGCCCCGTAAACTTAGCTTGAAGGCTCACTTTGATAAGAGTGCTACTGAACGCAGCTTTAAACCTGGAGACTCTGTGTTGGTTTTTCTTCCAATTCCTGGTTCAGTGCTTCAAGCTAAGTTTACGGGGCCATATGTGATTGAGAAGAAAGTAAGTGAAACCGATTATGCTATTCGTACTCCTGATAGGAGATGAAAGACTCGTGTATGTCATGTGAACATGCTTAAGCCTTATGTTGCCAGGTTCAGTGAAACGGTTCTCTCTCCTCTACCTAAGGTGTTACCTGTAGCCTTAACAGCAGTGCTGCCATGCTATTCTCCTCAGGATGATGAGCTAGTGATGCAGGATGCTCCTGTTCTGTGTGCACAGCTGCCGAATTCGCAAGTGTTGGGTGATTTGGATAATTACTTGTGTCATCTTTCAGGGACAGATAAGAATGACATTCTCCATTTAATTGAAAGTCATCCTACACTGTTCTCAGATGTACCAACCCGAACCACCGTGTTACATCATGACATTGATGTTGGTGACTGTCCTCCTATTAAGCAGCATGCATATCGTGTGAATCCCACAAAACGAGCTCAAATGCAAAAGGAGGTTAAGTATTTGCAACAGCATGGCCTGGCTGTTTCCAGCTCTAGTGCCTGGAGCTCACCATGTTTACTAGTGCCAAAAGCTGATGGAACACCACGCTTTTGTACTGATTTTAGGAGACCAAATGCTGTAACTAAACCAGATTCTTTTCCTCTTCCTCGTGTGGAGGATTGCATAGATAGAGTTGGAGCTGCTCGCTACGTCACCAAGCTGGACTTGCTAAAGGGCTACTGGCAGGTACCTTTAACACCATGTGCATCAGAGATCTCTGCATTTGTGACACCAGACAGTTTTATGCAGTACACAGTCATGGCATTTGGTACGCGCAATGCCCCTGCCACTTTTCAGCGCCTTATGCAAATGGTGCTGTCTGGGGTGGACAATTGTGAGGCCTACCTTGATGACTTGGTAATCTATTCTGATGACTGGCAGTCCCATGTGAACACTTTGTCTGTTGTGTTTCAGTGTTTGCGATATGCTTCCCTCACACTGAATCTGACAAAATGTGAGTTTGCCAAGGCCACCATCACTTATCTTGGAAAAAGGGTTGGTCAGGGTCAAGTGAGGCCAGTGGATGCCAAAATAACAGCCATCGCTGAGTTCCCTGCTCCCACCACTAAACGAGAACTGCGTCGTTTTCTTGGGCTAGCTGGTTACTACCGAGGTTTCTGCCGTAACTTTGCTGCCATTGTGTCTCCTTTGACTGACCTCCTGAGCCCCACCAAGGATTTGTTGTGGGACACCAAGTGTGAGCTGGCTTTTCAGTCTGCGAAAGCTCTTCTGAGCTCTTCTCCAGTGTTGTTGGCTCCTAATTTTGCTCTGCCGTTTAAGTTGGAGGTTGATGCAAGTGGGACTGGTGCTGGTGCTGTACTGCTGCAAGAGGATTCTTCGAGTATCGATCATCCTGTTTGTTATTTCTCCAAGAAGTTCTCCGCAGCCCAAAGTAGGTATAGCACCATTGAAAAAGAGGCTTTAGCCATGCTGTGGGCCCTCCAACATTTTGAAGCCTATGTTGGCTCAACACCACAGCCGGTGTTGGTTTTCACCGATCACAACCCTCTAGTCTTCCTAAACCGCATGTATAATAATAACCAACGGCTCATGCGGTGGGCTCTAATGGCTCAGAATTTTAATATCGAGATTCGGCACAAGAAGGGGTGTGATAATGTTGTGGCCGATGCCCTCTCACGTGTCACCTAACATGTCAATGCTGACAGCATGACTGTCATCTTAAGGGAGGGGGTGTTACAGGTCACTGTATATTTTTGTTGCCATCCTTTGTATGTGTCTGCCATGTCTCTATGTTTAAGGTGCAGTTCCCTGAGAGATGATTGAGGGCACCTGCATGAGGCTGAGGGCGCGGCTTATATAAGCGGATCTTTCCTCCGCCCCTTCTCTCTCAACTCCCTGACACAAGATCCCATCCTTTGTTTGTGTTGCACTTCTTTTTTGTTGTAAATAAATGTTATTCTTTTCCATCATACTCAGTATGGTTTTCCTTATTATGTTGTGACTTTGAGCTGGTCGTAACATAATGGGGGCTCATCCAAAGTTTAGTTTGGAGTAGGTGAGTAAGTGCTTTGTTTCCCTAGACCCACGTTTTCCTTTTTTTTTTTTTTGGGTTTGTTAGGAGGTCCATGCTTGTGTTGCCACATGAGGTAGGGTTTTTTTCTCTCTGAGAGTTTGCCTGGTTAAGTCAGCCGGCGGGTGTTGGTGTGACCATCACCACTTTGTTGTTTTTGAGCGGTAACCCTGGGGTGGCCCCTGGCGTGCCCAGGAAAGCCGACAAAGACTAGTTGAGTCCTAGTACGTTAGGTAAACAGTCTTAGATAGAGAGGGAACCAGGTAAACTCTAGAATAGGTTAGTTAAGACAACCTCTAAGCTATTGATAGCATGTGGTGGCATGTGCTTGCCTTTGTTTTCCACATGCAACCTTGTTGGGTGAGTATGGGGAGTTATAGCAATTTTGTTTTGTTTTGCGCAGTAGATTTTGTCAAATGCTAGGCTGTAGTGGTGCTCTTATAGGACTATATGTGACCCTGATGCTCATATGTGAATATGTGGGTTTTGTTTGTTGGTCACATGGTTTTTGTAGGGATTACAATTGTGATCCACTTTCTTCTCAGTGGAGAGGAGCAGTAGACTTCAGCGTTTGAGTGGTTTTGGCTCAGGTAGAAGTGGCAGTAGTAATACTATTTCTATACTGTGTGGCGAGAAATAGTTGTGGAGTAACTGCTATGGTTTAGCCTAGTGTGTTCTTTGTATGTTCTAATTGCTTATTTCTGGCTTTGTGTAGTCTGATGGTGACATTAACTGTGCTTGTTGTTATAAAATACTTTAATTCTTTGTGGAAGTGTGATATTGTGTGATGTTGGAGGATTTGTAGTAATTTACTGTGCTTGGTTTTGGTAGCACTTGCTGTGTGGTAGTGTTACTGTGTTGCACCGGGTTGGGCCTCAGTGGCATCTTTTTATCTTTGCATAAAGTTATTGTTTCAACCTCATTATGGAGTTTGACCTAGAGAGGTTTACTGAAGGTCCTACAGCAGAGCAGCTTTTTTAATTACAGTAAGGCACAGCTCATGTCTATTGCACAGCACTACTGCATTGAAACTGCATCAATTTCTCTTAAGAAGGATGAGCTGAGAGCCAGAATAGTCACTGCTCTTGTTCAGCAGGGGGTGCTATTGAGTGAGTCTGAAGATTCAGACTTAAGTCGTCCTGTTAAGGTGTCTGCTGGTAAGACAGAGGCTGTGCAGTTGCAGACTCAGGATGCTCATTCTGTTCGTGTGCAAGAGTTGGAGTTCAAAATGAAACAGTTGTAAATTGAGACAAAGGACAGAGAAGAGGGGAGGAAGTTGGAAATGGAGAGGTTGCGGCTGGTACATGAGGAGAAAATGAAAGAGTTGGAGTTGAGGTAATTTGAGATGCAGTCTCAGAGTACCAGTTCTCGTACGTCTTCTGCTTCCCCTCGGTTTGATGTTGGGAGGAACATTAGTTTAGTCCCTTATTTCTCTGAGAAAGAGGTGGAAAAATATTTTGCCCATTTTGAGCGGGTAACCACCACATTTGACTGGCCAAAAGATGTATGGACCTTGTTGCTGCAGTGTGTCTTAACTGGTAAAGCACAGGAGGTCTACTCTTCATTAACACTCACCCAAAGTGCTGACTATGAAATTGTTAAAGTAGCCATCTTGCGGGCTTATGAGCTGGTCCCAGAGGCCTATAGACAGCGATTTAGAGGTAGTCGTAAGGTTGACAAGCAGACCTTTGTATAATTTGCTAGGGAGAAGGAAATTCTGTTTAATAGGTGCTGCACATCTCAAAAAGCTGAAACCAAAGATCAACTTCGTGAGTTGGTACTTTTGGAAGAATTCAAAAACTGTGTTCCTGAAGCAGTTGCCACCTATCTGAGTGAGCAGCGTGTAACCAAAGTTGGGGATGCCGCTGTGCTTGCTGACGAATATGTCCTGGCTCACAAAGTAATTTTTAATGATAAACCTTGTGAAGCTAGGAACTATGCTTATCCTCATCCTTTTCGCTTTAAAGCTGGCAGTAACAGTCCTGGTTCTTTAGTTTCTGCTACAAAGCCTGCTAGTTTTGGCTCTCAAAATTTTGAGAGAGTTTGTTTCTTCTGTAAAAAGCCTGGTCATGTTATAGCTGACTGTCATGCTCTCAGTAAGAAGCAGAAACCTGCTAAGCCAGTGGCATTGCTCGCTTCAGTGTCACGTCTGACTGGGGGAGAAGATGGTCTCAGTCAGCTCACTAAGGACAGACTTGGGTTGGGGAAAGGACTGAGTGAGTCCAGTGGGAACAGCACTGAGCCTGACCTATTTGCACCTTTCCGTATGGAGGGGTTAGTGGCCACCTCTGAGTTAGAGAAGTTTGTCCCAGTTCGTATCCTAAGAGATACAGCAGCCGCTCAGTCTTTGTTGGTGGAGGGAGTATTGCCACTCTATGAAGAAACCTCTACCGGTGAAAATGCTTTGGTGCGGGGGTGTGGACTGACTTGGTTTGAAGCCCCATTGCATGTTGTGTATTTACAGTCTGGCTTGGTGACAGTGGCTATTCGCCCTGAACTTCCTGTAGAAGGAGTGGACATGATTCTGGGTAATGATTTGGCTGGTGGGGAGGTGTTCCCTATGCCCATTGTTGTGAACAACCCAGTTAGCTCTAGGTCTGTTAACGAAGGTGATCAGTTATCTCAGATGCCAAAAGTGTTTCCTGCTTGTGTTGTAACTCGTGCTCAGTCAAGAAAGGTTGAGGATGTAGTAGACCTTTCAGAAGTGTTTAGTGCCCCACATGAAGAAACTGTCGAGATTGTGTCTGCTGGTCCCTCTGCCACTTCTGAGTTAACTGTAGCTAAACAATCTATTGATTCTATTGTAGGTGATCCTGTTGAGGTTACATTGTACCATCCTGTCACCTTGACTGATGAGTCGGAGACTCAGGTAAAGGTTGGCAGGGAGCAGCTGATAGAGGCTCAGAAGGCCGGTCCTTCCTTGGCCAAGTGTGTAGCAGCAGCATTGTCTAAAGATAAGATTACTGCCTCTCAAGTGGCTTACTACTGGGAAGATGGGATTCTCAAGCGTAAGTGGGCTCCTTCAGCTGATGACAGTGGGTGTAATACTGCATACCAGATTGTTGTCCCTGCTGGTTACCGTGCACAGATATTGAGCTTAGCCCATGATAATGTTTTGTCTGGACATCTAGGGATAGCTAAAACTTACTATCGTACATTGAAAGCATTTCTTCTGGCCTGGTTTGAAAAGAGATGTTTCGAGACACTGCCACTCATGTCACATATGTCAGTTGGTTGGGAAACTAAATCAAGTGATCCCACCAGCTCCACTTCATCCTATCCCTGTGATGGGTGAGCCATTTGAGAGACTAATCATTGATTGTGTTGGCCCATTACCCAAATCAAAATCTGGTCACCAGTTTCTCTTGACTTTAATGTGTGCTGCAACTTGATACCCTGAGGCAATTCCACTGCGTTCACTTAAAGCCAAGGTGGTAGTGAAAGAATTGATGAAATTCTGTACCACTTTTGGGTTGCCAAAGGTTATTCAAACAGACCAGGGTACCAATTTTCTGTCAAAAGTGTTTGCTCAGGTATTAGAAGAGTTGACTGTGAAACATCATGTCTCTAGCGCCTACCATCCAGAGAGCCAGGGGGCACTAGAGCGCTTCCACCAAACCCTTAAGACTATGTTGCGTGATTATTGTCTTGAAACTGGTAAGGAATGGGACGGGACAGAACTGGTATTTGGCCACACAGTTCGTGGACCGCTGAAGTTGTTGCGTGAGCAGATGACTGGCGTTGCTTCTCCTACTCAGAATGTGTTGGACTATGTCAGTGTTTTCAGAGAGCGTCTTCATCATGCCTGTGAGGTAGCAAAAGAAGCACTGTCTGGCTCCCAAGATAAAAAGAAGTGCAACACAAACAAAGGATGGGATCTTGTGTCAGGGAGTTGAGAGAGAGAAGGGGCCTCTTCAGGAAAGATCTGCTTATATAAGCCGCGCCCTCAGCCTCATGCAGGGGCCCTCAATCATCTCTCAGGGAACTGCACCATAGAGACATGGCAGACACATACAAAGGATGGCAACAAAAATATACAGTGACCTGTAACAATGGATATATAAGAAACGATAACAACTGTTTCTGAAACTTTATTGGTTAACTGGAGTGTAAAAAAGGGATTAATGGGATTGAAGAAGCAAAAGCTAAAGACTTCTACAGTGTTGGGTTTTGAACCTCTGAAGTTTTGTCACTCTAAACGATTAATTTCACATTACACATAATTTGTTGGAATGTTATTAGACGAAATATTGATTGGTGTAGCTTTGAGGCTTATCCCACCCATCTACTTAGTGTGAGTAAATCTGTGGAATACATCAGTCTTTAGACAGAGAATTAATTCTAACATTCAAAAAATGCTTTCCCTGGAGTTATTACATACTATTTCTGTTTTGATTTAGAAAAGAATGACCATTATATCAGTCAGTCAGCACTAATTGGCTAATATTTTTGGACAGCCATGAATCAGTGTGGCAATTCAGTAACTCAGTGTCTCGTCACTTCATTAGCTCCTCGAGCATCCACACGACTGGCGCGTTACTGGCTGCAAACATTTATTACATCAGATGCTGCAGTTGATGTCTGGTCATAGTCATTCATTCTGCAGCAGCACAGATGTGTTGACATGTGACTAACATGTGGTGTGAGGAAGGTCTGTGTTTGGCCAGACAGAGTAATGATGGTTGAGCAGTATGAGGTCAGCGTAATATGTCCAGACAAATCCCATAGGAACTTTTAAGCGGACAGATGTCTTTTATTTTTGGTCTGTTGCTGTAAACTGTTTGATTTGATGGTAAGGCAGCGCTGCCATCATGGCTTCCATGTTGATTCTTTCAACAATTATTAAGAAAAGTGTGGTTTCTGAGCTACACATGTTTTGTCTCCTTATTTTCTCAGTAATTAAATGGCTACTTCTGAATATTAAGATGCATCTCATTCTGTGGCTGAACCCCATGTTTGGCCTTTGGAGAGCAATTTTGTAAATCTAAGCTGTGCTGCCGTGTTTTTATAGAGAAAAGTGACTTTTTTTCCTGCAACTTTTTCTAATTGTACTGCCATGAGTTTTAACATTTAACATGCTAACTGAGCACTGTCGATTTTGAGATGTAGCTCTTGGATTTTTTCTGAACAAAGTATTTTTCTATTCTAGTCTATTTTTTCTTACTGTAGAATGATGGACTCCATCATTTAATTCCCCAAAGTCTCAAAGTGAAGTTCAAAGCAGAGTCATTTCAAGCCTTTGGGATTAGCATAGTTTAAACATATTACCCTGTACAGTCAATACAATGGATATTACATCAAGGATATAAGAAACAAAGCATACACAAAATCTATTAAGAGTGCCATATTTGAAACCAAGTTAATACAATTTTCTGATATAGCTGGTTTTAATTATAAGAAATAAACATAGTTTTCAACAAAAATTCACACAGCAATGCTAAATCAACTCTGCTGTGTTTAAAGCATAAGTCTAGATGTTTTCTGGTATTAGAACACTAACAAAGTAATTGGAATTCCTTTCTGTTTTTGCTGTCATAAATGAGGTTCATATCTTCAAAGTTGAAAAGATTTTGCAGCAGCATGAATTTAAAATATATGCAAATGATCTGCTCTGTATATAAGCCAACAAAGATTTATTAAGTTGAAAAACAAGAGTTCTCTGTCAGTGGCATTTTTTGATAGGGCACGGACTGAAGTTTGATGTGTTTACTTGAGTGCTCATGTTAATATGAGGATAAAAGCAGCAGAGTGAGACAGCTGTAGGGCTGACGTGGAGGCGATGATGATGTTGATGAGCTCTTTCTGTAGTGCCAGGCAGGGGCAGCGGCTGTGTGTCCATCTGCTGACTGAGCTCCATCACAGCTGCAGGCCTGTTGTTAGACACTCAGCTTTGGGGAGGGATTTCACTCTTAGTGGAAATGACTGTCAGCATGGAAACAACTGTCAGTGATAATTGTGATGGCTGTCATGTCAGCACTTTGTGGCCAAACTCTGCCTCAGATGATCTGAACTTTAAACAAAAAATTTATGGTAAAATCATCAACACAAATGTGTGGTTATGAAATGAGAAAGACATGCATTCAGTTATGGGTATTTCATGGGTTCCAGGTTAAAGATGCTAAAATGGATGCTACTTTGAATAAACTGTCAGGAAAACTGAGATGGTCTTTAAAAAGGGGCCATTACTACGTACGTTGTCACTCAGCAACTAAAAATGTTGAATGATCTAGAGACATTCAAAAAGATATTCATTGCCAGCCTCGAACCCAGTTATTCTTTTGACTTCTGCTCCACGTAGTGATTTTCCTGAAAAAACAAAACAAAAGAAGAAAACCCACAGGGTTACATTATGGCCTTCACTTGCAGTTTCACAGCTTTGTGTCTGAGGATAAGTACACAGAAACTTGGGTATCTTTAGAAACAAGCCTTTTTCTCCTCTGCCCCTTAAAGAAAGCGCGTTCACACATCCCCACAAATTTTTTTTAGTCCATATTAACGTAAAACATAACCAGAATAACACCAGAATAAGTTCCACATTGAGAGTTATCTGCATATACACAGGGTAAAAGTTGTAGAGCTTGCCTTGTTATTGTCCAAAGATAATTGTTGCCATGTGTTATCTCCTCCCACCAGTTAAATAGTTCACAGGGCAACTTTTATTTGTCATAGCTGTCTTCTCTTCAGTGTGTGCAGGCAAAGCAGTTCAATACAACCACCTATGTTGTTCCAACAAATCTTGTAAAAAAACAGGCTATAAGCATTTTTCCAGCTGGTTCTATGTTGGATTATGTAGTCATGAACTTGGTGTGCATTCAATATAGTCAGAGGGAAACTGCATTTATATGTAAACATGTGAAAAGTACTCTTAACAAGGTTGGCACTGGCATTATCTTCCTGGAGTCTTCTGTTGTCATGTCAACAAAAGGGAATTTGGCACATATTCTGACATCAGACCAATGAGTAACAGTGCACAACATGATGTTACAAGCTAAAATCCTCCGTTTTAAAGCCCACATGTGGTACAGTTGGAGTTAACCTGTAACTAACCCTTCACCCTGTAAGGTGTTTTCCAAAAACTTCAGTTTCAGCACCCCATATGTGGCAAGGACAGTACTGCTGATTGAATTAACCCTAAATTAATCAGTGCAATGATACCAATTTGAAAAGAGAGATTTGCCCAGGCGTCAGAAGTACATCAGACAATCAGTAGAATAATCGGCATACATGTTGTTGCTTATACAGAAATTGTATTGGAGAATGGCAGTAGAGAAGCATGATGGTAGTGGAGATGGTCATTTATAAAAGTCACCATATCACCTGTATTAATAGGTTTGGATGATTCGTGCCACCTCATGCATTAATTATCTTATTAGGTCTTATCTGTTATCTGTTATGAACTGTACTTTATGCAAAACATTCATAGACAGCTTGACTCCCAAGGCACCCTGGACAGAAGTATTCTCTTTACTCCCAACTGACACTAAGCATAGCACAGTAAAGGAAGTTAATTGTTCAATACTCAAGCAATGTCAGAAATTAACTAAAAACTGGTTAGATAATTAATTAATCTCTCAAAGTTCCCCTCCAACATATGCTCTGAGACATATGAGTGAAATAGGGAATAATCACGTCTCTCTATCCTCCTGCCTGACTGGCTTTGTACAGTATGGGGACTGTCCAACACGTGGAGAAAAGACATTAGATCTGTTTTATGCTAATGTAAATGAAGCTTACAGGGCAGTGTCTCTTCCACCACTGGGTAGATCAGATCACAGCATGGTCTATCTACAACCCACATACATACCTTGTGTACAAAGACTTCCTGTTACTAAGAGATTTTTCAGAAAGTGGTCACCAGAGGCACGTGATGCATTGAGAGACTGCTTTGATGTCACAGACTGGGCTGTCCTGCTGGAGGAAGAAGAAATGGACATTAACATGGACAGGAGGGTCAGCACCATCACTGACTACATTAACTTATGTAGGGACACTGTGATTCTAGTGAGGACTTTAAGCTGCTATCCTAATAATAAACCATGGATCACCACTGACATCAAAGACCTCCTGAACCAGAAAACGATGGCGTTCCAGAATGGGGATGGAGAAAGGTGGAGGAATGTACAATGGGAGCTTAAAAAGACACTACATCGAGCTAAGGTGGAGTACAAGAAAAAGGTAGAGAGACAGCTGGAGAACAATAACACCAAGGAGGCGTGGAGACGTATGAGGACCATCGCTGGATACAGACTAGTGGTGCAACGGATCATCATTGATCCATGATCCGTTCGGATCGATATCTTCGGTTCGGCACGCACGTGATCAGCGGATTGATTTATGTTCAGTCCACTCACAGCATAGTCATGGTGAGCGGAGGAACGAAGGAGCTTGAACGCCCTGCGTCATTTAAGTCCCCTGTATGGGGGGAAAAGAGGTTAGTGGGTACAACCATGATGGTGTGTAGACACTGTGGCACAAGAAAGTCAAATGACAGTGGAAACACATCAAGCATGGCCACGTATTTGAAGTAACATCACCCCGGTGTTTCACTGACAGAAGTGAGAACAAAAGCTGCTCAACAACCGCATATCACCGTGGCAATTATGCAGCCTCTTGTTGCATAATCCAACTGGGTTAAAGCCATCACAAACGCTATAGGTGATTTTATAGGTGCAGACATGAGGCCAAATTCGGTTAAAGGAAGAAAATATGCCTTTTTATGTTGCACACTAAGTTGCTTTTCAGTAATTATGTTAAAAATAAGATATTATGTCTTGTGCACATTAAGATGATTTTATATATTTAAATCTAATAATTGAAAAGTGTTAATAAACAAAAAGACCAAACTTGTGTTTATTTGTCTTGTCTGTTTTTTTTTTTTCTTTGCTGATCTGAAAAATTATCCGATCCGTGAGTTTTTGGATCCGTTGCACCCCTAATACAGACTGAAAAACTCTGTCTGTGGAAGGTGATGTGGACAGAGCCAATACTTTCAGCGAATATTACAACAGGTTTGATAGTGTGTCTTTTTCCACCTCTGCTGCTGCTCCCTCCACCCCCACCACTACAGCTGCTTCCTCTATACTGCTTCCACTGCCCAGCTGTACTTCCTCCTCAATGGCAACTCGCATCGCCAAGCCTCCTCCTCTGCCTGACTGCACCTCCACCTCTGCAGCAACTCTCACCAACAGGCTTCTTCTGTCCAGCTGTACCTCCACCTCTTCGGCAGCTTCCACCACAAGGAATCCTGAACCCAGCCACACCTCCCCCTCTGCGGCAACTTCCAGCACCAGGCATCCTGAACACAGCTGCTCCTCCACATCTATGGCAGCTATCACATCCAAGCCTCCTGAGCCCAGCTGCACCTTCATAACTGTGGCTGCTCTCACTCCTGTCGTCATCCGTCTGCTACAACCTCTGTGTCTAACTATAGAGGAGGTTGGAGCTGAGCTCAGGAGACTTCAGTCAGGGAGGGCTGCAGGCCCAGATGGAATCTGTCCAAGGCTTCTGAGGACTATGCTGGTCAACTAGCAGTTCCTCTTCATAGGCTCTTCAATATGAGCCTTCAGATGGAAAAAGTCCCAGTGCTGTGGAAAACTTTTTGTCTCATGCCCAAATTAGGGCAACCGGTGGAGCCGAATGACTACAGACCAGTGGCTTTGATTGCTGAAGATCTTGACCCCCTCCAGTTTGCCTACCAGAAACACATAGGAATGGAAGATGCGATTCTGTACATGATGCATCGGGCATATGCTTATCTGGATGTGCCTGGTTCATATGTGAGAATCTTTGACGTTGATGTTCTTTGACTTTTCCTGTGCCTTCAACACCATACAGCCTCCCATACTGGAAAAACAAGCTTCTAGGTATGGATGTGGCCCCCTCCCTGACATCGTGGATTATAGAATATTTGACTGCCAGGCCACAGTATGTCTGTCTATTCAGTATTTCTGGAACACTAGATTGCAGAACTGGGGCTCCGCAGGGTACCGTTTTGCCGCCATTTCTTTTCACCCTGTACACATCAGACATCAGGTAAAACTCAGAGTCCTGCCACATACAGAAGTATTCTGATGATACGGCTGTTGTGGCATGTGTGTGGGGGACAGGAGAAGAAATACAGGGACTTTGTGTAGTCCTTCTATGGCTGAACCTAAAATAACTTTTTGCTCCTGAACACTACCAAAACCAAAGAGCTGGTGGTGGACTTCAGATCTAAAACTCCATATCAGTTAAGCTTAATTTATACTCTTGCAGAACGTCGACGATGTCGACGTGACATCACTATTGAGCATTTGAAGCTCTGCGTCGAGGGAACACGTTGCTCTGCAATTCACCATGCCGGTAGTGAGGTGTGGCTGTATGTTTGTGTGGTTTCAGGGGTTATAGCCGAATCCTTGCTTTTCTTCCGGTCATAGTTAACAACAGTAAACAATGGCAACCGAGGCGGAGTAGCTGTATTTGCAGTTGGAGCTCATCAATATTGAAGAACAAATGCTTAAATTGCAAATGTTGAAGTGCAGGCGACGGAGAAGACATTCGCGTGGGGTGGTCTGTAAGACCAGTCGAGGCTGGGAACGGGTGAATTTACAGCACTGGTTGTGTGCACTGGTGTAAATTTACAACCTGGATGAACAAATGCACTTTAGATGTACTGAGGTGCACGTCAGGCTACGGTGGAGGGGTCCACATCAACGTCGTAGCTACATCGGCGAAATGATGTTGAAGCATAAACTACGACTTAGCCTGCATTGATGGAGGGGAGATAGAGACTGTTCAGATGTGCAAATACCTGGGGGTGGTGCTGGATAATACACTGGAGTGGTCTGCCAACATATAAGCAGTGTACAGGAGGGGCCAGAGTCGTCTCTTCTTCCTGAGACGGCTCAGCTTCTTCAATATCTGTAGAGATATGATATGCATGTTTTATCACACTATCATTGAGAGTGCACTGTTCTATGCTGTTGTCTGCTGGGGGAGTTGCACTTCAGACAAAAACTGCAGGTGCCTGGACAAACTGGTAAAAAAGGCCAGTTCTGTTGTAGGCAGAAGACTAGACCCTCTCAGTACTGTGGTGGAGCAACGGATGAGGAGGAAATTATATTCCGTTTTGGATAATAATAGACATCCTCTCCACAGCATCCTGGCAGGTCAGAGGAGCAGCTGCAGTGAGAGGCTCATCTCACTGCGCTGCAGGACAGAGTTTCACGAGGTCCTTTGTCCCCACAGCCATAAGGCTTTTTAATAATGACTGCTGACATGTTCTCCTCAAATTTGTTTTATTTTGTCATTGATTATTATTATTGTTGTTGTCGAGTATGAAATCATTGTAAATATTTATAGTTTTTTGAGCTATTCGACTAATTTGAATTTCCCCCACTGGAGGATGAATAAAGTATTTTTCTATTCTATTCGCAATGGTTGAGCATTTCCTTATTTGGAAATCAGAATCAGCTTTATTTCGCCAAGTACGTAGACACATACAAGGAATTCTTTGCCGCCAGATGTTGTCTTTCGCATGCACTTTTCATAAATAATATTAAGAAGAAATAAGAAAAAAATGTATTTACATAAAAACTGTAAGTGGCAGTTGTAAAAAAAAAAAAAAAGAACTTTTCCAGTATTTTCCAAACGTTTACTAAGGTTACTGCTGTGGGGAAGAAGCTGCTCCAGTGCCTGTTAGTCATGGTCTCGAGGACTCTGAGGCACCAGATGGAAGCAGTTCAAAGAGACTGTGTGCAGAGTGAGTCTCTTAAAATCCATTAACATCTCCACCGTCTTTAGTGTGTTCAGCTCCAGATTGTTCTGACTGCACCAGATCACTCACTGGTCCACTTGCTGTCGATATCCTGACTCATCTCTGTCACGGATAAGACCGATGACAGAGGTGTCACCAGCAAACTTCAGCAGCTTCACAAGGGAGTCCGTGGAGGTGCAGTCATTGGTGTAGAGGGAGAAGAGCAGTGAAGAGAGGACACATCCCTGGGGGGTGCCGGTGCTGATAGTCA
Source organism: Leuresthes tenuis (assembly GCF_036924035.1). Classification (NCBI taxonomy): domain Eukaryota; kingdom Metazoa; phylum Chordata; class Actinopteri; order Atheriniformes; family Atherinopsidae; genus Leuresthes; species Leuresthes tenuis. The sequence continues at coordinate 30,098,854 of NW_027325357.1, forward strand.
TAGTGTCCGTGGTGAACTGTCCCAGCCTTACCTGCTGGCTCCTATTGGTCAGGAAGCTGTAGATCCACCTACAGAGGACAGGTGGCACAGAGAGCTGAGATAGTTTTGTTCAGAGGGACTGAGAGATGCAGTGTTTCTTACTCAAAATTCCTGATTAAAACAACCAGGATTTTATATGGAGCATAACTGTGGAAGACAGAAACAGAGTTTATTTAACCTTAGAGAGAAATCATTAGAAAACTAATATCACGTAAAGGCCCAGTATCATTTTGGTTTGGATTAGAATGTGCAGGTATCACCGGAAGTCACGATGTGGCATGTTTGAACAGAAATGCAGCTAGCTATCGCATTGGGTAGAGAGGAAAGGACTGGTTTGAGAGCTTAATCAATGTCAGGTGTGTAAAGTCACGACTGTGCAGACCTCACAGAGCTGCTAGTGTGATTCTGGACTCTATATCTTGTCATCCAACAGCCATATACTAACACAGCTGTTAATGATGGAAGTCCTTATGCATAGGATGAAAAGAACATTCACAGTCCTTTTCCATTACATGGTACTGCACTGGACTCCATGACTCCACTCAGACCTTTGGAGGTCTTTAATTGTAGGTAGTTCCTGCTACCAGGTACTTTTTGTGGTACTGTCAGGGCCTTGGACACAGATGCAGGGTCAGTTCAATGTCAAAATGTTTATTTACAATAAACTGCAGGATGGGGATCTCCACAGAGAGCAAAAGAAAGTGCTGTGAAACTCCTGAGCACTCCTCAATAACTATGGCTGAGGTGAGTGCAGCTATGAAAGTTATAACCAAAAACTCTCTCCACTCCAGGAGGAAAACTGAAAGGCTATGAAAGATAACAAAATAACTCTCCTAAGCTCTCCTATTGAGGTGGACTTAAACGAAAGACGCTCTCTTAAAACCCGAGGCACTATGAAACTTAACAATGAACTTAAGCACACCTTTAACGGTGGCACAAAGATCTTTAAGAATATAACACAAATAATCTCTCCACTTGCGGAGGTTTCTATGAAACATTAAGAACTCAAAATCTCTTCAAACGGGAGGAACAAAACCAGGCTGTGAAACTTACCGTGGTGAAAACTAAAGCTACGGCTTAAAGAATAAATTATAACAAAAGGATATGCTCTGCAGACTATTTGAGCACATGAGGAGCCATGGGGAACAGGTGGAAACACTTTGGGAATCAGGGAAGACAAACAGACAATTGACACTAGAGGAAGCGCAAGGTACCTTTCAAAATAAAACAGGAAATGATGAGACAAGACATGAATCAAAACTTAAATCGTGACAGGTACCACCGTAAACATATACTCACACATGGACACAAACCAGTACAATTTAAGAACCACTCCCACTCAGGCTAAAGGAATACCACCAGTATTTGCATTAAATAATTCATAAGAAAATTATGTGCAGCTTGCAGCACAACATAGACTAAGACGTACACAAGCCACGCTCACCCACTCACACATTCACACAAAATCTAAGCACGTATGAGATTTTGTGTGAGTGGGTGAGCGTGGCTTGTAGTGTAAAAGGGCTTTGTGTGGTCAACTAGATTAAAAGCGCTATATATACTGTAAATACATTCTATTTACCATTTTACCATTTAGAAAAGACTAGAGTCAAATTGTCCAGTCTTGCTGAACCATGCAGTGGATAAACAGCAGTTTTCTCCTTGTTGCTCTGTTGTGGCAGTCATCATGTAGCCCGTCACCTTTCTTATACGCAGCTACCCGAGGGCTCGCATCAAACTTTTGAAAACTGCAGCAGCATTTGTGGTGCAAGTGGTTTAGTAGTGAGTGGTTCAATCCCTCTGCTATTCTTTGTGAAGACCTAAATTTCATATTGTCCCCTATAAAGAGTGTTGTATGTGTAAATGGGTGACTAAAGACCAGTTTATAATGTGCTTTTTAGAACCAAGCCAAAGTTAAAACGTATTATAAAAATGGATACCATTTACCAATAGAAAAACTGAGAAGCTTTGCAGCAGACTTGAGTCAAAAGTTTCCAATAATAAAATGGACTACTGTTTTCTATACCTCATTAATCAGCTGGATAAATGTTAAAGGCGCCTTTGAGGCCTGGTGCAGTCTACCATATGCTTCTGTCTCACAACTTACAATATTCTTAGCATGTGTCTGTCTCCTCTGTTCAATATGTTGCAGCCGACTCAGAGGAATGACTGCAGAATGGTTTTAAATCTTTCTGTCTTGTGTGTGTTCATGTATGCATGCCTGCATGTCTCTTGACTGAAGATCCAGTCTCTGCTGAGAACCTGCTGCAAGCCTGCTGTGCTACTGGCCAGAGATGGGCCAGGGAAAATTTCCACTGCAACCACATGCCTGTGCTAAACAATGACAAACACTCTGTTTGCAGGTAAGTGATATATCTTCAAGTTGTAGTGGAATCAAACAAAGCTTAACGAGCAATTACTTAATAGTACATCCATCCATCCATTTTCTATACCTGCTTAATCCAACTGTCGGGGTGGGGTGCTGGAGCTTATCCCAGCGGTCATCGGGATAAGGCGGGGTACACCCTGGACAGGTCGCCAGTTTAACAGTACATGTTTTTATTAATATTTTTGAGTATTTTTTAACTTTATGATTTAAACTAGAAGTGCACCCTAAAATTTTTAGACATAACTTTAAATATTATTATAATAATAAAAATTTAGTGGGATCTGCTTGAGTGTCAGTTGCCGCTGTCACCTCACTGCAAGAAGACTCCCAGTTCAAGTCTCACCTGGGGCCTTTTTGAGTAGAGTTTGCATTTTCTTCATGTGCATGCATAGGTTCTTTCCAAGTACTCTGGATTCCTCCCATAGTCCAAAAAATTTATGTTAGGTTAATTGGTGAGAAAGACAAAATGCTGTTAAAAAAATGGATGGCTGGATGGACATAGCACTAACTTAAACTGTAAAAGACAGCACACCAACCCCACTCCTTGCAGTCTCTCCCAGCAGGATATTCTTCCACAAAATGCTTGAGAATGGCTTAGAATCATGATAACAGCTCAAGGTGTTGACCCAGCCACCAAAGGATCTGATTAAATTATATCTATACATTAGTATTTGGGAGGTGGTTTTCATTTTGTGGCCAATTTACCCTAATTTCCACACCATAAGGCGCACGGCCGTTTTTTGTGAAAATTTAAGGCTTTTAGGTGCGCCTTATGTGTGCACCGGATTCCAAAATCTGTACCTTGCCCTGTTACCGTGGAGAGCGCCGAGCATTCATCGGGGACATTAAGCCCCTTCCGCATCACTCACCGCTTTCCCTTCGCGCCGCTCACCGCCCTCTTCACTTTTGCCGCGCCTTTTCGCTCTTGTACATTGGAAAATAATGGCAACTGGCCACTTCCGTCGCTCGCTTTGCCTTCGGTGTGAATCCAGGATTAGGCAGATCCCAGCCATTCACTCTGAATGGGGCGAAGATTGTATGGAGCTCATACTTAGCGATTGAATCGTGTCATCATTAATGCTTTTGCCTATGTCCCAGTGAGTGCCTGTTCTTCAGTCTGAGATGGGTGATGTAGACCGATGTGCAGTTTATTAGTGTAAAAACGACCGACGATGTTGTCCTTGACCATGGGACCATTTCCCGCTGACACAGGGATGTAATACATACACTACATGTGCTGGTAGCAATAAACCAATCAGAGAACATTAGGTAATACGTACGCCTTATAATCAGGTGTGCCTTATGTATGGGTTAAGTACAGAAATGGACCCCATAATTGAGAGTGCGCTTTATAATCAGGTGAGCCTTATAGTGCGCAAAAATACAGTAATTATTTTCTTGAGGGTTCTCTCCAAGCTGATGAAACCATTTGTAAAATTTAAACTTAAACTTTCCCTTTGAATCTTGTGGAATGTTTCAACATAAACTGAATGTTCTGGAGCACAGAGCCTAAAAAAAACTAGCAATGTGTACCTGTTCAAATACTCGTGTGTTGGGCTATATATTTCTTATGTGTGTAACTGCACATGGTTGTGTTTCAGTCTTGCACAGAAGCAATGCTGCCTCAGCTCTGTGAAGGAGAGCCAGTGTGAATCAGGTGTGACATCAGCCAGAGCAGGAGACACATGTGAAGCTGATGAGGAGCACTCCTGCACAGAAGACTCCTACCAGGTACATGTAATGGAAAATTGAAAACAAAGAAGACAAGAGGAAGACAGCTGAGTCATTGTCAAAAGACATGGGATCATAGGTGGATGGTACACACTTTTACTGGCCATATTTTCCATAAAAGAGAAAATGATTAAAGGGTACCTTAAAAGAACAAAGGAACTATTTGTATGAGTCAGGTATAGTATGAGTCATTATTTCTGATGAAAAAAGTGGTGAAAAGAAGCAAAGTAGAGTTTTGTGAATTATTTATTGCCATAATAATAATAGGAGAGCTGTGCCCGTTTGCTTTGGACTTAAAACTGTGAAAAAATCCTATTGTTTTCATCATAGTGATGACATTTCAGTTTTCATATGTGGGCCAGCAGAGGGATCTGTTTCCATTTACTGGCAAACAGGTTGAAATGTATTAGTACAAAATTGCCTAAATCTCCCATTACTCTCATAGATGTGAATACTTCCATATGGCAAAGGGACTGCTGTTGCTCAGAGTCAGCTCAGGCAGCATTCCCTGCTCCTGTAAGAGGAAACCTGAAGGTTTGGCCCACCAGCCATATGTTCATTTGTACAGGCCGCAGGCCAGACCATCGTGCCAAGTCATTCATTCACAAGGTTTTTGAAGGAAAGTTTCAAGAAAAAGTGATTGTCTGGTTTTCTTTGCAAGACATGTGGTTCAGCTTATGGCGGCAGCTGAAATTCTTTGTAGCGGGATGAGCCAGCCAAGCCAGTCTGTTCCAATTTCTGACCTGCTGTTTACTAAGCTGGTCAGAAATTGGAGAGCCATAAAGAGAGGTGGCGATTAGAGCTGTAAGGGACCCTAATAATGCACATTCATAACAGGCTCTTTTGTGCGTGTGTGTGGATGGGTAGGTGTGCTGCAGCTGCTGTGCACTTGGCTTGTGGATGCGTAATGAAGGACAACGTTGTGATACCATCCTGCACCTGAGCTACCCGTGCAGTCACATCTTCCTTACCTGCTGTGAGGAAGAGGAAGGTCTGGGCCGGTTCCAACTCAGTAGAAAAGAGAAACCCAGATCAACTGCCCTGCCCAGAAGAGGTATCAACTACATACTGCACAGAAGTTTATGAAACTCAAGGTCAATTTAGTGAGTTTACTATGCTACTACTACTTATTCTAAGAATATGATACTGCATGACCTGATGTAATTTGACCATTTTCCATACAATGAAATGTCAATTTAAGGTAGACTAATTAGAAATGTCACCACAAATTGACTGATGTCACTAAAACTTTGACTTTGGAGAGTGCATAGTTTACCTTTCCATACCTTTCCAGAAAAACAAGACAAAAATACTATTTGATACTGGCATACGGGACTTGGCTTTTCATAAGCTGTTTTATGACAGGCAGCAATTTCTTGAATGTTTTGTGACATTTCCTTTTGAGAATATCCTTTTAAGCTTTGACTCTACTCCTAGAACTTTACCACCATAACATTATTTCCATATGACAAAGCAGACAGTAGACTGAGTGTGCAGCACAGACTACCACACACCAAAGCAAAATACTTCACTGACAATTTTACTCTCAAAAACTTTCTCGTCTGCAGTTGAACCACAGACAGCTGGTGCTGATTCAATTTATTAGTCACTCCTCTTCACAAATCACTTGTTGAACTGGTATAGGTTGTTCAAACACGGCGCCGTAGAATGTAAAGACCAGTCTGCAGATTTATACTTAATTCAAAAACACATTGTAATTTCTCCTTCACACATCATCTCTATCAACTCTGGGCTTCATTGTTGCTACAGTTCTGTGTTTTGTTCAGAATTTAGAGGCTAACAATAGCAACTGTTGCTTTTATAGGCTCCTTTTCACATAGGTTAACAAGTGTGTTTCAGTAATAGTGGAGCATTTCTTGACAGATGGGAAATCAGATTTTCCAACTTCCACTGGGAAAGATATTAAAGAAAGCCTTTTAAAAGTCAAATATCCTTGTCTGGATGTAAAACCTTCGACAAAATACAGGTAAAATATTATTAGCTCATTTCTTCAAGTGCATAAGCTATAAAACTACTATAAAAAGGCTGCACGGTGGTGTGGTGGTTAGCATTGTTGCCTCACGGCAAATCCTGCCTGCCTTCTGTGGGAGGTTTACATGTTCTTCATGTGTATGTGTGGGTTCTCTTTGGGTACTCTGGCTTCCTCTTACCATCCAAAGTCATGCATGTCAGGTTAATTGGTGATCCTAAGTTGACCCTAGGAGAGAGTGTATAGAGATACAGTGAACACAGCATGATTTGAACTTTAAGATAGGTTTAAGATCCCTTGCAAATCTTAATGGACCACCAAATGATTTATTTTCAAACTTTGAGAGCTCCAAATAATTTTTCAATACATCTCCCCTTTAAGTTCCAGGGAGGCTGATTTATTCACCAAAACATCCTCACTCAGGGCAAAAGTACTTTTTGAAAACTTTTACGATTTGGCTGACAGCTTTTGCCTTCAGCAACAGTTGCCATTTTTAAAAGAAATGTTAATGCATTATGGTGCCTTGGACACAGATCGTCTTTTTTTTAATTCAACCCCTTCAGCAGCACTTCCAAACATGTCTTTTTACAGCAGCTACACTGAACACTGCACTGAAACATAAAAACCAGACTGGGCTTTAAGTGTCTGGTCCTGTTAGATGAAATTAAAAACTGAATGAAGGTAAAAACATTTTTTAAATCTGTGATCTTTGGGATTATTTTACTTTTGCAATAGGAATTTCATGCTCTTTTTTTTTTTTTTTACATTTAGGTACAGAAAGACAAATGCTAACAAATATGGACAAGACCACATGTCGTATGCCACTCATGTAAATGTCAGTTGTCTTCAAAACTGCACAAGTATATAGGTCACTTTTATAATGTTCAACAAGAAATTGAATATTTCTTAGATATAAGTACATACAAATTAATGTAGGAAAGCTTTGAATCGATTGAACCCAAGCTGTTTGAAAATCTATTGATGTAAATGTCTTTAAAATTACTTGCATTAGATGTGTGATGGATGTAAAACACGCTGGCACAAGCAGCGAAACAACAGCCTGAGCAGCCATCTGTTTCTGATTCATCATAGGACACGTAGATAGTTTCCCATTACTCTGGAATGGTAATGTGACTCTGGACCAATCAAGTCAGAGCATCTGTCTTTTGGATGATTAGACATGGCCCATACTCCACCTGCGACACAAACTTCAATGAGGGTGAAATATAGACACACAACATAGTATTGCAGTTTATTAGTCAGCCTTTGCTTTAATTTTAGTCATTTAAAGGGAATCTACATATGTAGTACATATTATGGTGAGTTAAGGGTAGTCTCCCTGCTGCCTCAGCCTGTTATTTCATTCACAACATCAGAAGAATTCCTCTTAATCCTGTCCTTTAACAGCCTATGCTGTAACCATCAACTGCAGCTCATTTCCTTTGGCTTTAAAGGGAAAATTTGAATGATGTCACTCAATCAATTAACCCTCTTAAAGCTGTGACAGGTTTAGGAGCTGCACAAACTAGTGAAGCTCTAAGTCAGCTTGTCTGATATAGCTCCCTCTTTCTCTCTCTGTCTCTCACTCTCTCACACACACAACGCATACACATTTTCCCAAGATGCAAAAGGGATGCCTTTTACTTCCTAAGTGTTTTATGGTTGAAAAATCAGATAAGATGCACTGTAAGTATTTCCATGGGGGATATATTCTCAGTCTTATGACTTGCTGTCTTTTAATTGAAACAGGACATATTTAATCGCCTTGCTGCTCGGAATCTAAACCAGGTAGAGACTGTGAGAAATATCTACTTAAAATGGTTACAAATGGTTACTTGATTCATTCTATTTGTACCCTTCAATGTATTCTCCCCTACAAAAGCAAAAAAATAAAAATAAAGGAAAGTAACTAGACAGTATATTACAAAATCTGTTGTACTGTGTGTTATTATATCACCACAATGTTTCATGTCTTCTAATGTCAATAAAAATGTTAAGTTAAAATCCTAAAAACTATAAAAGCTGTTACTACACAAGTTAGCAGGGACCTGTGGAAACTATTTTGGCATGCAGAGAAATCTAAAGCTTAGCAGCTTTTCTTTACAAAGAGAAGAATTACTGTTATTTCAATGACAATATTGAAAGACACAAGATTGAAAATCAGGACATACGTCCAAAAATCAGGAAACTTATTTTTATCCTCTTGAACCACACGTACATAATCACATATTACAAACTGCTTAAAAACATTTTGGCCTTAAATTAGGTTTAAAAAGGCCTTTTACCACCTCTAATCTCTTGCTACATACACAAAGTGTTTGTGTTAAAGACATAATTTACAGCTCCATTCAGAGTGCAAAACATTATCAAATGTAATCTAATGAAATTTCCTAACGGATCATAAAACAGAAACATCAGTCCAATGCATAAATAGGTAGCAATTTCACAATAAAGGCTCAGAAGTTGTACAATAGCTTAATTTTCCTTCCCCAGCCCACTACAGCGATACAGCCCCTGTCACACTTCTGATTATGTGTTCACTCCTGTCAGCACGTGACGACTTTGAATCTTTGACAAAAATGCCATGTTAGCCTGAATAAAAGCAGGGTGGCTGGCTTTTAACCCGAATTCATACTTTTCGACATGATTTTTACACGCGATTACTTACTTTTCTACTTTGCTCCGATCCACTGATGATTAGGGTTATGAATTAAAAATTCATGGTTTGGCTTAGATGTTAAAACATACATGACTGGCATCAGAAATATTTTCATTATCACATACAGTTCTCATTATGTGATGTCATACTACCCTACACAAAACACCTATCAACCAAATTGTCATCTCCCAATTCTTATTGTAAAACAACTACTAAATAAACATATAGACAGTCATTCCTAATTCATAATTTCAGGTGAGACAGGGTTGTTTATTTTGAGCCAAGTCTTTACCATAGTAGGTGCATTCAGATCAAACAGTTCCAGTGCTCTATGAGGCTTATGGGCACTGGTGCTCTTCCCAAAAGACAAAACCCTTAGATGGTTTTTATTTTTCTGGATCACCAGAGATAATAGGCTCTGTTGCTTTCATATGTCCAACTGATCTGCATGCGCTTATATCATCTGGATCATTCACGATACAGTTACAACGCAGATAGTTCCTCTTACTTTAAAGCAGGAGGAAAAACAAGACCCTGTAAAAGGAGTTCTATGAACAATTTTGGATTCTTCGATGCGGACACAAAATAAAGGGAAATTGCTATAATTGTTATAATAACTTTTTAGAATTGCTTGGTGCTTTTCAGATGTCTACAACTACAAATGTGGTTTTAGGAAAGACCATAGACTGTATATGATCAAAGAATGCATATAAATCGGATTTCAAGAAAACTCTTCAGCTCTATCCTTTTATCCAAATATGGTTTCTTCTGGTTCCCAAAGATGGCAGTGCCAAATTCAAAACTCAAGGCTTCAGAATATGAAATATAAAATACATCTTAAAGTATATATAATAAACAATACATGGATCATAGTACAGTGGTACTGTTTACTTCTTATGCTTATACTTTAAAACAAGTTCTATCTCTAATATGCATCCATACTATTTGAATATTCGTAACTTCACTTAACCGAGAACTTTGAGTGTTTCTTGATTACATTTATTGTAAAAACATTGTGATGAGCAGACAAACAAATGCTATTCCCGGGGAAGCTGCTTATTTTCCCAATGCATTGTCAGTCGTTAAGCAAAGCAGCATACAACTTTATTGTGTAGTGCCCAGTCCATTAAGTAAGCCTAACAAAGATCGAAAAGACTCAGAACAGTTATGAACTAGTTTTAGTAAGGTTACCCACCACCTCTCCACCTTCTTTCCCAAAACCCTGTTTGCAGTCTCAGATGGCAAGTTCCCCAAGGAGGCCTTCTCCATCAGTGCTACAGATGACGCTGCCAATGCGGTGGAGGAGCAGGAGGATGTGGATGAGTGTCAGCTCTATCAGGGCCAGCTGTGCCAGCACACATGCACCAACATCTGGGGCTCCTACCGCTGTGGCTGCCACCAGGGCTACATCCTGCAGCGAGATGGACACTCCTGTGCACCAGGTACAAGCTCCCCACAGGGTGTGGATTCAAAAACAAAACTTTGTGCTGTTTAGGCTTTGTGCTGTTTAGGCTATACTACTTAACATAGCTCTAATTTAGCACTGGGAGAAATCCAAAGCTTGCAGTGCGAAACAAATTTTGTGTTTGCTTATGTTCAAACCCTGTTTCTTGCATTGTGAAGTCAACAAAAAGTCTGTAACACCATATTGTGTTTATACAGTTTATAGAGCCAAGGTGTGGTGGCTGTCCATTCTTAGCATTTTCTAAGCATTTAAGAGTACCTATACTAGGGGTTTTATGTCCAGCTAATTGGGGTTTGATAAAAAATACTCATTAAGAAAATAAGTTGCCATTTAACATTTCTGGAAACTAACAATTTGTGCAAAATCAATGTTGTTGGTGTTTTATTGTATCTGCTTTCATTCACGCGTAGCATGTCTATATGCCTGATGTACCTTTTAACATTTACATTTTCTTGGTTATAGGAGACATATTCAACCATTTTTTTTTAACAAGTTGGCATAATCTTGAAGTTTCTTTAAAATGTAAGAGATATGCCTTTGTCAGAATTTCCTATGGCTCAATACCAACAGTTGTCTTCTCATAGCTGAAAGAACACTCCTCAGACCAAGCTGATTTAGGGGTGGGGAGTGAAGCAGTGAGCAGCCTCTCACTGTGCCTTACTCTTGGGGGTGTGCGCCTTTCTGGAGACTGATAGCCTCTCCCTACCAGAGACACTTCTGAGTGAGGCTGGGGAGAAGCAAAGTTTGACCCAGTAAAATGCAAGTGTTCAACTAGGAAGCATTCATTTAACAAAGAAATGGCCCAATAATATGTTAATAATATAATAATGACATAATAATGTTATGTTTCACACAGTAACACCAATAACTTCCTGGAGTTTCTATACATCAGCTTCCTTACCTAAGATGTTAGCGTTAGCCAGTGCTAAATGGCAAAAAGGATTAAATAAAATACCTGGCTTAATCATTTTCAGTTTCTTAGATTTCCCTTTTATGAAGTTTAGCCATGGAGAACTGGAACTGTTTACACTTTGAGACACAATTTCTTCACAAATCAAGCACAGAACTGGTCCTTGTTGGTAAAACAGTGATTTAAAAAGTGGTTGCTCCAAACACAGAGTTTTTTTGCTAACTCCTGCCGGAACATTACACTCAATTTTAATTTATCCACTGGGCTCTCACATGCTCTGCGGCTTGGGGTAGATGTAAGATAAAATAGAACATTTCCATGTGAAGGTGACCTCATCGTACTAGTAGGCAAAATGCAAACAAGAAAATGAGGATAGAGCTCAGAGGTTGAAGCTGTACAGAAGAGACGGGTGAGCTTGACAAGTGACTTAACATTTTACTGAAAATCTGGACAGTTTACTGAATTAGACTTTTTCTAGATCTAGGGGGCACTAAACAAAGCGTCTGGCTTGTATTTTTTTCAGTCTTTTAGTTGGCAGAAAAAAAAATAAAATAAATGCACGGTGGTGTGGTGGTTAGCACCATCACCTCACAGCAAGAGGGTTTTCTGTGTGGAGTTTGCATGTTCTCCCCGTATATGCATGGGTTCTCTCCGGGTACTCCGGCTTCCTCCCACCATCCAAAAACATGCATGTCAGGTTAATTGGTGACTCCAAATTGTCCATAGGAGTGAGTGTGAGCGTGCATGGTTGTTTGTCTCGTTTGTCTCTATGTGGCCCTGTGATGGACTGGTGACCTGTCCAGGGTGTACCCCGCCTTTCGCCCGATGACTGCTGGGATAGGCTCCAGCCCACCCGCTACCCGATTGACGGTATAGAAAATGGATGGATGGGCATAAACTACCTGCTCATGGTGAAAAATGCATGGCTTGCTGTTAAACACCTGCCCATTCACCAGGAAATGAAGATATGCAGACAATGTGTGTGCTCACGTTCAGATAGAAATGTAAAATACCTGCTTTCCCTATGGAGATTTTTGTAGCCAGAAAGTGTATCTGCCAGAATGCAAAGAGGGCCAGTGTTGCACATTTAGTAAACTGGCTTTATAGGCTTTATAGGCTTTACTATGACTTAAATTGGACTGAAATTGAGCTTCTTCTCTATTACCTTTGATCTTGTCATTTTGCATCTGAAAAACTTGAGATTGGGTTTGATAGCATTAGAGTTTAGTAAATCATTGTTGTAATTTACTCTCAAATGTCTCTTTGGTAATTGAGAAAAGAGACTAAAGCATGGCTCTTAAATCTCACGCAATGAGCGTGAGACACACACATTTCAACAAGTTCTCACGCTCACATGCCACACATGGTATTTTTCACGCTGAAAAAAAAGTATAATATAAATTTCTCTGGCTCGCCGCTATCGCTATGGAAATGACAGGAAACAAGCACACCTCCCATGAGTCTGAGCAGAGCAACACTAGCAACAACACTAATGATAATATAAGTAATGACAAACCTGTCCAACCACCAGATTTTTAGAATTGACTCACGCTATCAATCCATCCATCCATCCATCCATCATCTGCCGCTTATCCGGGGGTCGGGTCGCGGGGGCAGCAGCTTGAGCAGAGAAACCCAGACGTCTCTGTCCCCGGCCACTTCCTCCAGCTCTTCCGGGGGGACCCCGAGGCGTTCCCAGGCCAGCCGAGAGACATAGTCTCTCCAGCGTGTCCTGGGTCTTCCCCGGGGTCTCCTCCCAGTGGGACGTGCCCGGAACACCTCCCCAGGGAGGCGCCCAGGGGGCATCCTAACCAGATGCCCGAGCCACCTCATCTGACTCCTCTCAATGCGGAGGAGCAGCGGTTCTACTCCGAGCCCCTCCCGGATGACTGAGCTTCTCACCCTATCTCTAAGGGAGAGCCCAGACACCCTGCGGAGGAAACCCATTTCGGCCGCTTGTATTCGCGATCTTGTTCTTTCGGTCACTACCCACAACTCGTGACCATAGGTGAGGATGGGAACGTAGATTGACCAGTAAGTAGAGAGCTTCGCCTTCTGGCTCAGCTCCCTCTTCACAACGACTGGTCGGTGCAGAACCCGCAACACTGCAGACGCCGCACCGATCCGCCCGTCAATCTCCCGCTCCATTCGTCCCTCACTCGTGAACAAGACCCCGAGATACTTGAACTCCTCCACTTGGGGAAGGATCTCATTCCCGACCCGGAGAGAGCATTCCACCCTTTTCCGGCTGAGAACCATAGTCTCGGATTTGGAGGTGCTGATTCTCATCCCAGCCGCTTCACACTCGGCTGCGAATCGCTCCAGTGAGAGCTGAAGGTCACGGCCTGACGACGCTAACAGAACCACATCATCTGCAAAAAGCAGAGACCCGATTCTGAGGTCGCCAAATCGGACACCCTCAACGCCCTGGCTGCGCCTAGAAATTCTGTCCATAAAAGTTAGGAACAGAATCGGTGACAAAGGGCAGCCCTGACGGAGTCCAACTCTCACCGGAAACGTATCCGACTTACTGCCGGAAATGCGGACCAAACTCTGGCACCGGTCATACAGAGACCGAACGGACCCTATCAAGGGGTCCGGCATTCCATATTCCCGGAGCACCCCCCACAGGACTCCACGAGGGACACGGTCGAACGCTTTCTCCAAGTCCACAAAACACATGTAGACTGGTTGGGCGAACTCCCATGCACCCTCCAGGATCCTGCCGAGGGTATAGAGCTGGTCCACTGTTCCACGGCCAGGACGAAAGCCACACTGCATCTCCTGAATCCGAGGCTCGATTATCCGACGGATCCTCCTCTCCAATACCCCCGAATAGACCTTACCAGGGAGGCTGAGGAGTGTGATACCCCTATAGTTGGAACACACCCTCCGGTCCCCCTTTTTAAAGAGGGGGACCACCACCCCAATCTGCCAGTCCAGAGGCACTGTCCCCGATGTCCACGCGATGCTGCAGAGGCGTGTCAGCCAAGACAGCCCTACAACATCCAGAGCCTTGAGAAACTCAGGACGGACCTCATCCACCCCCGGGGCCTTGCCACCGAGGAGCTTTTTGACCACCTCGGCAACCTCAGCCCCAGAAATGGGAGGCCCCGTCTCCGAGCTCTCCGACTCTGCCTCTTCCGAGCACGTGTTGGTAGGATTGAGGAGTTCCTCGAAGTACTCCCCCCACCGACTCACAACATCCCTAGTTGAGGTCAGCAAAGCCCCGTCCCCACTGTAAACAGTGTTGACTGTGAGCCGCCCCCCCCCCCCCTGAGACGCCGGATGGTGGACCAGAATCTCTTCGAGGCCGTCCGGAAATCGTTCTCCATGGTCTCACCGAACTCCTCCCAGGCCCGAGTTTTTGCCTCAGCAACCGCCGAAGCCGCAGCCCGTCTGGCCTGTCGGTACCTATCAGCTGCTTCCAGGGTCCCACTGGCCAAAAAGGCCCGATAGGACTCCTTCTTCAGCTTGACGGCTTCCCTCACCACTGGTGTCCACCAGCAGGTTCGAGGGTTGCCGCCACGACAGGCACCGACCACCTTACGGCCACAACTCCGATCAGCTGCCTCGGCAATGGAGTCACGGAACATGGCCCATTCGGACTAAATGTCCCCCACCTCCCCCGGGATATGGTTGAAGCTCTGCCGGAGGTGGGAGTTAAAGCTCCTTCTGACGGGGGATTCTGACAAACGCTCCCAGCAGACCCTCACAATACGTTTGGGCCTGCCAGGTCTGATCGGCATCCTCCCCCACCAGCGGAGCCAACTCACCACCAGGTGGTGATCAGTTGACAGCTCCGCCCCTCTCTTCACCCGAGTGTCCAGGACATACGGCCGCAAGTCCGATGATACAACCACAAAGTCGATCATCGAACTGCGGCCAAGGGTGTCCTGGTGCCAAGTGCACATATGGACACCCTTATGTCTGAACATGGTGTTCGTTATGGACAGTCCATGACCAGCACAGAAGTCCAACAACATAACACCACTCTGGTTCAGATCGGGGGGGCCGTTCCTCCCAATCACACCCCTCCAGGTCTCACTGTCATTGCCCACGTGAGCATTGAAGTCCCCCAGCAGAACGAGGGAGTCTCCGGTAGGAGCATTCTCCAGTGCCTCCCCCAGAGACTCCAAAAAGGGTGGGTACTCTGAACTGCTGTTTGGCGCATAGGCACAAACAACAGTCAGGACTCGTCCCCCCACCCGAAGGCGGAGGGAGGCTACCCTCTCGTTCACTGGGGTAAACCCCAATGTACTGGCACACAGCCGGGGGGCAATAAGTATGCCCACACCTGCTCTGCGCCTCTCACCACGGGCAACTCCAGAGTGGAAGAGAGTCCAACCCCTCTCAAGAGGACTGGTTCCAGAGCCCAAGCCGTGCGTCGAGGTGAGTCCGACTATATCTAGCCGGAACCGCTCAGCCTCGCGCACCAGCTCCGGCTCCTTCCCCAACAGAGAGGTGACATTCCACGTCCCAAGAGCTAGCTTCAGTAGCCGAGGATCAGACCGCCAAGGCCTCTGCCTTCGGCTGCTACCCAGCTCACATCGCACCCGACCCCCTTGGCCCCTCCCACGGGTGGTGAGCCCGTCGGAAGGGGGACCCACGTCATCATTTCGGGCTATGCCCGACCGAGCCCCATGGGCACAGACCCGGCCACCAGGCGCCCGCTGCCGGGCCCCACCCCCGGGCCTGGCTCCGGGGGGAGGCCCCGGTGTCCCATATCCGGGCAAGGGATCACGAGGTCCAAATTTTTTATTCATCATAAGGAGTCTTTTGAGCTGTTCTTTGTCTGGTCCCTCATCTAGGATCTGTTTGCCTTGGGTGACCCTACCAGGGGCTTAAAGCCCCGGGCAACATAGCTCCCAGACTCATTGGGGCACGCAAACTCCCCCACCACGATAAGGTGACAGCTCAGGGGGGAGTTTCAATCCTGAAATGAAAAATCAGATGTGCTGTAAAAAGTATGGTTGTTTTATTTTTCTATTTTCTTTTTTTGATTTTGTGCTCTGGAACTGCACAGTGGTGTGGTTGTTAGCAAGAGGATTCCTGGTTCAAATTTGCATGTTGCATGTTTTCCACGTGTATGTGTGGGTTCTCTCTGGACGCTACAGCTTCCTCCCACCACCCAAAAACATGTATGTGAAGTTAATTGGTGATTCTAAACTGACCCTAGGAATGACTGTGAGCGGGTTGTTTGTCTCTATGTGGCCCTGTGATGTACCGGCGACCTGTCCAGGGTGTACCCTGCATCTCGCCTAATGACAGCTGGGATAGGCTCCAGCTCCCTCCCCCTGCAACCCTGAGTGTGTGAACTTTAATTACATGAAATTAGATAACTGCAGTGCAATAAAGATGTAGTATTCTGTTACACTTAAGATTGAATACCAGAACCAAAATGGATTCCATTACCATTATAATGGCACTGGTGCAATAAGCATTTAAAATTAGTCACAACCTCCAATGAAAGATAATTTGCTGACCTTGCTGCTTTGTAATCAAGTGTACTGAAAAACACACCTAGCACTTGTCAAATGATGTCTTAAAATATATTGCAATAATGTCCTGTTTGTACTTGATCACCAGTCAGCTGAAATTCTTCACGATGCTCGTTGTCTCTGTTGTTGTTGCCAAGCAGTGAGTCCCAATGAGGAAAACACTGTCAGAGAAAACAGTCCAGGTGGTGGTCCAACACAAACCCCTGCCACCACCACTACATCCAGCGCAACCACAACAATATCCGTCCATCTGGATCCCTGTGCAGGTAATACAAAGACAACACTGTAGTGCATTTATCATCACTGTGAGCAACCTCAATTTAACACCTCTAGCACACTCACATGAAAACATACATATCGGACATTTATACAGACAGTGGAATGCATTTCACATATTACTTTTAACAAAAGGAAGAATTTGATCCTTTCAGTGCTGATCATGAGCATTCTGAATATATTATTTATACAGTATGGTGTGAAAAATGAAGGTATTAAAAGAAAAGTGAGGCTGCAATGATGAGTTTTTATCCACAAACTTCTTACACAATACAGAAAAATGCTTCTTTCAAAACAGTACTGGTTCTCCTTACTTTGCCCACTTGTAAAGTTTTTCAATGTGCATGACTGTTTTGCTGTTTTACAATCTTTGCAACTTTTCACGGTTCTGTGGATTTATGCTGTCTCGCTGTCCTCTGTGTCCTCAAATAATCCCGCACTGACAACATGATGGCTGCCTGGATTTCAGACCATCTGTTGCATCTAGTTACACATCCAAATCCTCTTTCTTCAAAATTATTTTTTTTTTAAAACATTCATGTGTGGATATGAAACTTTTTCACATGAGTATTCCATTAGTCCATTTAAATAAAAGATTTTTCAGATTTTTCCTCACATGTTACCAACTCTACTGTGTGTATGGTACAGTGCCTTGAAAAAGCAACCCGTGGCATTTTTCTTATTTTCTTGCATTCCATCCTGTCAATTTAATGGATATGTATTTGGAAAGATACATATATACATTTTTTTCTTTTCAATTCCAATAAATCAAAAGAACTGAAAAACTCTCTTTGCTTTAAAACCCTAAAGTAAGATTAGATGCTGCCAATCACACGGATTAGTTAATTTTAGTCCACCTGTGTGCCATCTAAGTGTCATATGATTTCAAGTATTACTTCAACTTCTTTCAACAGTGTTAGTAACTCTGACCTTAGAAAATGCTAAGCATGTTTGATCTGAGAACCAGGCCGGGATATAAAACTCTGTGGCAGCATGTTGATCCAGTAGTCAGTCAGTGATAAAAACTTAATGCTAAAAGTTGCAGTAAAGCAGAGTGAAATAGTCACAGAGTAACTAATGTTATAAGGAAATTAATAGTGTTCACTGCTCACAGATGTTGGAGGTGTGTCACTGGACACCCTTATTAACAGATTTCAGATTAGCTCAAATGAACCACACTGGGCAAACATAGCAGAATTTGTTTTAAGCAAACCAAAATGCTTTCACATATCATTATTCTGTATCAGTTTAAGTCAGTAGTCCTAAATTGTGTAAATCTGGGATCCAAGGAGGATTAATTTTCATGATAAGGGCAGGACATTCAGCTAGATGGAATAGTTGGATAGTTGATAAGCAGTCCTGTTAATAACATTACAGTGTTGGAGGAGATCTGTTTTTTGCTTGTCTTAGATACAGCTCAGCTGGGACTGGAGCTGTCCTGCCCTAAAATCGTGAACTGAAATCAATGATAAACGGTTTGACAGTCCAACTCTAAAATTCAACACAACATAGTTTTCAGACTTTTAACATGCTTTAGGATAATTATTTTTTAACAGATATAATGTGTTTGCATGCACAACTCTAGCAATGTTTTACACAGACTTAAAAAAAGACTTAATTTGCCATTTTTACAAGCTGACAATCTTCTGAGATTTTAATGGATTTCTGTGATGTGTTTTGGTCCAATTGAGACAGACAGCAGCAGCAAAACAGCAGCTTCTTTCTTTTCTATTAACTTACATCTCTATACAGGCAGATTATTTTAGGGCATGAAGTGACCACCAAACTTCACGTTGCACCCTTCTCTGTAAAGTGGCTTAAGTTTCCACAGCAGTGCTGAACAGCTCACTGAATGACACATTTTCAGATATATGGAAACATTAGTAGAGACTAATGACTTCAGACACCCAAATATAAGCTCTCAAGTAGTCCTCTTTATTTGAAACTACCGTATTTTCCGCACCATAAGACGCACCTAAAAGCCTATTTTCACAAAAATCAGCCGTGCACCATATAATCCGGTGCGCCGGATTCCAAAATGTGTCACGGATAATACACAAATACAATGGAAATTAATGGCAGTTGGCCACTTCCGTTGCTCGCTTTACATTTGGTGTGAATCCAGGGTTAGGCGGATCTATATGTTTTAGTAAGCGCCTTCTAATCAGGTGTGCCTTATGTATGGGTTAAGTACAGAAATGGACCCCATAATTGAGGGTGCGCCTTATAATCAGGTGAGCCTTATGGTGCCTAAAATATGGTATTTTTTAAAATATTTTTCTTCTTGTAGCAACACTCTTATCTCTATATCCTTCCCTTGGCAAATGTTTTCTGTTTCAGATTTATGTTTAATTGGTTCTGAGGGCATTTGGGTTTCAGCAAGATATTCATGTATGGCAATGAAGTGAACAAACAGTAGAAGCCCACTAAAGCAGCTGCATCTGCTCAGCACATTAACATCGCTTTTCCTGAAAGGAAAAAAAAATTGCTTTCACTGAAACCAAACCTGCAGGTTTGGCTGGCGAGATGTGTCCTTGTGCTGCCTGACTGTCCTATGGCAAAGGGCTCACTCTTGAAGAGAAGAGGGACTGTTACTGCACTGCATGCGACCTCACTGATAAAAGGTTCAATCGTAGCGGAAGCCCTGTGTCGCAGCAGTGTCATGAGCTGAATCCTAATAGGTCTAAAGGAGATCACCTGTACAAGCCTCAAATATTGGCTTCCAGTAAAAGCTCCTTCAAAGTTTCTCAGATTGTTAATAACAACAATATCCAAATCACGCAGCACTCACCACAGGAGAGCTTTCTCTTGAAATATGTTGGTGAAAGACTGTGGGGAAACACTTCCTGGTCCATTTTCTTGTTGTCACAGAACTATTGTCTTCTAAATGGGGAAATTTGAATCTGTTGTGAAATTGCAATGGCTCAAAGGTTTCTTCCAGCAGGGAGTGATGATCAGTGCAAAAGAGTGAGGTGTAGGTGAGGTCTACAGGTTCTTTGAAGGAGCAACACAACATGGCAAGACAACTGAGAAAATACAGCAGGAAAATGATTCATAATAATGAGAGTGAATGACTGTGCTGCGGGTGTAGCTGTGAGAAATCTGGAGATGGCCGTGATCATGCTGCTTGTGTCTTTCAGAAAATGGTGCCTGCAGTCAGCAGTGTATAGCTGTGGGAGGGCAAGCTCGCTGCTCTTGCTTCCCAGGGTTCTCACTGATGATAGACGGGCATACGTGTGAAGGTAAGGATCATCACTCCTTGTCACTTTATCATTGACAGTAATTGGAGCTATTACTGAAGTTCATGTATATCCTAGAGGTCCCTCCGTCAAGAAAGGTTTGCACAAGTTAACCCAACACCATCAATATATGAGTCACTGCTCAATAAGTGAGGAAGACAAAGCAGATACAGACATGTTAACAGGCAAAACAACAATTGTAGGAGAACTGTTATCCAGAGTTTGGGACACTTTTTTAATTTAATTCAGTCTGTTATGAACAGGGAAAAATGCTGGTCTTGTAATCCTAAAAAATATATTGTCTGAATGGCTTCCCACATGAGTGGAACATGAGTCACCAACATACAATTATTTTGCAGCAGCATTAGATACAATGATAAACACAACATCTGTGCACATACCCATCTTGTCTTCAAAAGATCCAGTGTGGCAGCAGGAGCATCTTTAACAAAAGGTCAGACGTCACAACAACAGTTTATTGCACTGTTAATGACTCGAAATAAGAAACAGTTTAGCAATATTGTTTACATCATGTCCTCATTATAATCAACCTGTCAACCAGTGCTGGTGCACTAGTCAACTCAAGAACCAAAAAATACAGTGACATGAAAAAGTTAGGGAATCAAATCACCTGTATGATCAGGTGGGTTGTGTCATTTGTTGATTTTATTTTTTATTTTTCTTATTTTTTGTTCATAGACTCATGACACCTTAATGGGACGCAACAGCAATACTGGGCCCAGGTGTGCCCTCCTCTGCTTTTACCTCTCCTGTAGGTCATCTTGCAGCCCAGTTGGTGACTTTCGTTTTCCTTCAAAGCCAATTGCTGCTTTACTCAGCAGCCTCTGATAGATTTACAGCCTGTCTGAAGGCCTATCCTCATAATGCTCTTCAGGAGACTATGTCGCTGTTGAAGTAACTAGAAATCCTATATGCCCAGTCTCTACAGGAAACACCTGGGTATATCAGCCACGTTGGCCCACCTTGGTTGCTGTGTCTGTGTAATTCAGGCTTTTGTGTTTATAAGCTTCCTTTGTGGCAGTCTCCCATAGAACTGTTACCGTTTGGGGACTATGAGGTTTACCAGAACTGGCCGGAGGTTGGTTGTGACGAATTCGGATGGGAAACTTATTTTTTTATCTAGATTACCTGCCTTTTCAAATTGCAGGCAGAGGATTCTTTCAATTTCTCAGATGATTTCACAGGAAACAGTCCTGCTCTCACTTTGGGGTTCGTACCTAGGAACTGGAAGGGCATTTATGATTATGATGATTCTTCTTCCTTATAGAATGTTTGCCAGTTGATATAGAACAATGTTCTGCCTCCGGGTGTAGCAACCTTGAGACAGACTGGTTTTACAGCGAGTAAGGATGTGCTTTAATGTTAGTGGAGTTTGACAGAGCAAACAAAGAATCTTCCATCTCTTCCTGCTCTCAACGAAAGCGGATGCATTTCTCTTCTCTCCCCTATCTTCCCTCTCCCTTATCTCCCCTGTTTGTTCTCACGTCTGGTCCTGTCTTGTCTCAAACTTTTTGGTGCCTCTCTCTGCATTGCTCTCAAAATTTAAAATCATGGAATTGGTCAATTGGTCTCTCAACGCAATTGACAAAATTTTCTCGACGAGAAGCTCGGGTTCAGGGGGAACCTGTCTGCCCCGACAGACTCCTGGGAGACGTGGAGGGTAGTGTGCCTGGCGATTCTTTCCGTTGAGGACATTGAGGATATTTACATAGACGGAGACAGCTGTCAAAAGCCCCCTTAAGCTGCCCGACATGATTGAAGCAGTGGTCAGAGCTATGGTTATTAGACTGTGGTTATTAACCGCAACATGGAAAACATCTTGGAGAAGCTTTTGGCTTTGCAAAGGCGAATGGATCGATTTGGTAACCAAAATGGACAAACTGAGTAAGTCGTGTCCATTGAAATGAGACTACTCGCCCTAACCCAACAATCGTAATCTAATCTGCATTCCGGCCCTCCACAGAACAGCCTTGGCTAAGGCCGCTGCTGGAACAACTCCCCGCTCTGAATTCCTTTTTCCTCCCTCCCTTCCTTCATGGACACCTGGTGATTGTTGACTCCATCTGGGACCATCTGATTGTTGACTCCATCATGTACATATGCAGCACACCCGCCTCCATCCCAGTCCTTCAAGTTTGTTCTGCGTTCTTATGTGTGAAGCAAGCAAAGGCCCCACATTGTACTGCCCAAGGAGCATAATCTGGATGCTGTGTTTTTTTCCCCTCCACTCGCCTCTTGTTTTTCCTCCTCTTTTCCCTGGGAAGTCCATTGGTGTGGAGTGATAGAGAGACCATTTGGAGTTTGAGACCGGGTTTGCTAATCTATCTGCCATTTTCTGTTTCCTAGTCACAAAGCTATTCAGTTGCAAAAGTTTATAAAAGTGTTGTTGTATGGCTTGATGAAAAGTTAACTTTTTATTTGATATGTTGGCAATGTGTTTAAAGGCTTCAAAATAAATTGTTTTGTTTTTTTTATTTAAAAAGTACTTTCCCTTCACTGACAGAAAGAAAATTACACAAGCTTCAAGTCTCCAAGTTGGATTACAGTGATGATTTTTATATGCATGCATCTTCATGCTTTCTTAAATACATTTATTTGACATTTCATGCTGTATCTCACCATTGCCTTCTCTAAACCAGATAAGAATATACATAGCTATTTATTGCAAAGCCATTGTTAGGCAAACTATCTACTTGTATTTCCAGTCTTCTATCTTATTGCCAGTATAATACAAAAGAGTTCCTACCTCCAGAGTTCTTTAAGTTCTAAGATACACTCAGAGCTTGATAAAACTGATTCTACTTCTGTGGTTCTTATGCATGGAATGAGTTTCAAAATATTACCATATTAATTATTACACTTCACTTATACGCCCCACCTCTTGCGAAATTTTCTTGCAGCTCAGCCCAGAACTGTCGAAGTAATCCTGTGAATAACCAAACAAACTGAGCCAGCCACACAACCTCAATGATGAAGTCATTCTAACTTGTGCACTCCTCACTGAGGTCGATTTATAGGTCGATTTATTTTTTTTTGTTGTTAAAGGTGGAAAAGTGATGTAACATGACAGGTGAATTGCCAAGACATTCACATTTCGCTGTTTACTGTGGGAAAGGCCACTCCCACGAGAAGAATGTCCTATCATGCCAAGACCTTTTTTTAGTAAGGAATGGCCCTTCAGTAATAAATCTTTAGCACAAGTTAGTAAAATAATCCATGAATTTGTAAAAGGGTGAAAACTTGGCAGCCACTCTGCTTTGTAATCCAGCCGTTCATAAACTCATGGGATAATACTTTCCAGATGCAAAGACAAAACATAAGAGTTACCCAACCGATCAATTCATTCAGTGCACAGAGGGATTCCCACATGTGAACTTGTGGGTGGCAACATTTGGTTTAGACTAAACTGAAACAAATCAAATAGCAAGACAAAATCTGAGGTTCAGGGTTTGTTTGGGGATATACTGAGGATTTAAATAGACTGTGGAGAACCCGTTGATGTGGACAAATCACTCGCAAGCTGTGAAATCACTGTTAAAGCACAACCACCTGCAGTGTTTGTGGCTATCTGTAATTTCTTTAGCTCATGGATGGCACCTCTATCTGTTTGGTTTGTCCCATATCAAGGTTGTATGATGTTGGATTTGTAGGTTTGTGATGTATTCACCTGCGCATGAATATGGCTTAATTTTAGCATCTTAATGTGCAGATGTTCCCATGGAGATCTGTCTGAAGCAAGGCGGGGGTGTGGGAAGAAAGCTGAATAGTAAATGCACAGGTCAGACACTTAATCAGTAGTTTTTCTGAAGATTCCCCAGTCAAACACACACTTACACATCACTAATACGTGCAGACAGCTTCATCCATTCATGAACTGTGACTAAACAAACCATTGTTTGCTGAGTTATTTGTTTTGCATTCCTCATGCACACGATTTGACTGTTATCAGTCTATTCAATGGACGTTATCAGCACACATCAGTCCCATTTATATGGGCTAGTAGGGGCCTACTAAACCTACTGGTAGGCTCAGGTGGCTGTTATCGACCATTTTTATCAGTTGGCCATTACTTCAGTGAGCCAGTAGGGGGAGAAGGCCTGTTATCATGCATGTGCTTTTTTGTTTGTTTGTTTGTTTTTCAACTTTATTGACCAAATGTGTATCTCTCATAATATATTGTTTGATCATGTCATAGGATCTGAATCGTATTGGAGTAAAAATGTGTTTACAGATTATACATATATATTTTGTGCGTAGCTATATATAGTGTAATTATTATGTATATATAGTGTAATTATTAGTTTGGCTGTTCTACATATTTTATATATTAATGAGAAATGTCTTATTGCGACCCTATAAACAACCCTTCTTTGCAAACTGGAAGTACTACGAGTACGGTGTTCATTTTGTATGATGTTACTTGGTGCAGCTCTAAAAGTATATGAAAATAAACTTATGTAGTTTTTCTTTGTATTGATCATCTAGATGAAGTGCAATTACTAGTTTGGCCGTTCTGGATATTTGATATATTTAGTATATGTATGTTTTCAAAACCCTACTTTGCAAAATGGAAGAAGCGGCCAACGCAAAACCACATTTCTACAATAACAGCTGAATATCTAACATAAACTAACATCTTTAAATTTTTTTAAACATCAATCATATAGATGAAGTGTAATTACTAATTTGGCTGCACTAGATATTTGATATATTCAGTATATCTATGTTTTTAAAACCCTACTCACAACCCTATTTTGCAAACTTGAAAGAACTACAAAAAGGCGCTAATTAATATCAGATACAATACACAGAATCGTATTTCTTATAATTTGGAGTGGTAAATACTAAATTTAGAGTACAAGGAGAGATTTAAAGAGGTGGAAAACACATTTATGTGATCCGAATTTAATTGTGAAATTGGTGAAAATTAATTTTTTACCATATTTGATAGCGCCCCCACTTGGTGGCAATACCCATATGGGTATAGTCACATAGCTTAAGTCAAGAGCTCTCTATAACAGTTGGTCCTATATCTATAGCCTCTTCTGTTAATGATTAACAAGCCTTCCAAATTGCACTGAGGTCAAGGTTCAGAGGTCAATATTTCAAGGCAGGACTAATTTCAATCTTCACACTGACATATGTTACTCACCAGGTCAAGGTCTTTTCAAAAATATCTTTCATTTTGTCCTACAATAAATTTTCACCTCTGTTTGGCATCAGCCTCTTTCAGGTGTAGTTTCTAAGACCATTTGATTGTCCAGCCTGGATGAAATAAAGTCTTTGGATTTTTTTGTCTTTTTTTGGTCAGAAAGAACTTTCAGGGTATTGATGATTTTCCCAATCATGTTCATAATTTTGGATTTGAGCTAGTGTTTTGCTTTATTTTACCCATAGGTTCGTGACAATGGGCATGCATTGTCAACATCCCATACCCCAATGGCAGGGCACTCACTTGCCCCATTTTGCCTAACACTAAACACTGTAAATATTTACGAGAGTGTATACTTATTTTTAACATTCCTTTTATTTCTATTGTTATATATATATATATATATATATATTTCTCGTTTTTATGCTGAGTTGGTTTTATTATTATTATTTGTATATTCTATGCCTTTTCTTATTCCTTAAATGTGTACAGTTGCAACAAATGAAATTCCCCCTGGAGATCAATAAAGTATTCTGATTCTGAAAACATATGCAGCACACAGTCAAGTCATGCACCACAAAAATAATAAATAATAACAATAAAGATCATTCTTCAACAAGTAGCACTCTCAGCACCTCAAATATACTGCCCTGAACCTGCAATACATCTTCTGTAAAGACGTGCGTGCGTGCGTGCGTGCGTGCGTGCGTGCGTGCGTGCGTGCGTGCGTGCGTGCTCGCGCGTGTGAGAGTTATTCGTCTGCTATATTCACTAGTATGATACTACTACTTGTTCATCCCTATATTAATCAGCCCAACTTCTTCCAACAAATCAGATACACATATAACCAGATAGACATATGTCTATGTTTATGTCGGCTTAAGTCGACAACCAGTCGATGTGATATGAAAAGTGGTTTGCTAACACATTCAGGATATAAAATCTAAATGATTCATACATACATAAATAGGAGTCATGTTTTTGGGTAAGTAGCTCTTTAACCAGCTAGGAGTGGTTGCCAGGTTCACTAGTACCAGCGGTTTTTACGCATTACGTGACAAGTCCACCTCCATTAGGTCAACAACCACACTCAATTCAATTAAATTTTATTTATATAGCGCCAGATTACAACAATTGTCATCTCAAGGCACTTAAGTAATATAGTCCAATTCAAGCCAATAGGAATTCAATTCATTGTAATCATAATCCAATTATCTCATATAGAGCCAATTCAAAAAATAATATGCTAGCTAAGGAAACCAACAGATTGCACCAAAACTTGTCTTCAGTCCAATCTCCCGTCCTGAGCGTGCCTGTGGCGACTGTGGAAAGGAACGACTCCCTTTTAACAGGAAAAACCAGACTCAGGAAGGGTGGCCATCCGCCTCGACCAGCTGGGGTTTGAGAAGACAGAAAAGAGGGGGGGGACACACCATAATGCCATTCAAAGGATATCTGTTGGAACAGGGAAACACAAGTTATTAACCACAATAATGTCATATGTACATAATATCATTTGAGAAATTAAACAGGGGGAAAAAGAGAGCAAAGTGAGGAAAGGTGTGACAGATGAGGTCCCCCAGCAGTCTAAGCCTATAGCAGCTTAACTATGGGATGTTTCAGGATTACCTGAGCCATCCCTAACTATAAGCTTTATCAAAAAGGAAAGTTTTAAGCCGAATCTTAAAAGTGGAAAAGGGTGTCTGCTTCCCAGACATTTACTGGCAGCTTATTCCACAAGAGAGGGGCCTGATAACTGAAGGCTCTACCTCCCATTCTACTTTTAGAAACTCTGGGAACAACAAGTAAACCTGAAGTTTGGGAGCGAAGTGCTCTGTTAGGAAAATATCTTACAATGAGATCTTTAAGATATGATGGAGCTCGGTCATTAAGAGCTTTATATGTGAGGAGAAGAATCTTAAATTCTATTCTGAATTTAACAGGGAGCCAATGAAGAGAAGCTAAAACTGGAGAAACATGATCTCTCCTGTTAGTTCTTATCAGAACTCTGGCTGCAGCATTTTGGATCAGCTGGAGGCTTTTCAGACTTAAAGTTTCCAGCGCTTCAGGGAGAAATTATCTAGTTATATTGTTACTCTAGATGGTATTTCCTTGGCTTCTAGTTCTACAGTGAGGAACATTGGAGCTATTTTTTAACAAGATTTTATCATTTGACTCACATATAAAACAAGTTTCTAGGACTGCCTTCTTTCACCTTTATAATATTATAATTGTAATATTGCCAATATCAGGAACCTTTCTCAGGGTGATGCAACGAAACTAGTCCATGCATTTGTTACTTCAAGATTGGACTACCGTAATTCTTTATTATTGGGCTGTCCCACATATTCTCTGAAAAGCCTCCAGCTGATCCAAAATACTGCAGCCAGAGTTCTGATAAGAACTAACAGGAGAGATCATGTTTCTCCAGTTTTAGCTTCTCTTCATTGGCTCCCTGTTAAATTCAGAATAGAATTTAAGATTCTTCTCCTCACATTTAAAGCCCGGAATGGCCGAGCTCCATCATATCTTAAAGATCTCATTGTAAGATATTTTCCTGACAGAGCACTTCACTCCCAAACTGCAGGTTTACTTGTGATTCTCAGAGGTTGCGAGGCAAAGCCTTCAGATATCAGGCCCCTCTCTTGTGGAATAAGCTGCCAGTATATGTTCGGGTGTAACAACCAGTTGGGTTGGGCTGTGCGTGACCCTAGGCCCTAGGCCGATGGCCAGACTTCCGACAACGTGGGACCCAGGAATGGAGTTGGTCTGGCGGCCGACCAGACGACCAGCGACAAGGGAGCCTGTCCGGCAGCCGGCTAGACTTCTGGCGATGTGGGAGCCGGTCTGGTGGTCACCAACGAGGAGGAGGCTGTGCAAAAGGCAGGACCCCCTTCAGAGCAGCAGTGGGAAGAGGCAAGCCCACCCAGGCACCCTCTGGCGAAGACGAGAAGAGAGGCAAGCCCGCCCGGGATGGGCTCTGAAGGCTGGCCCAGGAGGTGGGGACGACAACACTGGAGACTGTGGGGACGGCGGCGTCTGGCGACTGTGGCTCTGGAGGGACGAGGGAAGAGGCGCCCCCGGCAGCCACTCATGCAGACTCCAGCCCAAAGAACTACGCCAGGGCCGCACAGCTCACCCTCCTGGCTTCCTCCAAGATGTAGGTCGTGTCTGTCTGCAGCATGTGAATAGGTTTCTCTTTAAAAATATCCAAGAGTTGATTAGATACGTCTAACCTCCTTGACACGCTGGATTGTGTCCCCTTGCAGGCCCAGAGGTCGCCGACCAGCTCCCAAAAGGTGACAAAATCTGCTGGGTCTATACTGGCAAAATCCTTCTGTCAGACGTGGGGTGGAGGGAGGACCCAGATGCAGAATTTCAATGAAAATTTTGATTTATTTGACAAAGTGAACAAAAAGCGTGGCTGAGCTGGATAACAAGAAATCTTAAACTGTGGAATAAATAAAACAAAACAAGACTATGGAAACTTAAGGCAAAAACCTAACCTGACCAAACCTGAAGAACGTGAAAAGTGAGGCGAAGATTTTGCAATAAACTGAGGGAAACCTGGAAACTAAATACTGTGGGGAGGTGACTAGTGGTGGGGTGCAGCTGTGAAACAAAGACAGGCGACTTGAGTGAACCTAATGTGGCAAGGGAAAAAACATGACAAGAAATAAACCTAAAACTTGAAAACAAGACCTGACAAAAAAACAAACTCAAAACATGACATGACACCGGGATGCAGACACTCTTTCCAATTTTAAGACTAGGCTTAAAACTTTCCTTTTTGATAAAGCTTATAGTTAGGGGTGGCTCAGGTGATCCTGAAACATTCCATAGTTAAGCTGCTATAGGCTTAGACTGCTGGGGGACCTCATCTGTCACACCTTTCCTCGGTTTGCTCCCTTTTTCCCCGTTTAATTTCTCAAATGATATTACGTACATGTGACATTATTGTGGTCATCAACTTGTGTTTCCCTGGTCCAACAGGAATCCTTTGAATGGTGGTTTTTTTCCCCTCTTTTCTGTCTTCTCAAACCCCAGCTGGTCGAGGCGGATGGACACCCTTCCTGAGTCTGATTCTGCCAGAGGTTTCTTCCTGTTAAAAGGGAGTCGTTCCTTTCCACAGTCGACTCAGGCATGCCCAGGATGGGAGATTGGACTGAAGAGAAGTTTCAGTGCAATCTCTTGTGTTCCTTAGCTAGGATATTGTTTTTGAATTGGCTCTATATGAATGAATTGGATCTTAGTGGACTGGGAACCACATGTTGGGGATTGCTGCAAGATCATGATAACAGGCTCCTTTTTTCCTTTGCTTTTCATTTTGAATAACGCAGTGGAAATAATGTCGGCCACCGGACAACTTTGATGAAAGAACAACAGCGATTTTCTGTACCACTGACAACACACAAACATTGGAAATAGTTCTGTCCATCACTGGGCATGAAGCAGAGCCGAGCCCAGGGGACTGGGTGAACTCCATACGCAGTGTGATTTGTCCCTGGAAATATCCTCCCGACCATGGAGATAGCAGATGTCTCTCAGTTGGGAAACAAACCAGAGCATTTGGAAGCTCCTGAATTTTGTTTTACTACTTCACAGTTTATATAGCACATGTCCTGTGGACAATTTCAAAAGAACAAGTTCTTAACTTCACTGATAAGATGATTGCGTTTGCTGCAGCCCCACAGAGGCTTCAGATGGTGCAGTACAGTAAAGTTTGTTTTGTGCTTTGAGAGATGTAGTTTTTATAGTAAAGCACACAGGAGGCGAGTAGCTGAATTTTAGGTGTTCTACAGGTGCATACTGAAAGCCTCCCTTTGGGAAGGTGTTCTAAAGCACAGTTCATTCAGATTTGCAGGAGAACAAGTTTTCAAAGTTGTGAAAGACAGACAGTAATGGACTGCAAACTGAAACAGAGGAAGAACAATGAATAGTGTGTAGAAATTATGGTCAGATTCCCAGTAGACTGCGCCTCATTTTGAGGTGATCCTCAAATCTGGATGGATGCCACACAATGATCCCTGTCCAACACTATCAGCACATTCAGCAAATCAGGAGTGCACTATGATGCGTGATAAAATAATGTAGCAGTTAGATAAAGACAGAGCGGCAATCCAGTATCTCAGCAGGAGCCCACCAGTGTCATAAATCAACAGCACCAGTTGTGCTGCTGTTTGACTGATAAGGATTTAAGCGTTTGCAACTGTGTGTTTTATTTCACACAAACATGCCTAATGAGCAAAATATCTCACAGCACCTGCCAAGGCTTGATATCTTAAATCTGACTTGGGATTTTCAAAGTAGTCACTGTCCAGATTTAATGCCCTGCCAAACAGCAAACAATCTGTGAGGGTCGTGTAGTTATCAGTGGGACTAAAAACAAATCTCCATTATCCAGCTCAAATAAAGTCGCCTTTGTCTTTGTACAACTTCATGCTCACCAGCGTTCCAATAATGAAAGCAAAAGAGAGACACTTCTGTCACAGTTTTCTTTCATTCTGTTTTTTCACAATATCTCCTGTGCAAAAATCAGTAGTATAATGCAACTGTTTCTTTACTTTTAGCCAGTACAAACATATTTGCATGAATGGTTGGCAACAAAACAGAAAAATAAACTTTATATAGGTACTTTGTACCTACAAGGATGGGGACAATGTACCTGTCCACCCTTATAGGAATTGCTCAGTGTGACTTAACAACACGTAGCTTTAATGTGTTGTAAAAATAAACACATGATTTATTTTTTTTATGTCCTTTTTACTTTTCCTGAACAGAAATCACGACCAAACACAGTTCATTGGATGCATGTCACATTTGTATTCTGCTTTGTGCCAGACACCCTTTGCGTGTGTTTGCTTCTCTGATTCTCTTTGTATTCATATACTGTATATTAATAGTGTATTAATAATACAGCTGTATTTCCAAAGAACTGGTCTCATTCACGTTTTTTGTTTCTGTCGTCAGATGCTGACAAGAGTCTGAAGCTGTGTCTGTTTATTTTTCTATGTTTTCTTTTGCACTATGAAGCACTATGATATACGTGTGTGGCCTTGTGTGCTATACAAATAAAGTTGAGTTGAGTTAATGAAATCCTCAATTTATATTCACAGCTACATCTGAAAAAAATCACCATCTACACAATTTAAAAACATCTGTGCAGTGACTTTGGATATATTTAGTTGTATGATGATCTCAAAGAGAGGAAGTTAGAAGAAGTAAGAATGTCTCGGAACGTCTTCTTTGCAGCCTCCTAATACACCACAAGGACAACAGCTTACAGACACTGCTGCCTTTGATTGAATAGAACAAAGACAGAGAAATGTTCCCTTACCAGGAGAAAAAAACCTCACTCCTCCTTGGCAGTACCTTGGATGTCGCTAAATTTTAACCTCGTCTGCTTTGAAAAAAAGCAAAATAATTAAGTTAAATCTGTTACATCTGGCATGAAAAAATGGATGTGTGGTGTAAGACCCTGTCTTTATGTGTCTATTATCTAAAGCTGGGCAGATAGCAGACTGGAGGGTAGATTTGTCAGTTTCTTTCTGAAAAAAGCTGGAACAACCTGGACAAGAAATCGATGAGAGTTCTGAGACTGAAATAAGACATGAAAGCCGCAGGCCAGAAAGGATTAAATCAGTGACATAAAATACAAAAATATTCTGAAGAACAGTTGGCTTAACTACAGATTGAAGCGATTACTCAGTATGACTTCGTCATTAACCACCACTTACACATTAGAAATAATCATTAGCTTGACCGTTTATATGAAAAATATTGTTCGTGCTGCTTTAATGTTCAAAACCATGACTTTACTTGGTCTGTAATATAGTAACTGCGTGAGGGGTCACTCATTACCTCTGTAAGAGCATTTCGGACAAACCTTGACCTCCTTCCTTTTTTATGTAATCACAAAAATACAAACAAAAATTCTCAGTTTCTGAAAACACCATCCATTCTTTTGTTTCCCAGAAAAGTTTATAAGAGAAATAAGAAATTTGTAGTGTCCTGTTTAGCCTCAAACGATGTAAGAATGACTTCCCTTGTCTCGCTTTTATTATTTTTTGCTAATCTGCTGCTGAGTCATTGAGCAACATCACTGTGACAG
Source organism: Leuresthes tenuis (assembly GCF_036924035.1). NCBI lineage: Eukaryota > Metazoa > Chordata > Actinopteri > Atheriniformes > Atherinopsidae > Leuresthes > Leuresthes tenuis. The sequence goes on from NW_027325357.1 coordinate 30,131,337, forward strand.
TCAGGGAGCAGGAGCACAGTGGCAGAAGTTCATATAGGTCCTGTCCATCAACATTCTTTAAAAGTCATGCTCCATCTCATCAGATATTCATTATCAAATCCTCAACCCCATAAACCTCATTCACAGTCATCTTTGTCTTCTGCAGATGTGGACGAGTGCATGACCAATACCCACAGCTGCCAGCCAAGTGAGCATTGTGTGAACACAGTGGGTTCATTTGTATGCAAACTGCAGGTCATTTGTCCTGCAGGCTACCAGCTGAAAAACAGCGTTTGCCGAGGTGAGTTTGTTGGTCTTGATCTATTTCATCAAGCCGATTTTCCCAAACATCTGTCCCAGAGCTTCGGAAGCAGTCAGAAGTACACAGAAGTAACTAAAGAAGTGGAAGAAGAAGCCAGTAACAAAAGACAATAAGCACAAGGGATAGATTGTGTCTCATTTGTAAAAAGAAAGTGTACAGCATGTTTGAAATGTATGGAGCTGTACAACTCATTGCTCAACATGGTGCCAATTTCCCACTAGCTCAGCTGATTGTCAGTTGCTTTTGGTCTGTCATGTGTTGAATCAACTGTAAAAATCCGAATACTAACCAGATGAAAGGGGGAATATCATCTTCTTTTAAAGTGGAGCTGGACATACTTTGATCGATAAATCAGTTTCCCTCCCGTGCTCGCATACTGGAACAAGGAGAGAGGTCCAATTAAATGGCCCAGTTGAGCAATAACTGTGAGGATGAAACAGTACAAAGTGTTGCCAGTGTTAGAACAACTTAAAGAAGACCCAACACCAATAGCTTAAACTGAGGCAGTGCATAATAGATACTCATGGTAGCAAAACATCTGCTGTTCTGGTCCTTACTCTTAATCCAATTTTGGATCTATGTCATCATTAGTTACAAAAACATTTTGAAATAAGAAATTTAAAAAATCCTGCTAATCATTTCCACTCAGAAATTCCTCTCAGACACATCTGTGGTCATGACTCAGTCTTTGACAGTAAAGCTTTACTTTGACATATGCTGGTGTTTTCTGGCTGCCGTGGTAATGTTTGTGCTTGTGCAGATGCCCAGAATCTGTATGTGACAAGATAATCTCCCAATAAGGCATCATTGCACAGGCAGTGAAGCACTTTGAAGCTCTCTGACTCGTGTCATCAGCACTTGGCACCAGGAAGACTAATCAATGTAGCTAGATAATGAGGGTAATATTTAGTCGACCATCCAAAAGGGGAAAAACTAATTAGCTGCATGAAAGCAAAGGTCTCTGCTGTGATGCTGGCAACTTATCCCCACAATGATTATTGGTAAAGAAAAAACAAAACAAAATTAAGTCTTTTCGCTCAAAGGAACCAGTGTAACACAAATTCCTAAGAAAAGGGGCTCTTGGCACCAGAGTAAAAAAAACTCAATTTGAACTCTATCCATCGCTCACAAGATCCAATAACTGTCATTTAGGGAGTTTTGCTCAACTTCTGTTAATTGCGGAGCCAGATGATCAAGTGATTCTTTTATTGGAATTGTTCCTCCAGTTAAACATTGGAATGGTGAATGATTGAATATCTGGGATGTTTCATATGCTTATTCTATGCTTGAGCCACAGTGCCACCTGCTGTACTGTTAACACTTTGAGAGCTCAGAGAAGCTGAGGGAGTTGACAGCAGATTGGAATCGTAAACAACAGCACAAAGTGATAATTTTTTTTTATCGAGATGTCTTATTGAATTTATATTTATCTGGTCCTTTTTTCAGACATCGATGAGTGCACGATGAGAACTGATAACTGCAGTGAGGGCTATGTATGTGCGAACACACTGGGCTCTTTCCTGTGTAACCCCAAGCACAAGTGCATCAGTGGTTTCACGCAGGACTCTCATGGCAACTGTATTGGTAAGAGACTGTCAGTGCTGCTCTCTGTTTGTAAAGGAAAAAGTCTGATCATGTGACTATTAAATAGCCAGTTGAAAATTAGACCTCCTTAACAACCTGATTCCTCACTCCTTCTATCCAGCTTTGTGTTTAAGTGATTTTTGGAGTGTTAATTTACATTTAAGAAACATTTACTGCTGCACTGATGTCATGGAAATCTTCAAATGTCTGTTAAGTGTGTTTATGTTTATGCATTTAGCAGACGCTTTTATCCAAAGCGACTTACAAATGAAGATATAACATTACAGCTAACATCAAAGCTAACAATAAACTTCATAGAAGGAAACTACTAGTCAGACTCTGTCAGAGGTGACAGTGTAGAGATAGAGTGCAGGCATAGAGGAACATACAAAGTAGTGTGTCAGAGGTTTGCTCTGTAGACCTCAACATCACCCTGACAACACCCTCTTTTAAACATCATGGAAGAACTACGGGGCTGCACGGTGGTGTGGTGGTTAGTACCGTCGCTTCACAGCAAAAGGGTTCCAGGTTCAGTTCCCTACAGGGGCCTTTCTGTGTGGTTTGCATGTTCTCCCCATGGGTTCACTCCAGATACTCTGGTTTCTTCCCATCATCCAAAAAGATGCGTGTCAGGTTATTTGGTGATTCAAAATTGTCCCTTGGAGTGTGTGTGAGCATGCATGGTTGTGTGTCTTGTTTGTCTCTATGTGGCCCTGTGATCGACTGGCAACCTGTCCAGGGTGTACCCTGCCTCTCGCCCAGTGACAGCTGGGATAGGCTCCAGCCTCACTGTCACTATAGAAGCCTTGTAAGGTGGTTGAACAGCTTTGGAGACTTTTATGTAAAGTGATATCAACAACTCACTAGAACTCACCATATAACATGAAGCTGCAGGTGACAATTATTCCCTTTTTGGTTTTATGTACAGATTACTTAGCCTACTACTACTGAAAATACCACTTAACCTTAGTTAAACCTTAGTTAAAGAAAATGATAGTAAATTCCAAAACCAAGACTTTTGCCACCCAATACCAGGTTTCAATTTTATGCATTTTTGTACAGGAATATATTCATCTTAACAGGAAGTTGTTTGTGTGGAACAGTTGCCCAGTAGATAGCTACGACACGGTTGAATATTAAGGAGGCAATAAAACGTCTGCAGTTTAACGGAATCGATCATTCTGCTGTTATCATTCACGCTTAACATGAAATGGTGTCAGGAGTGCAGCAGCAGTAAGTAGCAGAAAAAAAGTACATCTACAAGTAGAAGTGGAAGTGCAGCAGGAGAGTAAACTTTATTTCGTCAACTACACAATGGCGAACAATGAGGGTGACACTAATATGGATGGCGCACAGGCTCCCCAGCTTGCAGCTAACATTTTTAATACACTTCCAAATACAATGTTCTCAATTCAACTTCCAGAGGCCTTCAACTTTTCAAAACTCCAAGGGCCTCATGTACAAAGACTTGCGTGGATTTCCTACTGAAACATGGCGTACGCGCTAACCCAAATGCCCTCCCACGCACAAAAATGTCCGGATGTATGAATCTGTGCGTACGCATGAATCCAAGCACATTTCATTTGTACATCCCAATCAACGTGGAATTGAATGCAAATGTCGGAGTACCGGACTCCTCCCTGTAAATGCCCCTACCTAAATATGCAAATCATATTTAAATGAGCCCTGCACCTGCGATTCCCCTCTCTGCATGATCAGAAAAAAAAAGAAAAAAGAAGATAGGAAAAAAGAAGAACTTCATGGAAAGCGAGATGGAGGTGCTCGTTTCTGAAGTGGAGGCCCGCAAAAATGTGCTCTTTGGCATGCTGTCCTCCGGCATAAGCAGCTAATTAATAGCTAATTAATTTAGAAGAGTCTCAATTAGTCTGGAAAGATAGTTTAATAACGTATAAGAAAGCACTTCGTAAAGCTAGAACTGCTTATTATTCATTATTGATAGAAGAGAATAAGAATAATCCCAGGTTTCTTTTCAGCACTGTTGCCAGGCTGACAAAGAGTCCGAGCTCTGTTGAGCCATGTATTCCTTTAACTCTCAGCAGTGATGATTTCATGAGATTCTTCATCAATAAAATTGTTTCTATCAGAGAGAAGATTAATGGAATCCTTCCCATTATTATGACAGATGTATCATCAAGTAGAGCAGCTTTAGAAGTATCTTTCGAACCTGAATTGTATTTAGACAGCTTCTGTCCAGTTGATCTTTCTGAGCTAGCAACAGCAATAGTCTCTTCTAAACCATCAACTTGTATGTTAGACCCAATCACAACTTTTTTGTCTAAAGTTCTTGAAAAAATAGTTGCAGTTCAACTTTGTGATCATTTACATAGAAATAATCTGTTTGAAGAGTTTCAGTCAGGATTCAGAGTACATCATAGCACAGAAACAGCACTGGTGAAAGTTACCAATGATCTCCTGTTAGCTTCTGATAGCGGACTTGTTTCTGTGCTTGTCCTGTTGGATCTCAGTGCTGCATTTGATACGATCGATCACAGCATTCTGTTACAGAGACTTGAACATGTTATTGGGATTAAAGGAACTGCATTAGGCTGGTTTAAGTCATATTTATTTGATAGATTCCAGTTTGTTCTTGTAAATGAAGAGTCTTCCTCACATGTTGAAGTAAGTCATGGAGTTCCTCAGGGTTCTGTGCTTGGACCGATTCTTTTTACTTTATACATGCTTCCATTAGGTAACATTATCAGACAGCATGGCATAAATTTCCATTGTTATGCTGATGATACTCAGCTGTACTTATCTATGAAACCAGATGAAACCAACAGGTTGGTCAGACTACAAGCCTGTCTTAAAGACATAAAGACCTGGATGACTCAGAACTGTCTGCTTTTAAATTCAGACAAAACTGAAGTTGTTCTCTTTGGACCTGAGCGCTTCAGGGAGAAATTGTCTAGTTATATAGTTACTCTAGATGGTATTTCCTTGGCTTCTAGTTCTACAGTGAGGAACCTTGGAGTTATTTTTGACCAGAATTTATCATTTGACGCACATATAAAACTGGTTTCTAGGACTGCCTTCTTTCACCTTCGTAATATTGCTAAAATCAGGAACATCCTGTCTCAGGGTGATGCAGAGAAACTAGTTCATGCATTTGTTACTTCAAGATTGGACTACTGTAATTCCTTATTATTGGGCTGTCCCACATATTCTCTGAAAAGCCTCCAGCTGATCCAAAATGCTGCAGCCAGAGTTCTGATGAGAACTAACAGGAGAGATCATGTTTCTCCAGTTTTAGCTTCTCTTCATTGGCTCCCTGTTAAATTCAGAATAGAATTTAAGATTCTTCTCCTCACATATAAAGCTCTTAATGACCGAGCTCCATCATATCTTAAAGATTTAATTGTAAGGTATTTTCCTAACAGAGCACTTCGCTCCCAAACTGCAGGTTTACTTGTTGTTCCCAGAGTTTCTAAAAGTAGAATGGGAGGTAGAGCCTTCAGTTATCAGGCCCCTCTCTTGTGGAATAAGCTGCCTGTAAATGTCCGGGAAGCAGACACCCTTTCCACTTTTAAGATTAGGCTTAAAACTTTCCTTTTCGATAAAGCTTATAGTTAGGGATGGCTCAGGTAATCCTGAAACATCCCATAGTTAAGCTGCAATAGGCTTAGACTGCTGGGGGACCTCATCTGTCACACCTTTCGTCACTTTGCTCTCTTTTTCCCCCTGTTTAATTTCACAATTGATTTTATGTACATGTGACATTATTGTGGTTATTAACGTATGTTTCCCTGTTCCAACAGATATCCTTTGAATGGCGTTATGGTGTTTTTCCCCCCTCTTTTCCCTCTTTTCTGTCTTCTCAAACCCCAGCTGGTCGAGGCGGATGGCCACCCTTCCTGAGTCTGGTTCTGCCAGAGGTTTCTTCCTGTTAAAAGGGAGTCGTTCCTTTCCACAGTCGCCACAGGCACGCTCAGGACGGGAGATTGGACTGAAGACAAGTTTCGGTGCAATCTGTTGGTTTCCTTAGCTAGGATATAAATTTTTTGAATTGGCTCTGTATGAATTAATTGGATTATGATTACAATGAATTGAATTCCAATTGGCTTGAATTGGACTATATTACTTAAGTGCCTTGAGATGACAATTGTTGTAATCTGGCGCTATATAAATAAAATTGAATTGAATTAATGTAAGAGGAGTGGGTGGGAGAGCGTGTGCAAGGCTGTCAATGCTGTGGGGTCTGAGAAGCGCACACAAGCAGAGGTGAAAAAGGAACCCCAGTGTGCACATCACCTGTGGGCACAAGCAGTGCATGGCTCCTTGCTGTGTTGCGCTTCAACGTCGGCTGCAGCTCTGCGCACATCCATTGGGGATGGTCGTCTTCAAACAGCCTGTGTGTAGATGATGCAGGAAGAACTTTGCTGACACAGACTTGGTCGAACACCGAAACCTTTATTGTCAACCAGGTCCGTATAAGAATTACAGATTGATGCACCAAGTCTGGAGAGATGTGTCAAGCCCAGATTCCCCAAAATCTCTGACTTACTGTGGGTGTGCTCTTTGTTAAGTCAAATCTGCCTTTTTTTAGTGAGCTTGAAGATGTTGCCTGTTCCCATCACCAAACACAAAGCCCGGACATGGTGTGTGCGTAATTTTGAGCCTATTCTTGGAAAAACTTACTGGGGGTAGGTTATTCTCAAAATGTCCTGATTTATACCCATGACTCGCTTACACAGCTGGCAATTACTTCTTATCATTTTCCCAGAACAACTTTGCACAGGTGGTAAACATGAGACACTACACCCTCGAAATCACTGATGAGCCAGTTGTCATCATGTGCCAGCAAATCCTCTCTATCTCTGAACACACGCTCTCTTTCAATTGCACTATTTGCTATGTCTTCCAATACCGCTAAAGCGGCCATTGTTTTTAATAGTATGCATTGCAACACTTTGTGAATGCTTTTATATCCACTCGTGTAATTACAGACACATGGGTGTGTTAATTGTTCAGTGTTAATTGTTCAAATGTGTATCAAATGTGCACATCACATTTGATACACACTTGTACTTGTACACACTTACTACTGTAACTGCAGCAGTCACGCATGTGATTAATGCTTCACTGACATTGGGCACATTTCCTACCACTTTCAAACAAGCTCAGGTTACACCGCTGCTAAAGAAACCTTCCCTCCCTCCAACTCATGTGGAGAATTATCGGCCAGTCTCTCTCCTCCCGTTTCTGTCTAAAATCCTTGAAAGGGTGGTCTTTAAGCAGGTCAACGATTACCTCTCTCATAACAACCTCCTTGACCCAAACCAATCTGGGTTTAAAAGTGGACACTCCACCGAGACGGCTCTGTTAGCTGTGACAGAAGCCTTAAAAGAAGCCAGAGCGACAGCTAAGTCCTCTGTACTTATCCTGCTCGACTTATCGGCTGCATTTGACACTGTCAACCAAAGTATTCTTTTGTCCATGCTCTCAAGCATGGGCATCACAGGGAGAGCACACTCCTGGTTTGAATCGTACCTCACTGGTCGGTCCTTCAAAGTATCCTGGCTTGGTCACACTTCTGCAGCGCACCACCTTGCAACAGGGGTCCCCCAAGGCTCAGTACTGGGACCTCTTCTCTTTGCCATATACACCAACTCACATCCGATCACATGGCTTCTCATACCAATGTTATGCTGATGATACCCAGCTCCATCTATCATTCCCACCTGATGACCACACGGTCTCAGCATGAATCTCAGACTGTCTCTCTGACATATCAGCATGGATGAAAGCCCATCATCTCCAACTTAACCTCCCAAAAACTGAACTGCTTGTCTTTCCAACCAAACCAACCATACAACACAGCATCTGCATCCAAACCGAATCCCTATCTCTTGCTCCATCAAAGGTTGCTAGAAACTTGGGTGTCATGATTGATGACCAACTAACCTTCAAAGATTACGTTACCTCGGTTGCTCGTTCATGCCGCTTTGCATTACTAAACACAAGAAAGATCAGACCATACCTGACCTAACATGCCACCCAGCTCCTGGTGCAGGCCATGGTCATCTCCCACCTTGACTACTGCAATGCTCTCCTAACTGGTCTCCCAGCCTGTGCTGTGAAACCTCTGCAGATGATCCAGAATGCGGCGGCGCGTCTGGTCTTCAATCAGCCTAAAAAAGCACACGTCACCCCTCTCTTCATTGAACTCCACTGGTTACCCTTAGCTGCCCGCACCAAATTCAAGTCACTGATGTTAGCCTACAAAGTGCTTAATGGAACGGCTCCCATCTACTTGAATTCTCTTGCAAAGGCTTATGGGCTTCACACGTCAATCCCCCTGCACCCCACTCTACTTAACCCAGAGCTTCCTGACAGAGCAACTGTTACACAGAAAGAAAGAGAGAAAAAGTTTAAGGACATCTCAGTGTTCAACAAGAGACATCGTGTGAAGGATAGCAGACTCAAAGGCACAATGGTTTCAGTCCACTCCACGCCCCGCTCATATGTCGTGGACAGTATTATGCCAACAGGCATAATCTTGTTCCCTTGATGGAGGATGTTCCTCAAAGTCTAACATCCTGCTCGTTGACCTGACCAGTCGAGATGGTCTCAACCACACCAAACCACTCAGTGTCCCTAAACCAATATTCAAAATACAGCTACACCTGTTCTTACTAGAACCACGTTTGGCGGGGTGGTGATAAAACCTCAGAGACTGAACCTGTCAAGTACATCGAGGACTCAGGACACAGATGAAGGGTCTTTTCGGATTCAAAGAGACGTTAATAATAATATCACACAGAGCACAGCAAGGCAGGGCGATCTCCAGGCAGAGCAAAATAACGGGCTGTGGAAGCCTAAGCGCTCTCCTCAGTAACTGTGGCGGAGGTTGAGCGCAGCTATGAAAGTTAACCAACATAAATCTCTCCAAACTGAGGAAAACAGAAAAGCTATGAACAAAACAAAGACATGCTCTCCTAACGAGGCGGAGTTAAACAAAGGACGCACTCGAAAAACAGAGGCACTATGAAACTTAAAGCTGTCCTTTAACTGAGGCGACTATGAAAGGTTGCAATGAAAAATCTCTCCTTGATAGCGGAGGAACAAACAAGGCTATGGAACTTACCGTATTGAATAAATAAACTAAGGCTATGAATAAGAATAAATTATAAATCAAGATAGCTCTGCAGGAGGGTCACTCACTGCAGGCTCGTGGAACTATGACCGTGGAAACTATGGGTCAAAGTAAGGCTGGTAATGTAGCTTATGGGGAGAGACAACATTCTGGCACAAGACAAGGGAAACACAGACTATTTGAATACATGAGGGACCAAGGGGAACAGGTGGAAACACTTGGGAATTAGGGAAAACAATGAGACGCTTGACACGGGAGGAAGGGCAAGATACCTGAAACGAGAGGGGAAAGTTAGTGCTTTTTCAAAATAAAACTGGAAGTGACGAGACTGTTTGAACCACTGCCATCAGGAAAGCGGTACAGAAACATCAAAACCAGCACTACAAGGCTCAGGAACAGCTTCTTCCCCAGAGCTGTGAAAGCTATCACCCCCTATCGTGTAGTTTTACCTCAGTGTGCCTTTAGGCCGTAAGTCTGTAGAAAATTATGTTATCTCGTATAATGACAATAAAGACTCTTGATTCTTGAATTGCAATTTCTGAAAATTGATGACAACATTTCCTCCAGCTGTTTCTTTTTAATATAACTTACTTTTACAGCCTTTTGTTGATCCCATGAGACGTTTTGCTGCCATCAAATTCGAGATAAGGCCATATTTTTCACCAAATTCTAAAAAATGTTACTTTCAACATTTGAAATGTTTTAAAAATAAGATATTAGATACAATATTGTTTATTTTACATTTGAACATTTTTGCATTCTGTTTTTATTTCCATTTTACACAGTATTCCAACCTTTGAAATCAAGTTATTGAAATAAATGTAATTGTATTGCCACTCAGTAGCTCTGCAATGCAGTAAGGGAAGGAAGTGTTGTTCATGCTTTTCCATGAGCTGTTTTTATTTATCGATGCCTTAAAATTAAGTCTGTAGTAAAGCCAGTAGCAGTCATATCTCAAGAAGGAACTCCATGAATAAAACACAGTAAAGATTTTCTCAACCGTAGTGATGGGCTGGTGATTCCCCTAACCATAACCCTTTATGCCTCATTACTGTCCCACTGACACTTATGTCTTCTCTTAAAAGGTTTCCTCCTGTATGTGTTGACAACAACATTAAAGTTGGCTACCAAATTATCAGTAAAGGGGAATGAACTGGCTCCATTCTTTCTCCGAATTGGAAGCCAAGTTGAGCATCCAGCATGACAGAGGCTTTAAACGACTAATACTGATTTGGTTAGACATTTAAGGTGTCTAATCAAATTAGTAATACTGAATGGAGTGCTGTCATAAATGTTTAAAATGCAAATACTGAAAGTAGCTGCTCTCTTTTTCCACAAATATTTCCACACATGTTCACATTGTCCTGCCACAATCACACATGGCGGCCGTGGATGGATAAAACATCAGAGATCAGAGAGTTGAAGCTTACTCAGTGACTTTGATACCAATCAATCATAAGACAGTCTGATCCAATACTTGAAATTGTATCAGGACATCTCTACATGAAACGTCAGTTTTTCCATAATTTGTACACTTTCAAAGATATGTGCAGCCAAAAACCAACATACAAACAATGCAGTAACACAAAAGATTTTTTTGATAATTTTTGACAATTTGCTTGCAGTTTGGGAAATATCACAAAATAGTTATAATGCACAACTCTGGGTGCTCCTGATGTCATCAGAACAGCTCCTACACTCACATAATGGTTGTCAGTAGAGTCATTACAGATCTGTCATTAAGTGTGGAAGACTTGCTTTATAGGTTTTCAAATATCTATTTCTAATTCAGTACTCTCCTCTTTTTTTGTGCTTTGAGTTTATGTGATTAACCTTCTGTGAGCTGTGTGTCTGTTATTCAAAATATGTGATTTCACAGTGACATTATTAGTTATACAGCACTTTGATATTAGTTAACAACATATATGATACAAACAATTCAGCCTTGACGTCTTTGTGATTTGTCATATGTTTTGTTTCTTCACCACCTACATTCATCTGTATAAAATAACACAGCATCTCTAATGCTGCTTTAATGCTGCACTCAGAGAGAGACATTGTTTGTTTCTAAGGGCAGTCCCATGTCTATGACATTTAGTTTTTGTATTTGCTGACATAACTAAGTGGCTGGACATAAAGGAAAGATGCCCTGCTACTTTGGAGCAATTTGAGTACTAGCTCAGAAGAAACACTGACTGGTCTGGAAACATACCAACTCTTCACCACTTTTACTAACTTGTTTCTTTTCTTTAAACAGATACTCCAAAACATATGAGATAAGATAAGTTCAGGGTTCAATCAATGGTCAAAATTTACATATTATAACCCTTTATTGACTAAACGTTTACATCATTGTAAGGGACAAAGAATTTCCAAAGTGACCACCGTCATACTTATTTGAGAGCTGCCTGATATTCACAACTGAAATCTTGATGACTTGCTGAAAAAAAAAGATAAAAATTCTGTTTTTGAAGCAATTAAATATTGTTTTTAAGAAGTTAATTACTTGGTCATGTAGCTGTTGAAAATATGGGAATCCTGACCTATTATAATGTGAGTTGAAAGGTTACTGGTTCCACTATATGTGTAGGGAACAAGTATTTATTGTGTGGTCATATAAACTTAAGACAGAACAGTTACACAAATGTCAGATGAACTACTTCAGACTTGCCAGTCTGACAAAACTGTGTTGTTAAAGGGTGAACAGTTAAACATTAAACTAATTGTTCTGTTGAAAGTATTGTGAAGAAACAGACATAGTCAGGCCTGTCAGTAAGGATTGACCCTCCCACCAATCATCACTCTCCTCAGCTACTGTTAGGCTTGACTCTCTGTCTTTGTGATTGTACAGACATAAATGAATGCAGTAGCCCGAGTGAGCCGTGCAGCCCGGATTCTAACTGTGTTAACACAGTGGGCTCCTACACATGTCAGCGGAAGATAATAATGTGTAATCGTGGCTACCACCCCAACCCTGATGGAGCCAGCTGTGTCGGTGAGTTTTACCACTTAAACATGCAGTATTGACACAGGAGTAAAGCATTATGGAAGTTATCTTCACTCTTCTGTCCTGGAGCTGCAAAAAAAGAATAAAAATATAACACAAAACTATTGTATTTGATAACTTAACATTCTGGCTTCGAAAAGTGCATGTCAGTCAATCATTTATTCATTTCATACAAGTTTTTGTTGTTGTTGTTGTTATTATTGTGTTGTTAGGAACATTTTTCTCTTCACACTGCTAACTGCACTATCACTTAACAATACCTAACAATACAGCTTTTGGGACTACACCCTGTCTGTTTACTTTGCTAAAGAAGTTAAACAAGCCCACAACCCTAACTTGCTACAACAGCTACCCAGCTAATGAAGAGCAGGACTGATTGTTAAGTAAGTTATGGCCTCATTCAGACACTCACTGCTTTCCAATAGTCTGACAACAACTGATTACGTCAGTCAGTGGGGTTACATGAGTGCCATCGGATCAGATTAATTGCTAAATTACAATACGACTGAGTTGTTCAGTTCATGTAGACACCTTAATCTGACAAAAAAACGGATCGGATCGACTTACTCACGATCAGATTATGACCCCGAGATAACTCGATCCAAATGTACACCAAACGTGCATGTAGACGGTTGAAGCACGTTATGGATTGGATTGAGCGTTCTGCGCATGCTCAAGATGTTTTCCCGGGACCGTCACCCGGAAGTCGAAGGAGACGATATTACTATTGTTGTCACAGTGTCGGAAAGAAATAAACAACGCGATAGAGAATGTGTCATTGTGCATCGCGTTAACCATGCTCATCACAAACGAAATGTAGAGGGACTTAGCTTCATCTTGCTCTTCGTTCGCCGTCTTTCTCGAATACCTGAGTGTGTTGTTGTTGTTGGTGGTGGTGAAGAGGTCAACCGGAAGTGGCTCTATTAGCGATAGTTGAAATGGGTACAGCGCCGGGATATGATATGCTTTGTGCCAGTGATTCGATTCATTCACCATCATATATCCAAGGATAATTGCCCTTGCTCAGATAAGGAGCATAACCCAGCTGTAGTTATAATCAAATTAATCTCATCATGTATACCCACTGACTTTCATGCATGACTGAGACCCTGATGCTCGCTATCCAGACAGCACAAGTCTGAACTGAATGCAGTCATGTTAACTTAAAGATTCTGCATATCCTGTCGACTCTACATATCCATATGGGTGTATCTGTTTATAGGAAAGAATTTGTCTGTAGAGTAGTTACAGTCACAAGCCTTTAGTTTCCAGCCAACATGTGCATGTGGGGTTTTTGTGGGTAAAAAAAAAGTGGGAAGGTGGCTCATAAATAAGCCCCTCAGGGGATTATCCATTAGCTTCCATATTTCCCTGTGCTAATATTCCACATTTATTATGCTTGACTACGTGACTGCTAATTAAGCATGGACCCAAAATGGGCATCTTATCTGGGGTCAACTAAGGTCAACCACATGGGTCAACCCAGGAGATTTTCTTTTGATGGTCTTGGCTGGCTCATTAATAGAAAATGCATACATAAGTTCCAAATTAGCAACAAAAACGGGGTCGCTGTAGGTATGATAAATGAATAGGCAAACATACATGGGGCCCATCGAGTACCCATTGTATCCTGTACCAAGCCCATGTGGGCAGTTAACATTAGCAGTGCCATAATTTGGAAGACGTTATTATGGGTTGAGCTTTTTGTTTACGTATCCAGACATTGATGAGTGTCAGATGGGGACGCACCACTGTGGAGGGGGCCAAATCTGTCACAACCTCCCTGGCAGCTACCGCTGTGACTGTCAGACTGGCTACCAGTATGATGCCCTTCGAAAAGTCTGTACTGGTACGTTTCACTGAATCAGGTCTGCTGATGATGATGATGAGCATAAGGAAGGTTCAATCATGCAATTTTTGAAGCTCTGAGGGCTGAAGCTGTTTAACTGGATCATTCAAATTCTCCTTATCTCAAATTCAGATTTCTTAATGCAGTGTCATAACAAGATAACTTGTTTATCCCTTCATCAATATTAGGAGCTAAATATTTAGAGCTAAATACAAACAATGTATTCCACCCATTACTTTTTCAATTCCCTTTTCAGTCTACCATATGGTGGATATAGATAAGAAATGTCTGTTTATTTAAGTGAAAAAGACAAGCGAGTCTGCTGCTCTTGCTAACTGAGGAAACAGATGACGGAACACCTCATCAGGAAGGGAATTATGAAAAAGGCTTCCATTCATATTATGTACATCCTCATATTAACAATATGTAGTTACATACAAGTTTTACCAACAAAATTAAGGAAACAAGCTTGAATGTTGCAAAAAAAAAGTACTGAATATGGCTCAGAGAATTGCTGAAAAATGCTGAATATGATTAAAAAATATTTAGATCTGTATGGAGAGATACGCTCACTGTAACCTTCCTTGAATTTCTTCATGAAATAGACAGAAATGGCATATTTTCATTACAGTTTCCTCATGGTTTCCATCAAACATATTAACATTGTAGCCCTTCATAGACATATGGGTTCTGCGTTCTTGGCTTCCAAAAAAGTAATGCACATTAACCCACCACTGTTACTCTGTGGTAATTCACACACACCAAGCAGAGGTGGCTCAGCACCACATTGATACACAGATATTGTGGAATCAATTGGGAAAAGTTATAGCTACAAGTGTTCCATCAGAATTATGTAAAAATGGTAAAAGAGGCAGACCCAGAAAGCATGAGAACAAACGTCTCCAGCCTTGTTTACGTAACAGTTAATTAAAGTGATTAGCAGGGAAGTGACAGCACAAGCTGTGAATGAGTTTATTTCACCAACTGTTTTTTAATGTAATTCTTGAAAGTAAGAAGCTCAATTCAAACTCAAAGCAATCTCGTGAATAAGCTGCCTTTTTAGAAAATTATCTAATTTGTCAGATCTAATTGATTACATCTGTGGAATTATTGTACAGAATTATGTAATTTGGAAAAAATAAAATCATTAGCAAGGTGGAGAATTTAGTCAACACATTATTCTCTGTGTGACTGGAACAGGCGTGGAGTCCTTTGTGCTGTCTAATAGCTCCTCCTCCTGTACTGACAGATGTAAATGAGTGCTGGCGCTCTCCTGGCAGGGTATGTGCCCAAACCTGTGAAAACACCCCAGGCTCCTTCTACTGCTCATGCACAGCTGGCTTCTCCCTTGCATTTGATGGCAAGAACTGTGAGGGTACGTTAGAGTATGTTTTTTTTTTCTTTCTCGCCCCTCTGTCAGTGAACATTCATAAAAAAAATATAAATATTGCCTAGCTCAGATGGTCTGTCTCATTTTTCATCAAGAAGTTATGATACAGAGACAGCACTTACGGTAGAATGCCATTATGAAGAATCAAATTTAGTCCTCACGCAAAGTTTAAGGTTAGATGGCTTTCTTTGTTTAAGTCTTCAGATGGAGGGTCATTTTCTTTGGATCTCATGAATGCAGAGTCATCAGACATTGCATACATAATAGTTTCTTAGCTCAGGCACTGTCAATCATCTGAGAGTTGTAGAAATGTCTGTCCTTCAAAGAGTCAAGCTCACCAGGAGCATAATTCACACTGTACCAGCATGTCATAGCTGTTACTAAAGGATATTAATCAAGGTGTGATTTTTCAATTATCTAAGGGTTTTCTACAGAACTTGTCTGAGAGACATGAGCAGGTTTCCATAAGTGCTATTCACATTTACTAATACCAAAGTAGTTAATGTCTGGTACTGGTTCAACTAACAAACTTCAGTGTATGGATTTTACTAAATAAGTTTATTTAATAAGGATAAATTTGCTAGTATTTTATATTATTATTACAGTCAAGAAACCATCCTACTGCACTATATCATTACAACACAGTAGAAATGTCAATCTATTCCACATTCTGTATATTAATTATTGCATGAGTCATTTTTATGCCCTGTTTTAGTAGCATTTTTGGTATATTAATTTGTTTATCGAGTCAGTTTTTTGTTTTTTTCCTGTACAAATCATTTTCGTATTTATTTTAGATAATGGTACTTTTGGTCTTCCACATTATAATTCCAACTTTATCCTTACAAGAACATGGTTCTAACCACATTTTTTTCTTTTCTGTGTGTAGATGTAAATGAATGTGACAAAAACCCCTGTAGCCAGGAGTGCGCCAACATATATGGCTCATATCAGTGCTACTGTCGGCAAGGCTATTTCCTGAAAGAGGACGGGCACATTTGTGAAGGTATTTTCTCCAGGGGTAATGTATAAGCAGTGAGGACACTACAACAAATGAACAGAATAGACAATAGAAAATATGAAGTATATGGACATACCCACAGTGATGTCACAAACTGTCAATGTTAAAACCTTTATTTTAATTTAATTTTATTCTATTTTTTGTATTTATTGTGTGTGTTATTGTTTTTTTCTTAACTGCACTTTATGGGGAAAAGAATCGAGGAGACTATTCATGTTCATATCAGAGGGAATGGTAAACCATTAAATATCTAATATCACTAAGTATACTCAATTTTCTCATCTATCTTATTTCTAATGGCACCATAATTTACTAAATGAACACCATCCTGTAATAAAGAACTTAGGTCAGACCATATGGAGGTCTCATAATATGTGACCACATTGAGTATATTTCTCTGACCAGGAAGCTATGTCAATCTTTTTTAATACAGTTTGTGTATAATATTTATACATTACTCTTTTTTTTCACGTCGACCCCATGTATAGATACTGTCTGCTGATTAATTAGTTAACACTTTTTAAGGCAATACACTGCCAGGGTGCAGTGGTCCTGTAATCAGGTACACGTGAAAAATAATGTAAACCAACTTAACATAATTGAAATGTTTTGACAGCTCCGCTGACAAACTCCAGAATAACACCACTCAGTTTCTCAGTTATAAGCATAAAGAACCTCGATACCTCTTTAATCTAAAACACATTGACGGTGCAGTACTTGGGAGCATCAGATGAGTGAAATGCCACCTGTCGCATCAGTAGGAATTATTTGTATTTCATATTGATCCTTTTACACAACAACCACCTGGAGAGAAAAAAAATGTGATTGTAATCACGGTTGGTTGTAGAGCTTTGGTTGTTTCTTGACCTATAAATTAATCCCTCCTCATCACTTTTACATACACTTTGATATGCAACAGTGCCGCTGTAAAAGCAGAGAAGAATAAGCATGAATAAAACTACTAAAGCACCATTGGAGAAAAGCTGTTATGGGATGGGAACCAGGAGGTATGATTAAGTAATCTGTACTTTCAGGAGTGGAAATACTTGAAAACAGGCAAGTGTCACGAAATTATACTGAGCTCCTTGTAGAAGGGTGCTCCCTCACGGTCAGCCACCATAATCGAAAATGATAAAGATAGCTGTTGCGTATTATTCAGCATCAGTGTATTCTGGCCTTTAAGCAGGATTTACAGATACAATGCATTAATGCTCAACAGTGGGCAAAGCTAAATTTTCAGAATCTATTGACAATCAGTCATGAGATAAAACATGAATTCGGTCAGTTGATTTGACTGGCTGCACTGCTTTTCTCAACTTTTACAAACTACACCAGCAAAGTGAGGCAGCAGATCCATGATTCAGTTCGGTAATGCAAGTGAATGAAAAATGAGACGATGCCTGAAATATGTACATGTAAATTGTGCATTAGAGTTTTAACAAAACATTTCCCTGTAATTAAAATGTGTTGCAACTTTTGCACTGGAGTACATTAGAGATAGTTTAGGTGTAGTTATTAAGAAACCTTCTGTTTTACACTGATGTGGTTCTGTCATCAAGTGTCCATAACAAAAAACAACAAAAATTCAATTACATTTTTTTAAATAAGATAGACATATCAAGTGATATGTGACAAGCACATGCAAACACATCCAATCTCATCAATCACTTTACACTTTCACTGTGATAGCCTTTTCTTTTTTTTTTCTCATCCATTTTCTGTCCACAATGTCATACTAAACCTGGGAACCAGGGAAAATGTTATATATCTTTACGTACACACTTATCCCTGAGCTGAGAAGGCTAAGGGATGTAAACATCAGCACTCACTTGCTTTAGCATCTAGTAAATTATATGGAAGAGACAGCACTTGATATTTTTTTTCAGTTGTGTAAACTAGATATTGACAAAAGTTGCTCAAGGACAGGGATGTCAAACTCCGGTCCTCGAGGGCCGCTGTCCTGCAAGTTTTAGATGCTTCCCTGCTTCAACGCACCTGATTCAGATTAAATGAATCTCTTCAAAAGATTGTTACATTCTGCACAAACCAGCTAATGAGGCATTGATCTCAATTAGGTGTGTTGGAGCAGGGAAACATCTAAAACAAAATGTTTAATAGCTACACTGGTCCACAAGGGAAAACGTAGTCATGTCACAATTTGGCTCCCAAAATTGTGACAATACTACGTTTTATTTGATCTATTCATTGAATTATATTATACAACATATTATTGAGGACAGAACAGGGGTTCTATATTATTATTAGACTGTACTATTGTACAGATCTCTTCGCTGATTTTTTTCCTTGTCATCTGCTAATTTCTTCAATTCCTCTGGTGTCACCTCCTTGTGTCGCTTCACCTTTTTCTTTTGATATTCTCTTTTTCTTTTTCTTCTGCTCCATCCCAGTCTTAAGTTCACCAAATAAGTTAAAAGAAATGATAAAATCACTCATGTTTTGTCTTGCTGTTGTGATAAATAAACTGTGAAATAACGTTGAATCTCTGTTGCTATGGTTTCCAACTAGTGTTTGAGCAATAATTTAGAACTGTCATCAGGCAATTTGACCGAAATGTCTTTCCTAGGTCTAAATTTACACTTTTTAACCTACACCCTCCAGCCAATCAGAATTAAGTATTCACCCAGACCATGGTATGAAAATAATAACACTATGATGCAAATGCCTAAGACAGGAATGCATACTAAGCTAGCTTAAAAAGCACACACACACATGCTTCCTTTTAAGCCCCTTTGGTGTTCTGATTGGACTTTAATCTACAGTAACTGATAAGCAAGCTTGCATGTATTTAACAGATATTGACGAGTGCTCCCAGAGCATTGGGAACCTCTGCACCTTCCAGTGCATCAATGTTCCAGGCAACTACCAATGTGCTTGTCCTCCTGATGGATATGTTATGTCAGTCAATGGACGTACCTGCAGAGGTAAGGTGTCAGTGAACTCATAGTTTGTCAAAGATGCATGAATAGTTGAGAGTTAAAACATGTTGATTTATATGCACTTTAATACTTTTTGCTTGTAAGGTCCAAGATAACAAAGGTGATGTGCTGCTTATAGAATAGCCAGCATAAAAATCGTTCTGCTGATGCAGATAATAAAAATTGGGCCACTTCAATATCACTTCATTTATGATATCAGTTGTTCAGAAATGTGCCAGTGCTCATATATCTTAAGTTTCGTTTTAAGAAAAGAATTGTAGTGACAAAATAAGACTAATTAGGCCCCTTTCCGACAATCATTCCTATCCATTAGTCTGGTTTGGTGATTTTCTGTTTGGGATGGCAACTCTAGATTTGACTTAGTAACATTGATTAACTGCAGCACTGAGTAATTTTTTTAAGCATTTGAGCCAAATCAGCTAGAGTAAGCTGTGCGTAAAGGTTTTCTAGCTGCGACTGAAGCTTCTGCTCTCTGATAAGAGGATAAGGGATAAGGTGAAACATTTTTCTCCCTTATGTTGGTCTCAACATAAGGGAGAATTAACTAGAAGTACAAATAAAGTGTAACCAAATTTCAGTTTCCCATTAGCTTAAATTGTCAGAATGCCTTAATGATAAAGGGTTGTAAAAATATGGCTTATTGAAACAAAAGTGGAATTGTGGCTCAATTTGTTCCAGGTTAGAGAAACATTATACCATCTAGGGGTAAACTGACCAATTGAAATCAAATCTATGTTAAATTTTAAAGATGTTTTTTTTTTAAAGCTAATTTAAACAAAAAAAAAAATTAGTTCAAGTTTCTGTATTTGTTTATATTTCTGAAACCATTTGTTGAATGGTCATCAATCTATTGGAAAAGCCTGAAGAACTTTCCAGTGATTTCTCTGCCTTATAAGCTCTCATACAAGCCAATGTAACGTTAGCTGTTGCTTTTGGTTGTGTATTCTGCAGTTACAAAACCATCAGCTAGCAAATCTCTGACACCTGCTTGAAGGAACTGCCACCATCCAACTTACATAATGTAAAGTTATAGTTTGTTTAGTTTATTAAATTTGTTTGACAGGGACACAGTACAAGTACACCATATGTTTCTCTACTGATAACCAGAAGATGTTTTGCTCAAGATTATAATCATATATTTTTTGGCTGTTCCTATCCACCGCCATTCTGGATTACACAAAGCAGTTCTTGTCAGCTTGATATGAATTTCTATCGCAAAACAAGAACACTGTACCTCTAGAGAGGCTTCCAGAGTTTTGTATAATGGTGCGGCCTCTCATGACACGTGACATAAAAGAAAACATTTGAGCTTATAACAACTACACAACTAAAGTACTGCAGTTAAACCCTTAGGAATAATGTACTGACTTCAATAAACATAAACATACAGAAAAAATTATATCAGTTTACATACACTGATTTAGAATTTTGCTGTACATAACTACCGGGAACTACTGCCCTATGTATCTTTTTCCATCTTACTGATATCCAGCAAAAATAAGCCAATGTAAGACATCCTGTCAAAGATTTAAGAGACATTTCCTTTATATTGAGTTTGTGCAGAATGTTTGGTACTGCATCCATCTCTCCTTATCCACAAATCTATCCTGGCAGCTAAGAAATAGGTATCATGCTAAGCTAAGCTAATTACAAGCTGACTCGAGCTTCATGCATCTTCAATAGACTGCATTTTCTACAATGCTGAACTGTTCCCAACTTATATTTTTCAAACATAAATCCAACGGATGCAAATAAATAATTGAGTTATTGTGATTCACATCAGAACACCTGCCTCCGTGGCCGTATGACATGGGTTAAATCCCAAAAATTAGTCATAATGAATGGACTCTGAGTTGGGTACTGTTAGTGTTTATAGTATTACTCATATTGTTTCTATTTCCAGATGTCGATGAGTGCACGACTGGCACCCACAATTGCTCCCTCGGGAAGACCTGCTATAACCTGCAGGGAGGCTTCAAGTGTCTCTTGTTCGACTGTCCTCACAACTACAAGAGGGTGTCCGACACGTGAGTCTTAGTTAGATGATCTCTCATCGACCTTTTAAATCTTGAAATATTTTGCTTTGATAAGTTTATGTATGAACTCTGATTTTTACTATATCGAACTACAAGCAAATCAAGCTTTTGATCCATCCAGCAATCACAGTGTTGTTTTGTTTTTTGGTACTGATACATACTGGCCCTTGATGCATTGCTCTTCAGTATTTCTAGTGATAAGGTTTTTTCAGTAGGTATCCATTTAGGTCCCCCTCAGGCTGTGAAACACTGCATGCATGTCCTTGCAGTAGTTCACAGAGGGGCCTTGTTAGCTGTGAGTCTGTGCTGGATAGCTGGTAACTGAACATGACCCCCATCGAGCTGTACAATGAAGTCAGATGGCTTTGATCAGCTGGGAGCTTCCTGGAACTGTCTCTGCTCCCCCCGCTTCACTGGAAAGAAACAACAAACACACACACACCTAACCCTATCCCCATACCCTCCGGACATCTTATCTAGAGACAGCCTTTTACCTTTAGTGTGGCATGGCTTTGCTTGCCAAGGAAAGACATATTTCATTCATGAATAGATTTGTCACCCACAGACAGAAAGCTGAAGTTAAAACATCTCCTGATCTGCCCCGTGTCAATTCTAAGATTCTCTTGCCCTGGCATGAGTTGTGCAAATTTGATGCTGCACTAAATCAAGGTCTGTTCTAAGCTGTAAATTCTGATGGATAAACTGTTATAAAGCATAAGAATGCAGACTAGGAATGCTCTTCAGCTTCTACCTGTAAGATCCACAGTTGCAAATTACAACAAGTTACAACATCCCTTTTACCTGTAAATTTCCCGTTGAGCTCATCTCCTTTTTCTTTTGCATGACTGGATTTGTCAGGATTAAAGTAAGTAAAATTCGTTAAATATTTTTTTTGTGTTTATTACAACGTGTAGAACATATTTAGTTATTTTGGAAAACATTTATCAAATATGATTTAGAGCTTGTTATGTCTATGTTGTAATTCTGCAACGCTGGGCCAGAGTGGTAGTCAAAATAGCCTGTGCTCTTTAAACATTACATAGGAACACTGCACTTCTCACGTGATCCCAAATTGAAAACAAAATGTAATAGAAATTTAAAGTGTTAGATGATTCATTGTAACTAAGCGCTAAATGTGCTTTTCTGTTAAATTTTTACTTTTAGCTTAGACAATAATTAAACACATGAATAAATGAATTGTATGGGATATTATTAGCCCAATTCTTTCAATGGAAGCCCAAGAACAAGCTGGATAAATCTTAAAATCTTAAGTATTTATTAGTGGTCATATGTAAAGTATACGGCAGAGATGGACTCGGAGTGACAGAACTCTTACAGGAAATCCGTCAGGCCGAGTCCCGATATCCGGAAACATTTCATATATATTATATTCAGCCTTATCTCACAGAGGTTGTACTTACACTTGACAGAGTATAATTGGCCAGTTTTTAGTGGCCGGAACACCTCACCAGGGAGGCGTCCAGGGGGCATCCTAACCAGATGCCCGAGCCACCTCATCTGACTCCTCTCAATGCCCCCTGGACGCCTTAAAAGTCTTGGACCATTTAAGGTTATCCCCCTTTTGATATAACTTTATTATGTGAGCTGTTATGTGTCAGCTGTTCTTCTTTGCAATTATCAGCAGCAAGCAAGTCTTCATTGCATATGCATGTGTAAATAGTAAAAAAATTGTAATGCATTAGCTAAACCTTTTGTATCAGAAGTGTTTACCATGATGCTGGGAACAGATCCTCTTTCTCAGAATAGTTCAACCTTCATTACTCAACTGATCATAACTCTGCAAAGAGCACATTTCTTGAAAATATAAGTATCACGCATGTATGTGTATGCAAGGAATATATGTATAACTGTTTAAATATGTCTTAACATTATTCTGTGTGTTTGTGGCCCCAAACCCAATCTCTGTGTGAAATATCAATTAATTCTGGCCCAAAACTGTATGTGGTTTGAGCAGTGGCAAGGCCCTGTTCAGCCATAGGTACCATCACAACACATAACAATAATTAACTAAGCTACAAAAATTTCTAAAATATTGAAACTCAAAAATTGCTTAAGGCTGTTAACATTACCATCAGGATCATCCACTATTCACAGCACATAGGAGCGAAAAACCTAATGGCTGATAACCGGGAAAATTCTCCTATGGCCCCATTCCCCCTTGGCAACCGACCACTTAATTATCTTCCAGTGCCTAAGGTCCCACTCCGAAAAACCGATTCACACCAATGGCAATGGATATATGTATGATTGGCTATGATTAACAATTGGTAAATTTAATTTCAGACGGACGCCTAATCAGTCACTTGGCTGCGAGTCCTGTAGTGGTTCTGCTGCTGATGCAGTTAATTTAAGCTGTGGATGAATGTTAGCAGGAGAGAGAACCGAGCAGCACAACAATGCAACATGTCATTTTCACAATGTTCTATATTCAGGAATTGCCTTTTAACAGGTCCAATCCCAGTGTGCATTGGTCGACCAATTAAGTTTTCATATGAACCCCAAACAAAAACAAAATCAAATCAACAAACCAAAAATAAATAAATAAATAAAATAGAATAAAAACAAAACAACTGGCCAGTTGATATAAACCATGTTTTAAGACAATACCAAAATACTCACCAACCTGCTGTACAGCATTAATAAGAAATCCAGTACCATCAACTTTTTCTGTGGAAAAAAAAAAACAAAAATTTTCAGCATAATCGACTTAATTCTCACTTGTTACTTACTACTAATTTATCTTTAATTCTTACCAGTGGCTGTGTTTCGTGATGCTGAGCCATCCACAGATAGTTCAGGATCAGCATTAAGTTTTTCTGTTTAAGTTGGATTAGAAACACTTCATGTGGTACCAACAGTGTGCCATCAGAGTTTCTTATAACATCACGTGATACAATAACATCTTTCCATACAAATTAGAATAAAAGACAAAAGGTTTATTTTATTTTTTTTGCATTTATCTCAATTCATCATTTATTTTTTGAGACGAGCCTTGTGGCCTCGTGCTGCTAACTTTTCCTTAGCAGTGCCACAGCATCGTGCTTGTGTTGGTGTGGTTCTCAACCTTTTTGAGTCACGACCCCCAATTCAACATGCATTGCATTTTTAGTTCTTGCTGTCTGCGCTGAAAAAAATCAATTGGTTTATTGAATGTCTCTTAAGTTTTACTGGCGTCAAGCTCTCGTGTGCCAGCACCTCAGAGCAAATGACACATTGTGGGTAGTCAACGCTGTTTTTTGTTGTGCAGGAAAAGCCATATTTCAAAAAGTCGGGCTGATATTTACGGAGCCTCGAACCTTTATCAGCCGCCGGTGTCGGCCCGGTCAGTGCCCTTCTTTTCTCTGGTGGTGGTTCTGGTGGCTGATCTTGGGACCCCTGCTGCTGCTGACTGTCTGGAACACTTTTTCTTTTAAGCCATTTTTCCAGCTAGCAAAGTTGCTGCAGATGTGGCTAAAACAACAACGCACCTGTTTTTTTTTAAATATATATTTTTCTTCGTTCTCCCCCAACCACTTCACCACAGAGTGCTTCACTGACCAGAATCTGACCCGCACAGATTAGAATCGCATACAAACGCTGCATTGATACAATGAATTTTGGACAAACAATGAAGCAGAAAACAACTGTTTTTCTGTTTGAAATTATGTAATTTAATATGAATGTATCAACGCTTACTTTTATAATGTTTAAGTTTACGTTCTGCGATTTCAGACTATGAACGCTTTCCGCAGCCGCCACTCCTGCTGACAGCAGACCGGGGAGAAAAAAACATTTCTTTGCTCTGATGATGTGTGAATGACCACGGCAGACATGAGACTAGTGGACAGGTTCGTTGTTGTTTTGGTGTAGCCTAGTTACGAACAACAGTAACAGGTTTTGAGTAATAAAATGCCTGTTTAAGACCAACCGCTTGTCGTCCTTCTAACGTCCAGTCGGAAGCTACATTAATTTTGTGCATTTATATTTTTCCAAAATGATTTGGCGACCCCCAGACATCATCTCGCGACCCCAAGGTTGAGAATGGCTGGTCTAGACATCAGCTCTTTGGTTGGAGATTGATCACTGTTGCCTTGCATGCATGCTTTGACCTAAGGGCCCACATTCTAAATATTGTTTTGTAATATTTTTCCTTTGCGCTTAGCAGTTTTGGAATATTAGCCAATGGTTCAGGATCCTTTTTGTTTGTCTTTGACGTTAATTAAGCCTTTAATCGTGCAGTTCAAAGCTCTGTGCTTTACCTTACGTAGAGCAGCTCTGCCTTCAGTTTATTCTGTTTTACTTAAGGTTTACGTCTTCCTTCCAGTATGTGTGGATGTATAAATGAGTGTGTGTGCATGTGTCTGTGTGTGGCCTTGGGTTTCACTGCTTTGTTTTATTTTCTTCTTTCTTGTAAAGCACTTTGTGCTGCATTTTCTTGTATGAAAGTGCTAAATAAAGTTTGATTAAGTGCACCAGATTAAACAACTTGGGTCATCTCCCATGGAACTTCTCTAATGAACCAGAACACGATTAAAACATCTCACAGAACATTTCATTCATCCCATGCATATCCTTTTTCGTTTGACCCACATGTTCTGACTGAGCACATGTCACGGGGGTGGTTGTTTCCTTGCAATAATCCACGACGAACTACTAACCACCCCTCTCCACCGATTGTAGTACTTTCCTTATAACTAGGAGTGTGAGCGGTACTGACGAGCCACAGCGTAGATGCACAATTAAGAAACATTTATTATATTTAAAAAAAAAACAACAATGTCCTTAAAAAGAGCTGGCATCCCTCTTTTAAAAACCCTGGTGCTCCCCGCTGGTCCCCACAACAACACGACGTGGACCTAAAACACAAGAAATGGCCGGCAGTCTACTGTACGAATTTAAAAAGGGTCACTCTCCCATCTCAGAGTAGACCTCAACCAGTGGCTAAGTGCATTTCTGTCAGGGTCTCACAGCTTTCGGGCAAAAGCTCCTACTTCTGCCACTACACGACCCAGAGTATCCAATGCATTGTTCCTGGTGTCCGATCGTCCCTTGAGATCCCTGCCGCCGGTGTTTCTTTCTAGTTCGAGTCTACTTCCACAAACAAAAGGCTTGCTTCATCCGGCCACCTGTCCTGCTTTTACAGTCAGTCTATGGGCGGGTCCAACAGCCGATTGGTTGACACAGCTCTCGGTCAATGGGTGTATTCACTGCCTGAAATCCTATTTGCCGTTCCAATCATGCATGCAATAACTCAAACTATATGTATAATATCCACACAATTAGAAATGATAGAAATCCAAAACAAAAATTAAATGAATAAAAAAAATTAAATGAATAAAAAAAATGAATACTAAACCAAATACACAGCACATAACAGAACCAGAATATCACAAGCAGTGTATGGCACAGATCAAATTGTACCATACCATCTTGTTTCTCAATAAATTGCAATTGAAGTGGGTTGTTGCCATTTTCCAGAGATCTTTTAGTCACCTGGTGTGGAGTGGTGGGAAGAGAGGGTGTGTCCAGATTATTGTAATTATTATTATTATTATTATTGTAATCTGGACACACCCTCTGGACAAGATTCTTTGCCACTTGAACCCGTTTTTGAATACTTTTGATTTTGATTTTATATACCAAAAAAAAAAAAAAGAATGTTTGCCATACCCATGCTTGGTATAATTATTTTCAGCATAACTTTATCTATATGATCTGATCATTATTTTTTCATTTTTACATACTTTATTAACACATTGGGCCCAAACATACACAGAAATGATCAAATCTGTATTGAAAAAGTATACTATTTATTACAATAAAAAACACAGAGACGCTCAATGAACTGTTTTGGAACTTGAAATGGTAAACATGGGTTGAAAAAATGAACAAATAAATGTAAAATTGAAATAAAGTAATACTTTATAGAAATATTTATCATGAAAAGCATGTATATTTATAGGCGTTTTTTTTACCTTGTCACCTGCAAGTCCTCAAAACAAAGTGAGTGCAAAATTATACAGAGAACTACACCAGTGTTTTGTATTCCCAGAGTCTCAAATAGCTACTCCCAGAGTTCCAAATAGTGCAAAATGTAATATAAGAGGTGAAATTTAGATGTAATCAAAGGTAAAATTGAGATGTAATCAAACTATATACAAATATTTAAATCTATGTACAATGGGACAATTTTTTGTCCCATTGTACATAGATTGTCCCAAAACCGAAAATGACTGGCAGTAAAAAGTTTTAGGTTACCAAAATCTCTTTTTTTAAATCATTCAGTCAGCTTGACACTAAGATCGATTAATAGTTCAGCTAAAAAAGTAATTTCCAAGTCCACCACAACAACCCACTTAGCAAGTTAGCAAGTACTGCACTTACACTAAGCTAGTAATTAGTAAACCAGGTGAAGCTTATTCACATACAGGTTTTAATATGAACTTATGGTTCACTTATATAATGAAAATTAATAGAATAAAAAAATTTAATTTCTGAAAGTTGGGTTCTTTGTTCTGTAACTTAAACAATAAAGGCCAAATTAGCAAAACTAGGCAAATGCAAATGAGCAGAGATATACAGTACAACAGACATGAAACCAATATTAAAATCAATTAATACGTTTAATAAGTTAATTAATGATGTCCTATACATCAATAGAGGGCTATCAAGAGAAAAATGCCACAGGCACACAGAAACAGAATACAAAAATTCATAAATAATTAAAAGGAATTTGATACAGTTTGTGTTTCTCTGTCAGCTTTGTACACTGGAATAAAACTTCCAGTGTTTCCTAAAAATGTTCATTACTGTTGTTTACATCAGGTGCTGAACCATTGAAAAGTCTTCTTGAGTTGAAAAAAAAAGAGAGGAGAAAGAATTAGACATCTTTAAAAATATACAAAGCTACAGTCACTTTTTCTGTAATGGGTGGCCTGACAAAGTATTAATCACAGAAAACTGATGCCTAATTTTGATTCACAGCAAGAAGGTTACCTGTTCAAATCTTGGCTGTCTGTGCACAGCCAGGTTCTCTCCTGGTGCTTCGACTTACTCCTTCAGTCCAACAACCATGCTAGGTTGACTGGTTATTCTAGATTGACCCTAAGAATGAATATGAGTGTGCTGCCTCTCACCCAATGGAGAATGAATAGTTTTAAGAGTAGATGTTGAACATGCCTACTACCAATGTTAAGCAAAAGAGCAGCTGCTTCAAAAGACTTAAGACACAGTAGTTGGATGGATGGATGGATGGATGGATGGATGGATCTGCTCACTGTGGTGGGCATTAGTTGTCATGCAGAATGAATATTGTTATGAAAATGATTATGCTGGAGACATATCCATGAATATTAACACATTAACTTTATCAGGAAATCTCTTTTTATTCAAAGGAGGGGAGCATCATTAATATATGTCATCAGGGGTCCTGAACAATAGTATTACTTTCGAACAAAATTCATCCTGCAATTAATTGACTTCATAACTTTTTGTTGTTATTTTCAGCAACTCAGAATGTTGTCAGAGATAGGCTGGCATGTACAATAGATTTAATCTTTGTGATCCTCAAACAGTCAATAAACACACCAGTCCACCTTGTCGACTGTAGTCTACTGTAATCAGGTACTACTAAAAGTCTACAATAAATGCTCTAGTAGTTACATCACCTTGCCCTTATACCAATGCAGGAGTTGTTATTGTTGTAAATAAAATATATGTTTAATTTATTAAATTTTCAATATGATTTGCTGGTATACCTATCAAACCTATCATTTTAGCAAAAAAGCTGTCCTTGTTTGTAGTTTTTCAATTCAACAAGAACACATTCTTCAATATTTTGTCTTGCATATCTCTCCTCTTTTTTCCATCTTCCCCGGTTCATTTCAGACGCTGTGAGAGGCTCAGTTGTCCCACCAACTCATTAGACTGTCAGAACTCTCCTGTGCGAATCACTTACTACCAGCTCAGCTTCCAGACCAACATCATCATTCCAGCCCAGATCTTTCGAATCGGACCATCCCCTTCCTACGCTGGCGACAACATAGTCATCAGCCTCACAAAGGGCAATGAAGATGGTTACTTCAGCACCCGCAAGTTGAACAGCTTCACAGGTGCTGTCTACCTGCAGAGAAAAGTCAGTGAGTCCAAAGAGTTCCTCATTGACGTGCAGATGAAACTGCTGAGGCAGGGGAAAATTACCTTGTTCCTGGCCAGAATCTATGTCTTCATCACATCCAACAGAATGTAACAGACTGGGACAAAAACTGCATTTTTCATATGGTGCTACATGTTTTTTTTTTATTCTCTTGAGTTTACACTTTTGTAAAGTATCAGTTTCCACTCATATTCACAAATTTTGTAAAACGTTGCTCAACATGTAACTGTTCACTTTGGTAGATTTTCTGTGATAATATTTCCTCAGACATCTTTTCATTGTATGTACCAAAGAGTTTGCAGATTGTGCCGATTTCCTGCACAGCTCACTGCATAAGTCGGGGGTTGGTGGTTTGCACTTGTCTTTACGCTATAATTTGAAAAATATTCATTTTCATGATAATTATTTTTTGCAGAAAATTTAAAGATAAAGAATAAAGATTTGCATAAGTAGAAATTAGGGGCACTTATGTTGTCCCAAAACTGACAAAAAGTAATAAAAGCTTTTCAAAATTAATGTATCAAATGATTATACAGAAAGTTCAAGTGAAGCATGAAAACAAGTCTAACTATTTTGAATTTAACCTCCAATCAATTAAATTGAGAAAAAGTAAAACAATTGTGTGCTTTGACTGCATGGTGGTGTGGTGGTAAGCACAGTCATCCCACAGCAAGAAGGTTTCTGGTTCAACTCTCAGCTGGGGCTTTTCTGTATGGAGTTCAAAAGTTCTCCCTTAGCCAGTATGGTTTCTCTCTGAATACTCTCCTGGGTACTCCATTGACATGTTGGGCTAACTGGTTGATTGATTGATTAATTGACCTTAGGAGTGAGTGTGCATGGTTATTTGTCTCATTTGTCTCAGTTGGCTCTGTCATGGAGTGGTGATGTATTCTGGGTGTATTCTGCCTTTCACCACATGGAAAATTAATTATTTCAGTGTAAATATGTTGAACGTAGCGAACCCTGATATTAAGCAGGGTCATCCTGCTTTTAACAAAAGAGCTGTAGCTTCCTGCATGGTTGTTTGCCTCTATATTGGCCCTATGATGACAATGAGATGTCCAATGAGAGCTGTGATAGGCACCAGCCCCACAACCATTAATGTGATTAAGCAGGGATGGAAAATTAATGATAGTTTGCTTTTGTAGTCATTATCTTGGCCACTAATTAGCTGACAAAATATTTTGTCTGTTTTTCCAGTAATTTAACACTGACATAAAAATCTTATTGTATTGTATTGTATTAGCTTTATTGTTCACTCTTTTTTGGGGAACTGGTCCAAATTAGTATATGTGTGCACAAGGTAAGACTTTGTTTCCATTTCTTTTTTTTTATTAAATAAATTAAGCTGAATGTTTTAAACTTACTAAATAATGTCTGAATTCATGTTAAGTTTTTGGACAGTGAAGGATACTTCGAGTAACACAGACTTTATCCTTCTGGAATGACTGTTTCTTACTGGCTGATCGTGTAACATATAAGTCAATGCACATTAGTTTGTTGTGCTTAGAGAAATCTATACTCTTTACAGCCCTTGGTTTATATCATATTTTGATTGATCTGATTTAAACTGAGAATTTAAATTCAATGCAAATCTCACTAGAAAATAGTGAACAGTCCTGAAAATTAATATCCAGCATTCATTATATTATTGATCTGAAGGGTAACTTAACTGTTTGAACATTTGTATTACGTGTTATAGTCTTTCCTCTATTATAGGACACCTCTTTGTATGTCACTGCTTGTAATATTCTCAGGGTAAACATCATGCAATCTTGTTCTTACTAGACAATTTCCTGTGTGATGTGCAGGGATGAATATGCTGCATATTTCCACAAACCATCCAATAAATTAGCAAATTGTTGCCATTTTTTTTTTTGAAAGTGCAGTGTGTCAGGTTCAGTTTTTCCACATTTCTATTATTTTTTTTTACCAATGAGCCAACATCACCACCTACTGGCATCAAGCAGAAACAGACACCTACACTATATACACAACTTTAATAAAGTCAACCAATATGAATTAATTTTTCTGTAAATTCCTAACTGATTATGATTTTAATGTTATTTTTAAAACAAACTGCTTCTCACCATCTCTGAGCTCATCTTCTTCTCCTGTTTTTATCACTTGCTCCACAAAGAACATTTATTGTGTGTTACACCCTTTGACATTCCCACCCGGAAAGTATGTGTGCTTTGCTACCCAAGCCTATTGATACATCCCAATAGATAGCATCTCATTTGGAAACTAGGGAGGAGGTTTTCTCACAGGTCACTGAATAAAAAAACACCACAGTTTGACTGATACAAACTTTTAGATTAGTCTTTTTACTGAAACTATTGGCTTATAAATCAACCAGCATATAGTCTGAAATGGATGCTATATTTGTGTATATATATATATATATATTTACCTATACATATTTTATTCAAACATGGAGCTATTCTTATATCTCAGTATTTGTATCTCAATATTTCAGCCTTGCATATTTCACATTATCATGGCTTAGTTGTTTAGTGGAGAAAATCATGAGCCACACAAAACAGTGCATATTCAAGCCAAAAAGTATTTCTGAAGTTTTCAGAAACATGATATATATAAATGAATACATTGTCGATTCAAACTAGGAGTTAACCGAAATTTTGAAAGAGCCAGTTTGCTGTCTGCATTAGAGAAACAGGGCACCCAGTGTTTTGTACTTCGAAGCAGGGTTAGTGTTTTTTGCCATCTTTACATCAAAAGTTGCATGTTTACTGGCTAATGCAAACTGATTAAATCTTTTCCCGTCTCCTGTAGAAGCAAATTTATCCTCAGTGCTCTTATGACAAGAACTGATCACTACCTGTCCATGACAAGCCTGTAACTAAATGAAGCAATGGCATTACACAGTATCCTGCAGGCTGTGTTGATTTCTTACAATCTCAACTCTCTGAGATGATTAGACTTTATTATTTTTAACAGAATCGTGTTGATATTAGCTGCCAGTTGTCTCACAGAGAAGTAAAATTTCTCAATCTCTTCTCGTCTATTCTCTTCTCTTATCGTCTCTAAGTTGTAGCGGTCAGTTTCAGAGCATCGATGTGAGAAAGAAAAAGTGAGCTGGACCTGTTCTTGCAGCCTTGATCACAGTCACTTCAGTGAATAGTGGTGTGTGCACCCTGATGTTGTGTTCCCGTCAATGCTATTGTGAGCCGGAACACTGAAGAGTCATTTGACATGAGACTGAATGCTTAATTAACACATGTAAACGCACTTATTTTTTATTTTATTTTTTTTATTTTATTTTTTTTTTTTCCCCCCTTGTCCTGTTCAGCATTATGGCAGCAGAATTGTAGTCTGAATACCTTTGATGCCAAACAGATTTGCTTTGCCAAGGGAAGTTTTATAAATGTAAAGCTCTCCTTGATGCCCATTTATTTATTTCTGTTTACAATATATGACATGTAATTGAACTGAACCGGACCGGGGGACAAGGAAAGAAGAAGAGGAAAGAAGGGGAAACAGAACAAAAATAGAAACAAAAACCAGACAACCAGCTGCTACACCTGAAAAAACAAAACAGACAACAATCCATGGCCTCTGAGGGGAATACAGCCTTAGCGCCACCAGGAGCACCTGAAAGCAGACAAGCAGAGAAAAAACAAACACACAACCAAACAAAAACAAGCACAAGAAGCGGTAATCGCATACAACACAGCTGTGAATATAGATGACCTGAGACGACATGATAATACATCAACTGCTTAGCGACCATGCTACTGGGCTAATAAATGTGTGTGTGTGTGTGTGAGAACATGCAACACCCATGGCACAGGTGTTATGAGTGTATAAGTGTACAGAGCCACAATCCACAGCCCCCCCCCAGCAATCAGAAGCAGGCAGAGAGGGCCACAAGACCCAGGCCACCAGCAGCCCCCACGGAGCACAGAACCCAGGAAGCCCACCACAGGGACAACCACGCATCCACCCAGAAGACTGCAGAGGAAGCCCCCGGACAGAGCCCCCATAAGCATAGGGCAGAGGCCCTCCGGGAGCCAGGGGCAACAGCCCACCGACCCCGCCAGGCCCCAGCCGCCCAGACATGGGCCGTGCACTGGACCTGGGCCCCGGGAGCCCGAGCGCCCCCAAACCCCCCGGCAGAGGCCCCACCCAATACTCAGGAGGGCCAAGCGCCCCAGACAGCCACACAGTGGGTCAGCGCCTGCCCCAGCGCCCCTGGCCAAGTGCCCAGGGAGTCAAGACGTGCCCACAGGTGGGTGAAGTCGCGAGCAGCGGGGAGAGGCAACGCCGCCCCCCATCGGGAGAAGCACAAGCAGGCCAGGCGACAGCAAGTCCCAGATCCAGGCCCAATCATCACCACACACACTTTCACGTCCCATACATCCACACGTCCTCCCTCCCTCAACTCCGCTGGGGTGTAGCGCAGCGGGCACACCAGGGGGCCAACAGCCCCCCAGCCACCACAGACCCCGAACCAGCAGAACAATTAATTAATACTCTTGGCCCCTCCCGCCTCGAGCAGCAACCAGGAAGCAGGGGTGTGGGAAGAAGACCCCTCCCCTCACCCTTCTGGCTCTTCAATATTTTCTAATAGTGAGCGATTAAAATTGAGGGGCAGCCAAACTTGTAGAACTGGGAGCGTGGCCCTCTGGGCAGCCTACATACCCAAAGAGCCCCGCCCACCAGATGCCACTCAGTGTAACCACCCCCCAAGACCTAATGTGTGTGTGTGAGTGTGTTTGATAAGTAGTAATGTCTAAGGTGTAATTAAAACAGGGGCGGGGAACTGCAGAGTGCAAACAAAGGGGACCACCTACGTGGCCCCATCCACTACACCCCACCGAACACACACGCCCCCAAAACCCTTCATGTGTGAGTGTGTGCTGTGTACAGGAGCCAGAAGGGAGAGGGGTATGGGGATATACACCGGGGGAGCTACTCTCCCCCGGAGAGGGCAGCCAGGGACTGGCTGCAATAGGCATCAACGCTACCTGGGAGCCAACCCAGGGCAGGAGGGGCTGATGTCCACCAGGCTCGGGGCCTGCAACGACCATATACCGGGAGCTACTGTACCCCCAGAAGGTACCCATCCCGCCCCACCCCACCCCGGAGGACGTCTACAAAAAACAAACAAACAACAACAAAAAACAAACAAACAAACCACCCGGTCACACCATTCGCAGCAGCCCGGGCCTGAGACCCACCATCACCCAGCCCTCCCAGGCCCCCCCCCAACAGGGGAAAAGCACCCCCCCCCCCACCGCACGCCCCAACACCCTGAAAAAAAAAAAACCATCTGCGGACACCTTGGAGGTCCCAGAGCAACAAGCCCGGCACCAGGACCTGCACCAACCCACCCATACTGTGGCGCGTCCAGGACAACCCAGCCCCACCAGGCACAGGCACAGGCAAGGCCCCCCCCCGGGCGCAAGGCAGCGCCCAGCCACCAGGGCCCAGGCCCAGCACCACCAGCCACGCCAGAGCGGCCCGGCCACCCGGCATAGAGCCAGCAGCCACCACCCCAAGGCCCCTAAGGGACCCCGCCCCACACCGCAAGACAGTCCCACCCGCAAGCCCCCAAAACTGCCCTCCAAACCCGACACACAGTCCCCCCCAGCAATGACCAACCCGGTCCCCACGACCCGAGAGACCACCAGACGCCCGAAGCCACACAGCCCCCCCAGCACACACCCAACCGCCCAGAGCGACAGGACAGCAACCCACCACCACCACTATGTGATAAAGCTAATCAGAGGGGACCAGAGAGAATTAAATTCAGCCAATTGATGTTTTGAGGAGGCAGACATTGTTTCCATGCTAATATAGTCTAAAAGAAAATTTCTAAACTGGTTAATACACAGATTGTTCTTCGCTTTCCAGTTCATGAGAATAGTTTTCTTTGGGATACATAACACTGTGAGAACCATGTGTGCTGAGTTAATTTCCATGTTGATGTTGTCTAAGTCACCCAGTATGCAGAGTGTGGGGCATGCAGGGATGCTACACTTTAGCCATGTTGATAGGTCCTCACAGACTTCAAGCCAGAACTTCTGGACAGGCGCACAGAACCACAAAGCGTGTGCATAATCATCAGGTGTGTTATCTGTGCAATGTGAGCAGATGTTTGAGTGTGTTAGACCCATCCTGGACATCCTTTGTCCTGTATAGTGTGTTCTATGAAGAATTTTGTATTGTATGAGCTGTAAATTAGAATTCTGAGTCATTCTGAAGGTGTTCAAACATATTTGTGGCCAGAAGCTATGACTAGAACTGATGGATAAATCTGCCTCCCATTTTGAGGATGGAAGAGACATTGTGTCATCTATTTTAGACAATAATTTATATATTTTTGATAGTAGTTTTGGGGTGCAGATGCTTAGAAATTCTGCTACCCTAGTCGGGAGTTGTAAGTCTGGTTGGTGGAGGATATATTTCTTTGTTATTATAGACTTAAGTTGTTGATATTCTAGGAATTTATTGCTGCCTATCTCGTGTTGTGATATGAGCTCATCAAATGAAATAAAATGTCCATTTTGGATTATATGTTCCAGATGTTTGATTCCTTTGATCTTCCACAGAGTAAAGTTTAGCATTTTTTTGTTTTGCAGTATGTCAGGATTGTTCCAGATGGGTGTAAGCTTACATGGGACAATTGAAGACTTTGTTATTTTAAGAAATTCCCACCAGGCTGTCAGAGAGGTGCTGATGTTAATGCTTTTGAAACATTTGTGAATTTTTACGTTTTGACTAATAAGTGGCAGGTCAGAGATTTCCAGATTATCACACGATGCTTGTTCTATATTTATCCATGGTTCATCTATTGGGCTAGGTTAAACCATTTTGATATATACTGTAACCTATTGGCTAAGGAATAGTGCTGAAAATTAGGTAAATCTAATCCACCACAGTCCTTGGTCTTCTGTAGGGTTTTTAAACTAATACGTGGTGGTTTGTTTTTCCACAGAAATTTGGAGATGCAAGAATCTAGTGACTTAAACCAAGTAGCAGATGGTTTTATGGGGTCATTGAGAACAAATAATTAACTTTTGGTAGTATCATCATTTTAATGGTTGTAACTCTCCCCATAAGTGATATAGGTAAGGACTTCCAACGAGAGAGATCGTCCTCTACTGTCTTTAATAATTGCACATAATTTAGCTTGGAGAGCCTGGAGGAAATGTTTATGCCTAAATATCTGATATTTCCTGACTGTAAAGTGATCGCAGGTATATTCTGGACTCTGCAGTTAATGGGCAGAACTGTGGTCTTAGACCAATTGATAGAGTAGTCAAAAAGTGCTGAGAATTTATTTATGAGTGTGATCGTGTGAGTGAGAGACGTTTGAGAGTTCTGAAGGAAAAGTAAAACATCATCAGCATAAAGACTTATTTTATGCTCAATATTTTGGGGTTGGATGTCTTTAATATTTCTTTCTTGTCTGATAGCAGCTGCTAAAAGTTCGATGAAAACTGCAAAAAGTGAGGGAGAAAGTGGGCAACCCTGTCTTGTACCTCTCTGCAGACTGAAGCTTGGAGAGGTTTGATCATTTGTCCTGACACACGCATTTGGGGAGCTATATAATATCCTTATCCAGTTGATGAAGTGTGACCCAAACCCAAATATTTTTAATGCTGCGAATAAAAATTTCCAGTTCATTCGATCAAATGCTTTTTCTGCATCTAGAGAGACTATTGTGGTTTCCAGGTTGTTGATGGTAGAATAGTCTATGAGATTAATTAGCCTGCGAGTGTTAGTGGATGAGTGTCTACCCTTTATAAAACCTGTCTGGTCAGGATGTATTATAAGTGGAGTTATTTTTTCTATTCTTTTGGCGAGGGCTTTACAAATTATTTTGAGGTCTGCATTTATTAGAGATATTGGGCGGTAGCTGGATGGAAGTATGGGGTCTTTTCCTGGTTTCTGTAGCAAGATAATGTTAGCAGAGTTCATGTGTGGGGATAATCTGCCATTCTGCTTAACTACCATTTTGTGAAATGCAGGTGCCAAAACAGTCCAAAATTCTTTGTAGAACTCTGCTGGAAAACCATCTGGTCCCGGGGCTTTGTTACTAGGCATATGTTGAAGGGCTTCATGGAGTTCTCCTATTGAGAGAGGTGAATCCAGAGCCATTGCCTGTTCGGTTTGTAATTTTGGAAGGTTGACATTACTAAGAAACTGATCTATGTTACTGTCTGATGGATCATTTTGTGATGAATATAAGGTTTTATAGAAGTCCCTAAAAGCATTGTTGATTACATCGGGGTCATGGGTGACATTTCCTTTTGAGTCTTTAACAGAAGTGATTGTTGTTTTCTCTTTGTTTCTCTTTAGTTGGTTAGCTAGGAACCTTCCAGATTTATTGCCGTGCTCAAAGTTCTCCAAGCGAAGTCTTTGTATCAGAAACTGTGTTTGTTTATCAATAATTTTGTTTAATTCAAGTTTAGCTTTTCTTAGTTCATTCAGTGTGTGTTCCTCTTTGGAGGTACTGTAGACAATTTCTAATAATTTAATCCTGAGTTCTAAATCTGATATCCTTGAACTTTCCCTCTTTTTCTTATTTGATGAAAAAGAGATTATTTTGCCTCTCATAACTGCTTTTCCGGCTTCCCAAAGAGTACAAATTGACATTCCTGGCAGGTCATTATTTTCTAAATATACAGACCATTCCCTTTTGAAATAATTAATAAAACCAGGGTCTTTTAGTAATGATGTATTAAATCTCCAATTCCTAGCTGGTGGTGTAACTCTGTTATTCTTCAGTGTGATAGAAACTGGAGCGTGATTCTGATAGTGATGGGGTGGATTTTGGTGTCTGAAATATCCCTCATCAAGGAACTGCTAACTAAGAAATAATCTATTCTTGAATATGAGTGGTGTACCGGTGAGAAGAAGGTGTATTCTCTAAAAGTGGGGTGGTGGGAGCGCCAAGCATCACAAAGACCAAAATCTTTCATATACTGTTTAACAATATTCGTGGACTGCCAGTTCCGCTGACTTCCTGAAGTACTGAGTCTGTCTACTCCTGAGTCTAATACCATGTTAAAGTCCCCTCCCATGATGAGTGTGTTATCTGAGTGATCAGAGAGTGAAGTGAAAAAGGAGTGAAAAAATGAGGGGTCATCCACATTTGGACCATATATATTTGCAATGCATAAATTCATATTTTGAATAGATAAATTAACTATTAGAAATCTACCTTCTGGATCTATAACTGTGTTGTTTACGGTGAAATTTACTCTTCTATTTATCAGAATGGCTACACCTCTTTGTCTGGAGTTGTAACAGGCTGAGTACACATGAGGAAACTGTGCTGTGGTGAGAACATCAGCTACAGTCTTTGATAAATGAATCTCCTGTAATAAAACAATGTCCGCCTGTAAATCCTTCAATTTATTGGAGATTTTTAATCTCTTCTCTCTGGACCCAGCTCCATGCACATTCCATGAGATAAACCTCAGCGTGGACATGCTCAGACTAACGCAGTGAGTGCTGGATGCTTGCTAAAAGCATCCCGTGCGTGTGTGTGCATATATGCTTCCATGAACATGCCATTGTTGGTGTTTCAGTTGTCAATATGAGCTTGCTACAATATGTACTTGCGCTGTCGATGCTGTGTGGAACTTGATTATGTGCTCTGCTCAAAACTCTATGTGCGCCGTGCTTGTTAACATTACTTATTAAGGTGGAAACACAGCGGGTTGGGGAAGAAAGACAGAATAGAAAAACAGTGCAAAAGAGTGGAAGTGTGAGATAGAAAAAGGAAAAACAAAAACAAAAATATAGCTGCAAGCAGCGATACGGGGTCTAGCAGAATAGCAGACAAGCTGCTCAGAAAGGCATCATGAGTCCATAGACCAAGTTTGGTGTTTGAAATGAACTCGTCTTCATCCAGGGATTCCAACGGTACCTAATTTGTCCAATTTGAACCAACGGCTCCAAAGCTATGAGCAAAATGCAGTTTTTCTACTTATAGCGCCCCCTCTAGGTGGAAGTGCACCTGACTTCTTGGGCTTCATACAGACTTGGTCATGAGTCTGTATTAGAAGTTTGATGTCAAAAGATTAAATGGTTGCTGAGATATGGCCTCACGTCGTGTTTGGCGCGTCATCGCTGAGTTTGATTGGCTGCTACGGGCAAAGGGAAACAAAATAAAAAATTCCACATGATAGCTCTTGTGAGGCTTGGTCTGACCATTCTATGTGTCAAGTCCCGTAGAAATCAGACAATCTGGGTGACCTGTAATGTGTTTTGAAGGTTTTTGATATAATTCAAAATGGCGGACAATCAAAGATGGCGCGAATGACGTCATAGGGTTGGTTGACCTCGGCTATATCCAGGGATTACACCAATACCTGATTTGTGAAATTTGGACAAACGGGTCCAAAGATATGACCAAAAATGCATTTTTGCTAAAAATAGCGCCACCTATAGGTCAAAGGTCTCCAGAATTCTTGGGCCTCTTCAAGATCGAGTTATGAGTCAGTGTCATAAGTTTGATGTCAAAAGAATAAATTGTTGCTGAGATATGGCCTCACGTCCTTTTTGGCGTTGTCGCTGTTAACTTTGATTGGTTGTATTGGGTGAACAAAGTCGAAATTGAAAAATCCGCTTCGTATCCTTTGTGCGGATTCGTCCAAAGATAATGTGTGCCAATTTTCATGAGAATTGGTTAAAATTTGTGACCTGTGAAACTTTTTGAAGGTTTTCAACAAAATCCAAGATGGCGGAAAATCTAGTTAGACGGAAAATGACGTCATAGGGTGCGTTGGACTCGTCATCATCCAAGGATTCCAACGATGCTTTGTTTTTGAAATTTGGATCAACGAGTCAAAAGTTATTTAGCTGAATGGGCTTCAAACTTTGACCCGTTGGTGGCGCTAGAGAGTTTAGAATTTTGGCACGAAATTTGTTGAATTTGCTAATGGGATGTTCCTGAAGATATGGGCCAAATTTCACAACTTTTTACCATTGCGTTAATGGGGCTGCCATAGACTTCAATTGCAGCGGAAAGTAGAAGAATAAATATAGCTGCAAGCAGCGATGGCGGGGTCTAGCAGAACAGCATGTAAGCCTGCGGCTGCTCAGGAAGGCATCATGAGTTCATAGACCAAGTTTGGTGTTTGAGATGAACTCGTCTTCATCCAGGGATTCCAACGGTACCTCATTTGTCCAATTTGAACCAACGGCTCCAAAGCTATGAGCAAAATGCAGTTTTTCTACTTATAGCGCCCCCACTGGGTGGAAGTGCACCGAACTTCTTGGGCTTCTTACAGACCTGATCATGAGTCTGTGTTAGAAGTTTGATGTCAAAAGAGCAAATGGTTGCTGAGATATGGCCTCACGTCCTGTTTGGCGCGTCATCGCTAAGTTTGATTGGCTGCTACGGGCAAAGGGAAACGAAATAAAAAAATCCACATAATAGCTCTTATGAGGCTTGGTCTGAAGATTCTATATGTCAAGTCCCGTGGAGATCAGACAATCTGGGTGACCTGTAATGCGTTTTGAAGGTTTTTGACATAATTCAAAATGGCGGACAATCCAAGATGGCGCGAATGACGTCATAGGATTCGTTGACCTCGGCTATATCCACGGATTACAACGGTACCTCATTTGTGAAATTTGGACAAACGGGTCCAAAGATATGAGCAAAAATGCATTTATTCTAAATATAGCGCCACCTATAGGTCAAAGGTCTCCAAAATTCTTGGGCCTCTTCAAAATCAAGTTATGAATATGTGTTATGAGTTTGATGTCAAAAGATTAAACTGTTGCTGAGATATGTCCTCACGTCCTTTTTGGCGTAGTCGCCATCAACTTTGATTGGATGTACTGGTTGAACAAAGTCAAATTTGAAGTAAAAAACGAGCAACTTTTGTGCGGATTGGTCTAAAGATACTCTGTGCCAATTTTCATGAGAATTGGTCAAAATTTGTGACCTGTGAAAATTTTTTAAGGTTTTCAACAAAATCCAAGATGGCGGAAAATCTAGTTAGACGGAAAATGACGTCATAGGGTGCGTTGGACTCGTCATGATCCAAGGATTCCAACGATGCCTTGTTTTTTAAATTTGGATCAACGAGTCAAAAGTTATTTAGCTGAATGGGCTTCAAACTTTGACCCATTGGTGGCGCTAG
Source organism: Leuresthes tenuis (assembly GCF_036924035.1). Classification (NCBI taxonomy): domain Eukaryota; kingdom Metazoa; phylum Chordata; class Actinopteri; order Atheriniformes; family Atherinopsidae; genus Leuresthes; species Leuresthes tenuis. The sequence goes on from NW_027325357.1 coordinate 30,172,885, forward strand.
AGAGTTTTGAATTTGGGCACGAAATTTGTTGAATTTGCTAATGGGACTGTCCTAATTAGATGTGCCAAATTTCACAACTTTTTACCATTGCGTTAATGGGGCTGCCATAGACTTCAATTGCAGCGGAAAGTAGAAGAATAATAAATATAGCTGCAAGCAGCGATGGCGGGGTCTAGCAGAACAGCAGGTAAGCCTGCGGCTGCTCAGGAAGGCGTCATGAGTCCATAGACCAAGTTTGGTGTTTGAAATGAACTCGTCTTCATCCAGGGATTCCAACGGTACCTCATTTGTCCAATTTGAACCAACGGCTCCAAAGCTATGAGCAAAATGCAGTTTTTCTACTTATAGCGCCCCCACTGGGTGGAAGTGCACCGAACTTCTTGGGCTTCTTACAGACCTGATCATGAGTCTGTGTTAGAAGTTTGATGTCAAAAGAGCAAATGGTTGCTGAGATATGGCCTCACGTCCTGTTTGGCGCGTCATCGCTAAGTTTGATTGGCTGCTACGGGCAAAGGGAAACGAAATAAAAAAATCCACATAATAGCTCTTATGAGGCTTGGTCTGAAGATTCTATATGTCAAGTCCCGTGGAGATCAGACAATCTGGGTGACCTGTAATGCGTTTTGAAGGTTTTTGACATAATTCAAAATGGCGGACAATCCAAGATGGCGCGAATGACGTCATAGGATTCGTTGACCTCGGCTATATCCACGGATTACAACGGTACCTAATTTGTGAAATTTGGACAAACGGGTCCAAAGATATGAGCAAAAATGCATTTATTCTAAATATAGCGCCACCTATAGGTCAAAGGTCTCCAAAATTCTTGGGCCTCTTCAAAATCAAGTTATGAATATGTGTTATGAGTTTGATGTCAAAAGATTAAACTGTTGCTGAGATATGTCCTCACGTCCTTTTTGGCGTAGTCGCCATCAACTTTGATTGGATGTACTGGTTGAACAAAGTCAAATTTGAAGTAAAAAACGAGCAACTTTTGTGCGGATTGGTCTAAAGATACTCTGTGCCAATTTTCATGAGAATTGGTCAAAATTTGTGACCTGTGAAATTTTTTTAAGGTTTTCAACAAAATCCAAGATGGCGGAAAATCTAGATAGACGGAAAATGACGTCATAGGGTGCGTTGGACTCGTCATGATCCAAGGATTCCAACGATGCCTTGTTTTTTAAATTTGGATCAACGAGTCAAAAGTTATTTAGCTGAATGGGCTTCAAACTTTGACATGTTGGTGGCGCTAGAGAGTTTTGAATTTGGGCACGAAATTTGTTGAATTTGCTAATGGGACTGTCCTAATTAGATGTGCCAAATTTCACAACTTTTTACCATTGCGTTAATGGGGCTGCCATAGACTTCAATTGCAGCGGAAAGTAGAAGAATAATAATAAATATAGCTGCAAGCAGCGATGGCGGGGTCTAGCAGAACAGCAGGTAAGCCTGCGGCTGCTCAGAAAGGCATCATGAGACCATAGACCAAATTTGGTGTTTGAAATGAACTCGTCTTCATCCAGGGATTCCAACGGTACCTCATTTGTCCAATTTGAACAGACGGCTCCAAAGCTATGAGCAAAATGCAGTTTGTCTACTTATAGCGCCTCCACTCGGTGGAAGTGCAACAGACTTCTTGGGCCTCTTAAAGACTTGGTCATGAGTCTGTGTTATAAGTTTGATGTCAAAAGATCAAATGGTTGCTGAGATATGGCCTCACGTCCTGTTTGGCGCGTCATTGCTGAGTTTGATTGGCTGCTACGGGCAAACTGAAGTGAATATTAAAATTTCACATGATAGCTCTTGTGAGGCATGGTCTGAAGATTCTATATGTCAAGTCCCGTGGAAATCAGACAATCTGGGTGACCTGTAATGCGTTTTGAAGGTTTTTGACATAATTCAAAATGGCGGACAATCCAAGATGGTGCGAATGACGTCATAGGATTCGTTGACTTCGGCTTTATCCGCGGATTACAACGGTATCTCATTTGTGAAATTTGGACAAACGGGTTCAAAGATATGAGCAAAAATGCATTTTTTCTAAATATAGCGCCACCTATAGGTCAAAGGTCTCCAAAATTCTTGGGCCTCTTCAAGATCGAGATATGAATATGTGTTATGAGTTTGATGTCAAAAGATTAAACTGTTGCTGAGATATGGCCTCACGTTCTTTTTGGCGTAGTCGCCGTCAACTTTGATTGGATGTACTGGGTGAACAAAGTCGAAATTGAAGAAGAAAACGAGCAACTTTTGTGCAGATTGATCCAAAGATACTCTGTGCCAATTTTCATGAGAATTGGTCAAAATTTGTGACCTGTGAAATTTTTTTAAGGTTTTCAACAAAATCCAAGATGGCGGAAAATCTAGTCAGACGGAAAATGACGTCATAGGGTGCGTTGGACTCGTCATGATCCAAGGATTCCAACGATACCTTGTTTTTGAAATTCGGACACATGAGTCAAAAGTTATTTAGCTGAATGTGCTTCAAACTTTGACGTGTTGGGGGCGCTAGAGAGTTTAGATTTTGGGCACCAAAATTGTTGAGTTTGCTAATGGGATGGTCCTAAAAATATGGGCCAAATTTCACAACTTTTTACCATTGCGTTAATGGGGCTGCCATAGACTTCAATTGCAGCGGAAAGTAGATCAATAATAATAGGAATACCAGCTAAAACAATAGGGTTCTGCAGCTTCGCTGCTAGACCCCTAAATATAGCTGCAAGCAGCGATACGGGGTCTAGCAGAACAGCAGGTAAGCCTGCGGCTGCTCAGGAAGGCATTATGAGTACACAGACCAAGTTTGGTGTTTGAGATGAACTCGTCTTCATCCAGGGATTCCAACGGTACCTCATTTGTCCAATTTGAACCAACGGCTCCAAAGTTATGAGCAAAATGCATGTTTGCTACTTATAGCGCCCCCTCTGGGTGGACGTTCACCAGACTTCTTGGGCCTCTTACAGACTTGATCATGAGTCTGTGTTAGAAGTTTGATGTCAAAAGAGCAAATGGTTGCTGAGATACGGCCTCACGTCCTGTTTGGCGCATCATCGCTGAATTTGATTGGCTGCTACGGGCAAACGGAAACGAAATAAAAAAATCAACATGATAGCTCTTGTGAGGCTTGGTCTGAACATTCTATATCTCAAGTCCCGTGGAAAGCAGACAATCTGGGTGACCTGTAATGCGTTTTGAAGGTTTTTGATATAATTCAAAATGGCGGACAATCCAAGATGGCGCGCATGACGTCATGAGATTGATTGACCTCGGCTATATCCAGGGACTCCAACGGAACCTGATTTGTGAAATTTGGACAAACAGGTGTAAAGTTATGAGCAAAAATGCATTTTTGCTAAATATAGCGCCACCTATAGGTCAAAGATCACTAAAATTCTTAGGCCTGTTAAGGATCGAGTTATGAGTCAGTGTCATAAGTTTGATGTCAAAAGACCAACTGGTTGCTGAGATATGGCCTCACGTCCTTTTTGGCGTTGTCGCCGTTAACTTTGATTGGTTGTAATGGGTGAACAAAGTCGAAATTGAAAAATCCGCTTCGTATCCTTTGTGCGGATTCGTCCAAAGATACTGTGTGCCAATTTTCATGAGAAATGGTCAAAATTTGTGACCTGTGAAACTTTTTGAAGGTTTTCAACAAAATCCAAGATGGCGGAAAATCTAGTTAGACGGAAAATGACGTCATAGGGTGCGTTGGACTCGTCATGATCCAAGGATTCCAGCGATATGTTGTTTTTGAAATTTGGATCAACGAGTCAAAAGTTATTTAGCTGAATGGGCTTCAAACTTTGACATGTTGGTGGCGCTAGAGAGTTTTGAATTTGGGCACGAAATTTGTTGAATTTGCTAATGGGACTGTCCTAATTAGATGTGCCAAATTTCACAACTTTTTACCATTGCGTTAATGGGGCTGCCATAGACTTCAATTGCAGCGGAAAGTAGATCAATAATAAATATAGCTGCAAGCAGCGATGGCGGGGTCTAGCAGAATAGCAGGTAAGCCTGCGGCTGCTCAGGAAGGCATCATGAGTCCATAGACCAAGTTTGGTGTTTGAAATGAACTTGTCTTCATCCAGGGATTCCAACGGTACCTCATTTGTCCAATTTGAAACAGCGGCTCCAAAGTTATGAGCAAAATGCATTTTTGCTACTTATAGCGCCCCCTGTGCTTGGAAGTTCACCAGACTTCTTGGGCTTCTTACAGACTTGGTCATGAGTCTGTGTTAGAAGTTTGATGTCAAAAGATTAAATGGTTGCTGAGATATGGCCTCACGTCCTGTTTGGCACGTCATTGCTGAGTTTGATTGGCTACTACGGGCAAACGGAAGTGAATATAAAAATTTCACATGATAGCTCTTGTGGGGCATGGTCTGAAGATTCTATATGTCAAGTCCCGTGGAGATCAGACAATCTGGGTGACCTGTAATGCGTTTTGAAGGTTTTTGACATAATTCAAAATGGCGGACAATCCAAGATGGCGCGAATGACGTCATAGGATTCGTTGACCTCGGCTATATCCACGGATTACAACGGTACCTCATTTGTGAAATTTGGACAAACGGGTCCAAAGATATGAGCAAAAATGCATTTTTTCTAAATATAGCGCCACCTATAGGTCAAAGGTCTCCAAAATTCTTGGGCCTCTTCAAGATCGAGTTATGAATATGTGTTATGAGTTTGATGTCAAAAGACCAACCGGTTGCTGAGATATGGCCTCACGTCTTTTTTGGCGTTGTCGCCGTTAACTTTGATTGGTTGTAATGGGTGAACAAAGTCGAAATTGAAAAATCCGCTTCGTATCCTTTGTGCGGATTCGTCCAAAGATACTCTGTGCCAATTTTCATGAGAATTGGTCAAAATTTGTGACCTGTGAAACTTTTTGAAGGTTTTCAACAAAATCCAAGATGGCGGAAAATCTAGTCAGACGGAAAATGACGTCATAGGGTGCGTTGGACTCGTCATGATCCAAGGATTCCAGCGATATGTTGTTTTTGAAATTTGGATCAACGAGTCAAAAGTTATTTAGCTGAATGCGCTTCAAACTTTGACATGTTGGTGGCGCTAGAGAGTTTTGAATTTGGGCACGAAATTTGTTGAATTTGCTAATGGGAATGTGCTAAATAGATGTGCCAAATTTCATAACTTTTTACCATTGCGTTAATGGGGCTGCCATAGACTTCAATTGCAGCGGAAAGTAGAAGAATAATAATAATAATAAGAAAAACAGCTAAAACAATAGGGTTCTGCAGCTTCGCTGCTAGACCCCTAAATATAGCTGCAAGCAGCGATGGCGGGGTCTAGCAGAATAGCAGGTAAGCCTGCGGCTGCTCAGGAAGGCATCATGAGTCCATAGACCAAGTTTGGTGTTTGAAATGAACTCGTCTTCATCCAGGGATTCCAACGGTACCTCATTTGTCCAATTTGAACCAACGGCTCCAAAGCTATGATTAAAATGCAGTTTTTGTACTTATAGCGCCCCCACTGGGTGGACGTTCACCAGACTTCTTGGGCTTCTTACAGACTTGGTCATGAGTCTGTGTTAGAAGTTTGATGTCAGAAGAGCAAATGGTTGCTGAGATATGGCCTCACGTCCTGTTTGGCGCATCATCGCTGAGTTTGATTGGCTGCTACGGGCAAACGGTAGCGAATTAAAAAATACCACTTGAAAGCTCATGTGAGGCTCAGTCTGAAAATTCTATATGTCAAGTCCCGTGGAAATCAGACAATCTGGGTGACCTGTAATGCGTTTTGAAGGTTATTGATATAATTCAAAATGGCGGACAATTAAAGATGGCGCACATGACGTCATAGGATTGGTTGACCTTGGATATATCCCGGGATTACAGCGGTACCTCATATGTGAAATTTGGACAACGGGTCCAAAGATATGCTCAAAAATGCATTTTTGCTAAATATAGCGCCACCTATAGGTCAAAGATAACCACAATTCTTGGGCCTGTTAGGGATTGAGTTATGAGTCTGTGATATAAGTTTGATGTCAATAGACCAATTGGTTGCTGAGATATGGCCTCACGTCCTTTTTGGCGTAGTCGCCGCCAACTTTAATTGGTTATTGTGGGTGAACAAAGTCGAAATTGAAAAATCCGCTTCCTAACTTTTGTGCGGATTCGTCCAAAGATACTCTCTGCTAATTTTCATGAGAATCGGTTAAAATTTGTGAACGAAGTTTCCTTTTGAAGGTTTTCAACAAAATCCAAGATGGCGGAAAATCTAGTCAGACGGAAAATGACGTCATAGGGTGCGTTGAACTCGTCATCATCCAAGGATTCCAACGATACCTTGTTTTTGAAATTTGGACCAACGAGTCAAAAGTTATTTAGCTGAATGTGCTTCAAACTTTGACATGTTGGTGGCGCTAGAGAGTTTTGAATTTGGGTTCCAAATTTGTTGAATTTGCTAATGGGACTGTCCTAAATAGATGTGCCAAATTTCACAACTTTTTACCATTGCGTTAATGGGGCTGCCATAGACTTCAATGGTGGCGGAAAGTAGAAGAATAATAATAAATATAGCTGCAAGCAGCGATGGCGGGGTCTAGCAGAACAGCAGGTAAGCCTGCGGCTGCTCAGGAGGGCATCATGAGTCCACAGACCAAGTTTGGTATTTCAGATGAACTCGTCTTCATCCAGGGATTCCAACGGTACCTCATTTGTCCAATTTGAACCAACGGCTCCAAAGCTATGAGCAAAATGCAGTTTTTGTACTTACAGCGCCCCCACTGGGTGGAAGTGCACCTGACTTCTTGGGCTTCATACAGACTTGGTCATGAGTCTGTATTAGAAGTTTGATGTCAAAAGATTATTTGGTTGCTGAGATATGGCCTCACGTCCTGTTTGGCGCGTCATTGCTGAGTTTCATTGGCTGCTACGGGCAAAGGGAAACGAAATAAAAAATTCCACATAATAGCTCTTGTGAGGCGTAGTCTGAAGATTCTATATCTGAAGTCCCGTGGAAATCAGACAATCTGGGTGACCTGTAATGCGTTTTGAAGGTTTTTGATACAATTCAAAATGGCGGACAATCCAAGATGGCGCGAATGACGTCCTGGGTGTGTTGACCTCGGATATATCCACGGATTACAACGGTACCTAATTTGTGAAATTTGGACAAACGGGTCCATTGTTGTGAGCAAAAATGCATTTTTGCTAAATATAGCGCCCCCTATAGATCAAAGATCACTATAATTATTGGGCCTGTTTGGAATCGAGTTATGAGTATTTGGTAAAAGTTTGATGTCATAAGACCAACCGGTTGCTGAGATATGGCCTCACGTCCTTTTTGGCGTAGTCGCCGCAAAATTTGATTGGTTATTGTGGGTGAACAAAGTCGAAATTGAAAAATCCGCTTCCTAACTTTTGTGCGGATTCGTCCAAAGATACTGTGTGCCAATTTTCATGAGAATCGGTTAAAATGTGTGAACGAAGAATCCTTTTGAAGGTTTTCAACAAAATCCAAGATGGCGGAAAATCTAGTCAGACGGAAAATGACGTCATATGGTGCGTTGGAATCGTCATGATCCAAGGATTCCAACGATGCCTTGTTTTTGAAATTTGGATCAACGAGTCAAAAGTTACTTAGCTGAATGGGCTTCAAACTTTGACATGTTGGTGGCGCTAGAGAGTTTTGAGTTTGGGCACCAAATTTGTTGAATTTGCTAATGGGATTGTCCTAAATATATGGGCCAAATTTCACAACTTTTTACCATTGCGTTAATGGGGCTGCCATAGACTTCAATGGTGGCGGAAAGTAGAAGAATAATAAGAAAAGCTACTAAAACAATAGGGTTCTGCAGCTTCGCTGCTAGACCCCTAATAAGAAAAAATATAGCTGCAAGCAGCGATACAGGGTCTAGCAGAATAGCAGGTAAGCCTGCGGCTGCTCAGGAAGGCATCATGAGTCAATAGACCAAGTTTGGTGTTTGAAATGAACTCGTCTTCATCCAGGGATTCCAACGGTACCTCATTTGTCCAATTTGAACAGACGGCTCCAAAGCTATGAGCAAAATGCAGTTTGTCTACTTATAGCGCCTCCACTGGGTGGAAGTGCAACAGACTTCTTGGGCCTCTTAAAGACTTGGTCATGAGTCTGTGTCAGAAGTTTGATTTCAAAAGATCAAATGGTTGCTGAGATATGGCCTCACGTCCTGTTTGGCGCGTCATTGCTGAGTTTGATTGGCTGCAACGGGAAAAGGGAAACGAAATAAAAAAATCCACATGATAGCTCTTGTGAGGCTTGGTCTGAACATTCTATGTGTCAAGTCCCGTGGAAATCAGACAATCTGGGTGACCTGTAATGCGTTTTGAAGGTTTTTGACATAATTCAAAATGGCGGACAATCCGAGATGGCGCGAATGACGTCATAGGATTCGTTGACCTCGGCTATATCCACGGATTACAACGGTACCTCATTTGTGAAATTTGGACAAACGGGTCCAAAGATATGAGCAAAAATGCATTTTTGCTAAATATAGCGCCACCTATAGGTCAAAGATGGCCACAATTCTTGGGCCTGTTAGGGATCGAGTTATGAGTCTGTGATATAAGTTTGATGACAATAGACCAACCGGTTGCTGAGATATGGCCTCACGTCCTTTTTGGCGTAGTCGCCGCCAACTTTGATTGGTTATAATGGGTGAACAAAGTCGAAAATGAAAAATCCGCTTCCTAGCTTTTGTGCGGATTCGTCCAAAGATACTCTGTGCTAATTTTCATGAGAATCGGTCAAAATGTGTGAACGAAGAATCCTTTTGAAGGTTTTCAACAAAATCCAAGATGGCGGAAAATCTAGTCAGACGGAAAATGACGTCATAGGGTGCGTTGGACTCGTCATGATCCAAGGATTCCAACGATGCCTTGTTTTTGAAATTTGGACCAACGAGTCAAAAGTTATTTAGCTGAATGGGCTTCAAACTTTGACATGTTGGTGGCGCTAGAGAGTTTTGAATTTGGGTTCCAAATTTGTTGAATTTGCTAATGGGACTGTCCTAAATAGATGTGCAAAATTTCACAACTTTTTACCATTGCGTTAATGGGGCTGCCATAGACTTCAATGGTGGCGGAAAGTAGAAGAATAATAATAATAATAATAAGAAAAGCTACTAAAACAATAGGGTTCTGCAGCTTCGCTGCTAGACCCCTAACTACTAAAACAATAGGGTTCTGCAGCTTCGCTGCTAGACCCCTAAATATAGCTGCAAGCAGCGATGGCGGGGTCTAGCAGAACAGCATGTAAGCCTGCGGCTGCTCAGGAAGGCATCATGAGTTCATAGACCAAGTTTGGTGTTTGAGATGAACTCGTCTTCATCCAGGGATTCCAACGGTACCTCATTTGTCCAATTTGAACCAACGGCTCCAAAGTTATGAGCAAAATGCATGTTTGCTACTTATAGCGCCCCCTCTGGGTGGACGTTCACCAGACTTCTTGGGCCTCTTACAGACTTGACCATGAGTCTGTGTTAGAAGTTTGATGTCAAAAGAGCAAATGGTTGCTGAGATACGGCCTCACGTCCTGTTTGGCGCATCATCGCTGAATTAGATTGGCTGCTACGGGCAAACGGAAACGAAATAAAAATATCAACATGATAGCTCTTGTGAGGCTTGGTCTGAACATTCTATATGTCAAGTCCCGTGGAAATCAGACAATCTGGGTGACCTGTAATGCGTTTTGAAGGTTTTTGATATAATTCAAAATGGCGGACAATCCAAGATGGCGCGCATGACGTCATGAGATTGATTGTCCTCGGCTATATCCAGGGACTCCAACGGTACCTGATTTGTGATATTTGGACAAACAGGTGTAAAGTTATGAGCAAAAATGCATTTTTGCTAAATATAGCGCCACCTATAGGTCAAAGATCACTAAAATTCTTAGGCCTGTTAAGGATCGAGTTATGAGTCAGTGTCATAAGTTTGATGTCAAAACACCAACCGGTTACTGAGATATGGCCTCACGTCCTTTTTGGCGTTGTCGCCGTTAACTTTGATTGGATGTAATGGGTGAACAAAGTCGAAATTGAAGTAAAAAATGAGCAACTTTTGTGCGGATTGGTCCAAAGATAATCTGTGCCAATTTTCATGAGAATTGGTCAAAATTTGTGACCTGTGAAAATTTTTTAAGGTTTTCAACAAAATCCAAGATGGCGGAAAATCTAGTTAGACGGAAAATGACGTCATAGGGTGCGTTGGAATCGACATGATCCAAGGATTCCAACGATACCTTGTTTTTGAAATTTGGATCAACGAGTCAAAAGTTATTTAGCTGAATGGGCTTCAAACTTTGACATGTTGGTGGCGCTAGAGAGTTTTGAATTTGGGCACGAAATTTGTTGAATTTGCTAATGGGACTGTCCTAATTAGATGTGCCAAATTTCACAACTTTTTACCATTGCGTTAATGGGGCTGCCATAGACTTCAATTGCAGCGGAAAGTAGATCAATAATAAATATAGCTGCAAGCAGCGATGGCGGGGTCTAGCAGAATAGCAGGTAAGCCTGCGGCTGCTCAGGAAGACATCATGAGTCCATAGACCAAGTTTGGTGTTTGAAATGAACTCGTCTTCATCCAGGGATTCCAACGGTACCTCATTTGTCCAATTTGAACAGACGGCTCCAAAGCTATGAGCAAAATGCAGTTTGTCTACTTATAGCGCCTCCACTCGGTGGAAGTGCAACAGACTTCTTGGGCCTCTTAAAGACTTGGTCATGAGTCTGTGTTATAAGTTTGATGTCAAAAGATTAAATGGTTGCTGAGATATGGCCTCACGTCCTGTTTGGCGCGTCATTGCTGAGTTTGATTGGCTGCTACGGGCAAACGGAAGTGAATATTAAAATTTCACATGATAGCTCTTGTGAGGCATGGTCTGAAGATTCTATATGTCAAGTCCCGTGGAAATCAGACAATCTGGGTGACCTGTAATGCGTTTTGAAGGTTTTTGACATAATTCAAAATGGCGGACAATCCAAGATGGTGCGAATGACGTCATAGGATTCGTTGACCTCGGCTTTATCCACGGATTACAACGGTATCTCATTTGTGAAATTTGGACAAACGGGTTCAATGATATGAGCAAAAATGCATTTTTTCTAAATATAGCGCCACCTATAGGTCAAAGGCCTCCAAAATTCTTGGGCCTCTTCAAGATCGAGATATGAATATGTGTTATGAGTTTGATGTCAAAAGATTAAACTGTTGCTGAGATATGGCCTCACGTTCTTTTTGGCGTAGTCGCCGTCAACTTTGATTGGATGTACTGGGTGAACAAAGTCGAAATTGAAGAAGAAAACGAGCAACTTTTGTGCAGATTGATCCAAAGATACTCTGTGCCAATTTTCATGAGAATTGGTCAAAATTTGTGACCTGTGAAAATTTTTTAAGGTTTTCAACAAAATCCAAGATGGCGGAAAATCTAGTCAGACGGAAAATGACGTCATAGGGTGCGTTGGACTCGTCATGATCCAAGGATTCCAACGATACCTTGTTTTTGAAATTCGGACACATGAGTCAAAAGTTATTTAGCTGAATGTGCTTCAAACTTTGACGTGTTGGGGGCGCTAGAGCGTTTAGATTTTGGGCACCAAAATTGTTGAGTTTGCTAATGGGATGGTCCTAAAAATATGGGCCAAATTTCACAACTTTTTACCATTGCGTTAATGGGGCTGCCATAGACTTCAATTGCAGCGGAAAGTAGATCAATAATAATAGGAATACCAGCTAAAACAATAGGGTTCTGCAGCTTCGCTGCTAGACCCCTAAATATAGCTGCAAGCAGCAATGGCGGGGTCTAGCAGAACAGCAGGTAAGCCTGCGGCTGCTCAGGAAGGCATCATGAGTCCATAGACCAAGTTTGGTGTTTGAAATGAACTCGTCTTCATCCAGGGATTCCTACGGTACCTCATTTGTCCAATTTGAACCAACGGCTCCAAAGCTATGAGCATAATGCAGTTTTTCTACTTATAGCGCCCCCACTGGGTGGACGTTCACCAGACTTCTTGGGCCTCTTAAAGACTTGGTCATGAGTCTGTGTTATAAGTTTGATGTCAAAAGATCAAATGGTTGATGAGATATGGCCTCACGTCCTGTTTGGCGCGTCATTGCTGAGTTTGATTGGCTGCTACGGGCAAACGGAAGCGAATTTAAAAATTTCACATAATAGCTCTTGTGAGGCTTGGTCTGAAGATTCTATATGTCAAGTCCCGTGGAAATCAGACAATCTGGGTGACCTGTAATGCGTTTTGGAGGTTTTTGACATAATTCAAAATGGCGGACAATCCAAGATGGCGCGAATGACGTCATAGGATTCGTTGACCTCGGCTATATCCACGGATTACAACGGTACCTCATTTGTGAAATTTGGACAAACGGGTCCAAAGATATGAGCAAAAATGCATTTTTTCTAAATATAGCGCCACCTATAGGTCAAAGGTCTCCAAAATTCTTGGGCCTCTTCAAAATCGAGTTATGAATATGTGTTATGAGTTTGATGTCAAAAGATTAAACTGTTGCTGAGATATGGCCTCACGTCCTTTTTGGCGTAGTCGCCATCAATTTTGATTGGAGATACTGGTTGAACAAAGTCAAATTTGAAGTAAAAAACGAGCAACTTTTGTGCGGATTGGTCTAAAGATACTGTGTGCCAATTTTCATGAGAATTGGTCAAAATTTGTGACCTGTGAAAATTTTTTAAGGTTTTCAACAAAATCCAAGATGGCGGAAAATCTAGTTAGACGGAAAATGACGTCATAGGGTGCGTTGGACTCGTCATGATCCAAGGATTCCAACGATGCCTTGTTTTTTAAATTTGGATCAACGAGTCAAAAGTTAATTAGCTGAATGGGCTTCAAACTTTGACCCATTGGTGGCGCTAGAGAGTTTTGAATTTGGGCACGAAATTTGTTGAATTTGCTAATGGGAATGTGCTAAATAGATGTGCCAAATTTCACAACTTTTTACCATTGCGTTAATGGGGCTGCCATAGACTTCAATTGCAGCGGAAAGTAGAAGAATAATAAATATAGCTGCAAGCAGCGATACGGGGTCTAGCAGAACAGCAAGTAAGCCTGCGGCTGCTCAGGAGGGGCATCATGAGTCCACAGACCAAGTTTAGTGTTTGAGATGAACTCGTCTTCATCCAGGGATTGCAACGGTACCTCATTTGTCCAATTTGAACCAACGGCTCCAAAGCTATGAGCAAAATGCAGTTTTGCTACTTATAGCGCCCCCTGTGGGTGGAAGTTCCCCAGACTTCTTGGGCCTCTTACAGACTTGGTCATGAGTCTGGGTTATAAGTTTGATGTCAAAAGATTAAATGGTTGCTGAGATATGGCCTCACGTCCTATTTGGCGTGTCAGCGCTGAGTTTGATTGGCTGCTACGGGCAAAGGGAAACGAAATAAAAAGTTCCAGGTGATAGCTGTTGTGAGGCTTGGTCTGAAGATTCTATATGTCAAGTCCCGTGGAGATCAGACAATCTGGGTGACCTGTAATGCGTTTTGAAGGTTTTTGACATAATTCAAAATGGCGGACAATCCAAGATGGCGCGAATGACGTCAAAGGATTGGTTGACCTCGGCTATATCCACGGATTACAACGGTACCTCATTTGTGAAATTTGGACAAACGGGTCCAAAGATATGAGCAAAAATGCATTTTTTCTAAATATAGCGCCACCTATAGGTCAAAGGTCTCCAAAATTCTTGGGCCTCTTCAAAATCGAGTTATGAATATGTGTTATGAGTTTGATGTGAAAAGATTAAACTGTTGCTGAGATATGTCCTCACGTCCTTTTTGGCGTAGTCGCCATCAACTTTGATTGGATGTACTGGTTGAACAAAGTCAAATTTGAAGTAAAAAACGAGCAACTTTTGTGCGGATTGGTCTAAAGATACTCTGTGCCAATTTTCATGAGAATTGGTCAAAATTTGTGACCTGTGAAAATTTTTGAAGGTTTTCAACAAAATCAAAGATGGCGGAAAATCTAGTCAGACGGAAAATGACGTCATAGGGTGCGTTGGAATTGTCATGATCTAAGGATTCCAACGACACCTTGTTTTTGAAATTTGGATGAACGAGTCAAAAGTTATTTAGCTGAATGGGCTTCAAACTTTGACCCGTTGGTGGCGCTAGAGAGTTTTGAATTTGGGCACGAAATTTGTTGAATTTGCTAATGGGACTGTCCTAATTAGATGTGCCAAATTTCACAACTTTTTACCATTGCGTTAATGGGGCTGCCATAGACTTCAATTGCAGCGGAAAGTAGAAGAATAATAAATATAGCTGCAAGCAGCGATACGGGGTCTAGCAGAATAACAGGTAAGTCTGCGGCTGCTCAGGAAGGCATCATGAGTCCATAGACCAAGTTTGGTGTTTGAAATGAACTCGTCTTCATCCAGGGATTCCAACGGTACCTCATTTGTCCAATTTGAACCAACGGCTCCAAAGCTATGAGCAAAATGCAGTTTTTCTACTTATAGCGCCCCCACTGGGTGGACGTTCACCAGACTTCTTGGGCCTCTTAAAGTCTTGGTCATGAGTCTGTGTTATAAGTTTGATGTCAAAAGATTAAATGGTTGCTGAGATATGGCCTCACGTCCTGTTTGGCGCGTCATCGCTGAGTTTGATTGGCTGCTACGGGCAAACGGTAGCGAATTAAAAAATACCACTTGAAAGCTCATGTGAGGCTCAGTCTGAAGATTCTATATGTCAAGTCCCGTGGAAATCAGACAATCTGGGTGACCTGTAATGCGTTTTGAAGGATTTTGATGGAATTCACAATGGCGGACAATCCAAGATGGTGCGCATGACGTCATGAGATTGATTGACCTCGGCTATATCCAGGGACTCCAATGGTACCTCATTTGTGATATTTGGACAAACAGGTGTAAAGTTATGAGAAAAAATGCATATTTGCTAAATATAGCGCCACCTATAGGTCAAAGATCACTAAAATTCTTAGGCCTGTTAAGGATCGAGTTATGAGTCAGTGTCATAAGTTTGATGTCAAAAGAATAAACTGTTGCTGAGATATGGCCTCACGTCCTTTTTGGCGTAGTCGCCATCGAATTTGATTGGATGTACTGGGTGAACAAAGTTGAATTTGAAGAAAAAAACGAGCAACTTTTGTGCGGATTGGTCCAAAGATACTCCTTGCCAATTTTCATGAGAATTGGTCAAAATTTGTGACCTGTGAAACTTTTTTAAGGTTTTCAACAAAATCCAAGATGGCGGAAAATCTAGTTAGACGGAAAATGACGTCATAGGGTGCGTTGGAATCGTCATGATCCAAGGATTCCAACAATACCTTGTTTTTTAAATTTGGATCAACGAGTCAAAAGTTATTTAGCTGAATGGGCTTCAAACTTTGACATGTTGGTGGCGCTAGAGAGTTTTGAATTTGGGCACGAAATTTGTTGAATTTGCTAATGGGACTGTCCTAATTAGATGTGCCAAATTTCACAACTTTTTACCATTGCGTTAATGGGGCTGCCATAGACTTCAATTGCAGCGGAAAGTAGAAGAATAATAATAATAATAATAATAATAAGAAAAACTACTAAAACAATAGGGTTCTGCAGCTTCGCTGCTAGACCCCTAATAAGAAAAACTACTAAAACAATAGGGTTCTGCAGCTTCGCTGCTAGACCCCTAATAATAATAAGAAGAAAAACTACTAAAACAATAGGGTTCTGCAGCTTCGCTGCTAGACCCCTAAATATAGCTGCAAGCAGCGATACGGGGTCTAGCAGAACAGCAGGCAAGCCCGCGGCTGCTCAGGAGGGCATCATGAGTCCACAGACCAAGTTTGGTGTTTGAGATTAACTCGTTTTCATCCAGGGATTCCAACGGTACCTCATTTGTCCAATTTGAACCAACGGCTCCAAAGCTATGAGCAAAATGCAGTTTTTGTACTTATAGCGCCCCCTCTGGGTGGAAGTGCACCAGACTTTTTGGGCTTCTTACAGACTTGATCATGAGTCTGTGTTAGAAGTTTGATGTCAAAAGATTAATTGGTTGCTGAGATATGGCCTCACGTCCTGTTTGGCGCGTCATCACTTAGTTTGATTGGCTGTTATGGGCAAAGGGAAACGAAATAAAAAATTCCACATGATAGCTCTTGTGAGGCTTGGTCTGAAGATTCTATGTCTCAAGTCCCGTGGAAATCAGACAATCTGGGTGACCTGTAATGTGTTTTGAAGGTTTTTGATATAATTCAAAATGGCGGACAATCAAAGATGGTGTGAATGACGTCGTAGGTTTGGTTGACCTCGGCTATGTCCAGGGATTACAACAATACCTCATTTGTGAAATTTGGACAAACGGGTCCAAAGATATGACCAAAAATGCATTTTTGTTAAATATAGCGCCACCTATAGGTCAAAGGTCTCCAAAATTCTTGGGCCTCTTTAAGATTGAGTTATGAATAAGTGTTATGAGTTTGATGTCAAAAGATTAAACTGTTGTTGAGATATGGTCTCACGTCCTTTTTGGCGTAGTCGCCATCAACTTTGATTGGATGTACTGGTTGAACAAAGTCGAATTTGAAGTAAAAAACGAGCAACTTTTGTGCGGATTGGTCCAAAGATACTCTGTGCCAATTTTCATGAGAAATGGTCAAAATTTGTGACCTGTGAAAATTTTTTAAGGCTTTCAACAAAATCCAAGATGGCGGAAAATCTAGTTAGACGGAAAATGACGTCATAGGGTGCGTTGGACTCGTCATCATCCAAGGATTCCAGCGATATGTTGTTTTTGAAATTTGGATTAACGAGTCAAAAGTTATTTAGCTGAATGGGCTTCAAAATTTGACCCGTTGGTGGCGCTAGAGAGTTTTGAATTTGGGCACGAAATTTGTTGAATTTGCTAATGGGATGTTCCTGAAGATATGGGCCAAATTTCACAACTTTTTACCATTGCGTTAATGGGGCTGCCATAGACTTCAATTGCAGCGGAAAGTAGAAGAATAATAAGAAAAGCTACTAAAACAATAGGGTTCTGCAGCTTCGCTGCTAGACCCCTAAATATAGCTGTAAGCAGCGATACGGGGTCTAGCAGAACAGCAGGCAAGCCTGCGGCTGCTCAGGAGGGCATCATGAGTCCATAGACCAAGTTTGGTGTTTGAGATTACCTCGTCTTCATCCAGGGATTCCAACGGTATCTCATTTGTCCAATTTGAACCAACGGCTCCAAAGCTATGAGCAAAATGCAGTTTTTGTACTTATAGCGCCCCCTCTAGGTGGAAGTGCACCAGACTTCTTGGGCTTCATACAGACTTGGTCATAAGTCTGTGTTAGAAGTTTGATGTCAAAAGATTAATTGGTTGCTGAGATATGGCCTCACGTCCTGTTTGGCGCGTCATCGCTGAGTTTGATTGGCTGCTACGGGAAAAGAGAAACGAAATAAAAAAATCCACATAATAGCTCCTGTGAGGCTTGGTCTGAACATTCTATGTGTCAAGTCCCGTGGAAATCAGACAATCTGGGTGACCTGTAATGCGTTTTGAAGGTTTTTGACATAATTCAAAATGGCGGAAAATCCAAGATGGCGCGAATGACGTCATAGGATTCGTTGACCTCGGCTATATCCACGGATTACAACGGTACCTCATTTGTGAAATTTGGACAAACGGGTCCAAAGATATGAGCAAAAATGCATTTTTTCTAGATATAGCGCCACCTATAGGTCAAAGGTCTCCAAAATTCTTGGGCCTCTTCAAAATCGAGTTATGAATATCTGTTATGAGTTTGATGTCAAAAGATTAAACTGTTAATGAGATATGGCCTCACGTCTTTTTTTGGCGTAGTCGCCATCAAATTTGATTGGATATACTGGTTGAAAAATGTCGAATTTGAAGTAAAAAATGAGCAACTTTTGTGCGGATTGGTCTAAAGATACTCTGTGCCAATTTTCATGAGAATTGGTCAAAATTTGTGACCTGTGAAAATTTTTTAAGGTTTTCAACAAAATGCAAGATGGCGGAAAATCTAGTCAGACGGAAAATGACGTCATAGGGTGCGTTGGAATCGTCATGATCCAAGGATTCCAACGATGCCTTGTTTTTTAAATTTGGATCAACGAGTCAAAAGTTATTTAGCTGAATGGGCTTCAAACTTTGACATGTTGGTGGCGCTAGAGAGTTTTGAATTTTGGCACGAAATTTGTTGAATTTGCTAATGGGACTGTCCTAATTAGATGTGCCAAATTTCACAACTTTTTACCATTGCGTTAATGGGGCTGCCATAGACTTCAATTGCAGCGGAAAGTAGAAGAATAATAATAATAATAAGAAAAACTACTAAAATAAAACAATAGGGTTCTGCAGCTTCGCTGCTAGACCCCTAAATATAGCTGCAAGCAGCGATTGCGGGGTCTAGCAGAACAGCAGGTAAGCCTGCGGGTGCTCAGGAGGGGCATCATGTGTCCACAGACCAAGTTTAGTGTTTGAGATGAACTCGTCTTCATCCAGGGATTCCAACGGTACCTCATTTGTCCAATTTGAACCAACGGCTCCAAAGCTATGAGCAAAATGCAGTTTTGCTACTTATAGCGCCCCCTGTTGGTGGAAGTTCCCCAGACTTCTTGGGCCTCTTACAGACTTGGTCATGAGTCTGGGTTATAAGTTTGATGTCAAAAGATTAAATCGTTGCTGAGATATGGCCTCACGTCCTATTTGGCGTGTCAGCGCTGAGTTTGATTGGCTGCTACGGGCAAAGGGAAACGAAATAAAAAAATTCCAGGTGATAGCTCTTGTGAGGCTCGGTCTGAAGATTCTATATGTCAAGTCCCATGGAATTTAGACAATCTGGGTGACCTGTAATGCGTTTTGAAGGTTTTTGACATAATTCAAAATGGCGGACAATCCAAGATGGCGCGAATGACGTCATGAGGTTGGTTGACCTCGGCTATATCCAGGGACTCCAGCTGTACCTCATTTGTGAAATTTGGACAAACGGGTCCAAAGATATGACCAAAAATGCATTTTTGTTAAATATAGCGCCACCTATAGGTCAAAGGTCTCCAAAATTCTTGGGCCTCTTTAAGATTGAGTTATGAATATGTGTTATGAGTTTGATGTCAAAAGATTAAACTATTGCTGAGATATGGCCTCACGTCCTTTTTGGCGTAGTCGCCATCAACTTTGATTGGATGTACTGGTTGAACAAAGTCGAATTTGAAGTAAAAAACGAGCAACTTTTGTGCGGATTGGTCCAAAGATACTCTGTGCCAATTTTCATGAGAAATGGTCAAAATTTGTGACCTGTGAAAATTTTTTAAGGTTTTCAACAAAATCCAAGATGGCGGAAAATCTAGTCAGACGGAAAATGACGTCATAGGGTGCGTTGGACTCGTCATGATCCAAGGATTCCAACGATGCCTTGTTTTTTAAATTCGGATCAACGAGTCAAAAGTTATTTAGCTGAATGGGCTTCAAACTTTGACCCGTTGGTGGCGCTAGAGAGTTTTGAATTTGGGCACGAAATTTGTTGAATTTGCTAATGGGAATGTGCTAAATAGATGTGCCAAATTTCACAACTTTTTACCATTGCGTTAATGGGGCTGCCATAGACTTCAATTGCAGCGGAAAGTAGATCAATAATAAATATAGCTGCAAGCAGCGATGGCGGGGTCTAGCAGAACAGCAGGTAAGCCTGCGGCTGCTCAGGAAGGCATCATGAGTCCATAGACCAAGTTTGGTGTTTGAAATGAACTCGTCTTCATCCAGGGATTCCAACGGTACCTCATTTGTCCAATTTGAACCAACGGCTCCAAAGCTATGAGCAAAATGCAGTTTTTGTACTTATAGCGCCCCCTCTGGGTGGAAGTGCACCAGACTTGTTGGGCTTCATACAGACTTGGTCATAAGTCTGTGTTAGAAGTTTGATGTCAAAAGATTAATTGGTTGCTGAGATATGGCCTCACATCCTGTTTGGCGCGTCATCGTTGAGTTTGATTGGCTGCTACGGGAAAAGGGAAACGAAATAAAAAAATCCACATGATAGCTCTTATGAGGCTTGGTCTGAACATTCTATATGTCAAGTCCCGTGGAAATCAGACAATCTGGGTGACCTGTAATGCGTTTTGAAGGTTTTTGATATAATTCAAAATGGCGGACAATCCAAGATGGCGCGAATGACGTCATGAGGTTGGTTGACCTCGGCTATATCCAAGGATTACACCAGTACCTCATTTGTGAAATTTGGACCAAGGTGTCGAAAGTTATGAGCAAAAATGCATTTTTGCTAAATATAGCGCCACCTATAGGTCAAAGGTTTCCAAAATTCTTGGGCCTTTTTAAGATCGAGTTATAAATATGTGTTATGAGTTTGATGTCAAAAGAATAAACTGTTGCTGAGATATGGCCTCACGTGCTTTTTGGCGTAGTCGCCATCAACTTTGATTGGATGTACTGGTTGAACAAAGTCAAATTTGAAGTAAAAAACGAGCAACTTTTGTGCGGATTGGCCTAAAGATAATCTGTGCCAATTTTCATGAGAATTGGTCAAAATTTGTGACCTGTGAAAATTTTTTAAGGTTTTCAACAAAATCCAAGATGGTGGAAAATCTAGTTAGACGGAAAATGACGTCATAGGGTGCGTTGGAATCGTCATGATCCAAGGATTCCAACGATGCCTTGCTTTTGAAATTTGGATCAACGAGTCAAAAGTTATTTAGCTGAATGGGCTTCAAACTTTGACATGTTGGTGGCGCTAGAGAGTTTAGAATTTGGGCACGAAATTTGTTGAATTTGCTAATGGGACTGTCCTAATTAGATGTGCCAAATTTCACAACTTTTTACCATTGCGTTAATGGGGCTGCCATAGACTTCAATTGCAGCGGAAAGTAGAAGAATAATAATAATAAGAAAAACTACTAAAACAATAGGGTTCTGCAGCTTCGCTGCTAGACCCCTAAATATAGCTGCAAGCAGCGATACGGGGTCTAGCAGAACAGCATGTAAGCCTGCGGCTGCTCAGGAGGGCATCATGAGTCCATAGACCAAGTTTGGTGTTTGAGATTAACTCGTCTTCATCCAGGGATTCCAACGGTATCTCATTTGTCCAATTTGAACCAACGGCTCCAAAGCTATGAGCAAAATGCAGTATTTGTACTTATAGCGCCCCCTCTGGGTGGAAGTGCACCAGACTTCTTGGGCTTCATACAGACTTGGTCATAAGTCTGTGTTAGAAGTTTGATGTCAAAAGATTAATTGGTTGCTGAGATATGGCCTCACGTCCTGTTTGGCGCGTCATCGCTGAGTTTGATTGGCTGCTACGGGCAAAGAGAAACGAAATGAAAAAATCCACATGATAGCTCTTGTGAGGCTTGGTCTGAACATTTTATGTGTCAAGTCCCGTGGAAATCAGACAATCTGGGTGACCTGTAATGCGTTTTGAAGGTTTTTGACATAATTCAAAATGGCGGACAATCCAAGTTGGCGCGAATGACGTCATAGGATTCGTTGACCTCGGCTATATCCAGGGATTACAATGGTACGTCATTTATGACATTTGGACAAACGTGTCCAAAGATATGAGCAAAAATGCATTTTTTCGAAATATAGCGCCACCTATAGGTCAAAGGTTTCCAAAATTCTTGGGCCTTTTTACAATCAAGTTATAAATATGTGTTATGAGTTTGATGTAAAAAGATTAAATTGTTGATGAGATATAGCCTCACGTTCTTTTTGGCGTAGTCGCCGCTAACTTTGATTGGTTGTAGTTAGTGAACAAAGTCGAAATTGAAGAAAAAAACGAGCAACTTTTGTGCGGATTGGTCCAAAGATAATCTGTGCCAATTTTCATGAGAATTGGTCAAAATTTGTGACCTGTGAAAATTTTTTAAGGTTTTCAACAAAATCCAAGATGGCGGAAAATCTAGTTAGACGGAAAATGACGTCATAGGGTGCGTTGGAATCGTCATGATCCAAGGATTCCAACGATACCTTGTTTTTGAAATTTGAATCAACGAGTCAAAAGTTATTTAGCTGAATGGGCTTCAAACTTTGACATGTTGGTGGCGCTAGAGAGTTTTGAATTTGGGCACGAAATTTGTTGAATTTGCTAATGGGACTGTCCTAATTAGATGTGCCAAATTTCACAACTTTTTACCATTGCGTTAATGGGGCTGCCATAGACTTCAATTGCAGCGGAAAGTAGAAGAATAATAAATATAGCTGCAAGCAGCGATGGCGGGGTCTAGCAGAACAGCAAGTAAGCCTGCGGCTGCTCAGGAGGGGCATCATGAGTCCACAGACCAAGTTTAGTGTTTGAGATGAACTCGTCTTCATCCAGGGATTGCAACGGTACCTCATTTGTCCAATTTGAACCAACGGCTCCAAAGCTATGAGCAAAATGCAGTTTTGCTACTTATAGCGCCCCCTGTGGGTGGAAGTTCCCCAGACTTCTTGGGCCTCTTACAGACTTGGTCATGAGTCTGGGTTATAAGTTTGATGTCAAAAGATTAAATGGTTGCTGAGATATGGCCTCACGTCCTATTTGGCGTGTCAGCGCTGAGTTTGATTGGCTGCTACGGGCAAAGGGAAACGAAATAAAAAATTCCAGGTGATAGCTGTTGTGAGGCTTGGTCTGAAGATTCTATATGTCAAGTCCCGTGGAGATCAGACAATCTGGGTGACCTGTAATGCGTTTTGAAGGTTTTTGACATAATTCAAAATGGCGGACAATCCAAGATGGCGCGAATGACGTCAAAGGATTGGTTGACCTCGGCTATATCCACGGATTACAACGGTACCTCATTTGTGAAATTTGGACAAACGGGTCCAAAGATATGAGCAAAAATGCATTTTTTCTAAATATAGCGCCACCTATAGGTCAAAGGTCTCCAAAATTCTTGGGCCTCTTCAAAATCGAGTTATGAATATGTGTTATGAGTTTGATGTGAAAAGATTAAACTGTTGCTGAGATATGTCCTCACGTCCTTTTTGGCGTAGTCGCCATCAACTTTGATTGGATGTACTGGTTGAACAAAGTCAAATTTGAAGTAAAAAACGAGCAACTTTTGTGCGGATTGGTCTAAAGATACTCTGTGCCAATTTTCATGAGAATTGGTCAAAATTTGTGACCTGTGAAAATTTTTTAAGGTTTTCAACAAAATCAAAGATGGCGGAAAATCTAGTCAGACGGAAAATGACGTCATAGGGTGCGTTGGAATTGTCATGATCTAAGGATTCCAACGACACCTTGTTTTTGAAATTTGGATGAACGAGTCAAAAGTTATTTAGCTGAATGGGCTTCAAACTTTGACCCGTTGGTGGCGCTAGAGAGTTTTGAATTTGGGCACGAAATTTGTTGAATTTGCTAATGGGACTGTCCTAATTAGATGTGCCAAATTTCACAACTTTTTACCATTGCGTTAATGGGGCTGCCATAGACTTCAATTGCAGCGGAAAGTAGATCAATAATAATAATAGGAAAAACTACTAAAACAATAGGGTTCTGCAGCTTCGCTGCTAGACCCCTAAATATAGCTGCAAGCAGCGATGGCGGGGTCTAGCAGAACAGCAGGTAAGCCTGCGGCTGCTCAGGAAGGCATTATGAGTCCATAGACCAAGTTTGGTGTTTGAAATGAACTCGTCTTCATCCAGGGATTCCAACGGTACCTCATTTGTCCAATTTGAACCAACGGCTCCAAAGCTATGAGCAAAATGCAGTTTTTCTACTTATAGCGCCCCCACTGGGTGGACGTTCACCAGACTTCTTGGGCCTCTTAAAGACTTGGTCATGAGTCTGTGTTATAAGTTTGATGTCAAAAGATCAAATGGTTGATGAGATATGGCCTCACGTCCTGTTTGGCGCGTCATTGCTGAGTTTGATTGGCTGCTACGGGCAAACGGAAGCGAATTTAAAAATTTCACATAATAGCTCTTGTGAGGCTTGGTCTGAAGATTCTATGTGTCAAGTCCCGTGGAAATCAGACAATCTGGGTGACCTGTAATGCGTTTTGGAGGTTTTTGACATAATTCAAAATGGCGGACAATCCGAGATGGCGCGAATGACGTCATAGGATTCGTTGACCTCGGCTATATCCACGGATTACAACGGTACCTAATTTGTGAAATTTGGACAAACGGGTCAAAAGTTATGAGGAAAAATGCATTTTTGCTAAATATAGCGCCACCTATAGGTCAAAGTTCTCCAAAATTCTTGGGCCTCTTCAAGATCGAGTTATGAATATGTGTTATGAGTTTGATGTCAAAAGATTAACTGGTTGCTGAGATATGGTCTCACGTGCTTTTTGGCGTAGTCGCCGTCAACTTTGATTGGATGTACTGGGTGAACACAGTCGAATTTGAAGTAAAAAACGAGCAACTTTTGTGCGGATTGGTCCAAACATAATCTGTGCCAATTTTCACGAGAATTGGTCAAAATTTGTGACCTGTGAAAATTTTTTAAGGTTTTCAACAAAATCCAAGATGGCGGAAAATCTAGTTAGACGGAAAATGACGTCATAGGATGCGTTGGAATCGTCATGATCCAAGGATTCCAACGATACCTTGTTTTTGAAATTTGGATCAACGAGTCAAAAGTTATTTAGCTGAATGGGCTTCAAACTTTGACATGTTGGTGGCGCTAGAGAGTTTTGAATTTGGGCACGAAATTTGTTGAATTTGCTAATGGGACTGTCCTAATTAGATGTGCCAAATTTCACAACTTTTTACCATTGCGTTAATGGGGCTGCCATAGACTTCAATTGCAGCGGAAAGTAGATCAATAATAATAGGAAAAACAGCTAAAAATATAGCTGCAAGCAGCGATTGCGGGGTCTAGCAGAATAGCAGGTAAGCCTGCGGCTGCTCAGGAAGGCATCATGAGTCCATAGACCAAGTTTGGTATTTGAGATGAACTCGTCTTCATCCAGGGATTCCAACGGTACCTCATTTGTCCAATTTGAACCAACGGCTCCAAAGCTATGAGCAAAATGCAGTTTTTCTACTTATAGCGCCCCCTCTAGGTGGAAGTGCACCAGACTTCTTGGGCTTCATACAGACTTGGTCATAAGTCTGTGTTAGAAGTTTGATGTCAAAATATTAATTGGTTGCTGAGATATGGCCTCACGTCCTGTTTGGCTCGTCATCGCTGAGTTTGATTGGCTGCAACGGGAAAAGGGAAACGAAATAAAAAAATCCACATGATAGCTCTTGTGAGGCTTGGTCTGAACATTCTATGTGTCAAGTCCCGTGGAAATCAGACAATCTGGGTGACCTGTAATGCGTTTTGAAGGTTTTTGACATAATTCAAAATGGCGGACAATCCAAGATGGCGCGAATGACGTCATCGGGTTGGTTGACCTCGGCTATATCCACGGATTACAACGGTACCTCATTTGTGAAATTTGGACAAACGGGTCCAAAGATATGAGCAAAAATGCATTTATTCTAAATATAGCGCCACCTATAGGTCAAAGGTCTCCAAAATTCTTGGGCCTCTTCAAAATCGAGTTATGAATATGTGTTATGAATTTGATGTCAAAAGATTAAATTGTTGCTGAGAAATGTCCTCACGTCCTTTTTGGCGTAGTCGCCATTAACTTTGATTGGATGTACTGGTTGAACAAAGTCAAATTTGAAGTAAAAAACGAGCAACTTTTGTGCGGATTGGTCTAAAGATACTCTGTGCCAATTTTCATGAGAATTGGTCAAAATTTGTGACCTGTGAAAATTTTTTAAGGTTTTCAACAAAATCCAAGATGGCGGAAAATCTATTGAGACGGAAAATGACGTTATGGGGTGCGTTTGACTCGTCATGATCCAAGGATTCCAACGATGCCTTGTTTTTTAAATTTGGATCAACGAGTCAAAAGTTATTTAGCTGAATGGGCTTCAAACTTTGACCCATTGGTGGCGCTAGAGAGTTTTGAATTTGGGCACGAAATTTGTTGAATTTGCTAATGGGAATGTGCTAAATAGATGTGCCAAATTTCACAACTTTTTACCATTGCGTTAATGGGGCTGCCATAGACTTCAATTGCAGCGGAAAGTAGAAGAATAAATATAGCTGCAAGCAGCGATGGCGGGGTCTAGCAGAACAGCAGGTAAGCCTGCGGCTGCTCAGGAAGGCATCATGAGTCCATAGACCAAGTTTGGTGTTTGAAATGAACTCGTCTTCATCCAGGGATTCCAACGGTACCTCATTTGTCCAATTTGAACCAACGGCTCCAAAGCTAGGAGCAAAATGCAGTTTTTCTACTTATAGCGCCCCCTCTGGGTGGAAGTGCACCAGACTTCTTGGGCCTCTTACAGACTTGGTCATGACTCTGTGTTAGAAGTTTGATGTCAAAAGATTAAATGGTTGCTAAGATATGGCCTCACGTCCTGTTTGGCGCGTCATCGCTGAGTTTGATTGGCTGCTATGGGCAAACGGAAGCGAAATTAAACATTTCACATAATAGCTCTTGTGAGGCTTCGTCTGAAGATTCTATGTGTCAAGTCCCGTGGAAATCAGACAATCTGGGTGACCTGTAATGCGTTTTGAAGGTTTTTGACATAATTCAAAATGGCGGACAATCCAAGATGGCGCAAATGACTTCATAGGATTCTTTGACCTCGGCTATATCCACGGATTACAACGGTACCTCATTTGTGAAATTTGGACAAACGGGCCAAAGGTTATGAGGAAAAATGCATTTTTGCTAAATATAGCGCCACCTATAGGTCAAAGTTCTCCAAAATTCTTGAGCCTCTTCAAAATCGAGTTATGAATATGTCTTATGAGTTTGATGTCAAAAGATTAACCGGTTGCTGAGATATGGTCTCACGTGCTTTTTGGCGTAGTCGCCGTCAAATTTGATTGGATGTACTGGGTGAACAAAGTTGAAATTGAAGTAAAAAACGAGCAACTTTTGTGCGGATTGGTCCAAAGATACTATGTGCCAATTTTCATGAGAATTGGTCAAAATTTGTGACCTGTGAAAATTTTTTAAGGTTTTCAACAAAATCCAAGATGGCGGAAAATCTAGTTAGACGGAAAATGACGTCATAGGGTGCGTTGGAATTGTCATGATCCAAGGATTCCAACGATACCTTGTTTTTGAAATTTGGATCAACGAGTCAAAAGTTATTAAGCTGAATGGGCTTCAAATTTTGACATGTTGGTGGCGCTAGAGAGTTTTGAATTTGGGCACGAAATTTGTTGAATTTGCTAATGGGACTGTCCTAATTAGATGTGCCAAATTTCACAACTTTTTACCATTGCGTTAATGGGGCTGCCATAGACTTCAATTGCAGCGGAAAGTAGAAGAATAATAATAATAATAAGAAAAGCTAGTAAAACAATAGGGTTCTGCAGCTTCGCTGCTAGACCCCTAAATATAGCTGCAAGCAGCGATGGCGGGGTCTAGCAGAATAGCAGGTAAGCCTGCGGCTGCTCAGGAAGGCATTATGAGTACATAGACCAAGTTTGGTGTTTGAGATGAACTCGTCTTCATCCAGGGATTCCAACGGTACCTCATTTGTCCAATTTGAAACAGCGGCTCCAAAGTTATGAGCAAAATGCATTTTTGCTACTTATAGCGCCCCCTGTGCTTGGAAGTTCACCAGACTTCTTGGGCTTCTTACAGACTTGGTCATGAGTCTGTGTTAGAAGTTTGATGTCAAAAGATTAAATGGTTGCTGAGATATGGCCTCACGTCCTGTTTGGCGCGTCATTGCTGAGTTTGATTGGCTACTACGGGCAAACGGAAGTGAATATAAAAATTTCACATGATAGCTCTTGTGGGGCATGGGCTGAAGATTCTATATGTCAAGTCCCGTGGAGATCAGACAATCTGGGTGACCTGTAATGCATTTTGAAGGTTTTTGACATAATTCAAAATGGCGGACAATCCAAGATGGCGCGAATGACGTCATAGGATTGGTTGACCTCGGCTATATCCACGGATTACAACGGTACCTCATTTGTGAAATTTGGACAAACGGGTCCAAAGATATGAGCAAAAGTGCATTTTTTCTAAATATAGCGCCACCTATAGGTCAAAGGTCTCCAAAAGTCTTGGGCCTCTTCAAAATCGAGTTATGAATATGTGTTATGAGTTTGATGTCAAAAGATTAAACTGTTGCTGAGATATGTCCTCACGTCCTTTTTGGCGTAGTCGCCATCAACTTTGATTGGATGTACTGGTTGAACAAAGTCAAATTTGAAGTAAAAAACGAGCAACTTTTGTGCGGATTGGTCTAAAGATACTCTGTGCCAATTTTCATGAGAATTGGTCAAAATTTGTGACCTGTGAAAATTTTTTAAGGTTTTCAACAAAATCCAAGATGGCGGAAAATCTAGTTAGACGGAAAATGACGTCATAGGGTGCGTTGGACTCGTCATGATCCAAGGATTCCAACGATGCCTTGTTTTTGAAATTTGGATCAACGAGTCAAAAGTTATTTAGCTGAATGGGCTTCAAACTTTGACCCATTGGTGGCGCTAGAGAGTTTAGAATTTGGGCACGAAATTTGTTGAATTTGCTAATGGGAATGTGCTAAATAGATGTGCCAAATTTCACAACTTTTTACCATTGCGTTAATGGGGCTGCCATAGACTTCAATTGCAGCGGAAAGTAGAAGAATAATAAATATAGCTGCAAGCAGCGATACGGGGTCTAGCAGAACAGCAGGCAAGCCTGCGGCTGCTCAGGAGGACATCATGAGTCCATAGACCAAGTTTGGTGTTTGAGATTACCTCGTCTTCATCCAGGGATTCCAAAGGTATCTCATTTGTCCAATTTGAACCAACGGCTCCAAAGCTATGAGCAAAATGCAGTTTTTGTACTTATAGCGCCCCCTCTAGGTGGAAGTGCACCAGACTTCTTGGGCTTCATACAGACTTGGTCATAAGTCTGTGTTAGAAGTTTGATGTCAAAAGATTAATTGGTTGCTGAGATATGGCCTCACGTCCTGTTTGGCGCGTCATCGCTGAGTTTGATTGGCTGCTACGGGCAAAGGGAAAGGAAATAAAAAATACCACTTGATAGCTCTTATAAAGCTTGGTCTTAAGATTCTATATGTCAAGTCCCGTGGAAATCAGACAATCTGGGTGACCTGTAATGCGTTTTGAAGGTTTTTGACATAATTCAAAATGGCGGAAAATCCAAGATGGCGCGAATGACGTCATATGATTCGTTGACCTCGGCTATATCCACGGATTACAACGGTACCCCATTTGTGAAATTTGGACAAACGGGTCCAAAGATATGATCAAAAATGCATTTTTTCTAGATATAGCGCCACCTATAGGTCAAAGGTCTCCAAAATTCTTGGGCCTCTTCAAAATCGAGTTATGAATATGTGTTATGAGTTTGATGTCAAAAGAAAAAACTGTTGCTGAGATATGGCCTCACGTCCTTTTTGGCGTAGTCGCCGCCAACTTTGATTGGTTGTAGTTAGTGAACAAAGTCGAAATTTAAGTAAAAAACGAGCAACTTTTGTGCGGATTGGTCTAAAGATACTCTGTGCCAATTTTCATGAGAATTGGTCAAAATTTGTGACCTGTGAAAATTTTTTAAGGTTTTCAACAAAATCCAAGATGGCGGAAAATCTAGTCAGACGGAAAATGACGTCATAGGGTGCGTTGGAATCGTCATGATCCAAGGATTCCAACGATGCCTTGTTTTTTAAATTTGGATCAACGAGTCAAAAGTTATTTAGCTGAATGGGCTTCAAACTTTGACCCGTTGGTGGCGCTAGAGAGTTTTGAATTTGGGCACGAAATTTGTTGAATTTGCTAATGGGAATGTGCTAATTAGATGTGCCAAATTTCACAACTTTTTACCATTGCGTTAATGGGGCTGCCATAGACTTCAATTGCAGCGGAAAGTAGAAGAATAATAATAATAAATATAGCTGCAAGCAGCGATGGCGGGGTCTAGCAGAACAGCAGGTAAGCCTGTGGCTGCTCAGAAAGGCATCATGAGACCATAGACCAAGTTTGGTGTTTGAAATGAACTCGTCTTCATCCAGGGATTCCAACGGTAACTCATTTGTCCAATTTGAACCAACGGCTCCAAAGCTATGAATAAAATGCAGTTTTTGTACTTATAGCGCCCCCACTGGGTGGAAGTGCACCAGACTTCTTGGGCTTCATACAGACTTGGTCATGAGTCTGTATTAGAAGATTGATGTCAAAAGATTAAATGGTTGCTGAAATACGGCCTCACGTCCTGTTTGGCGCGTCATTGCTGAGTTTGATTGGCTGCTACGGGCAAAAGGAAACGAAATAATAAAATCCACATGATAGCTCTTGTGAGGCTTGGTCTGAAGATTCTATGTGTCAAGTCCCGTGGAAATCAGACAATCTGGGTGACCTGTAATGCGTTTTGAAGGTTTTTGACATAATTCAAAATGGCGGACAATCCAAGATGGCGCGAATGACGTCATAGGATTCGTTGACCTCGGCTATATCCACGGATTACAATGGTACGTCATTTATGAAATTTGGACAAACGTGTCCAAAGATATGAGCAAAAATGCATTTTTTCGAAATATAGCGCCACCTATAGGTCAAAGGTCTCCAAAATTCTTGGGCCTCTTCAAGATCGAGTTATGAATATTTGTTATGAGTTTGATGTCAAAAGATTAAACTGTTGCTGAGATATGGCCTCACGTCCTTTTTGGCGTAGTCGCCGTCAACTTTGATTGGATGTACTGGGTGAACAAAGTCGAATTTGAAGTAAAAAACAAGCAACTTTTGTGCGGATTGGTCCAAAGATACTCTGTGCCAATTTTCATGAGAATTGGTCAAAATTTGTGACCTGTGAAAATTTTTTAAGGTTTTCAACAAAATCCAAGATGGCGGAAAATCTAGTTAGACGGAAAATGACGTCATAGGGTGCGTTGGACTCGTCATGATCCACGGATTCCAACGATGCCTTGTTTTTGAAATTTGGATCAACGAGTCAAAAGTTATTTAGCTGAATGGGCTTCAAACTTTGACCCGTTGGTGGCGCTAGAGAGTTTTGAATTTGGGCACGAAATTTGTTGAATTTGCTAATGGGAATGTGCTAAATAGATGTGCCAAATTTCACAACTTTTTACCATTGCGTTAATGGGGCTGCCATAGACTTCAATTGCAGCGGAAAGTAGAAGAATAATAAGAAAAGCTACTAAAACAATAGGGTTCTGCAGCTTCGCTGCTAGACCCCTAATAAGAAAAGCTAGTAAAACAATAGGGTTCTGCAGCTTCGCTGCTAGACCCCTAACAATAGGGTTCTGCAGCTACGCTGCTAGACCCCTAAATATAGCTGCAAGCAGCGATGGCGGGGTCTAGCAGAACAGCAAGTAAGCCTGCGGCTGCTTAGGAGGGGCATCATGAGTCCACAGACCAAGTTTAGTATTTCAGATGAACTCGTCTTCATCCAGGGATTGCAACGGTACCTCATTTGTCCAATTTGAACCAACGGCTCCAAAGCTATGAGCAAAATGCAGTTTTGCTACTTATAGCGCCCCCTGTGGGTGGAAGTTCCCCAGACTTCTTGGGCCTCTTACAGACTTGGTCATGAGTCTGGGTTATAAGTTTGATGTCAAAAGATTAAATCGTTGCTGAGATATGGCCTCACGTCCTATTTGGCGTGTCAGCGCTGAGTTTGATTGGCTGCTACGGGCAAACGGAAGTGAATATAAAAGTTTCACATGATAGCTCTTGTGGGGCATGGTCTGAAGATTCTATATGTCAAGTCCCGTGGAGATCAGACAATCTGGGTGACCTGTAATGCGTTTTGGAGGTTTTTGACATAATTCAAAATGGCGGACAATCCAAGATGGCGCGAATGACGTCATAGGATTCGTTGACCTCGGCTATATCCACGGATTACAACGGTACCTCATTTGTGAAATTTGGAGAAACGTGTCCAAAGATATGAGCAAAAATGCATTTTTTCTAAATATAGCGCCACCTATAGGTCAAAGGTCTCCAAAATTATTGGGCCTCTTCAAAATCGAGTTATGAATATGTGTTATGAGTTTGATGTCAAAAGATTAAACTGTTGCTGAGATATGTCCTCACGTCCTTTTTGGCGTAGTCGCCGTCAACTTTGATTGGATGTACTGGTTGAACAAAGTCAAATTTGATGTAAAAAACGAGCAACTTTTGTGCGGATTGGTCTAAAGATACTCTGTGCCAATTTCCATGAGAATTGGTCAAAATTTGTGACCTGTGAAAATTTTTTAAGGTTTTCAACAAAATCCAAGATGGCGGAAAATCTAGTCAGACGGAAAATGACGTCATAGGGTGCGTTGGAATCGTCATGATCCAAGGATTCCAACAATGCCTTGTTTTTTAAATTTGGATCAACGAGTCAAAAGTTATTTAGCTGAATGGGCTTCAAATTTTGACATGTTGGTGGCGCTAGAGAGTTTTGAATTTGGGCACGAAATTTGTTGAATTTGCTAATGGGACTGTCCTAATTAGATGTGCCAAATTTCACAACTTTTTACCATTGCGTTAATGGGGCTGCCATAGACTTCAATTGCAGCGGAAAGTAGAAGAATAAATATAGCTGCAAGCAGCGATGGCGGGGTCTAGCAGAACAGCAGGTAAGCCTGCGGCTGCTCAGGAAGGCATCATGAGTCCATAGACCAAGTTTGGTGTTTGAAATGAACTCGTCTTCATCCAGGGATTCCAACGGTACCTCATTTGTCCAATTGGAACAGACGGCTCCAAAGCTATGAGCAAAATGCAGTTTGTCTACTTATAGCGCCTCCACTGGGTGGAAGTGCAACAGACTTCTTGGGCCTCTCAAAGACTTGGTCATGAGTCTGTGTTAGAAGTTTGATGTCAAAAGATTAAATGGTTGCTGAGATATGGCCTCACGTCCTGTTTGGTGCGTCATTGCTGAGTTCGATTGGCTGCTACGGGCAAACGGAAGCGAATTTAAATATTTCACATAATAGCTTTTGTGAGGCTTGGTCTGAAGATTTTATGTGTCAAGTCCCGTGGAAATCAGACAATCTGGGTGACCTGTAATGTGTTTTGGAGGTTTTTGACATAATTCATAATGGCGGACAATCCGAGATGGCGCGAATGACGTCATAGGATTCGTTGACCTCGGCTATATCCACGGATTACAACGGTACCTCATTTGTGAAATTTGGACAAACGGGTCAAAAGTTATGAGGAAAAATGCATTTTTGCTAAATATAGCGCCACCTATAGGTCAAAGTTCTCCAAAATTCTTGGGCCTCTTCAAGATCGAGTTATGAATATGTGTTATGAGTTTGATGTCAAAAGATTAACCGGTTACTGAGATATGGTCTCACGTGCTTTTTGGCGTAGTCGCCGTCAACTTTGATTGGATGTACTGGGTGAACAAAGTCGAATTTGAAGTAAAAAACGAGCAACTTTTGTGCGGATTGGTCCAAAGATAATCTGTGCCAATTTTCATGAGAATTGGTCAAAATTTGTGACCTGTGAAAATTTTTGAAGGTTTTCAACAAAATCCAAGATGGCGGAAAATCTAGTTAGACGGAAAATGACGTCATAGGGTGCGTTGGAATCGTCATGATCCAAGGATTCCAACGATACCTTGTTTTTGAAATTTGGATCAACGAGTCAAAAGTTATTTAGCTGAATGGGCTTCAAACTTTGACATGTTGGTGGCGCTAGAGAGTTTTGAATTTGGGCACGAAATTTGTTGAATTTGCTAATGGGACTGTCCTAATTAGATGTGCAAAATTTCACAACTTTTTACCATTGCGTTAATGGGGCTGCCATAGACTTCAATTGCAGCGGAAAGTAGAAGAATAATAATAAATATAGCTGCAAGCAGCGATGGCGGGGTCTAGCAGAACAGCAGGTAAGCCTGCGGCTGCTCAGGAAGGCGTCATGAGTCCATAGACCAAGTTTGGTGTTTGAAATGAACTCGTCTTCATCCAGGGATTCCAACGGTACCTCATTTGTCCAATTTGAACCAACGGCTCCAAAGCTATGAGCAAAAGGCAGTTTTTCTACTTATAGCGCCCCCTCTGGGTGGAAGTGCACCAGACTTCTTGGGCTTCTTACAGACTTGGTCATGACTCTGTGTTATAAGTTTGATGTCAAAAGATTAAATGGTTGCTGAGATATGGCCTCACGTCCTATTTGGCGTGTCAGCGCTGAGTTTGATTGACTGCTACGGGCAAACGGAATCGAATTTAAACATTCCAGGTGATAGCTCTTGTGAGGCTTAGTCTGAAGATTCTATGTGTCAAGTCCCATGGAATTCAGACAATCTGGGTGACCTGTAATGCATTTTGAAGGTTTTTGACATAATTCAAAATGGCGGACAATCCACGATGGTGCGAATGACGTCATAGGGTTGGTTGACTTCGGATATATCCACGAATTACAACAGTACTTCATTTGTGAAATTTGGAAAAACGGGTCCAAAGGTATGAGCAAAAATGCATTTTTGCTAAATATAGCGCCCCCTATAGGTCAAAGATCACTTTAATTCTTGGCACTGTTTGAGATCGAGTTATGAATATGTGTTATAAGTTTGATGTCAAAAGATTAAACTGTTGCTGAGATATGGCCTCACGTCCTTTTTGGCGTAGTCGCCGCCAACTTTGATTGGTTGTAGTTAGTGAAGAAAGTCGAAATTGAAGAAAAAAACGAGCAACTTTTGTGCGGATTGATCCAAAGATACTCTGTGCTAATTTTCATGAGAATTGGTCAAAATTTGTGACCTGTGAAAATTTTTTAAGGTTTTCAACAAAATCCAAGATGGCGGAAAATCTAGTCAGACGGAAAATGACGTCATAGGGTGCGTTGGACTCGTCATGATCCAAGGATTCCAACGATGCCTTGTTTTTTAAATTTGGATGAACGACTCAAAAGTTATTTAGCTGAATGGGCTTCAAACTTTGACATGTTGGTGGCGCTAGAGAGTTTTGAATTTGGGCACGAAATTTGTTGAATTTGCTAATGGGAATGTGCTAAATAGATGTGCCAAATTTCACAACTTTTTACCATTGCGTTAATGGGGCTGCCATAGACTTCAATTGCAGCGGAAAGTAGAAGAATAATAAGAAAAGCTACTAAAACAATAGGGTTCTGCAGCTTCGCTGCTAGACCCCTAATAATAAGAAAAGCTAGTAAAACAATAGGGTTCTGCAGCTTCGCTGCTAGACCCCTAATAATAATAAGAAAAACTACTAAAACAATAGGGTTCTGCAGCTTCGCTGCTAGACCCCTAAATATAGCTGCAAGCAGCGATACGGGGTCTAGCAGAATAGCAGGTAAGCCTGCGGCTGCTCAGGAAGGCATCATGAGTCCATAGACCAAATTTGGTGTTTGAAATGAACTCGTCTTCATCCAGGGATTCCAACGGTACGTCATTTGTCCAATTTGAACAGACGGCTCCAAAGCTATGAGCAAAATGCAGTTTGTCTACTTATAGCGCCTCCACTCGGTGGAAGTGCAACAGACTTCTTGGGCCTCTTAAAGACTTGGTCATGAGTCTGTGTTATAAGTTTGATGTCAAAAGATCAAATGGTTGCTGAGATATGGCCTCACGTCCTGTTTGGCGCGTCATTGCTGAGTTTGATTGGCTGCTACGGGCAAACGGAAGTGAATATTAAAATTTCACATGATAGCTCTTGTGAGGCATGGTCTGAAGATTCTATATGTCAAGTCCCGTGGAAATCAGACAATCTGGGTGACCTGTAATGCGTTTTGAAGGTTTTTGACATAATTCAAAATGGCGGACAATCCAAGATGGCGCGAATGACGTCATAGGATTCGTTGACCTCGGCTATATCCACGGATTACAACGGTACCTCATTTGTGAAATTTGGACAAACGGGTTCAAAGATATGAGCAAAAATGCATTTTTTCTAAATATAGCGCCACCTATAGGTCAAAGGTCTCCAAAATTCTTGGGCCTCTTCAAGATCGAGATATGAATATGTGTTATGAGTTTGATGTCAAAAGATTAAACTGTTGCTGAGATATGGCCTCACGTTCTTTTTGGCGTAGTCGCCATCAACTTTGATTGGATGTACTGGGTGAACAAAGTCGAAATTGAAGAAGAAAACGAGCAACTTTTGTGCAGATTGATCCAAAGATACTCTGTGCCAATTTTCATGAGAATTGGTCAAAATTTGTGACCTGTGAAAAATTTTTAAGGTTTTCAACAAAATCCAAGATGGCGGAAAATCTAGTCAGACGGAAAATGACGTCATAGGGTGCGTTGGACTCGTCATGATCCAAGGATTCCAACGATACCTTGTTTTTGAAATTCGGACACATGAGTCAAAAGTTATTTAGCTGAATGTGCTTCAAACTTTGACGTGTTGGGGGCGCTAGAGAGTTTAGATTTTGGGCACCAAAATTGTTGAGTTTGCTAATGGGATGGTCCTAAAAATATGGGCCAAATTTCACAACTTTTTACCATTGCGTTAATGGGGCTGCCATAGACTTCAATTGCAGCGGAAAGTAGATCAATAATAATAGGAATACCAGCTAAAACAATAGGGTTCTGCAGCTTCGCTGCTAGACCCCTAATAATAATAATAGGAAAAACTACTAAAACAATAGGGTTCTGCAGCTTCGCTGCTAGACCCCTAATAATAGGAAAAACTACTAAAACAATAGGGTTCTGCAGCTTCGCTGCTAGACCCCTAATAAGAAAAACTACTAAAACAATAGGGTTCTGCAGCTTCGCTGCTAGACCCCTAATAAGAAAAACTACTAAAACAATAGGGTTCTGCAGCTTCGCTGCTAGACCCCTAATAATAATAAGAAAAGCTACTAAAACAATAGGGTTCTGCAGCTTCGCTGCTAGACCCCTAATAATAATAATAATAAGAAAAACTACTAAAACAATAGGGTTCTGCAGCTTCGCTGCTAGACCCCTAATAATAATAATAAGAAAAGCTACTAAAACAATAGGGTTCTGCAGCTTCGCTGCTAGACCCCTAATAATAAGAAAAGCTAGTAAAACAATAGGGTTCTGCAGCTTCGCTGCTAGACCCCTAACTACTAAAACAATAGGGTTCTGCAGCTTCGCTGCTAGACCCCTAATAAGAAAAACTACTAAAACAATAGGGTTCTGCAGCTTCGCTGCTAGACCCCTAATAAGAAAAGCTACTAAAACAATAGGGTTCTGCAGCTTCGCTGCTAGACCCCTAATAAGAAAAACTACTAAAACAATAGGGTTCTGCAGCTTCGCTGCTAGACCCCTAATAATAATAATAGGAAAAACTACTAAAACAATAGGGTTCTGCAGCTTCGCTGCTAGACCCCTAATAATAATAGGAAAAACTACTAAAACAATAGGGTTCTGCAGCTTCGCTGCTAGACCCCTAATAAGAAAAACTACTAAAACAATAGGGTTCTGCAGCTTCGCTGCTAGACCCCTAATAAGAAAAGCTACTAAAACAATAGGGTTCTGCAGCTTCGCTGCTAGACCCCTAATAAGAAAAGCTACTAAAACAATAGGGTTCTGCAGCTTCGCTGCTAGACCCCTAATAATAATAATAAGAAAAGCTACTAAAACAATAGGGTTCTGCAGCTTCGCTGCTAGACCCCTAATAAGAAAAACAGCTAAAACAATAGGGTTCTGCAGCTTCGCTGCTAGACCCCTAATAATAATAATAATAATAGGAAAAGCTAGTAAAACAATAGGGTTC
Source organism: Leuresthes tenuis (assembly GCF_036924035.1). Lineage (NCBI taxonomy): Eukaryota > Metazoa > Chordata > Actinopteri > Atheriniformes > Atherinopsidae > Leuresthes > Leuresthes tenuis. The sequence continues at coordinate 30,210,521 of NW_027325357.1, forward strand.
TGCAGCTTCGCTGCTAGACCCCTAATAATAAGAAAAACAGCTAAAACAATAGGGTTCTGCAGCTTCGCTGCTAGACCCCTAATAATAATAATAATAATAGGAAAAGCTAGTAATACAATAGGGTTCTGCAGCTTCGCTGCTAGACCCCTAATAATAATAATAGGAAAAGCTAGTAAAACAATAGGGTTCTGCAGCTTCGCTGCTAGACCCCTAATAATAATAATAGGAAAAGCTAGTAAAACAATAGGGTTCTGCAGCTTCGCTGCTAGACCTCTAATAATAATAATAATAATAGGAAAAGCTAGTAAAACAATAGGGTTCTGCAGCTTCGCTGCTAGACCCCTAATAATAGGAAAAACTACTAAAACAATAGGGTTCTGCAGCTTCGCTGCTAGACCCCTAATAATAATAATAATAGGAAAAGCTAGTAAAACAATAGGGTTCTGCAGCTTCGCTGCTAGACCCCTAATAATAGGAAAAGCTAGTAAAACAATAGGGTTCTGCAGCTTCGCTTCTAGACCCCTAATAAGAAAAGCTACTAAAACAATAGGGTTCTGCAGCTTCGCTGCTAGACCCCTAATAATAATAAGAAAAACAGCTAAAACAATAGGGTTCTGCAGCTTCGCTGCTAGACCCCTAATAAGAAAAGCTACTAAAACAATAGGGTTCTGCAGCTTCGCTGCTAGACCCCTAATAATAATAAGAAAAGCTACTAAAACAATAGGGTTCTGCAGCTTCGCTGCTAGACCCCTAATAAGAAAAGCTACTAAAACAATAGGGTTCTGCAGCTTCGCTGCTAGACCCCTAATAAGAAAAGCTACTAAAACAATAGGGTTCTGCAGCTTCGCTGCTAGACCCCTAATAATAATAATAGGAAAAGCTAGTAAAACAATAGGGTTCTGCAGCTTCGCTGCTAGACCCCTAATAAGAAAAGCTACTAAAACAATAGGGTTCTGCAGCTTCGCTGCTAGACCCCTAACAATAAGAAAAGCTACTAAAACAATAGGGTTCTGCAGCTGAATTGGATAGATTATTTCATCTTACTTATGTCATCTACAGTGAAATGATTCATACAAGTTAGCGAATACAGATCACCTGGAGTTTAGAAGAGCCAAGGAGTGGTTTCCTGGTCGCGGTACAGCTGCCCGTTGATGAATAACTTATCCACCGCGATGACAGCTCGGGAGCCTCCTTCCATGAACTTTCTCCGGATGGGGAACAGAACCCTGCGTCTTTCCAGGATTTCTTTGGGAAACTGGTCGTTGACGCTGAAGTCCGTTCCTCTCAGCTCCCTGCCGCGTCCCCTCACCTGGACCTTCTGTTGATAATGCTCGAACTTGGCCACAATCGGTCTCGGTAGGCGGGCATCAGGTCTCTTCCCTCCCAGGCGGTGGACTCGGTGAAAAGTAATGTTTTTCACTACATCTCCTGGAAGTTTCAGCTGATTTTGAATGAAGTTTTTCACTGCGGGTTCAGGATCCTCGTCTGCCTGCTCCGGGATTCCAGAAAACACCAGATTGTCCCTCATACTACGAGCCTGGAGATCAATAATTGATTCTTTTATCCTCTTGTTCTCATCAGAGATCCGGCTCATTCCTTCGGTGAGTGTTTTCACCGATCCTCTGAGGGCTGCGTTTTCTGCAGCCAGCGTCTGCACCTGTTGCTGGCTGAACTCCAACAACTCCTGGAACTCTCTGTGTAGAATCTCCAACAGAGACATACGGGCGTCGAAGCTGGATAATTTGTTATCGATGTTAAAATGTCCGTCGAATCATTACCAGCTGGAGACGTCGCTCCGGGTGACTCTTCATTACGACTTCTCTTTGAAGTTGAAGCCTTGCTGCTAGCAGATGGGGTTTGGTTAGTTTTCCCCATGAAGATCCTGTCAAAACACTTGTCGATGAAATCCGATCCAGTTAGGTACTTTGTCCCTATTTTCCGTGACCTCATCATTGGATGCCCTGTGGCTGCCAAACATATCCTTTGGCTAACCAGCTGAATTCATAAGGAGTTACCGTATGTCAGATTTTTTTTAATAATTTAGTCTTTTATAAAGATTTGATAGATGGTAAGTGCTAATGCAGTATTGGCTTTTGATGTATTTTCACTGTCTTGTAATAAATATTTTGTGATAACACAGACGGAACGCAGCCACCTTTCGTACAGGGACATGTAGCGACAGAGGCCTTTTTTACTTGAAAAAAAGGATAGAAAACTAATACACAAGAAAGCACTGTAAAATTGACTATAACTATCCTTTTGTCAAACTACCATGATATTTTTTATATTGTTTAACATGATGAAATAGTTCTCTTTTTTGAGCAGCTGTTAGCTTAGCTCCCTGTCTGAATTCCTTCCTGATTTTCTTTACACAAGCTCAGTTAAAAAAATTCTAAATCACTTTAAGATACCACTGTATAAATTCTATGTCATTTATCATTTACATAGTTTGTCTCACACGAGACATCCATAACTTCTTATTTTTGGCAGCAAAAATTGTGATTTATCAGAGTTTTTAAAAAAGACTTAAGCATATATATATATTTATATGTTGTTATAAATGTCGATTCAGAGGATTTGACAGCCTGAAATTGCTTTCAGAGATTCATATCAGTGAAACTCTAATAATAGCACATCAGAGCTTAGGCACTGAAATGAAAGTAGTGTATTACAGAGTAGGTTTATTGATCTTAGTCAGTGGGTCTACACGATGAAATTAACTCGATTATAGCTATAGTTAGGTTATGCTCCTTATCTGAGCAAGGGTAATTATCCTTGGATATATGGCGGTGAATGAATCGAATCACTGGCACAAAGCACGCCATACCCCAATACAATAGGTAGCGCTGTACCCATTTCAACTATCGTTAATAGAGCCACTTCTGGTTGACGTCTTCACCACCACCACCAACAACAACAACAAAAATAAGGCATTCAAGAAAGATGACGAACGAAGAGAAAGATGAAACTACATCCCTCTACATTTCGTTTGTGATGAGCATGGTTATGGCACAAACAAGATGCACGACGGCGCATTCTCCATCGCGTTGTTTATTTCTTTCCGACAGCGGCAACAACAACAGTAATATCGTCTCCTTCGACTTCCGGGTGACGATCGTGGGAAAAAATCTCGAGCATGCGCAGAACGCTCAATCCGATCCACTGTTGTCTACATGCACGTTCAGTGTACATTTGGATTGAGTTATTTTGGGGTCTTAATTTGATTGCAAGTAACGATTCGAAAGTAACGATAACAAAAGATCTGATTTGATTTCTTGTCAGATTAAGGTGTCTACATGAACTGAATAACTCAATCTTATTGTAATGTAATTGTAATCCGATCCGATGGCACGCATGTAACCGAACTGAGTGTTAGGAAGCATTCAGACCAACCCAGCTTTGATCTTAACTGGAGATAAGAAGAAAAAAAATAAGTAAAGATTATATAGTGAAGAGTAGTAGCAATGTGCTGCAAGAAAATTGGTTTACTGTGTGATTTACTGCAGTTTATTGTTTATTGTACAGTTTTTAGTGTACTTTTTTAACCTTTGTAAAAAACAAAAAAAGAAGCCTACAACGGAATACCTCCTTTTACCTCTTCTTATTCAAATATCTCACTTCTACTTTTCAGGATTATTTTTTCAAATCTGCAATTGAAAACATTGCACAAACAGCAATGACGACTGACTGAAGTCTTTCTGAATTTGATAAATGTTAAGTCTTAAACATCATGGTAACCATCCAGCATTGTTGCTGTTTGACTCCTGTAGTGGCAATAGTCAGCTGCAGGTTGACAACAGAGGGCAGCAGACTGCACTAATCGTATGCTTCTGGGAATGTTAACTTGCACAATATACTTGCGAAACCTGTCTGAGCATCAGCACATCAAATGCATGTCTATATTTTCCCTTTCAGCATGTGTGAACACAAACACTGCTTTCTTCATTTAGGGTCCTCTTCTCTGCAGAACCACGCCAGTGATTCCATTTATCCACTGTGTTTCATCACATTCCTAGCGTGACTTGCCTCTAATTATGCAATGTTATGAAGAGACCTATTATGATTCATCAACCTTGGAACAACCAACCTTGTCATCTTGCTGTGAATCTGACACCCAGTTAGATAACTGTTTTGCATTCACTGCAGAAATACATCTTCCCTGAATGTCTGAATTTGGGGTGCTCACATAAACCCCTGAAGAATATTGAGTAGACCTGGATTTTTAACAATTCAATTCAATTCAATTCAATTCAATTCAATTCAATTCAATTCAATTCAATTCAATTTTATTTATATAGTGCCAAATGACAACAATTGTCATCTCAAGGCACTTAAATAATATAGTCCAATTCAAGCCAATTGCAATTGGAATAACAGGAAATTCAAACATGACACTGCAGTTGTTGGATGGGCTACAGCTCAGAGGAGCAGCTTAATGCTCAATGGATTGATTAACACATTTATAACAAATTTATCATATTTCCTCAAAAATATTTTCTATTAAAAGCAGGGCTTCTTATATAGGGTGGAGATGGAGCTGACCCAAACAAATACATGCTGGCTTTTGATACAGGCCTGGGCTGGGCAGGGAAGAAGAAGGGAAAGAAAAAACTAACAAAAAAAAAACGTACCTCTTATTCTGTATTCTGTTTTGAACATTTTGTGAAGCACCATGTAGCTAAGCAGGTACCTCATGTACAGAGTTAGAATGTCCTCATTGTTGTAGGCCTGAGTTTGATTCCTGGTCCATGGCCCCTCGTGCATGTCATCCCACTGTCAAGATTGTTGTTTGATTCCTCAATATTAAACAGCTTCCATACAATACGGATGCACATATTTTCACTTTTCAGAACTGTCAAGAACAAGAGTGTTTCCAATTAAATTCAGAGGGGATTTTAATTAGATGCAGTGTATACAGTGTTGATTGTGCAGTGACAGCTCATGAGGCTAATAGTTTGTTTTTTGTTTATTCAACTCTCAAGCCAACAGTGCTGTCTCTCTTCACGATGCATAGCATCAGTTTACTTTTTTAAATAAATTCTTGGCACATTCTGAAGAGGAAAGAAATCATAGGAGTGTTTTGCACACTTGTCCTGATTACAGAGCTCCTTATAGAAATGAACGGATCTGGTTTTGACCCACACCGTAAGTGTTGGCACCAGGAGGAGTCCAAATGGATGGATCATGGGCATAATTGAGATTAATTTCCAAATAGGTTACTTTGACCTTCTGCCTAAAATGACTCAGAATGCAAAATCAACATTTAATACCTCAACCTGTGCTATAATAGTAATCAAAAGTAAGAAAGAAACTTGGCTCATCTTACAGTTGCTGTGTCATCCTGTGGTTTCAAACCATCAGTATCCACAGTTATCTTCTGTGTACTTGCTGCTGGTGTTGTTGCTGTTTGTGTTTTTTCTCTTCATGCAGGTTCTCCTGATGATTCTTCACCTGGTTTCCAAGAGACCGTAGGACATTGTGTGTTTAGTCCTTCTACAGATGTAGCAGTTAGTTTTCTGGTGTTGTTTTTCTCATTATCTTCTTATATCATCTGTCTCTTTTCACCTTCCCTTTCTTTGCTCTCCCTCTTCCCTTGTCCTCCCTTCAGGTTCAGTATTAATATGTATATAAGTTTATTCAACAAAAATTAATATATAAGCAGAACTTGGACATTAAGGGGAGCTTTATATTCATAAAGCCTCCCTTGGCAAAGCAAATGTTTTTGGCACAACAACGGTATTCAGATTACTATTCTGCTTGGCAAGATGCTGGACAATTAAGAAAAATGTACAGATGCTTTCTAATTCTGCCAGAGATTGTTTTTCTTCTCTTGTAATTCTGTTTTAATCCTAGAAATGATTCACACAGTACCCATTCACTGTGTTGCACTGTTTGTTTGCATTATAGGCAATCGTTGAGCCAGGCGCACGATCGGGCCTGCAAGACTGGTGTGATTCCAGTATAAACTACCTCACAACTGGTCTTCATGATGTCTTCTTATATGAAATAAAACTCTTGCAAAAATTATGGCAAAAGAGCATGACATGTGAACCAAGAAGAATGAGCTTGAATACATTATGAAGGGATTATAACCAGAGGAAATGCATTGACTTTCCCAGCAGCACTGACAAAAAAATTAAAAGCTCACTTGTGCTGACATTCTGTTCTTTCTGGCTGTCAGGGAACCACCATGCTGACAAGTACCTTTTTAACACAAATATGACAAAATAAATATTGTTGCAATAAAAGATACAATGATAGAATTATCTAAGATAAGAAGAAATATAATTAAGAAACTCGAAAAAAAAACATGAGATTCTGCTACATTTTAACAGACATTCTGAATATGATTTATTCATACATAATAATGCTCAACAGCTTAAATTATTTTTATATTACAAGATTCAAACACTAAATGCAGAATAAAACATAATCGCTCCATGTTTAAGAATTATTGCCCACTTTTTTTGTTCCTTTTAGCTCAAAGCTTCCCCCTTACAGTTTACAGTCCTGAACTAGCCTTGAGTGTTATTGGGGCCTATTAAAATGTTTTTTTTTTCTTTTTTAGTCAACCTCTTACTTTGGATCTTTTACATTGAGAAAGTTTGACCACTTCTAGCTAATTCCCAATTGATCAGAGCCCGTAACATCATCGATTTTAAAGGGTTAAATGTTTTACGACTAGGTTCACTGCAGAGATGCTGCCTTTCCTATATCACAGCAACAGAAACATTATGGAGTGAGCCCCATCCACAGATATTAACAATGGAGTGTGATGAAGACATAACAGTTTATCAAATAGCTATTGGTGGTACATAACTTTAAATCAAAGAGATCTCTGTGGAAATTAAAAGCTGGATTCAATGAAATTGTCTTAAATACTGTACATGAACAGTGGTGATGCAATTATGACAGTCAGAAACCAAACCAGCACTGTCCATATAGGTCATTGCATTCCATCAAACGAAAATGTCTGCCTCAAAGGAAAATGAATCGCCTTTCATGTGAGGTAATGAAGTTCGGAGTTGAGTGCTTTGTTTGAAGTTGTCCAGCAATGTGTTTGCTGAGGCTGGGTGGGTTTGTGTCTGAGTCAGCTCGGGTGCTGGAGGTCAGCTGCACCAAGAGTCGACCTGACAGCGGAGGCCTTTGTACTCACCAAGTGATGCTTGCACAGGTACGCTGAGCTGCTTTGATCCTTAGGTCAGCTGAGTCACCCAAAGGTCGCTCAAAGGCTGTGATTATGAAGCTCAAAGCAGCAATGCATCTACAGCTACAAAGAACTGCAACATTGTAAATTCAAGACTGAAAAAGCTGCCTCACTAGAAACATATCTATTCATAACCAAGTCAATCCCACACACTAATCAAACAGGGCTTGGATTTACGCTCAGACAGCATCGTATAAGCACTGGATCAGCAGATATCTTAGAGATCTGTAAAAGTCAAAGGATTATTGGGATTAAAATTATTATATGTGTTTTGAGTTCCAAGGCACAAAGCAGTTTAAAATACCTTTTATCTCTCATTCACTCCCTGTGTGTCAGTTGACAGATTTTTGTCCTGCCACCCATTTTGTTCCTGTCCTTGTCTGTTTCTCCTAGTGTGATCATTTATGAAGTCCTGTTTTAGTGGACTTAATTTTATTTTCGTAGGAGTTCTTGCCTGTATCATCTTGAGCTTTTCTTCTTTAAGAAATTAAAGTGTTTTTGTTCCTTATCCGGCTGCTCCTGAGTTCTGCCCGCCTTTGAGTCCTCACCTCTGCTGATTACTCCAGGAATTTCTCTTTTTAATATAAATTACAATGCAACACTATTGAATAGTGATCTTCTAAAAATTTTACTTTCACCTCTTGACAGACATTTCTAAGAAAATGTATCTGGTTTTATTCTACCACCTGAGGTTTTAATGTCAGAAATTGTACTAATAGTACTGCTTTAAAGTTCCAGCGTGTAGGATTTAGTGACATATGTAGGTTAAGATGCAGACTGGAAGCAAATGAATATGGGGAGAGGGAAAGGGGGTAATGCAACAAAAAAGTCTCAACAAGAAACAAGAAATGGCTTTCTTTCTCTCACCAAATTCAGTCTGCTCGGATTTTATCATTACATCCATTAAGCTCATTTTTAGGAATTTCTCACAGGTGGCATGAAAACATGTTGTTCAATCTGTATTACGCAAGCTAGAAAGTCTTATACTCAAATGTAATGCATATTAACATTCTCATATGTCAAACAGGACAAATGCAACATACATGTGGTTAACAGTCCTGTGTTGTGACGCAGTTTGTCTGTATGCCATGTACCTATAGTTTTTCTCAGTTGAGCAACTCGATTAATGGGTGTCCTGACGTGTATATGAATAACATGATGTAGTGCACTGATAATCTTTACTCCTTTGTATTTTTTATTGGAGTCGAATCTGTCCTTCATTTTTTAGCGTGTGGGACATTTTGTGCACCTAGTCATAATTGATGAAGAATTCATAGAGGATAAATAACTAGAGTGACACTCATTATGTTCTCAGTTGTTGAGCAGTTGTGCACACTGTTTCTTTGTTTAATCTTTTTGTATTTTTCAGTCAAACACAACAAACACAGGAATTCTTTTTCTTGCTGTCTGGTCACCATCAACTTTTCTATCATCCCAGCTTCCTCATACACCCTCAGAACGTGTTAACATCCGACATACACTTTTGTGTTATTACTATTTCAACATGGGTTATGGTGAATTCTTTCTAAATGTGTTAAAAAGATTTAAATATTTAAATTACCATCACTGCATTTGTGAAGCTATTGTGAACAGTCGTGTCTGTGTTATCACAGAACTGGATCTCAGTGCTGCATCGTATTGCAGCACTATACTTATCTATGAAACCAGATGAAACCAATCAGTTGGTTAGACTTCAAGCATGTCTCAAAGACATAAAGACTAAATTCAGACAATTCTTCTAAATTCAGACAAAATGGAAGTTGTTATCTTTGGATCTGAGCGCTTCAGGAAAAAACTGTCTTGCAATACATTTACTCTAGATGGCCTTTCCTTGATTTCTAGTACCACAGTGAGCAACCTGTGTTGAATTTTACCAGGATTTGTCCCTTTATTTCATATAAAATGAGTTTCTATGACTGAAGGTCACCAGGTATGTAGAAGCAGGTGTGCTAATTCAAAGCAAGGAACAGATGAGACCAGTGACTTGGTCTAAAAACAACAAAAGTAACTGTAGATCATAATATTTTAATCAGTAGACTTCATCACATGGTTGGGATTTTTGGTCAGTTAGAACTTTCAGTGTTTGTGTTAACCAGATCGTATCAGATTCCATTGAACTGTTGTGTGGGGAAGCCCAGGGCTCAATCTTAGCACCTATTCTTTTCCTCCTGTATATACTCCTACTAGGTAATATAATCAAGCAACACAGAAACGTTTCCTACCATTTATATGCAGATGATATCCAGCTGTACTGTCTGTTCAAAATCACTGAGCTTCCCAAACCTTAATTGACTGCTTGACCAACAATAATCAATGGTTGGACGGCAATCACTTGACACTCAACTCCAATAACAAACAATCATTGCACCAGATCACAGAATCCCTCAGATCAGGCAGTTCATTAGTAAGGTTCTAGGCTTGTCAGTTACGCCTTGCCTTAGGAATTTAGATGTCATTTTAGACTCTCTAAAACAGCACTCTAACGAATTAATTAGAAACTGCTTCTTTCACCTGAGGGATATTGCTAAATTAAGAGCACTGGTGTCAAAGGCTGAACTTGAGATGATCATCCACACTTTTATTTCTTGTTTAGATTACTGTAACAGCCTTTTTACCTGTTTAAATAAGAACGACAACGACTGTAGACTGTACAAAATGCAGCTGCAGGGCTTTTAACTCATGTTAAAAAAAAGAGCACACATTAGTCCAATTGTAGCATCCATGCATTGACTCTCGGTCCATGTCAGAAATCATTTTAAAATACCAGTCCTCACTTTTAGAGCTTTACATGGTCAAGCCTCCGCACAGATCTCTGATTGGATTCATCACCATACCTGCCCAAACTCTGAGGTCAGCAAGTCAGAGATTGTTGGTTGTTCATCATACACATTTTCGCACTTGAGATGATTGTTCCTTTCTGGCAGTGGCCCCCAAACTTTGGAATACCCTGCCTCCCTCTTTCATTAAGGTGCTCTGCATCTGTGGACTCTTTTAAGAAGCAGCTGAAAACTTTATCTAAGCAAGCTTTAAGTTAGACATTTGTGAATTGTACCCATGTCTCTGCTTATTCCATTTGTTGTATTCCTTTACTTTATATATATATTGTCTTTCATGATTTCATCATTGACATTTATTCATTTTATCTGTGGTATTATATATTAAAAAAATAAATAAATTTGCATTTGATTGTTAAGCATTTTTATCTGTGAAATGTGCTATATGTCAGCCACCTCAGGACACAGATGCAGGGTCAGTTCAGATTGAAAGAGGTTTATTTTATATAAACACAACACAGCAAGGCAGGATCTCCTCACAGAGCAAAGTAATGGGCTGAGGCTACAAAACAGAAGTGCTATGAAACTTAAACAATTAACTTGAAGCACTCCTTTAATGGAGGTGACTATGAAAAGTTACAACGAAAAATTTCTTCTTAAAAAACGAAGGAACAAAGCCAAGCTATGAAACTTACCGTGATGAATAAATAAACGATGGGTATGAATAAGAATAAATTACAAAACAAGGAGGATCGCTCACTGCAGGCTCGTGGAAACTATGGCGGTGAATACTATGACAACTATGGATCAAGACAAGGCTGGTAATGAAGCTCGTGACGGAGACAACATACTGGCACAAGGGAAACGCAGATTATTTGAACACATGAGGGACCAAGGTGAACAGGTGGAAACACTTGGGAATCAGGGAAGACAATCAGGTGCTTGACACGGGAGGAAGGGCAAGATACCTGAAACGAGAGGGGAAAGTTAGTAATTTCAAAATAAAACAGGAAATGACGAGACAAGACATGAAACAGAACGTGACACTATATAAATAAACTTTACTGACTTACTTGCTTAGATCTCTGGTTGATGGAAAGATGACAGAAATAGAACAGATCAACAATAAGTAATAAGTAAGTCATATGATTATCTGGACAACCCTGCTTTCTTTTCAAGTCATTTTCCACCTTTGTTCTGAGTTAAGAATTATTTACTCAAAAGTTTTGACACAGGTATTCATTTAATTAGATTGTGAGGTGTGTTCAAACTTGGTTTGCAAATGTGTCTTTGTAGTCGTTTCTGAAAGAGGCTGAAACAAGAGGAAACATTTTGTTTTTTGCTGAAACATTTATTAACAGTCAAAAAAAGGTAAGTAATTATCCATCCCGCTGACTGATTTATCATTAGGTGCTAAGGAAATACCTTTAAAAGTGACAAGATTGTTTGAGTTTGCCTGTGACACAAAAATAAGGACCCAATCAATTCTGCAGGTACTGAAAATCACTAATCCCCAGAGAAACTCTTTTCTGCTTTTTATTGATTCTTACAGGAAATTTGGTTCTGTGTTGAAGTGTCTTAGCATTCACCATGCTCATGGTTGCATTATTGCGAAGCAGATAGTCAAAGCTGCTGATCACTATCCAGGTACGTAAAAGATGAAAGTCTGATTTGAAATAAGCCTGTGTGTTCCTGTTAGTGCTTGCTGGTGTTAGTATGCACTTATCACCTCTAGGAGTTGGAACTACTTATAATGGGGAAGAACTCTGGCGCTACAAATATGTGTTTAAAGTAAATTTCATTAGATTTAGAGATTTACAACCCAGAAACTCTGATAGGTGACATCTACCCCATTCATTAGACCTCCTGCATCTACTGCATTTTTTGTCTAAATAGCTTTAAACAAAAAAGAACGTTGTACTTTGCAGGATAGGAAAGAACAACACTGAACCTTTAGGAATCCGAGAATAAGCTTATTTTCACGAGTTCTACACAATTTCAGATTTTGTTATAAAATGAATTCCTTCACTCAAACCAAGTTAAAACTGCTTTGTCCTTCATAGTTATCGATGTCTAAAAATGTATCAAGCATAAACTTCCTCATATTACCCTGAATGAGAAAGAAGCATCTCTTTGGTTGAGCAATACGTTCCTTTTGAGGAGTTATGCATGATTTCGGATTTTGCTAAAAAATTCATTCCTTAATTCATTCGATCTAGACATTGATAAATATGAAGGCAAAAGCAGTGTTAACATAGTTTGAGTCAAGGAATTAATTTTATAGCAAAATCCGAAATCATTCAGAATTTATGAAAATAAGCTTATTCTCGGATTCGTAAAACTTTTGATTTGCTCTTCCTTTTACTGCAAAGTACAACGTTGTTTTTTTTTTGTTTAAATCTATCTAGACATTAATAAGTATGAAGGTAAAAGCAGTTTTCACTTGGTTTGAGTGAAGGAATTCATTTTATAGCAAAATCCCAAATCATGCAGAACGTATGAAAAGAAGCTTATTCTCGGATTCCTGATCCTTCAGTGTTGCTGTTTCTTCTACTGCAAAGTCCAATGTTGTTCTTTGTTGAAGTCGATCTAGACATTGATAAATATGAAGGTAAAAGCAGTTTTCACTCGGTTTGAGTGAAGGAATTTATTTAATAGCAAAATCCCAAATCATGCAGAACTCCTCAAAAGGAATGTATGGCTTAATCACAAGTGTGGTTCTTTCTCATTCAGGGTAATATGAGGTTTATGCTTTAAGTTAAGTTTATGCTTCAAACATTTTTTGACATGGATAACTATGAAGGACAAAGCAGTTTTAACATAGTTTGAGTGAAGGAATTCATTTTAAAACAAAATCCCAAAACATGCAGAACTCATGAAAAGCTTTTTCTCGCTTTTCATTGCTTTTTACAAACTTTGGTCGGACGTTCACACCTTCTTGCAGCCGAACACCTCCGCTTCCGCTTTTGATGGTGTATGTTAAGGCATTCGAACCTTTTCTTACCCGCTTTTTACAAACTATGGTCGGGCATTCAAACCTTTTTGTAGCCGAACACATCCACTCCTGCTTTTGATGATGTTTGGTTGGGCATTCGAACCTACTTGTTGCCCCCTTTTCATTAATTATGGGTGGACATTCACACCTTGCCGCACCTTTTCCTACCCGAACGAATTCCTTAACTCAAACCAATTTAAGACTGCTTTGTCCTTCATATTTATTCATGTCTCATCAAGTTTCAACGATAAACAACATTGTACTTTGTAGAATGAGAAAGAACTTCTTCAGCAATAAGCATCTCTCGACATATGACCATAGTTTGTAAAAAGCGGGTAAGAAAAGGTTCGAATGCCTTAACATACACCATCAAAAGAGGGAGCGGAGGTGTTCCGCTGTAAGAAGGTGTGAATGTCCGACCATCTCCGCTCCCTCTTTTGATGGTGTATGTTCGGGCATTCAAACCTTTTCTTACCCGCTTTTTAGAAATTATGCTCGGACATTCACACATACTTGCGGCCGAATACTTCCACTCCACCTTTTAGTGATGTATGGTTGGCATTTGCACCTTTTCTTACCCTGTTTTTATACTGATTTCTGAAGATTAAGTTGTTCTTTCTCAAACTACAAAGTACAACGTTGTTTATCGTTGAAACTTGATTAGACTTGAATAAATATGAAGGACAAAGCAGTTAAGAACTTGGTTTGAGTTAAGGAATTCGTTTTATAGGAGAATCCGAATTCGTGCATAACTCGTACAATAGAGCTTATTTTCGGATTCCTGAAGAATGAGTCTGGTTCTTTCTCATAATACAAAGTTTGTTGTTTATTGTTGAAACTTCATCAGAAGTGAAGAAATAAGGACAAACCGTTTTAAGTCAGTTTGATAGAAGGATTTAATTTTATATCAAAATCTGTATTCCTTCATATCTCCTCGAGAGAAGCTTCTTGCTGAAAATTAGGTCTGGTTCTTTTTCATACTACAAAATACAGTGTTGTTTATTGTTGAAACTAGATTAGAAGTAGAAAAATATGAAGGACAAAGCAGTTTGAACTTGGTTTGAGAGAAGGAATTAATTTTATTGCAAAATCCGAATTCATGCATAACTCGTCAAATAGATAGTGATGTGTCGTTCGTGAGCGATTTGTTCGATATGAACTAATTTTTTATATGACTCGAGACAAATAAAAGGATACCTTCGATCAAACTCATTTTGACAGGTGACCTCTGACCTCTTATCAATCAATCAAATTAATATGACAGGTGACCTTTGTTTGACATCCGTTTGCTGACATCTGGGGATATGACTTTTGACCTCTTATCGATCGATCAAGCTATTTTGACGTGTGACCTTTGTTTGACATAGATTTAGCCATCTGTTGAAGAGATCTTTGACATCTAAGTAAGGGGGTGTTTATGGCTAGGGTTAAGAATGATTACAGCTAAAGTCAGGAGGTTGTGAGAAATATATTAGTTGAATGTTTAAATAAGAGAAAGGGTTAATAGAAAAGGTTAAGTTGTAGAAGCGGTCAGCATTTTAACAGCTTCAAAGACTGGTCCCTGTAAGGTAAAGATGGGAAAATAATTAGATGTGTGGGGTGGGGTATTGTTCGACCCCAGGTTTGAGGGCCAATGGGTGGACAGGGGAGGGGTTTCGAGTAAAGGATAAAAACCCTGAGACAGTCAGTGTGTAGAGAACGACTTTGGGTGAAAGATAGCTGATTCAAGATGCCAAGGACAAGAAGCAGAGTGAGTGAGTGAGCCCCGGAGAGGACGTGTGCTCTGCTGTCTCTCATTTGTGAGACTCCGGTAACGATATTTGAAGATCAGCCCTTGGTACCAAATGCTCCCAAGAAAAGGATGGTGTTTCTGTGCAGAACGCAGCAACCGTCGCCCGTGTCTCTACGGGAAGAATGGTCACTGGAGCCTTATGGACTGCGGGGAAGATGGGGCTATGTGTTCATGTATGAAACAGGTGACCTCTGTCTGTATCAGCTTGACGAGGGTGGTGAGAAGCCGGGACCTCTGACCACTGTGGGTATGCTAACTTCCAACGACTGGGGAGTGTTGAAACTAGCGATACCGCGTCATAGAGAAGGAGGCAAGGGCTCGGCTGAGGAGGTGTTAACAGTGAAAGAAGAACCCGAAGAAATCCCGGCAACGTCTGCAGCCAAACGGCCGAGACTGTAGAGTCCGAGACTGAAGAATCCTCTGGATGATGCTGAGCTGGCCAAAACAAGGATGGTTTTCACTGCTGTGTGGCAATCGAAAACAGGCGTTACAGGCCGTTGGTTCTTCCGTGCAAGCCACCGGAAATCTAATGAGAATGAAGACGGGGATCTTTTTGTTCTTGAGTGCTATAACTCTGACTGTGGTGTGTTTAGGACACTGTTAGCAATACCTCATGCAGCCTGGGTGGAGAAGATGAATGATATAGCGGATCGAGTTTCCACGCTGTTCCGCAGTTGCCAGAACTGGGGTGAGATTCTAGCAGTCAAGAAAACCCTGGCTGTGTAGACCTCCCTCCGCTGAGAACCCTCCTCCTCAACCTCAATAACCACACCCCCTTCAGGTTTATAAGGACACACTCCAGCACAGGTCATACACCGATCAACACGAGGAACAGGATGAGAACTAGCGTCCAGAAGACATTGTGCGAGGAGATCACTGACCGCGATCTGGAGAATGCTTCTCCGTCGCTATTGATGCATACAGGGACCCCTTCTGCAACATCCACATCACCGCAGTTTGGATCACCAGACAGCGACAGATACTACCTGGAGCCGTATCACCCTCCTTCACCAGCGACTTCGTCTGAGTCTTTCTTCTCCTCCAACTCATCCTCTTCTCTCGAGATCGAGTTCTCAAATTCGGCGCCTGATGACCGCTGCTTAACGCTCTACCCGATAGGATCCGCCGCGGCCGTAACAACGGAGGAAGCTAAATCTAACGAAATGGAGGACTCTCAGCTTCCACCAGGCCAGGGGTCCCCTGCACACACTCAGGATGCCGGAGGAGAGGGTGAGGACGAATTTGATGGATGGGTCCCCTCAGGTTTCATCAAAGTTGTGAAAACTGCAGTGATACACCTCTTGAAGGAGACCATCAAAAAATTTATGATTGAATCATGCTACGGGTGTAGTGTCGATCACTCTAGTTTACGCCAACATCAGTGCAAGGATGTCCTCGAGGACGACTTTTTTCATGACCATTACTACACTCTGATGCGGAGACTTTATAATCAACGATTCATTGCTTCCATTCAACATCTTCTAACTGCGCGTAACATTTGTGAAGATGATGCCAGAGTCAGGGCTGTGGCAGAAGCTTACTTGTACGAACTAACTCTGGTGAAACAAATCAACACTTCTATACACGATATGTACGAGCAGTTGATTGGAGAAGATGTAAAGAAATTGCAGCAGCTTCAAACCATGACAAAGTTCTGGGAGGGTTAAAAGAGGGGTGTTACATTCCTTCTTTCCATCAGCCGGATGTGTTTAGACTAATATTGTAATCATGTGATGTTGTTATAACATTTAACTTTTCTTAAATCCTATATTACTAGCATTCCTGCTTTTTGTGATCATTTGTTTGTGTGTGTGCGTGTGTATTATCACACATTAGAGAAAAAATAAAAGGTTGAAATATACTTGCGTTCTGTGTTTTCTGTCATTACAAGCCAGAGTTTGTATAAGGTGAGATGGCTGAAACGAGGTTAATGAAAAAGGTTTTCTACGATCCTATCCACCCAGGTAGTTTTGGGGGAGTAGAGAGGTTGCGTAAAGCTGTACAGGACGAAACGGGTAAGAAAGTCGCGTGCGAAAAAGTGCAAGACTTCTTATCAGAGCAAGATGCATATACAATTCCAAGCAGATCTCTGCGACATGCAGGCCTTGGCTGAATACAATGACGGGTATAATTATCTATTAACCGTCATTGACGTGTTTTCAAAAAAGGCTTACGTTCGCACTATGAAGAGAAAAACTGCCGCAGAGGTGGTAAAGGCTTTTGAATCCGTTTTTAGAGAAACCGAGACCCCTAAAAAACTTCAAACTGATGCGGGGAAAGAATTTTTTAACAAAAAATTTAAGGCATTATCAGAGAACCACAGAATTGTGCATTTTGCTACTCCGAGCGAGGTAAAGGCATCTGTGATTGAGAGGTTTAACCGCACGTTAAAAACCAGGATGTGGAGATATTTTACTGCTAATAACACACGTCGATACCTCGATGTCCTGCAGGATCTCGTGGAAAGTTACAACCACAGTTACCACACGAGCATCAAAATGTAGCCTGTAGAGGTGACTCTAGAAAACACCTTTAAAGTTTTTCAGAACCTGTACGGCTCTGCACGCGATCGACGCTGCAAGGACTCAAGGATAAAGTTTAAAAAAGGAGATCTTGTAAGAATATCTACACTGCGAGGCGTGTTTGACAAGAAATATGAACAAAGTTTTACAGATGAAGTGTTTACAGTGACCGAGCAGCTTGCACGATCTCCCCCTGTGTACAAACTCAAAGATTTTGATGGAGAAGCTATTGAAGGTTCATTTTACGCGGAGAAGATTCAAAAAGTTAAACTGAATAAAGACAAGATGTATCAAGTGGAGAAGATATTAAAACGACGCAACATCAGGGGTGTAAAACAGGTTTTTGTCCGTTGGAAAAACTGGCCTGAGAAATTCAACAGCTGGGTCAGAGCCAGTGACCTTCACGAGGTATAAAGGGGGCCATCGCTACTCCTAGCCCGCTACATTACACCATGAACCAAACGGTAGAGGATGAGGGGTTTTATATCACCCTGCCCTCCAACGCTAGTCTCAACGTCTTTAAGAATAATACCAGTTCCAGTTTCCGCATGGATTTAGCCCAGCATATCGATTTGGAAGGTTCGTGGCAGGTTGCCTTGACAGAGATTTCTTATCCGTACACATGGCATAACGCCCCCAAGGACCAGGCTTTTTTTGAATGGAGGAAAGCGGGGCTGGAAAATTTCTACCGCCAGAATATAGGATGGGGACATTTCAAGGATTTGAATCAGCTCAAAGCCGAGATTGAGGGTCACCTTAGAAAAATAGGTTCTGATATTTATTTAGTCGTGAACACGGTGGAAAATAGACTCGTGTATCAGGCAGGTGCCCAGTACCACCTGCGTTTTTATCCACCACTGAGCTACATGCTAGGTGTGGAGCCTGGCAAATGGATCGTATTTGATAAAAGGAGTGCCCCTTACCCGATGGATTTAAAAGCAGGTTTCTACCAGCTTTAATGTTACAGCGATGTGGTTGCTCCTCAGATAGTCGGCGATGCTTATGCCCCGCTCTTGCGAACAGTTAGAGTAGAGGGTAAGTTTGGCGATATAATTACGCATACTTTTAACCCGGTCAACTATCTACCTGTAGCAAAGAGGCATATTGAAAACATCCACATAGAGATTAAAACGGATCAAAACACTCCAGTAAATTTTACTTATGGGAAAACCGTTGTGAGACTACACTTCCGACCCGTGATATCACAACGCGTAATGAAATGATGGTCATTCACTCTAATATCACAGAGAGAGTAAGAAGTAATATATATATATAAAAACGGGTTGATCACAGACTCATTCGTCACTATCAAGCAAACGTTCAGTCAGAGGTCACCTCAGTGTCTGTGTCAGGAGGAGGACAATAAAACAAAGCAACATGGTTCAGATAAACATAAGGGATGATCCTCACCGCTTCGTAAACTATTACCAGAACCAGTTTGGAGGTACCCTGCCTGGTTTTTATGGAGCACCTGTAATGTACGGTCGTGGAATAGGTTCTATATTTTCAAAATTATTTCGCTTCGTAGCCCCCCTTGTTAAAAAAGGTTTTGCTATAGCTAAGCCTCATCTGAAAACAGTAGCTACAAACATTGCCTCAGATGTCATAGGCAAAACCATGAGAAGGATCTCTGGTCCTGCAGAGACGGGAGGACAAGAAGGATCGGGTATCATGGTTCTGTCACGAAGACCAAGAAAGCGGCCACCGGGTGAACGTGTGAGGAGGTCACAAATAGTGAGGCCGCTCAAAAGAAAGAAGTCAGTTGGAAGGATCAAGCCTAAAGGGAGGAAGTCTGCACGGAGCAGGGATATATTTCACTGAATCATAAATAGAGAGAGAAAGAGAGTGAAACATGGCTCTTTTGCATCACAAATCCCCTGAGTGCACCCTGGCAGAACTGGACTTATTTTCAGTCCCTATGACCCAGCTTTCTATCGAGGATAAGATCTACACGGAAATTATGCCTCTATCCGCTATTACTGAGAATGGTCCGATTGAGTTTTTTATACCGGGAGATGGTGAAAAGTATCTGGATCTCAACGATACCTTGTTACATCTACGCGTGAAGATCACCAATGCAGACGGCACAAACTTGGCAAACGACGCACCTGTGGGTCTCATCAATTATCCTCTCAATACACTATTCAGTCAATGCGATGTTACTCTGGGTGATAGATTAATTTCACAGTCTAGTGCCACCCACCCATATAGAGCTATGATCGAGACTCTGCTAAACTTTTCTGAAGACACGTTAAAGAGTCAGTTCAGCGCTGGTCTTTATTGTAAAGACACAGCCGGCGCCATAGACTCTATAGTAACCAATAATGGGCCAAACAGAGGGCTAAACCAGAGGGCTCTCTGTACAGCTAATTCCAGAGAAGTACACCTATTGGGCCCCCTCCATGGGGATATCTTTTTCTGCGAAAGGCTCCTGCTGAACTCTGTGGATATGAGAGTTAAACTAACCAGAGCCAGTGAGGCCTTCTATCTCATGGGAACCAGAGACTCGACTTACCGATTAATGATATTAGGAGCCTCTCTTTTTATCAAAAAAGTTTCCGTCTCCCCCGCTGTTCGTTTAGGCCACACATCGGCCTTAATGAGAGGAAACGCTCTCTACCCACTGTCACGAGTGAATGTAAAAACATACTCCATCCCTGAAAATTCGAGGATATGCAATCAGGAGAATCTCTTTTTGGGAGCGATGCCTAAATATATTGTTTTAGGTATGGTGCACCACGAGGCATTCACGGGAAGAAGGGACTTGTCACCCTTCAACTTTAAACATATGGATATAGAGTATCTAGCTCTTTGTCAGGATGGTAAACAAGTTCCCGCCAAGGCGTTCCAGCCTCAGTTCAACCAAGGCATTTCAGTCCGGGAATTTTACAATTTGTTCACAGCGACAGGTCGTCATTTAAAAGATCTCCCTCTGAGTATCACATGTGAAGAATTTAACAACGGTTACTCGCTGTTTATCTTTAATCTCAATCCTGGTGAGGATAGCGACGCCTTGTCACCTGTTTCTAATGGGAATTTAAGACTGGAGGCGAGGTTTAGAGTTCCGCTACCTCACACCACAACCCTCATTGTCTACGCGTGTTACGATTCCATTTTGGAGATCAACTCAAGAAGACAGGTGCTGGTGGACTATTATTAAAAGAGTAAGCATGAATAACCACCAACTGGAGAGCCTGTTGCACCATCTACTGGGAGACCTATTTTGTGGCGTGTGGGCTAGTGACCAACTCCCCTTGCTCACACAAACGTTTACAAAGCCGGCTTACTTCATTGTGAACACACATCCTTCTCACATGCCTGGGGAGCACTGGCTAGCTCTGACTCTGGAGGAGAACGGTCAAGCCACCTTTTTCGACTCTTACGGGCTACCGCGAGATTTTTCTCACTACCCCTCAGACATTGTGTCATTTCTGAAAGACCGATCCCTGAAGATAACGTACCATAATCACCTTGTCCGCCGTGTGCGGTCAGCAGTGCGTTTATTACCTCTGCCACCGGGCGTGCGGAATGTCTCTGCAACAAGTATTATCCTCCTACAGTGACGATGTTCTTAAAAATGATGTGACGGTATCTAACTTTGTGAAAAAATATCAGAGATGCATCAGAAAGCACAGTGCTACCTCATTTCATCACGGAGCCTGTTCTTTACAGATGTTCAAAGAGTGCTATAAATTGTGAATGCATGAAAGTGATGACTCTGTAGACTCTGAAAATTGGAATCAATAATATTTTTGATTGAGAACAAATGACGGTATGATTTTATTCATTTCTTACAGAAATTTATGGTGAAAAGGTAACCCAGCGCGGAGATTTTATCTTTTTATGCAGACTATGTTCATCTGCAGCCTCGTCTCACTCAGCATGTCCAGATCTTAAAAAATGTGGGGAGAGGGTTATCTTCTTCTTCGGTTTTACAGATGGTATTTTCTCCATTCCGCTCGGCTCTGTTTTGAGACGACGATATTGTTCACGGGCTTGCGGATTATTCACAGAGGATAAAGGTATGTTCAGTTCATTCAGAACATTGAGAAAACTTGTCCAGCCTGCTGGTTGCATGGTTTGGGCTTTTCTTTTAAAAGGGAGCAGAAGGTTTTTAAGTAAATCAACCAAATGTGATCCTCTCACAACCTGCCCCTGATAAACAAATTCTCCTCTGGTGGTCCAGCCATTTCTCTCAGATAATTTCCTCAAGATGTATTCACCATTTCTGCGATCGCGCTTTGGAAGGATTTTTAATACCTCACTCGCCACTGCATCCAATTCTAGCTGATCGGGCTCGTGAACACGATCCATCTCACGGGAATCTGATTCAGGTATTGGATCATTAAGACTATTTCGCTGAAGAGTCACAGTCATCCGCGGCTCCTCCATCTGACCTTGCTTGATTAGGGTGAGGTATCAGGGCGTCGTATTTCTTAATTTTTTCATAAGAGGTCATTCCTGACTCGTCGAGTATCGCTCTCATTTTATTATCCAAATCATCCTCCGCCGTCTGTCTGATAGAAGTCTCTGACTGACTCAAGTGTTTGAACTGATGAGGTGAGATGAGAAACATCTTTTGTGCCGTCCTGAGCGACATCTTATCTTCTAACGATTCCGGCCACTAGATCCCCAATTACGGGTGCAAGAGCCGTAAGGATGGGGAGAATAAACCCACCTCCTTGACTTTTGAGAGCCAGCTGCTTACGTTTTAAACCGGTTCTCTTATCAGCCAGCAGTCTGATAACTTTCTTTTGCTTTTTCAAACTCCGATACTGGGGAGGGGATAGCTTAATGTTACCCTTTAAAATATTCAGAGCAATCTCACACAAAGCTTTAAGAAAGTCGGGTGAACAATGGCCGAGAATGTCCTTACGTTTCTGAGGTGTGGCGTGGTACAGAGCTCTGAGTAACGGAGCATTCCTTTTTATACGGGCTGACATGATAAATTACTATGCTTTCGGAACATAGACAGCTGGCCACTGACTAGGAAGTAAACCCGTTCTCAGTCTGTATTGTTCTGGGCATGAGTGGGTCAGGTCGACGATTAAATACCCGTGCGGCTCTCTGGTGGCGTCCTCAAAGCTCTCCAGGAAAATAGCTTTCTCTGAGGGGAAGATTTGACGGGCTAGTATATTCACCTGCAATCTGTCTCTGGGATTCTTAAACAGCACCAGGTAGTTACTGTTCAGGCTGATGGTGCGACTGTATTTCCCTTGATGAAATACATTTTGAGTCAACATCATGACACTCATATTTCTGTGATGTCTGTACTGTGTGAAAATTTTTACCACTTCAGGATGGTCTGTAGCCTGAAAAATGACATCGTCCAGAATAACCAAGTGCTTACAATCAGGAGGGAACAGATTTTCATCTTCAAAAGAATGAGGCAATCCTTCCACAAATTTGATGTTTTTATTCAACCGCTGCAGTTCAGCATACAATGGTTGGAAAGAGGTATAAATCCAAACAATATTATCCGGTACAACATCCATCACATGGTTACACTTTTTTAAAACACTTTTAACAAAAAATGATTTTCCACATCCGCTGGGCCCCACAATCAGACATGAAAAAGGAGTCTTTAGTCTGGGGTCAAAATCAATCTCCTTCATATCAGAAAATTGCGGCATTTTTATTTATTTTTATTTTTTCCCCTCTTAACCACCTTAATACCTTAATAACCGAAAGGCAGAGTTGTACCGTCAGGAAAAAGGCGTCTCTTGTCATACACCACCCGGAACTTTTTCTGGAATGTCACATTTTTTAACAGAAACCCCTTTTTATCTCTTCTGATGGTACGCTGAGGGGTCTCGATCACCGTTTCTCTGGAGTCAGCCAAGTATCCCTCCACTAACTCTTTGACGCTGTCAAAGTTGACCTTCTCGCTGCATTCATGCGTCGGAGTGATGCCTTTAACGCGCATCGATACTTTTTTCTGATTTCTGGTCTGGTAGGCGTAACTCTTGGGTCCTGCTGCAACAAATTCCTGAATTGTGTCACCCCCCAGCTCGTCGGTCAAATCCCCCAGATAGTTTCCCAGTTTCAGAGGAGTCTCACCTTTTTTCACCACATAGATCAGACTGTCTGTGTCTATGTAGAGAATTTTGTCCTGCATTACTTCCAGACAGCTGTACAGTTTTAAACGTGCATATGCGGTGGTAAATGCTGCAATGAATACATTGTTTACCTTGTTGGGTGGAGCGACGCACCGTTTGTTGTAAGTCCACTGCAACATGCACATGTCAGGGTTTAGAAAGTGGAAGTAGGCTGTCTTGTATTTACCCGAGAACATGAAATTAAAAAATTCATTCGGGTCTGTGACGATGGTGGTCTGATGGAGGTCGCTCCTCTGCGCAAATTTCCCCCAGAAACTGTTCAGACACAGTTTAGCCACCTGTCTTTTAGCAGGGTTCACCTCTATTTTGCTGGTATCCAACTGAATACCTTGATGGAGTTTGTAATCTCTGACGTACCTCAGCTTACTCTCCTCATCAATTGCGTCTGCGGGATATCCTGAAGCCTCTTGTTTAACCTTAAGAAATGTGTGTATGTAGTCTACAAAGATTGAGTTACTGGTCCTGTCAAAGTGCCACACCTCAGTGATTTTAGCAAGACGATAACCAAGCTTTAACGCCTTCCTAAACTCCACACTCACCCACACACCTGTTAGTGCTCTCTCCTCATCGCTGTGGTTGCATGCACCTGCCTGGTTATTCATTTCAGCACAGGTGAATACAAGTTTTCCGTGAGATGACTTGTAAGGTAAAACTGGGAAAAACAGCCCACGCGGAGGATAAACAACAGCTCTTATGAAACCAAAGTAGCTGTCAGGGTCATCAAAACCTTTGCAGATGATTCTGGGATGGCCGAGAGGGTAAGGAAAGCTGCAATTTACATAGGGGTAAAGAGATGTAAAGTCAGCGTAGTGCACAGTTTCATCTACCCCCGCACTGTACCTCAACCTGAGTGCGCAGGTCCGACCACCGTACAGTGCCTGTCTTGGAGAGAGAGGTTCAGGGGCGTTAAAGCTCTTGAGAAATTCAATCACCTCCGTATGGGACTTTTTCATCTCAGTCCACTCGTGCTCCCACATGATATGCAGACGAAGACCATACACTGACTGAAGCACTCTCTCTCTCTCATGGGTCTCTGCATAGAACTTTTCAAACGGCTCCTTCCTCAGCGGACATGTGTCCTGAGGCAGATAGCAGATGGGGCAGCCGTGAAAGAAACAGCCGTAAAACTCAAAAGCTACCCTCACACCGTCAATTTCCGCATATCCATCTACGTGATAAGACCGATTCCTTTTTCCCCTGTGTTTAACGCGTGGCTAATCTCAATCCCTCTGCTAAACGCTAACCACTCCAGCCACTGGATGGATGCGTTTGAGAAGGTCTTACTCTGCTGACTGTAATCAACGGGTGAAGGTATGGCCAGGGTTTTAGGCTGCAGAAAGTTGGCGGTAAAAACCTTCATACAGGCCGACGCGATCGTGATGCATTTCAGGGGGTCCACGCGCGTCTCGTTAAAGAATTGCTCGCGGAATTTGACACACCCCTTGAACAGTATATCTACATCATTTTTGCAGTAAAGCATGCTCTGTTCACGAAAGTTAAAGGTGCCTTTACAAACTCCATCGTACCATCTGTAGAACTCTCCCTGCTCACTGGGGCTCATGAGTTCTACAGAGTAGTAACTCGGTGAAGGAAAAGGCCCCACATATTTCAAATTCTGCTCTGAAGAGAATCTGTGGGGAAAGAAACCTTTGGTATGATCACTGAAACCTAATGCTTTCGGCATCATACTCAGTTTCATAGCCAGGAAGGACAGACTATCGATGAATCTCAAACCATAATCACAGTCTGTAAAACAGAGAATTTTACTCCCCTGTGTGATGAGAGAGGGCTTCATACCTAGTTGCACCATGACGTTAAGGATTAGATAACTATCATAACCTCGTCCGTTGTGAGCAATAAACGTGTATCCACGGTAGCGTGGTCTCCTGAAATGGAGGAGGAATTTCTTGACACAATCCAATCCGTAGGCAGACCACTCGACACCTTTCAGCGTTTTTGCACAGACCAGAAAGGGGACATGCACATCATTCTGACCGACTAAGGATTCAAAATCATAAAAGATCAGTTTTTCGTCAAGCCGTTCGTCGGCGCTGCTAGGCTGAATGTAACACTGATGTCCACCGAGAGTTGGTGTAGAACCGAGGGTGGGTTTCTCACCACAGATTGTACATTTTAAACCTTCACACACGTGGGGGGTTTTTACCTTAGTCATCGCAACGCGATAAAATCTCTTACACGTCGGACACCTTTTAATCAGATCACAATCACTCACTTGCATTCTGGCTCGGGGTCTCTCACGAGGTTCTTTGTGTCTGTTGAAGCACGACGAGTTATGACAGCTTCTGTTGCAATCGCCACAAAATACAGGACTGAGCTCTTGATTTGTACATGACGAGTCGCAACACACAGGACAGTAACCAGGACAGTAGTGTGAGTGTGGCTCATTGTAACTGGTGTAGCAGTGCACGCAAATGTACCTCGACCCTAAAAATCCTTTGAGGTTTTTTATTCCATAGTAATGGTTTTGGAGTAATAACAGAAAGAGAGGGCTTGATCGATCTCTGAAATCAGTCTCAAATTTACACAGAGATCGATCACTCATGGTTCTGTGAAACACCACAATTTTTCTGTTTAGGATTTTTTCAAATTTTGCAACATCACTGAAAGACACTGGAGTCTGATCAGTCAGCCCTGCCTGACGCTGCCACTCTCTCGCCTGGGCCGAAGCCTGACTATCGGTAAATTTAGAACCGGAGACGTGCGCGAGACTGATGGCGAAACAGAGCTGATTGTCACAGTTAACTGTAATGTACAAGTGACGTTTTTTCTTATGGATTAATTCGCATTCTAAGGTTTTTGAAGCCTTCTGTTTGGCGCCCCCTGTAGGGTTTCTTACTACCTGGAGGACTAACTCCATGTTAGTATCAGAGGCAATCTCTGCGTTCAATTGAGTTAAGTCGTCTAAAAAATCCAGAAAGGCTTTCAGGATTACATCAGACTCATTTGTGACAGAAACGGTAATGTGTTGAGAAATACTCTCACCTACTAATTCTAGCTGGACGACATCATTACATCTGGCGTGTGATCGCGCTGTTTCTGCCACTTCAATAAGATTGCTCATAACAGCTGAAGTGAACTCAGCGATGTTGGGCATTCTATCAGGGCACGGACGCGGTATTGTGACGGGACGTCTTATTTCAAGACAATTGAAACGTTCACGCTCAATCGGTGGAGGTGTAGCTCTCCGATTCGTTTCAGGGACGGCTTCGTTCTCCTGATTCAACCCCCTACCATGCTGCCGAGTTTGCTCTGCTGCAGCTGGAGAAGGTAAAGAATTCAGATTTGATGAGGCTGTGTCTGATGCTGAAGTTTGAGAAGCACTAATCGCTAAGGCTGTCTCTAGTGGTCTGACACAACGAGCTGGATTTGATGAGACAATATTCAATGACTCATTTTGTAAACTCAGGGCGGGTGGTGGAGGCCCGTTTAAATTCAGGACTGATGATTCTAATTCAGGGACGGCTTCGTTCTCCTGATTCAACCCCCTACCATGCTGCCGAGTTTGCTCTGCTGCAGCTGGAGAAGGTAAAGAATTCAGATTTGATGAGGCTGTGTCTGATGCTGAAGTTTGAGAAGCACTAATCGCTAAGGCTGTCTCTAGTGGTCTGACACAACGAGCTGGATTTGGTGACTCATTTTGTAAACTCAGGGCAGGTGGCGGAGGCCCGTTTAAATTCAGGACTGATGATTCTAATTCATGTAACACATCAATTTGATCAATTTCATCTTCTTCAATATTCATAGGAGATGATTGATAATCGACATTAAGGAGCGCATACTCCAGTGGTGTAAAGTAATCCCACACATGAACCGGTATGGGTATGTTTTCCAAATTTCCCACAGCCTCGGATATTACAGCCGGCACAGCTCTGCCTGCTTGATTATCCATCTTTACACAGAATTGAGAATGGCTAAGAGGGGTTAAGATATCTACTTATATATATATACACACATTTACTTTACTTCGAAATCACGTTCAAGTCACGGTTAATTCTCTGTATAAGAATCTCGCTACTTCTCATGAATGCCCGA
Organism: Leuresthes tenuis; assembly: GCF_036924035.1. Lineage (NCBI taxonomy): Eukaryota > Metazoa > Chordata > Actinopteri > Atheriniformes > Atherinopsidae > Leuresthes > Leuresthes tenuis. The sequence goes on from NW_027325357.1 coordinate 30,237,983, forward strand.
GCTCTTGATCTTTCACGTCGGATGGTAGCGTTTCTTTTCCTCCACAGACGAGGGTTGGGTCGGATTGGAGGATTTATCCGTTCTATCGACAGATCGGCCTCTGTGGATGAAGGAGAAATAACCATAAAAGTATTTTGAATATACCTGGTTCAGTGATTGTGAATTAAAAAAATAAATAAATAAAAAAATAATAATAATAATTAAAAATAAATAAATAAATAAAAATAAAAAATTAATAATAATAATTTAAAATAATAATAATAAGAATAAGAATAAGAATAAGAATAACAATAACAATAATAATAATAATAATAATAATAGGTTGTACCTTTCATTAGCCCTTCGACAAGCGACAGTCTGTTGCGCACTCTATTGCACCGTTGATTCTTCACCACGGACCTCACGGGAACTATAACATCAGATTCTGTCAAATTGAAACACAGTTTAATAGCATAAAATAGATAAATAAAAAAACCTTGCTTAAGTATACACTATGTGAAATTTGCATAGATGTTACCATGTAATGCTCCCGTTGAATGCAGCACGGATAAGTGGACAGAGCAGTAATAATATATCAGCTGGCTTGTTTTACAGGCACCCCACATGAGTTCTACTGAAAAAGGTTGCGCTCTTTTAACCCCTCCCACCCTCACTCTCTCCCTATGCGTCACATCCGTGTTGATGACGTATGACGCTTACGCGCTCACGTGAGAAAACAAAAACAATGTGTGATGAGTTTTTTTTAAAAACTTACCCCGCTGATCAGGCTGTTTAGCGAGGGGTCCTTCCACCCCTAATAGCTGCGCCGATATGCAGCCTAGTAAACCGACAGCCCGCGCCCCTTCACCCTCAACCGTATCGGTATTGAGGCCGCTCACAGGCGACTCGGGTCGCGGTGTTGTTCGTGGGGTGAAAGGTATACTCGGTGGTGTGTGTAGAACCGATGTTTCCTGCCGTCCGTCCTCTGTACTAACACTCGGACACTCAGTTGAAAACTGATTGTGCTGTACAGGGAGCAGTCTTCGTCGTAGCCGGGATTTATTCAGGGAAAGTCCGTTTCCCCCTCCCGGTGCGATTAAAGTTAATTCACCCTCGAACACGGCTGGGTTCTGCTTTTTTCGGGGAAGCCCTTGCTCCACACTGTTTAGTAAATCTGTAAACAGTTACATCTGATGTTATTTCATTGAAACATTTCACTTGTTAAAGGTTATTAAAGTTAAAGAAACATTACCATAATCGGCTTGCGTCAATATGAAGTCATCCAAATCCTCCGCGTCCAACTCTGGAAATTAGCACTCTGTCATGGTGTGGTAATATAATTATACACGCATTCATATGTTTATCATCAGATCTTTTTTACTCACCGTTGAATACTCCTAAGAGTGCCAAAGAACCGCCGGTTGGCTGTGTATGGATGTCAGCTCTTGTTTTCCGTCCTAAAAAAGTTGTTTGTTGTTGTTTTTTTTGTTTTTTTTTTAAGTTTTAAGGAGACTTTTTGCGTACCTGTGTCCATGGTTCCTGTCCTGCCGGTTGAGCCCCTGACGTAAATGCCTGAACCATTTTATATAGTCTTACATCCCCCTCCATAGAAATAAGGGAGTGTTTTAAAAATTTCTTGAAGTGCTAATTTCAACCCATTTGCTCTTCACACCTGGTCTACATCCACCCTACGGTTAGTAACAGATTGATTCTGTTTACTTGTGAAGTAAGACGTTGTCTCTTTCCCACACAGTATGATGCATTCTAGTGAACATCATATATGTTCATTTGTTTACTTGCAAACTAAGACAACGACACAGACTGTTTACCACACTGTACTTTGCATTCTTATTGAACCCCGGGCCATTTGTTCCTACTGCCCAGTGTCACAGCATGCAGGCAGTTGACTCTCATAGTATGAGTTGATCAGTCAGAGCGAGAACTAGATGTAAACTTTATGGGCAACCTGTTCTATTAGTGAATTCTCTGTAGATTAGCCCATGATACCATATACAACATGTATGCAAACTAAGAGGGAAACCTTTTTATGTAATTTAAACCTACCTCTATTTGCTATAAACACCCCATTCTCCGTTCAGTGTCACAGTATGGTGCAGCCAGAGAGAGCCAGATGTCTGTTAACACCCCCACCCCACCCAAATCCATGCAGTGCTAGCAAGACCTGGTAAAAGGAGGACTTTCCGGCACCCTGAGCCTTGCTCGTACGAGACTTAAAATGTTGTCTCTTTCCCACACAGCATGTTGCATTCTAGTGAACATCATATATGTTCATTTGTTTACTTGCGAACTAAGACAACGACACATACTGTTTACCACACTGTACTTTGCATTCTTATTGAACCCCAGGCCATTTGTTCCTACTGCCCAGTGCCACAGCATGCAGGCAGTTGACTCTCATAGTATGAGTTGATCAGTCAGAGCCAAATGTCTGTTACCCTCCACCCCACACACAAATCCTGGCAATGCTGCATTCTTGCGACCCCCCACACATCTAATTATTTTCCCATCTTTAACTTACAGGGACCGGTCTTTGAAGCTGTTAAAATGCTGACCGCTTCTACAACTTAACCTTTTCTATTAACCCTTTCTCTTATTTAAACATTCAACTAATATATTTCTCACAACCTCCTGACTTTAGCTGTAATCATTCTTAACCCTAGCCATAAACACCCCCTTCCTTAGATGTCAAAGATCTCTTCAACAGATGGCTAATCTATGTCAAACAAAGGTCACATGTCAAAATAGCTTGATCGATCGATAAGAGGTCAAAAGTCATATCCCCAGATGTCAGCAAACGGATGTCAAACAAAGGTCACCTGTCATATTAATTTGATTGATCGATAAGAGGTCAGAGGTCACCTGTCAAAATGAGTTTGATCGAAGGTATCCTTTTATTTCTCTGACTCGGGAGTAACGACTTGTCTCTGTGAGTGATTCGTTCATTTTCATGCAGTACCCTTCCTCACCACATGGCAGGCGGCAGCTTCATAAGCTCAGTCAGCAGGACAGGAAACAGTATTGATTCGTTCACGACTCAACTCCTCGGGTGACGGGTCCTCGCACAGGAAACAGTATTGATTCGTTCATGACTCAACTCCTCGGCTGACGGGTCCTCGCACAGGAAACAGTATTGATTCGTTCATTTGTCACGTTTCAAATTCTACGTTTCATTTGACAGGCTGAAGGCACAACAGTTCGTTCACAAACCGGATCATTAATCTCATAGACTATTCTACCATCAACAACTTGGAAACCACAATCGACTCTCTAGATGCAGAAAAAGCATTTGATGGAGTGAACTGGAAATTTTTATTCGCAGCATTAAACAAATTCGGGTTTGGGTCACACTTCATCAACTGGATAAGGATATTATATAGCTCCCCAAATGCAAGTGTCAGGACAAATGATCAAACTTCTCCAAGCTTCAGTCTGCAGAGAGGTACAAGACAGGGTTGCCCACTTTCTCCCTCACTTTTTGCTATTTTCATCAAACCTTTAGCAGCTGCTATCAGACAAGATAGAAATATTAAAGGCATCCAACCCCAAAATATTGAGCATAAAATAAGTCTTTATGCTGATGATGTATTACTTTTCCTTCAGAACTCACAGACGTCTCTCACTCACACGATCACACTCATAAATAAATTCTCAGCACTTTCTGACTACTCTTTCAACTGGTCTAAGACCACAGTTCTGCCCATTAACTGTAGGGTCCAGAATATACCTGCGATCACTTTACAGTCAGGAAATATTAGATATTTAGGCATAAACATTTCCAGGCTCTCAGAGCTAACAAAGCTAAATTATGTGCAATTATTAAAGACAGTAGAGGACGATCTCTCTCGTTGGAAGTCCTTACCTATATCACTTATGGGGAGAGTTACAACCATTAAAATGATGATACTACCAAAAGTTAACTATTTGTTCTCAATGATCCCCATAAAACCATCTGCTACTTGGTTTAAGTCACTAGATCTCCAAATTTCTGTGGAAAAACAAACCACCACGTATTAGTTTAAAAACCCTACAGAAGACCAAGGACAGTAGTGGATTAGATTTACCTCATTTTCAGCACTATTCCTTAGCCAATAGGTTACAATATATATCAAAATGGTTTAAACCTTGTTGTTGTCACAGTTCCAGAGACGTTGTAATCGTTGAGGATTCTATATTCACCCCCTCATTAGAGGTACGTGTTGCAGATTGATGACACTGAATCTTCTTCTCTGTTCATTGCTGGCATCATTCCCAGTATCGTAAGTGTTTGTGGCATTGTTAGCCTCTTCTTCTGGATCTTGATATCGAGCATCCTTTTGTATTTCTGGTTTGTCAGTCCTCTCTCTTCGTTCACCGGAGTCTTCGTCTCTTTGTCCTTGAGTTTGGTGATTTTTTCTTCTTTTGATGCCTTGACACAGTGTGACAGGTAATACCACGTGGGAGATCCTTTAACTTGGACTGCTGTCCCTGTGCTGCGAAATGGCTGTGCTGCTCAAATGGTCTCTCCTTCATCATATACACAGTTATTTATACATCACCTTCCACCATGAAGCGTTGTCCCTTTTTGTTTCTCTCTTTGTTCTTAAAATGCTGTTATGCATGTCTAAACCAATCCATTAAATTAGATCATTTTGGCAGTAAAGCGATCTACAATGTGCTTGGTCGCAAAGCTGCTCATCTGTGGTAAACAGCTCTTCAGAAAGGCATTCTTCAATTGATTTCACTAATTTTATGTAATAATTTTGTGATTTCCTACAAAACTACACTTCTTCTCCCATCTGTCTGAGTATTTAATATTGTCTTGGTCCCGTTAAAACATGTATTTTTCCCATCTAATTCCTTGTTTGCTTTAAAACAAGTATTCCCCATTTTCTATCCCTTCAGTAGCCAACCAGTTTGTATGGAGTATACTGGAGCAACTTGACTGATCAGTAAAACACTGCTTTTGTTGTCACCGCAAGGCTTCCCCCGTCGGTTGTTTCACTGAGACACTACTGAGTAACTACAACTCAACGCAGTTTATACACATAACATTCATATACATACTAACAAATAAACAAACAATTATTTATCGCAATTTTCTCATCTCTGTTTGAACGTACACCCAGGTAAATATACCTGTAGTCTTCTCATACCGACTATAGACCCATTCGTTGTTTAACTTCACTGTTTTGCAAATCCTAATTGAATATTACACATTGACATTGAACTTTACTGGATAAGCAGGTCTTCATTGCATTCAGCAGCCTATATGTGAGCATCTATGTGTAAGCTGTTCTTCTTTGCATTTATCAGCGGCAAGCAATTCTTCATTGCACATGCATATGAAAATAGTAAAACAATTCCAATGCGTTAGCGAAACTTTCTATATCAGGAGTGTCCATCATGATGCTGGGAATAGAACCTCTTACCCAGAATAGTTCAACCTTCATTACTCAACTGATCATAACTCCGCAATGAGCACATTTCAAAGTATCATTCCTCTACATATATTCAAAAATCTATGTGTAAATGTTTAATATTTCTTATATTTGTTGATGTCATTCTGTGTGCATGTGGCCTAAACCCAATCTCTGTGTGGCAATTTTAATTTAAACAAGTTGAACTCTGCCTCTGATCATTTAAAAAAGGTGTGTACCAATATCAACCTTTCTCAGGTAATTACTGATCCTACAAAACCAAACTTAAGAGATCCTTCAAGGTTGTCCCTGATTGGCTCAATCTTAACAAATCAAAGGTAGAAAATCCGCAGTATCTGAACTTGGTGTTAGTTATCACTGCTCAATAGCCTGTATCAGAATTGCAAAAATGAAAACATTAGGTCCACGCTTGGTATCCAGATCCTGAAACATCTCCATGAGCAGGCTTTTTTTTTAACTGATCTGTTGAATAGTTATACTCATGACACTGTTAAAATCCCAGATGAAGATCTAGCACTTGACCATTTTTGTAAATCTTCTAATTCCATAGTGATAAACACGCCCCTTTTAAAAAGTATAGAACTTAGAACAGGTCTAGTCCCTGACTTTCGGCAGAACTGTCTTCTTTACTTAACTCTCTGAGGTCTATGATCACGCCGCCGTGATCAGATTGCATGACGTCATTGCGGCGTCGTAGAAAACAAGGTCACCTGGAGCACTGTCATCAACTTTATTCAAAAGTGCAGATTTGAAACTATCTCCTAGTTTTTATTTGACTTTGATACACCACGTAAAACCGGAGATATGATAGTTTCAATTTGGTCGTAAAAAAATATTTATCCGATCGTTAAAAAAGGGCGGGATGGGAGGGGCAGGGGTTGCATTTCTTTCCATATCTTCGTCATTTTTTGTGATTTTAGAAAACGGGAAAAAGTGGTCGAATCTGTTAATACTACTCTGCATGTACCAGAGACATCTTACATCGATCACGGGTTGCGGGGAGCGCCAAAAATCGCTGAACCGGAAACCAACCGCGGTAGTTAGCGGCGGAAGTTTTTGAGGAGAAGACGAGTGTTTTTGGAAGAAGAAAGAAGACAGAAGAACAAGATAACTGAGTTTTTTAGAGAGAAATGAAGCTGTCATTGGATGTCAATCAGGCCCTCAGGCTGTTGTATGCCGAGAACGACAACGAAGACGATGTAATTTCCTTTTCATCATCCGAGGAGGAGGAGAGCAGCGATGAGGATGATGAGGTGACAGACCCGTCTTTTGTCAACAGCGACATTGTCGGTGATGAGAGATAAGTCATGCTAATCATGAATATTTGTAGGTTTTGTTTTGTTTACTGCTGTATTGTAAACGTTATACAACTGTCTGATAACGTTATATATTTAGGTAGGTATATGTGTACAGAAGAGCAGGGCTGAAATAATAAATACAGAGCTGGGTAAATGTCCGTCATTTTGTTGTCCTCTTTATCTGAATTTTCAAACTTATCTCAAGGAGATGAATATTCTGATTTTACTAGTGTGTATTTTGAGTTATATTTAATGTTATCTATGTTTATTTCTAGTTGTATGTATTTATTTATACCTGTAAGGTTTTTTTTGTAAACTGAGTATTCGCATTGTTGTAAGGAGCCAGAGAATTACAATGTTAGTGCCCACATTTGCATGGTGGTAACAGATTGTGGCATTGTACACATTCCGTGGGAACAGATGCCAGTCTGAAAGCCACACAAGGCCGCAGGAGTTGCCTACATTGCCACCAGGTCGACAAAAAAAAAGAAATCTCACTCCCTGGAAGTGCCAGTCTTGTGATGTGGCGATGTGTGTTGTTGTGGACAGAAACTGCTTTGCAGGGTGGCACAAATAAAATTAAAAAAAAACTTTGTCCCATTGTTTTTATATTGTTTGAAATATTTGTATATAGTTTGATTACATCTCAATTTTACCTCTAATATTACATTTTCACTATTTGGAATTCTGGGAGTAGCTATTTGAGACTCTGGGAATACAAAGCACTGGTGTAGCTCTCTGTATTACTTTGCACTTACTTTGTTTTGAAGGTGATATGGTAAAAAACGCATGGAATTATACATGCTTTTTATGGTAAATATTTGTATAATGTATTACTTTATTTAAATTTTACATTTATTTGTTCATATTTGCAACCTATGTTACCCTTTTCAAGTTCCAAAACAGTTCATTGAGCATGTTTGTGTTTTTTATTGTAATAAATAGTATGTTTTTTAAATTCGGATTTGATAATATCTGTGTATTTTGTGTTGATGTGTTGAAAAAAAAGATACCAAGCATTGGTATGCCAAACAATTTTTATGTGGTATATAAAGGCAAAAACAAAAGTATTCAAAGCTGAGCTCAGACCCCAGAGGGATAAAAAATAAATAAACCTTGGATGCTAGCTGGGCATATGAGGGACCCGGGTCATTGCCTTGCTTTTAGGAAGCTTAGAAATAAATGTACAGCAGAAATAAGAAAGGCCAAGTCTGATCATTATCTAAATTTGATTCCTAGAGCTTACTCAGATTTCACAAAAGTCTGTCCTACTGCTCCTGTTTTTAATTAGACTCCTATGCCTTTGCAGTCGCAGCTTTGTCACTCCTTTTAGGCTTATTGTATGTTCTAAATGTTGTTTTAATCGTGTCTTCAAAAGTTTTTTCTGTCTCAGCTATTGTATAGGAGATTATTTTCTCCATTTATCTCCAAGTTTAAATAAATGTTATTACTAGTGTGGCACTTTCTATGTCAAGGGGGCAGTGGTGGTCATCTTTATTTCTGCTAATCCATGCTTCATACCATAAAATTGGGAATACTATAATAAGAGTAATGATTAATAATACACAGCTGGTTCCTCTTAACTCACAAAATCCTGGTAATCTGAATGGATGCCACGGCCTTTGTCCATCCATTTTCCCTGTCTTATTTTAGTCACACCCTAAGTTCTCATGTTAGCTGTTGTTTTCTTCACTGAGGTTGAGATGAACCCCCTCCTGTTGAGAGAATTCCCCTTTGTAAGTCAGACTTTTGCCTCAGAAAACAGTGGTGGGTAACTAATCTTTCCCTACTTCTGAAGGTCGTGGTACAATGTGATAAGTGAATCCAAGAAGTCCTTCAGCTGCTGTGGGTGATGTAAGTAGTACCTGAAATGGACCTTCCCCCCTTGGGCTGGACCAGTTCTTTTTCTTTTTCTCTTTGATGATGATCCAGTCCCCGGGTTTTACTGTCTTCAGAGATTCCTTCACCGGTTCACCTGGAACAGACTAAACAGAAGAGATCTCTCTACTTGTTAATATTTGTATTCTGCTAAGGTTTCTTCTCGTTTTCTTTTTTTCTTCATCATGTCAGTTGATGACTGTGTTTTGACTGTGGGAGTACAAATGGTCTTCCATACCTTTTCTCAAATGGAGTTCATCTTGTGCTAGTTGGAGGATGCATTTTTAGGATGGTAAACAGTAAACCCAATATTTCCCATTTCTTCCATGATTTTTTTCAGTCTTGACTTAATTATTCCATTGTGTCTTTCCATGAAACCTGCTGATTGTGGATGATATGCACAGTGGTTTCTAAGGTCTATTTTAAGTTCTTTGCCATCAGTGAGATGACATTGTTTACAAAGTGTGTCAAATTATTACTGAAGATCTTTTCAGGAATTTCAAATCTAGAAATGATTTATTTTACCCGTGCTTTTGCTACTGAGAGTGCATCTGCTTGTGCACATGGAAATATTTCAGTCCATATGGTAAAAACCTCTGTTGTCACTGAGCAGAATCGTTTCCCTTAACATTAACTTAGTTCAATGAAATCTACACAATAATGAAATAATCAAATCCAAACAAATATGTTGAAAAAGATACACTGGCTTAGGGAATCATCTTCGTTTTGGTCTTAGATTGCCCTGTGGATTGTATTTTGCACATATTTGACCTGCTAGACAAAACTTTATTCATTTATTTATTCTAAAAACATTTTTCAATAATTAGTAAAACCATATGCTGTAAAAACCTTTTTCATTATTGCTTCCATCCCTCCTGTTGAGACATGACATGGTCCATGGCTCAATACTGCAGCATATTTAAACAAATTCTTTGGCAGTATGGTTTTCCTTCCGGTCATTCATACGAGTCTATTGTAGATGGCAATTGAATAACATCTAATAATGCTAAAATATTTGTAGTTTATACATTTAGCTGTGGATGTCAACATACCTGTTTTTCCAATGCTGTGTTAACACATGTAAAGTTGAGAAGTCATACTGACTGTCAGTGTAAACGTTAACAACCTTTTTGTTATTTAATTTACAAGCTTCAGTTAAAGCTACCAATTTGACTGCTTGAACGGAGTAATTTTTTGGTAGTGGTTGTTTTAAGAAAACTTCAGTTTCTGTTACTACTGCAAATCCTGTATCATTTGTGCCATCAGGGTTTTTTGCTTGACCTGTCGAATAAATATAGTTATTTCTGCATTTTCATAACGCATATCAGTTAAGTCTGGCCTGGGTAAAACACTAATGGTTATTTCTGACATGCAATCATGAGGCTTTCCATCTGTGGGGTAGGTAGCAGTGTGGATGGATTAAGTGTAGCACATCTCTCGACAACAAGGTGTGGCTGTGAAAGAAGAACAGTTATGTAGGAGAGATGTCTGGTAAAGATATTTTGTTAAGTAACCATATCACAGCCACTGCATGAGGTATCTTAAGTGTTAATGGGTGAAATAACACCATAATTGTTGATGCCTGCACTGCCAATGGCTTCTGGCCATTGATTCAAAAGTACGATCTCGTCACTTTTTCCCCCTTTCAGTGGACACTGGCCCCTAATTACCGCAATTCAGCAGGGGGTCTTTCATTAGGAGTACTGGACTCCCCTGTGCACGGTTTCAGCTCCGACCCTGGACGGCGGAAAAAACGTCGAGATCTGATTTGAGGTCCCAATTGTTGAGAAAATTCTCTCAATGAGACTCAGAGTTGCTGGAGTCAGTTAATGCAAAGGTTTAATCTTGCAGCAAGCTCAAGAATGTGTGTGTGTATGGGTGTATGTGTGCGAACGTGTGTGTGAGTTTGTGTGTGTGAGAGTTTAAAGAACCTGTTATCCAAAGGCAGGTCTTAACTAGTATGGCACGGGTCCAGCCAGTCTCATCTTTTTTGGAAGGTCCAGCGCTTGGCCGTAACCCTTCTGTCTGTTTGGACTCTCACATACATTCGGTTAATCATAGAAAAACGAGAGCAAAACTTTTTAGCCCCTTAAATTCATAAAACAGACATGGTGCAGTTATTTCCATTCTCGAAAATAAGAGTAATCACCACCCTTTCTATAAATTCTGGATATTCTAACAATCTGAATCTTTTTTAAATGTTCGATGAAGCCCTTTGCTTTTCTTTTTAGAGACTCAGCTGATCATAAACCAAGTTTTGCTCTTGAACCAAGCTTCTAAACTCTTCACCTTTTTCATTTCTCAGTTAGTATTCACTTTAAAACTGATTAAAAGAAAAATTTAATAAATGCCTATCAACAAAGGTGGGATCTAAACTCTACTGCTTCCTCTAAAATAATTTCCTTTCTCAATTCAGAAATGTGTGTGTGTAAGTCACAACACCCGTGACACCAAAACGGCTTTCTTTTCTCTCTTTTCTCTACACTCTGCACACACACCAAAAGGCTTTTTTCTCTCTTTTCTACATTATGGACTGTGGGGACACAAAACCGCTCTCTCTTTTTTTTTTTTGATTGTGTGCCAGGGCGTTGTCTCACGTATTAGATTATGCTTAAGATACGAATGGGTTTATCAGTCACATCAGAATCCATACATACTGATCCTCCCGTAATAAAATCGTCGGATCTTATCAAACACACTTTGTTTCTTGTGACAATCAAGTCAGCGAAACAGCGTATACACGTCAAGACACTGAATCAAGTTTGCCACAAGAACTCATAAGTTTGGCAGTATTGCTCTGCCATCAGCAATCATACACCCATTTTATTTTCGTGAGACATGTGCAGGCACCTGTTCATCTACTCAGATATCACTATGAATTAGTTTATCTATTATCAATAAGGATACTTCTACAACTACTATCAAAGTATGTCCGGACTTCTTATGTTGTCATTTGCTATATATGAATAAGTGGGTAGCTACTGACAAGCATTAAGCATGTTACACAGCCCAAACATATAACATTTCAGGACACACCACACAGTTAACAACCACAGTGAAGCGTGTCAAAGCCCAAACATGTAACATTCAACAGGACACTTACACAACACATTCAAATCAAACAGTCAGACAACATACAAGAACATATACCCCAGCCGGCATTGCTCCCTGCCTATTTGACTACAGCTCACTATGTGTGCTCACACATTTATTCACAAACTTTTCAACTTATACTCTTTTACCGAAGCTGCTGCAGCTCGATTGGCCGAATACCCTTAGATCCTATTTCGGTGAATTTGACATCTGCCTTACATGTAACAGATGAGCGGTTTAGCAGTTTTAATTTAGTTTGAGTGAAGGAATTAATTTTATAGCAAAATCCGAAATCGTGAAGAACTTTTTTAGAAGAATTTTTAGCAATAGGAGTTGAAAAAGGAGCTTGCTCCGTTCACTCCAAGCATCGACCCGGTACTTTAGTGCCGCTGGGAACAATGCGCTCTTCTCTGCTCTTGTGAAAAAGCAAACAGCGGTGCAGGATGGAAGTTTCAGGGAGCCCAAGATGAAACTTTCTTTTAGTCTGCTGAGAAAAGAGAGTTAATGCGAAGTAGACCTTCACACGGCTCTGGGAGCGAGCAGAGTGCGGGCTAACCGGGAGAATTGCTTGAAAGAAACGCGACACCGATTGAGCGGTCAGAACGAAGCCTCAATACGGTGTTCCCGTGGTGTTTTTGTGGCTGCCTTGTCTTTTGCACAGAGTAAAAGACAAGGCAGCCATCGAATAGGGCCCGATTGGTCCTACTTGGTCAGCCGAGGAGCAAGGGGGGGGAGCAAGCGTCTCAACCAAGCAAAGCTCACCATGGGGAAGGTGGCTATGCCAACTACCCTGATGCCCTGCTCCCGCAGTGACGGATAATCGTACTCTGGTTTATCGCTTCTCGGCCTTTTGGCTAAGACTGCGATCGCCTCCACTAGGTGGTTATTTTTGTGCCCATTTGGCATCAAATATCTGCACTGGGGAGGTTTTTCCTTTTTGCTTTGCATTCTCTGCTTGTGTCTTCTTTTGCAGGTTCGAGCATACCAACGTTTTTTAAAGCTGAGACAGGGTCGCTCTCTCGTTTTAACAATTGGTAAAAGGTAAGTCTCTTTGTGTCTTCCTTTTAGTAGTATTTTGTCTATTTTACTTTTAACTTGTTTTATTGTGTTTTATAAGGTTATATTTGTTATCTGTTTGTGGTGCCTCCACCATGTCGGCAAACTATGAGGCACCACAGTGTCCGCTTTTTATTTCTCGAAAAATGAAGGTAAACTGATAGAGATGTCAGGGCTAGACTCAAGAAAATTGATACAACAAATACTGAAGTCCAAAGCAAATGACCTAAACTGTATTTTGACTCTCCCCTATAATAAGGGTTTAGATGTTAGATTTTGCTCAGCCTCACTATTAAAATAATTTTGGACCCGTTTTGAAAATGAGAAAACTTGTTTTACAGCTTTTAAAGTAGAGAAACTAACAGATAACACGTTGTAAAAATGGTGAGGACATGTGCATGTGGCTGAGGCAATTTTGCACTGTTACAGGCCAGGCTACCAAGGTAAGGGATGTTGACGGCATCTGGAATTGTGCTTGGAGGGTCCCCATTAAACAATGGGAAGACCCTCAGGGCTTCCAGGGCCTAAGACACCTGCCTTCAATGGTAGTTTTGTGCGAAAACCGAGGTTACATCCACTACCAGGGGCAGCCCAAGCTCTGCCGCAAGTGCGGTGAGCATGGGCACCTGGTTGAGGCTTGTACCAAGGTGATATGTGGGAAGTGCAGAGAAATTGGGTACACTTTTGGAGAGTGTCCAAATGGCAGGAAATGTAATCTCTGTGGAGAATTAAATCACCACTTCAGAGATTGCCCTAAATCTCTGCCAACAAATTAAAGATGGTAAAGCCACAGTCAAGCCAACAAAGAGAAGGACCAGAGGTGGCAGTTGGTGAACAAAGTGAAGAGGTTGACCCAATAAATTCAAACTTCCCGCCAAAAGCTTGGATTGGAAGTGAGGAGCAAAAAGGGGAGGGGCCTGTAGAGGCCTCACCACTCAGTGCTGAAGTCTGTGAGAATTCACAGGCAGAGGGTGGAGCTACGCTAAATGAGGAGGAAGAGCAGACAGGTAAGTCTAGTGAAGATACTCACCTCCCCGAAGGTCAACAGCCGAAGAGGACGGCATCTGAGTTGTCCTCTGATTCCCCAGTGGTATCAGAGAAGAGGGGAAGGGTTAGGTCCCTTTCAGACAGTTCTTCAGTGGAAGAACCTGGAGTCTTCCCCTCCAACTCACCAAATGAGGTCTCCTTTTTAACTTTAGCTCTGCAATCAACCCCCAGGGACTCAAAGTTAAATGCAACATTGCGTCAGAGTCCAACACCGAGAGTCCGAAAAGGAAATATAGATCGCCCTACTCACTTTTCACCTAAAGAAATGAAGTAAGAGCTAGTTTCCCAAGAAATAACCGGAGTGTGTAATTTGTTTTGATAACTTAGAAAAACGAAAATGACATACCTCCTTTCCTTTATCCTTTTAATGGTTCTCACCTTCTCAACACTAAATGTGAGAACTATAAGCAGTAGGTTTGTGATAAATGGTCACCTGACTGATGCAGTGAAAGTGAAGTGCGGTGTTCGGCAAGGATGCCCATTATCTGCTCTCTTGTATGTGTGTTGCATCGAGCCTTTAGCACAGATCTTGAGGAAAGATCGACAGATTAAAGGAGTTGTAATCCCAGGCAGTGCAGGCTTGGTAGCTAAATGTGTCCTATACATGGATGACATTAACATATTGTGTACAGATATTTTATCTATAAATAGAACTTTCTATGTCAAAGATGTCAAGGGATCAGGGGCAAAAATAAACAAAGAAAAGACACAAACCAAATTTTACGGACCGAGACAGAATCAGAGGTGACTGGACTCCCCCTGACAATTGCCCACAGAGACCAAAAAATACTAGGGATCAAATTTGATACAGAAGGAAAAGGAAAAACAAATTGGCCAGATATTGTGGGGAAAATAAGGAAACAACTAGGGTTTTGGGGACTTAGAGGACTGACTATGGAAGGTAAGATTTTAATTATCAAAACAGTTATTTTACCTCTGCTGTTGCTTGCTAGTTCTGTCTTTATGCCACCTCGAAGAGTTCTTTTAGACCTGGAACGATCCATCTTTTATTTTTTATGGAACTCTAAATGGGAAAGGTTGAGGAGGGAAGTACTGAAGAAGCCAAAAGTGAAAGGAGGGAAAGCAGTACCAGATCTGTATTTGTTTTTAGGAAGTCTCTTTACCTCTGTCCAATTAAAGTGTGCAATTAACCCATCCAAAAACCCAGCGGCAGCTGCAATGGCAAGATTCTGGATGGGGGCCTACTTGAGAAGACTACGACTTTTACCATTAGACCTGAAAGTACCTGTGTCTTTTAATCTAACAGAAAGTTATGCTTTTATAAAGACATTTTTAAACCATTTTAATTTAGAACAAGAAGATGTACAAGTTTTAACGTGCCATCGATCTTTGGTCTCTGTTGTGCAGGAGCGGGCCCCAGTGAGTCCAGTGCGTGGGCTCAATATTGGCGAGCCCTCAACAGTTTGGCGCAGTGTGAACCTTTCAGCTCTTCCGAACAGACTTTGGGATTTGTCATGGATGGTGGCTCACGAGATTCTCCCAGTCAGATCTGTCATGCAATCCAGGGGTATGTCGGCGACGGCCACCTGCCCCCGTCCAGGTTGTGGCGCACCTGAGACGGTGAGGCATCTCTTCTGGGACTGCAGTGGACTTTAACACGGCTAAAGTTTCATCTTGCAAAAGACAAGGCAGCCACAAACACCACGGGAACACCGTATTGAGGCTTTGTTCTGACCGCTCCTTCGGTGTCGCGTTTCTTTCAAGCAATTCTCCTAGTTAGCCCACACTCGGCTCACTCCCAGAGCCGTGTTAAAGTCTACTTCGCATTCACTCTCTTTTCTCAGCAGACTAAAAGAAAGTTTCATCTTGGGCTCACTGAAACTTCCATCTTGCACTGCTGTTTGCTTTTTCACAAGAGCAGAGAAGAGCGCACTGTTCAAGCTCCTTTTTCAACTCCTATTGCTAAAAATCCAATTAATATGTAGTCCTCGTATAGAGGACATATCAGATATTAAACTGATAAGAACAGATACTACACTTGATCTTAGCCAAAAGGCCGAGAAGCGACAACTGTCCACTGGTTCACGTCCGAGGGCCCTTCCTGGCATAATGCGCACTTGTAGATGTGTTCTTTTTATGGCCATAGGTGGCCAGAGTGTCACTTTGCACCTCCGCCCAGCCGCTGCACTGAGCACTCTTCAGCCCTTTTAAATGGTATAACTTTGCACTCCCGCACGCTCCAGCGAGCACCATTCAAGCAACAACTTTGCACTCCAGCTTCGAACATCGGCACAGTCGCAACAAGTAAGGCGACTCTACTCAGAGAAGTCACTCTGCACAGTAACAAGATTTCTTTTGCACAGACAGAAAGGGCTTCACCCGCAAAGGTAAAGCCTGCCAAAAATAGAAACAACTCATTAATGCTGCTCTCCACGGACGTCTTTAGTAAAAGGCGAAAGACTTGTACGTTATGAAGAGAAACCAGAGTACGATTATCCGTCACTGCGGGAGCAGGGCATCAGGCTAGTTGGCATAGCCACCTTCCCCATGGTGAGCTTTGCTTGGTTGAGACGCTTGCTCCCCCCCCTTTGTCCTCGGCTGACCAAGTAGGAACAATTCGATGGCTGCCTTGTCTTTTACTCTGTGCAAAAGTCCAGGCAGCAACAAAAACACCACGGGCACACAGTATTGAGGCTTTGTTCTGACTGCTCATTCGGTGTTGCGTTTCTTATTAAGTCTACTTCACATTCACTCTCTTTTCTCAGCAGACTCTTGGGATTTTATCTATAAAATGAATTCCTTCACTCAAACTATATTAAAACTGCTTTGTCCTTCATATTTACCATGTCTCGAAAGATTTAAACATCCGAGAAAATTATTCTCGGAATCCGAGAATAAGCTTACTTTCATGAGTTCTTCACGATTTCGGATTTTGCTATAAAATGAATTCCTTCACTCAAACTAAATTTAAACTGCTAAACCGCTAATCTGTTACATGTAAGGCAGATGTCAAATTCACCGAAATAGGATCTAAGGGTATTCGGCCAATCGAGCTGTAGCAGCTTCGGTAAAAGACTATAAGTTGAAGAGTTTGTGAATAAAGGTGTGCACACACATAGTGAGCTGTAGGAAAATAGGCAGGGAGCAATGCCGGCTAGGGTATATGTTCTTGTATGTTGTCTGACTGTTGGATTTGAATGTGTTGTGTAAGTGTCCTGTTGAATGTTACATGTTTGGGCTTTGACACGCTTCACTGTGGTTGTTAACTGTGTGGTGTGTCCTGAAATGTTATATGTTTGAGCTGTGTGACATGCTTAATGCTTGTCAGTAGCTACCCACTTATTCATATATAGCAACTGACAACATAAGAAGTCCGGACATACTTTGATAGTAGTTGTAGAAGTATCCTTATTGATAATAGATAAACTAATTCATAGTGATAGAACAGTTGATGAACAGGTGCCTGCACATGTCTCACGAAAATAAAATGGGTGTATGATTGCAGACGGCAGAGCAATACTGCCAAACTTATGAGTTGTTGTGGCAGACTTGATTCAGTGTCTTGACGTGTATACGCTGTTTTGCTGACTTGATTGTCACAAGAAACAAAGTGTGTTTGATAAGATCCGACCATTTTATTACGGGAGGATCAGTATGTATGGATTCTGATGTGACTGATAAACCCATTCGTATCTTAAGCATAATCTAATACATGAGACAACACCCTGGCACACAATCAAAAAAAAAAAAGAGAGAGCGGTTTTGTGTCCCCACAGTCCATAATGTAGAAAAGAGAGAAAAAAGCCTTTCTGATTTGGTGTGTGTGCTCACAGTGCAGAGTGTAGAGAAAAGAGAGAAAATAAAGCCGTTTTGGTGTCACGGGTGTTGTGACTTACACACATTTCTCTGAATTGAGAAAGGAAATTATTTTAGAGGAAGCACTAGAGTTTAGATCCCACATTTGTTGATAGGCATTCATTTATTTCTTCACTTCTGATGAAGTTTCAACAATAAACAACAAACTTTGTATTATGAGAAAGAACCAGACTCATTCTTCAGGAATCCGAAAATAAGCTCTATTTTACGAGTTATGCACGAATTCGGATTATCCTATAAAACAAATTCCTTAACTCAAACCAAGTTAAGACTACTTTATTCTTCATATTTATTCATGTCTAATCAAGTTTCAACGATAAACAACGTTGTACTTTGTAGAATGAGAAAGAACTTCTTCAGCAATAAGCATCTCTCGACATATGACGAAGTACAGATTTTGCTATAAAATTAATTCCTTCTATCAGCCTGACTTAAAACTGTTTGTCCTCCTTATTTATCCACTTCAAATCAAGTTTCAACAATTAAAAAAATGTTGTAGTTTGAGAAAGAACAACTTAATCCTCAGCAATCAGTATAAATAGAGTGTAAGAAAAGGTGCAAATGCCAACCATACTGTAAGTAGGTGTGAATGTCCGACCATAATTTGTAAAAAGCGGGTAAGAAAAGGTTCGAATGCCCGACTATATATTAACAAAAGTGGGGGCGGAGGTCTTCGGATGCAAGAGGGTGAGAATTTCCAACTATAATCTATAAAATGCGGTGAAAAAAAAAGGTGTGAATGCCCCATAGAACACTTAAAGGTGGAGCGGAAGTGTTTGGCAGCAAGAAGGTGTGAATGTCCGACCATAGTTGGTAAAAAGCGGGTAAGAAAAGGTTAAAATACCCGACTGTACACAATCAATAGCGGAAGCGGAGGTGTTCGGCTTCAAGAAGGTGTGAACGTCTGACCAAAGTTTGTAAAAAGCAAAGTTTGTAAAAAGGTTCGAATATCCAACCAAACATAATCAAAAGCGGGAGCAGAGCTGTTCGACTGCAAGTAGGTGTGAATGTCAGATCATAATTTGCAAAAAGCTGATGAGAAAGGGTGAGAATGCCCGACTATACACCATCAAATGCGGGAGCGGAAGTGTTCGGCTGTGAGTAGGTGTGAATGTCAAACCATAATTGCTGAAAAATGTGTTAGAAAAGACTAGAATGCCGGACCATACATCATCAAAAGCGGGAGAAGTGGTGTACGGCTGCAAGTAGGTGTGAATGTCCAGCCATAATTACTCACAAACGGGTAAGAAAAGGTAGTATTGCCAGACCATACATGATCAAAACAGGGAGCAGAGGTGGTTCAGCTGCAAGGTGTGAATGTCTGACTAAAGTTTGTAAAAAGCGGGTAAGACAAGGTGCGAATGCCTGACAATGTATGATCAAAAGAGGGAGCGGAGGTTTTCGGCTGCAAGGTCTGAATGTCCAACCATAATTTGTAAAAACCGGGGAAGAAAAGGCTCGAAAGCCCGACTATACACCATCAAAAGCGGGAGTGGAGGTGTTCAGCTGCAAGAAGGTCTGAATGTCCACCAATAATTACTGAAAAATGGTTATGAAAAGGTGCGAATGCCCAACCATACATCATCAAAAGCAGGAGTGGATGTTTTTGGCTACAAGAGGGTTTGAATGTCCGACCATAGTTTGTAAAAGGCGGGTAAGAAAAGGTTCGAATGCCCTAACATACACCATAAAAAGAGGGAGCGGAGGTGTTCCGCTGTAAGAAGGTGTGAATGTCCGACCATAGTTGGTAAAAAGAGGGTAAGAAAAGATTAAAATTCCTGACTGTACACAATCAAAAGAGGGAGCGGAGTTGTTCAGCTACAAGAAGGTGTGAAAGTCCGACCATGGTTTGTAAAAAGCGGGTAAGAAAAGGTTCGTATGCCCGAATATACACCATCAAAAGCGGGAGCAGAGCTGTTCGACTGCAAGTAGGTGTGAATGTCAGATCATAATTTGCAAAAAGCTGATGAGAAAGGGTGAGAATTCCCGACTATACACCATCAAATGCGGTAGCGGAAGTGTTCGGCTGTAAGTAGGTGTGAATGTGCGACCATAATTTGTAAAAAGCGGGTAAGAAAAGGTTCGAATGCCAGACTATATATTAACAAAAGCGGGAGGAGAGGTCTTTGGATGAGAGTGGGTGAGAATTTCCAACCATAATCTATAAAATGCGGTGAAAAAAAAGGTGTGAATGCCCCATAGAACACTAAAAGGTGCAGCGGAAGTGTTCGGCTGCAAGAAGGTGTGAATGTCCGACTATAGTTGGTGAAAAGCAGGTGAAGCAAGGTCTGAATGCCCAGCCTTACATCATCAAAAGCGAGATCAGAGGAGTTTGGCTGCAAGAAGGCCATAGTTTGCCAAAAGCGGGTAAGGTGCGAATGACCGACTAAATATCAACAAAAGTAGGGGCGGAGGTCTTCGGATGCAAGTGGGTGTGAATATCCCACCATACAAGTATGGTGGAGAGGAAGCTGTGAATGGCCGACCATAGTAAAAAGCGGGTGAGAGAAAGTGCGAATGTCAAACCATACATGTTCAAAACAGGGAGCGGAGGTGTTTGGCTGCGACAAGGTGTGAATGTCCACCCATAATTAATGAAAAGCGGGAAACAAGTAGGTTCGAATGCCCAACCAGACATCATCAAAAGCAGGAGAGGAGGTGTTCCGCTGTAAGAAGGTGTGAATGTCCGACCATAGTTGGTAAAAATTGGGTAAGAAAAGGTTAAAATATCCGACTGTACACAATCAATAGCGGGAGCGGAGTTGTTCGGCTACTAAAAGGTGTGAAAGTCCTACCATGGTTTGTAAAAAGCGGGTAAGAAAAGGTGCGAATACCCGACAATGTATGATGAAAAGAAGGAGCGGAGTTTTTCGGCTACAAGAATGTCTGAATGTCCAACCATAATTTGTAAAAACCTGGGAAGAAAAGACTCGAAAGCCCGACTATACACCATCAAAAGTGGGAGCGGAGGTGTTCAGCTGCAAGAAGGTCTGAATGTCCACCCATAATTACTGAAAAATGGGTAAGAAACAGTGCGAATGCCCAACCATACATCATCAAAAGAGGGAGCGGAGGTGTTCCGCTGTAAGACGGTGTGAATGTACGACCATAGTTGGTTAAAGCGGGTAAGAAAAGGTTAAAATACCCGACTGTACACAATCAATAGCGGTAGCGGAGTTGTTCGGCTACAAGAATGTGTGAAAGTCCGACCATGGTTTGTAAAAAGCGGGTAAGAAAAGGTTCGAATGCCCGAATATATACCATCAAAAGCGGAAGCGGAGGTGTTCGGCTGCAAGAAGGTGTGAACGTCCGACCTAAGTTTGTAAAAAGCAGTTATGAAAAGGTTTGAATATCCAAGCAAACATAATCAAGAGCGGGAGCAGAGCTGTTCGACTGCAAGTAGGTGTGAATGTCAGATCATAATTTGCAAAAAGCTAATGAGAAAGGTTGAGAATGCCCGACTATACACCATCAAATGCGGGAGCGGAAGTGTTCGGCTGTGAGTAGGTGTGAATGTCAAACCATAATTGCTGAAAAATGTGTTAGAAAAGACTAGAATGCCGGACCATACATCATCAAAAGCGGGAGAAGTGGTGTTCGGCTGCAAGTAGGTGTGAATGTCCAGCCATAATTACTCACAAACGGGTAAGTAAAGGTAGTATTGCCAGACCATACATGATCAAAACAGGGAGCGGAGGTGGTTCAGCTGCAAGGTGTAAATGTCCGACCAGAGTTTGTAAAAGGCGGGTAAGAAAAGGTTCGAATGCCCTAACATACACCATCAAAAGAGGGAGCGGAGGTGTTCCGCTGTGAGAAGGTGTGAATGTCCGACCATAGTTGGTAAAAAGCGGGTAAGAAAAGGTTAAAATTCCTGACTGTACATAATCAAAAGAGGGAGCAGAGTTGTTCAGCTACAAGAAGGTGTGAAAGTCCGACCATGGTTTGTAAAAAGCGGGTAAGAAAAGGTTCGTATGCCCGAATATACATCATCAAAAGCGGAAGCGGCGGTGTTCGGCTTCAAGAAGACGTGAACGTCTGACCAAAGTTTGTAAAAAGCAGTTAAGAAAAGGTTCGAATATCCAACCAAACATAATCAAAAGCGGGAGCAGAGCTGTTCGACTGCAAGTAGGTGTGAATGTCAGATCATAAATTGCAAAAAGCTAATGAGAAAGGGTAAGAATGCCCGACTATACACCATCAAATGCGGGAGAGGAGTTGTTCGACTGTGAGTAGGTTTGAATCTCCAACAATAATTGCTGAAAAATGTGTTAGAAAAGGTAAAAATGCCGGTCCATATATCATCAAAAGCGGGAGAGGTGGTGTTCGGCTGCAAGTAGGTGTGAATGTCCAGCCATAATTCCTGAAAAATGGGTAAAAAAAGGGTGTGAATGCCCAACCATACATCATCAAAAGCAGGAGTGGATGTGTTCGGCTGAAAGAAGGTCTGAATGTCCAACCATAATTTGTAAAAACCGGGGAAGAAAAGGCTCGAAAGCCTGACTATACACGATCAAAAGCGGGAGCGGAGGTGTTCAGCTGCAAGAAGGTCTGAATGTCCATCAATAATTGCTAGAAAACATGAAAGAAAATTTTTGAATATCAAACCACACATGATCATAAGCGGGAGAGGAGGTGTTCAGCTGCAAGAAGTTGTGAATGTCCACCCATAAATCCTGAAAAATGGGTAAAAAAAATGTGCGAATGCCCAACCATACATCATCAAAAGCAGGAGTGGATGTGTTCGGCTACAAGAAGGTGTGAACGTCCAACCAAAGTTTGTAAAAGGCAGTTAAGAAAAGGTTCGAATATTCAACCAAACATAATCAAAAGCGGGAGCAGAGCTGTTCGACTGCAAGTAGGTGTGACTGTCAGATCATAATTTGCAAAAAGCTGATGAGAAAGGGTGAGTCTGCCAGACTATACACCATCAAATGCGGGAGCGGAGGTGTTCGGCTGTGAGTAGGTGTGAATCTCCGACCATAATTGCTGAAAAATGTGTTAAAAAACGTAAGAATGCCGGACCATACATCATCAAAAGCGGGAGAGGTCGTGTTCGGCTGCAAGAAGGTCTGAATGTTCGACTAAAGTTTGTAAAAAGCAGATAAGACAAGGTGCGAATGCCCGACAATGTATGATCAAAAGCGGGAGCGGAGATGTTCAGCTGCAAGAAGGTCTGAATGTCCATCAATAATTGCTAGAATACATGAAAGAAAATTTTCGAAAATCAAACTGCACATGATCATAAGTGGGAGAGGAGGTGTTCAGCTGCAAGAAGGTGTGAATGTCCACCCATAATTACTGAAAAATGGGTAAGAAAAGGTGCGAATGCCCAACCATACATCATCAATAGCAGGAGTGGATGTGTTCGTCTACAAGAAGGTTTGAAAGTCCGACCATGGTTTGTAAAAGGCGGGTAAGAAAAGGTTTGAATGCCTGAATATATACCGTCAAAAGAGGTAGCGGAGCTTTTCGGCTGCAAGGTCTGAATGTCCAACCATAATTTGTAAAAAGCGGGTAAGAAAAGGTTCGAATGCCCGAACATACACCATCAAAAGAGGGAGCGGAGGTGTTCCACTGTAAGACGGTGTGAATGTCCGACCATAGTTGGTAAAAATCGGGTAAGAAAAGGTTAAAATACGCGACTGTACACAATCAATAGTGGGAGCGGAGTTGTTCGGCTACGAGAAGGTGTGAAAGTCCGACCATGGTTTGTAAATAGTGGGTACGAAAAGGTTCTAATGCCCGAATATATACCATCAAAAGCGGAAGCGGAGGTGTTCGGCTGCAAGAAGGTGTGAACGTCCGACCAAAGTTTGTAAAAAGCAGTTAAGAAAAGGTTCGATTATCCAACCAAACATAATCAAAAGCGGGAGCAGAGCTGTTCGATTGCAAGTAGTTGTGAATGTCAGATCATAATTTGCAAAAAGCTGATGAGAAAGGGTGAGAATGCCCGACTATACACCATCAAATGCGGGAGTGGAAATGTTCGGCTGTGAGTAGGTGTGAATGTCCGACCATAATTGCTGAAAAATGTGTTAGAAAAGACTAGAATGCCGGACCATACATCATCAAAAGCGGGAGAAGTGGTGTTTGGCTGCAAGTAGGTGTGAATGTCCAGCCATAATTCCTGAAAAATGGGTAAAAAAAGGGTGTGAATGCCCAACCATACATCATCAAAAGCAGGAGTGGATGTGTTCGGCTGAAAGAAGGTCTGAATGTCCAACCATAATTTGTAAAAACCGGGGAAGAAAAGGCTCGAAAGCCTGACTATACACGATCAAAAGCGGGAGCGGAGGTGTTCAGCTGCAAGAAGGTCTGAATGTCCATCAATAATTGCTAGAAAACATGAAAGAAAATTTTTGAATATCAAACCACACATGATCATAAGCGGGAGAGGAGGTGTTCAGCTGCAAGAAGTTGTGAATGTCCACCCATAAATCCTGAAAAATGGGTAAAAAAAATGTGCGAATGCCCAACCATACATCATCAAAAGCAGGAGTGGATGTGTTCGGCTACAAGAATGTGTGAACGTCCAACCAAAGTTTGTAAAAGGCAGTTAAGAAAAGGTTCGAATATTCAACCAAACATAATCAAAAGCGGGAGCAGAGCTGTTCGACTGCAAGTAGGTGTGAATGTCAGATCATAATTTGCAAAAAGCTGATGAGAAAGGGTGAGTCTGCCAGACTATACACCATCAAATGCGGGAGCGGAGGTGTTCGGCTGTGAGTAGGTGTGAATCTCCGACCATAATGGCTGAAAAATGTGTTAAAAAACGTAAGAATGCCGGACCATACATCATCAAAAGCGGGAGAGGTCGTGTTCGGCTGCAAGAAGGTCTGAATGTTCGACTAAAGTTTGTAAAAAGCAGATAAGACAAGGTGCGAATGCCCGACAATGTATGATCAAAAGCGGGAGCGGAGATGTTCAGCTGCAAGAAGGTCTGAATGTCCATCAATAATTGCTAGAATACATGAAAGAAAATTTTCGAAAATCAAACTGCACATGATCATAAGTGGGAGAGGAGGTGTTCAGCTGCAAGAAGGTGTGAATGTCCACCCATAATTACTGAAAAATGGGTAAGAAAAGGTGCGAATGCCCAACCATACATCATCAATAGCAGGAGTGGATGTGTTCGTCTACAAGAAGGTTTGAAAGTCCGACCATGGTTTGTAAAAGGCGGGTAAGAAAAGGTTTGAATGCCTGAATATATACCGTCAAAAGAGGTAGCGGAGCTTTTCGGCTGCAAGGTCTGAATGTCCAACCATAATTTGTAAAAAGCGGGTAAGAAAAGGTTCGAATGCCCGAACATACACCATCAAAAGAGGGAGCGGAGGTGTTCCACTGTAAGACGGTGTGAATGTCCGACCATAGTTGGTAAAAATCGGGTAAGAAAAGGTTAAAATACGCGACTGTACACAATCAATAGTGGGAGCGGAGTTGTTCGGCTACGAGAAGGTGTGAAAGTCCGACCATGGTTTGTAAATAGTGGGTACGAAAAGGTTCTAATGCCCGAATATATACCATCAAAAGCGGAAGCGGAGGTGTTCGGCTGCAAGAAGGTGTGAACGTCCGACCAAAGTTTGTAAAAAGCAGTTAAGAAAAGGTTCGATTATCCAACCAAACATAATCAAAAGCGGGAGCAGAGCTGTTCGATTGCAAGTAGTTGTGAATGTCAGATCATAATTTGCAAAAAGCTGATGAGAAAGGGTGAGAATGCCCGACTATACACCATCAAATGCGGGAGCGGAAATGTTCGGCTGTGAGTAGGTGTGAATGTCCGACCATAATTGCTGAAAAATGTGTTAGAAAAGACTAGAATGCCGGACCATACATCATCAAAAGCGGGAGAAGTGGTGTTTGGCTGCAAGTAGGTGTGAATGTCCAGCCATAATTCCTGAAAAATGGGTAAAAAAAGGGTGTGAATGCCCAACCATACATCATCAAAAGCAGGAGTGGATGTGTTCGGCTGAAAGAAGGTCTGAATGTCCAACCATAATTTGTAAAAACCGGGGAAGAAAAGGCTCGAAAGCCTGACTATACACGATCAAAAGCGGGAGCGGAGGTGTTCAGCTGCAAGAAGGTCTGAATGTCCATCAATAATTGCTAGAAAACATGAAAGAAAATTTTTGAATATCAAACCACACATGATCATAAGCGGGAGAGGAGGTGTTCAGCTGCAAGAAGTTGTGAATGTCCACCCATAAATCCTGAAAAATGGGTAAAAAAAATGTGCGAATGCCCAACCATACATCATCAAAAGCAGGAGTGGATGTGTTCGGCTACAAGAATGTGTGAACGTCCAACCAAAGTTTGTAAAAGGCAGTTAAGAAAAGGTTCGAATATTCAACCAAACATAATCAAAAGCGGGAGCAGAGCTGTTCGACTGCAAGTAGGTGTGAATGTCAGATCATAATTTGCAAAAAGCTGATGAGAAAGGGTGAGTCTGCCAGACTATACACCATCAAATGCGGGAGCGGAGGTGTTCGGCTGTGAGTAGGTGTGAATCTCCGACCATAATTGCTGAAAAATGTGTTAAAAAACGTAAGAATGCCGGACCATACATCATCAAAAGCGGGAGAGGTCGTGTTCGGCTGCAAGAAGGTCTGAATGTTCGACTAAAGTTTGTAAAAAGCAGATAAGACAAGGTGCGAATGCCCGACAATGTATGATCAAAAGCGGGAGCGGAGATGTTCAGCTGCAAGAAGGTCTGAATGTCCATCAATAATTGCTAGAATACATGAAAGAAAATTTTCGAAAATCAAACTGCACATGATCATAAGTGGGAGAGGAGGTGTTCAGCTGCAAGAAGGTGTGAATGTCCACCCATAATTACTGAAAAATGGGTAAGAAAAGGTGCGAATGCCCAACCATACATCATCAATAGCAGGAGTGGATGTGTTCGTCTACAAGAAGGTTTGAAAGTCCGACCATGGTTTGTAAAAGGCGGGTAAGAAAAGGTTTGAATGCCTGAATATATACCGTCAAAAGAGGTAGCGGAGCTTTTCGGCTGCAAGGTCTGAATGTCCAACCATAATTTGTAAAAAGCGGGTAAGAAAAGGTTCGAATGCCCGAACATACACCATCAAAAGAGGGAGCGGAGGTGTTCCACTGTAAGACGGTGTGAATGTCCGACCATAGTTGGTAAAAATCGGGTAAGAAAAGGTTAAAATACGCGACTGTACACAATCAATAGTGGGAGCGGAGTTGTTCGGCTACGAGAAGGTGTGAAAGTCCGACCATGGTTTGTAAATAGTGGGTACGAAAAGGTTCTAATGCCCGAATATATACCATCAAAAGCGGAAGCGGAGGTGTTCGGCTGCAAGAAGGTGTGAACGTCCGACCAAAGTTTGTAAAAAGCAGTTAAGAAAAGGTTCGATTATCCAACCAAACATAATCAAAAGCGGGAGCAGAGCTGTTCGATTGCAAGTAGTTGTGAATGTCAGATCATAATTTGCAAAAAGCTGATGAGAAAGGGTGAGAATGCCAGACTATACACCATCAAATGCGGGAGCGGAGGTGTTCGGCTGTGAGTAGGTGTGAATCTCCGACCATAATTGCTGAAAAATGTGTTAAAAAAGGTAAGAATGCCGGACCATACATCATCAAAAGCGGGAGAGGTCGTGTTCGGCTGCAAGAAGGTGTGATTGTTCGCCTAAAGTTTGTAAAAAGCGGCTAAGACAAGGTGCGAATGCCCGACAATGTATGATCAAAAGCGGGAGCGGAGATGTTCAGCTGCATGAAGGTCTGAATGTCCATCAATAATTGCTAGAATACATGAAAGAAAATTTTCGAAAATCAAACTGCACATGATCATAAGTGGGAGAGGAGGTGTTCAGCTGCAAGAAGGTAAGAATGTCCACCCGTAACTCCTGAAAAATGGGTAAAAAAAGGTGCGAATGCCCAACCATACATCATCAAAAGCAGGAGAGGATGTGTTCGGCTGCAAGAAGGTGTGAATGTTCAACTAAAGTTTGTAAAAAGCCGGCAAGACAAGGTTTGAAAACCCGACTACACACCATCAACAGCTGGAGCGGATGTGTTCAGCTGCAAGAAGGTCTGAATGTCCATCAATAATTGCTAGAAAACATGAAAGAAAATTTTCGAATATCAAACCACACTGGATCATAAGCGGGAGAGGAGGTGTTCAGCTGCAAGAAGGTGTGAATGTCCACCCATAATTACTGAAAAATGGGTAAGAAAAGGTGCGAATGCCCAACCATACATCATCAATAGCAGGAGTGGATGTGTTCGTCTACAAGAAGGTTTGAAAGTCCGACCATGGTTTGTAAAAGGCGGGTAAGACAAGGTTTGAATGCCTGAATATATACCATCAAAAGAGGTAGCGGAGGTTTTCGGCTGCAAGGTCTGAATGTCCAACCATAATTTGTAAAAACCGGGGAAGAAAAGGCTCGAAAGCCCGACTATACACCATCAAAAGCGGTAGCGGAGTTGTTCAGCTGCAAGAAGGTCTGAATGTCCATCAATAATTGTTAGAAAACATGAAAGAAAATTTTCGAATATCAAACCACACATGATCATAAGCGGGAGAGGAGGTGTTCAGCTGCAAGAAGGTGTGAATGTCCACCCATAATTACTGAAAAATGGGTAAGAAAAGGTGCGAATGCCCAACCATACATCATCAAAAGCAGGAGTGGATGTGTTCGTCTACAAGAAGGTTTGAATGTCCTACCATTGTTTGTAAAAAGCGGGTAAGAAATGGTTCGAATGCCCGAACATACACCATCAAAAGAGGGAGCGGAGGTGTTCCGCTGTAAGACGGTGTGAATGTCCGACCATAGTTGGTAAAAATCGGGTAAGAAAAGGTTAAAATACGCGACTGTACACAATCAATAGCGGGAGCGGAGTTGTTCGGCTACGAGAAGGTGTGAAAGTCCGACCATGGTTTGTAAATAGTGGGTACGAAAAGGTTCTAATGCCCGAATATATACCATCAAAAGCAGAAGCGGAGGTGTTCGGCTGCAAGAAGGTGTGAACGTCCGACCAAAGTTTGTAAAAAGCAGTTAAGAAAAGGTTCGATTATCCAACCAAACATAATCAAAAGCGGGAGCAGAGCTGTTCGATTGCAAGTAGGTGTGAATTTCAGATCATAATTTGCAAAAAGCTGATGAGAAAGGGTGAGAATGCCCGATTATACACCATCAAAAGCGGGAGCGGAGGTGTTCAGCTACAAGAAGGTGTGAAAGTCCGACCATGGTTTGTAAAAAGCGATACGAAAAGGTTCTAATGCCCGAATATATACCATCAAAAGCGGAAGCGGAGGTGTTCGGCTGCAAGAAGGTGTGAACGTCCGACCAAAGTTCGTAAAAAGCAGTTAAGAAAAGGTTCGATTATCTAACCAAACATAATCAAAAGCGGGAGCAGAGCTGTTCGATTGCAAGTAGGTGTGAATGTCAGATCATAATTTGCAAAAAGCTGATGAGAAAGGGTGAGAATGCCCGACTATACACCATCAAAAGCGGGAGCGGAGGTGTTCAGCTGCAAGAAGGTCTGAATGTCCATCAATAATTGCTAGAAATCATGAAAGAAAATTTTTGAATATCAAACCACACATGATCATAAGCGGGAGAGGAGGTGTTCAGCTGCAAGAAGGTGTGAATGTCCACCCATAATTCCTGAAAAATGGGTAACAAAAATGTACGAATGCCCAACCATACAACATCAAAAGCAGGAGTGGATGTGTTCGGCTACAAGAAGGCTTTGAACGTCCAACCAAAGTTTGTAAAAAGCAGTTAAGAAAAGGTTCGAATATCCGACCAAACATAATCAAAACGGGAGCAGAGCTGTTCGACTGCAAGTAGGTGTGAATGTCAGATCATAATTTGCAAAAAGCTGAAGAGAAAGGGTGAGAATGCCCGACTATACACCATCAAATACGGGAGCGGAGGTGTTCGGCTGTGAGTAGGTGTGAATCTCCGACCATAATTGTTGAAAAATGTGTTAAAAAAGGTAAGAACGCCGGACCATACATCATCAAAAGCGGGAACGGAGGTGGTTCAGCTGCAAGAAGGTGTGAATGTCCGACTAAAGTTTGTAAAAAGCGGGTAAGACAAGGTGCGAATGCTCGACAATGTATTAGGTTTTCAGGAGGTTTTCGGCTGCAAGAAGGTCTTAATGTCTGAATTATTGGTGGTCTGAATGTCCACCCATAATTCCTGAAAAATTGGTAAAAAAAGGTGCGAATGCCCAACCATACATCATCAAAAGAAAGAGAGGATGTGTTCGGCTGCAAGAAGGTGTGAATGTTCGACTAAAGTTTGTAAAAAGCGGCTAAGACAAGGTGCGAATGCCCGACAATGTATGATCAAAAGTGGGAGCGGAGGTGTTCAGCTGCAAGAAGGTCTGAATGTCCATCAATAATTGCTAGAAAACATGAAAGAAAATTTTCTAATATCAAAACGCACATGATCATAAGCGGGAGAGGAGGTGTTCAGCTGCAAGAAGGTGTGAATGTCCACCCATAATTACTGAAAAATGGGTAAGAAAAGGTGCGAATGCCCAACCATACATCATCAAACGCAGGAGTGGATGTGTTTGGCGACAAGAAGGTTTGAATGCCCGACCATAGTTTGTAAAAAGCGGGTAAGAAAAGGTTTGAATGCCCGAACATACACCATCAAAAGAGGGAGCGGAGGTTTTCCGGTGTTAGACGGTGTGAATGTCCGACCATAGTTGGCAAAAAGCGGGTAAGAAAAGGTTAAAATACCGGACTGTACACAATCAATAGCGGTAGCGGAGTTGTTCGGCTACAAGGTGTGAAAGTCCACCCATTGTTTGTAAAAAGCGGGTAAGAAAAGGTTCGAATGCCCGAATATATACCATCAAAAGCGGAAGCGAAGGTGTTCGGCTGCAAGAAGGTGTGAACGTCCGACCAAAGTTTGTAAAAAGCAGTTAAGAAAAGGTTCGAATATACAACCAAACATAATCAAAAGCGGGAGCAGAGCTATTCGACTGCAAGTAGGTGTGAATGTCAGATCATAATTTGCAAAAAGCTGATGAGAAAGGGTGAGAATGCCCGACTATACACCATCAAATGCGGGAGCGGACGTGTTCGTCTGTGAGTAGGTGTGAATGTCCGACCATAATTAATGAAAAATGTGTTAGAAAAGTTAAGAATGCCGGACCATACATCATCAAAAGCGGGAGAGGTGGTGTTCGGCTGCAATAAGGTGTGAATGTCCAGCCATAATTACTCACAAACGGGTAAGAAAAGGTAGTATTGCCAGACCATACATGATCAAAACAGGGAGCGGAGGTGGCACAGCTGCAAGAAGGTGTGAAAGTCCGACTAAAGTTTGTAAAAAGCGGGTAAGATAAGGTGCGAATGCCCGACAATGTATGATCAAAAGAGGGAGCGGAGGTTTTCGGCTGCAAGAAGGTCTAAATGTCCAACCATAATTTGTAAAAACCGGGGAAGAAAAGGCTCGAAAGCCAGACTATACACCATCAAAAGCGGCAGCGGAGGTGTTCGGCTGTAAGAAGGTCTGAATGTCCACCCATAATTACTGAAAAATGGGTAAGAAAAGGTGCGAATGCCCAACCATACATCATCAAAAACAGGAGTGGATGTGTTCGTCTACAAGAAGGTTTGAATGTCCGACCATAGTTTGTAAAGAGCGGGTAAGAAAAGGTTTGAATGCCCGAACATACACCATCAAAAGAGGGAGCGGAGGTGTTCCACTGTAAGATGGTGTGAATGTCCGGCCATAGTTGGTAAAAATCGGGTAAGAAAAGGTTAAAATACGCGACTGTACTCAATCAATAGCGGGAGCGGAGTGTTTCGGCTACAAGAAGGTGTGAAAGTCCAACCATGGTTTGTAAATAGCGGGTAAGAAAAGGTTCGAATGCCCGAATATATACCATGAAAAGCGGAAGCGTTCGGCTGCAAGAAGGTGTGAACGTCTGACCAAAGTTTGTAAAAAGCAGTTAAGAAAAGGTTCGAATATCCAACCAAACATAATCAAAAGCAGGAGCAGAGCTGTTTGACTGCAAGTAGGTGTGAATGTCAGATCATAATTTGCAAAAAGCTGATGAGAAAGGGTGAGAATGCCCGACCATACACCATCAAATGCGGGAGCGGAAGTGTTCGGCTGTGAGTAGGTGTGAATGTCAAACCATAATTGCTGAAAAATGTGTTAGAAAAGACTAGAATGCCGGACCATACATAATCAAAAGCGGGAGAAGTGGTGTTCGGCTGCAAGTAGGTGTGAATGTCTGTTTTTTCTTACCCGCTTTTTACAAATTATGGTCAAACATTCACACCTACTTGCAGCCGAATACTTCCGCTCCACCTTTTAGTGATGTATGGTCTGCATTTGCACCTTTTCTTACACTCTTTTTATACTGATTGCTGAAGATTAAGTTGTTCTTTCTCAAACTACAAAATTTTTTTAATTGTTGAAACTTGATTTGAAGTGGATAAATAAGGAGGACAAAAAGTTTTAAGTCAGGCTGATAGAAGGAATTCATTTTATAGTAAAATCTGTACTTCGTCATATGTCGAGAGATGCTTATTGCTGAAGAAGTTCTTTCTCATTCTACAAAGTACAACGTTGTTTATCATTGAAACTTGATTAGACATGAATAAATATGAAGGACAAAGCAGTCTTAACTTGGTTTGAGTTAAGGAATTTGTTTTATAGGAGAATCCGAATTCGTGCATAACTCGTAAAATAGAGCTTATTTTCGGATTCCTGAAGAATGAGTCTGGCTCTTTCTCATAATACAAAGTTTGTTGTTTATTGTTGAAACTTCATCAGAAGTGAAGAAATAAATGAATGCTTATCACCAAATGTGGGATCTAAACTCTAGTGCTTCCTCTAAAATAATTTCCTTTCTCAATTCAGAAATGTGTGTGTGTAAGTCACAACACCTGTGACACCAAAACGGCTTTCTTTTCTCTCTTTTCTCTACACTCTGCACTGTGAGCACACACACCAAATCAGAAAGGCTTTTTTCTCTCTTTTCTACATTATGGACTGTGGGGACACAAAACCGCTCTCTCTTTTTTTTTTTTGATTTTGTGCCAGGGCGTTGTCTCACGTATTAGATTATGCTTAAGATACGAATGGGTTTATCAGTCACATCAGGATCCATACATACTGATCCTCCCGTAATAAAATGGTCGGATCTTATCAAACACACTTTGTTTCTTGTGACAATCAAGTCAGCGAAACAGCGTATACACGTCAAGACACTGAATCAAGTCTGCCACAAGAACTCATAAGTTTGGCAGTATTGCTCTGCCGTCAGCAATCATACACCCATTTTATTTTCATGAGACATGTGCAGGCACCTGTTCATCTACTGTTCTATCACTATGAATTAGTTTATCTATTATCAATGAGGATAATTCTACAACTACTATCAAAGTATGTCCGGACTTCTTATGGCTTTACCGTCTTTAATTTGTTGGCAAAAGATTTAGGGCAATCTCTGAAGAGGTGATTTAATTCTCCACAGAGATTACATTTCCTGCCATTTGGACACTCTCCAAAAGTGTGCCCAATTTCTCTGCACTTCCCACATATCACCTTGGTACAAGCCTCAACCAGGTGCCCATGCTCACCGCACTTGCGGCAGAGCTTGGGCTGCCCCTGGTAGTGGATGTAACCTCGGTTTTCGAGGTGGCCAGAGTGTCACTTTGCATCTCCGCCCACCCGCTGCACTGAACACTCTTCAGCCCTTTTAAATGGTATAACTTCGCACTCCCGCACGCTCCAGCGAGCACCATTAATGCAACAACTTTGTACTCCAGCTTCGAACTTTGGCACAGTCGCAACAAGTAAGGCGACTCTACTCAGAGAAGTCACTCTGCACAGTGTTGAGGTCAACCTGTGCCTCTTTCCGAGTCCGTTGATGCAGTGAAGGAGGAAGACAGATGCGACGATATAAAAATCAACACAGTTTTATTTGCGCAGTTTGCAAAGTGCGGAGAGCAGTTCAGTACACCACATGCGAACAGCACAAAGTACGGAAAAGCTCTGTCTTTGTCTAGGGGTGTGATGTTATATACACTTGTATTCAGTCTCCTCCTTATGAGATGTGTGTGCGTCAATATCTTGTCTCTTCCTCTATGTGTGTGCGTGTGTGTGCCTGTATAAGGCGTTACTTTCAGAAGACCGTTGTGTGTGCGGTCCTAGTTTCACCACATGTCTTTCTCAGAGATATCTCCTTATAAAGCTGCTGTTCAAGCACAGAAATGAGCAAGCCGGTTATACAGGATATCACCTTATACAGCTATCCTCACTCACAATACCCCCTTTTGATCTCTATTAAGAGATCACACAAATGGCTGAGTAACAATACATGACTAAAAATAAATTGAAAAACCCCACGCCCCCTTTTGATAACAACAGGATGATCACACAATCTCCGACATTCTGATGATATCATCTTCATCTGTATCAGGATCGGGAGGGTTCAGCAGTGGCATTACCAAAGGGGAGGGAGCCTTCCCCTCTATAGTGGTAGTTATAAGTCTAATGGCAAGTGAACGGATACATGGGATACAGCAGCAACCACAAGTCACCAAAATAGCGACGAATATAGCAAGAGATACAAAAAGTGACATTATCAGAGTCTTCCATTTCCCAAACACCTTGGTCAGCCATTCATCCAGCGGATTGTCAATCCCAGAGTGTTCATGCATTATTTTAGAGAGCGTGCGTAAACCTTGTAGGGCTTTCGATACCGAACCATCTGGAGCCGTATTATTGGGGATAAATGTGCAACACATATCACCAAACATGGCACAAACACCACCTTTTTCTGCTAGCAACATGTCTAAGGCCATTCGATTTTGCACCGCCATGAGCGAGGTGGGAGCTGTCTGTTCTGCCAAACCTGCAACAGCATCCCTGGTCAAATTGGTCAGTCGCAACACGTTATAATGTACATAATTAATCCGATCCACATTTTTATTCGGAGTTACCGGAAAGAAGGCCGCTATGATAGGAATATTCTCGAATCCTGCCGCAACTTGATCAGCCAATTTAAATTCGTTAGGAACTCCACGTGGTACTCCTATAGCATCCATGTAGGTGGGGTTATCAACTGATAAATCAAAGTTGTGTGTGCCGCGCCGTGTCATTTAATAACGTCGCACAAATCGAATTGAAACGCTGTGGTGGAGCCTACTGTGTAATTCAACTCCAAGCCGCCATATTGGTTCAAACAAAAATCTTGTTTTTGAGTTTGTCGTTTGGGTCGTTTGTGTGCAGGACTGGGTTCACATAACCAGAAGATCAGGGGGACAATCACGCACGTGATGGCTGCACAACATGTGAGAATTTTCCAACTCCCAAACAATAACATTCTAATATGTTTCACTGTGTCTCAAGTATGATAAAAATAGCAAGCAAAACTTTCTTGGTAAGTCAGACCTTATCCGTCAGGGTGCTCTAGGCGGGGTTACCCCTAGAGGAGCTTTAAAACCTTATAGTTTGTCAACATTACCCAACTCCTTAGCAAATAGCACACCTTAACATGATTATAATTTGGTATGACCTGTAAGAGCAAGTTTAAGCAAAGCCCAAGCAAACACGATTATGATTAAAACAAATCCAAAAATAACACAATTCAACTGAGATGCCGTCATCTGGAGTCGTTCTTCGGAGGAGATTTCACTTTCTCCCGATGAGGGTTGAGTTGGAGCCCGGGTCTGACACCCGTCCTGCTCGTCAATGATGTCGTTGCAAGGAGGCAGAAGTGTACTACTTCTGCCTGCAAAATGCCACCAGGGGATTATTCTGCCCCTTGTTGGTTGGTGGTCTTTTCCTCTGTACCAGCCGGTACAGTGTGCAAATCTTTCAGCGCCTGGTGAGTCGCTGCTAGGGAGCGTTGAGGTTCCTCGGCTGCCGCACACTGGCTCCAATGGAACCATGTATCACCTTTCCCTTTGACTCGGACTGCGTGGGAGGTCCTCTCGGTCACCTGATAGGGCCCTGTCCACCTTGGCTCCGACCACTTTCTTTTGATGACCCTCAGCAATACCCACTCAGCCTCTGGAGCCGGCGCTGGTTGGCCCTCTCCTCTGCTACTCGCCACCTGCTTTGAAAATTCTGCAACGAGACTTTGGAGTTCATGGAAATACATTTTGTGAGTTAGGTGTTGTTCAATATGTCCTGTTCCTGGCAACTTAGATTGAGGTCCAGGAAAAGCTCTCCCTGTCTGGAGCTCATGTGGTGTAAACCTTGTGGACTGATTAACAGAGCTCCTGATGGACATTAAGGCTAAGGGCAACGCATCTAGCCAATTCATTTTGGTCTGTGCACAGATTTTAGCCAATTTGCTCTTCACTGTCTGATTCATTCTCTCCACCTTACCCTGTGATTGTGGATGGTAGACAGTACCAAACTTGTGTTTTAGCCCTAGCATGGCCTCAACCTGTTGCAAATCTTGGTTTTTGAAGTGAGTGCCGTTGTCGGACCTGATCCTTTCTGGAAATCCATGCCTGGGGATATAATGGTTGATCAGAAATTTTATTACCGACTTACCATCCTCTTTCTTGGTAGGCCATGCTTCAGGCCATCCTGAATATGCGTCCACACACATCAGAATATACCTATACCCTTTCACCGGTGTGATCATGTCTGTGTAATCAATGATGATTTCTTTCCCTGGCTTTACCTCCAATGGATAACGTCCAGGGTGTGGTTTCACTGTTGGTCTGACATTGTACTTTAGACACTCCTCGCATGACCCCACAAAATGTTTGGCCATGTCCTTTAGGTATGGATGCCACCAGTGCTCTAGATTTCTCATCATTTGAGCTACCCCCACATGTCTGATGGGTTTGTTTGTTGCGGTTAGAAATCCAGCCCTCAACCACTGTTTCAGTTCCACATGTACTGCTCCTGCTGCATAGGCTGAATCTGTGTAAATGTTTACTTCCTGCCCTTCCCCTAGCCTCAGTGCTGCTATTACTGCCAATACTTCTGCTCTTTGTGCTGACTGCTGTCCTTCCAGTCTCTCTGTTTGTCGTGTGATCAGTTCCCCTTGGACGTCCTCTACAACTGCATATGCTGCTTTCAGTCCTTCTCGTTCATCCCTGAAGCAACAGCCGTCTGTGTACAGTTCTCTGGCCCCTGGTATCGGTTCTGTTTGTAGGTCCAGTCGTACTTTCTCCTCTTTCTGCACTCTGTCCGTACACTCATGTGGCTCACCTGTTCCTAGCTGATCTGCCATGTTTATGCCTTCATGAGTGAAAGTCAGGTTTGGTGCCTCGAGAATTTTGCTCAGTCGTCTTTGTCTCAGAGCAGTCAGCGTAAAAGTCTGTGAGTTCACATAGGCCACAACGCTATGTGTGGTCAGAATGTGCAGTTGATGTCCCATGACAATGTGTGCAGTTTTTTGAATGAGCTTTGCTATCCCTGCTGCCTGTTGTGTACACATAGGATGGCGCTTTTCCATATTGTCTAGCATCACACTAATGTACATTAGTACTACTCTCTCACCCCCTTTTCTCTGGAACAGGACGCCATTAGTGCAAAGTTCTGTTCCAGAGACATCCAAGTAGAATGGTAAGCTATAATCGGGTATAGCTAGGTCTGCTGCTGTGGAGAGGGCCTGTTTTAGTGCAATAAAGGCTTCCTCCGCCTCCTGAGTCCAATTCAGGGTCGCTGACAGGTTGCGCATGCCTTGTTCTTTCACTAGGGCCCGCAGAGGTCTAGTTAAGCCGGTGTAATTGGCTATGTAAGTCCTACTATAGCCCGTCAACCCCAAGAAAGACAACATGTCCTTTACCTTCACTGGCTTAGAGTGATGGAGAATAGTAGACCTGTGCTGAGGGGAGAGCCCTGCTCCTTTTTGGGAAATTTGCCTGCCCAAAAACGCTACCTGCCGCCGTGCAACCTGAAGTTTGGCTTTGCTGACCTTGAACCCTGTTCTTGCAAGATGTAAAAGGACATTTTTAGTTGCTTCCAAACACAGAGCCGCAGTGGGCGCTGCCAACAACAAATCATCTACATACTGAACGAGAGTCACCTGCTCTGGTAGTGGGCAATCACTCAGGATATCTTTTAGAACCTGGTTAAAAATCCCTGGGGACAAAGCGAACCCTTGCGGCAGCCTGGTGTACTGTAGCTGCTTGTGCTGATACGAAAACGAGAAAATGTGCCTGCAGTCTTCCGCCAAGGGAAGACAAAAGAATGCATTAGCCAAGTCAATGCAGGTAAACCACTAAATTTTCCTGATACCAATCTGTCTGTAACCCATCATAAAATAGAGTAACATGGGGGGAATCGGGAGGTGAGACATAGGGTTCGAGTTGGGAAATCCAGGGTTTCCACTGGAGGTAAGCCGAGAGGATACCACGCCGCTCAGATGTTTCCGGCTGTAATAGACCCCAGTATATGTCCGCGTATTGTTCATTCACTGGCTGCACAAGATATTGACCAGTGATGTTCTCCATCGGTCCAGAGCACGGCAAATGAGATCCATCAGGCATGACAACAACCAGGCCATCGGCGCTGCAGAGTATCGTGGCCCCCAGTTTTATCAGGAGATCTCTTCCCAGCAAGTTCATCGGTACAGAAGGTGAATGTACAAATGGATGTGTCACAGTCTGTTTTCCCACCTGGGTGAGTAGCGGCTTAGTGAACGGCAGTGTCTTTTTCTCCCCAGAGAAGCCCATAAGCGTGATGGTATGCGATGACAGGGAACCAGATGGTACAACTTTCAATGTGGAACATGTGGCTCCAGTGTCAACCAAGAAAGGCAGATCTTTTTTCTCAATCTGAACTGACAGCATCGGTTCTGCCGTAGTGATGCTGTCTGAGAGTCTCTGTGGGGTGTGTCAATATTGACCGGACTGGTCAGAGTTCTCCCCATTGTCCCACGATGGGTACTGACCAGCGCCAGCTGCTCCCCAAGGATGCTGAGGATACATAGGAGCAGTAACAGGAGGTCCAGAGCCGCGACCCCTGCCTCTCCCAGGAGGACCACTATCCACACCTTTCTGTGCTCTTGGATTATGTGGGCAGCTTCTTATCCAATGATTAGGGTCTCCACAGAGATAACAACAACGAGTCTCCCCTGACTGTCCTCTTCCTGTACCGCCCCTTAGTCCCCGACCTCTTCCCCCAAAGCCTCCACCCCGCATTGGTCCTCCCCCATGTCTTCTCCCGCCTGATGGGGGCTGCGGTACCCATGGTGGGACCGGAAATAAATCAGGAACCTGTGGTGGCTCGGCAGCTAACATGACCTTCGCAGCTTCCCCTTTTTGTTTTTTATTTTTATCATTACATTTCTGTCTAGCTTCCGTTAACTGTAATTTTAACAGCTGAACCTGCAATTCTTTTAAGTCATCCTGTTCTTTCTGTGTATTATCTTGAGCACGGGTGAGGTGGTGTATTAAGTGTTTCTCCCAGACATGGGATTCACTACCGAGCATGTCCGGGTTATTTACCATGGCTGTTTTGACATTCTCCGGCACTCCTTCCAGTATAGCCTGTCTAAACCACTCTCTCTGAGCTCCAGCTTTCCCTGGGTGGCATCCTGTGTGTTTCAACCATAAATCCTTGCTCTGATCCACATACTCCCTGGGATTTTGTTTGGGGTCCCATCTCATCTTTGGCATTACGGTGGCGTTAGGTAGTGGATATTTATCTCTCATTGCTTTCCCTATTTCAGTGCTATGATGCGTGAAGGGGTGTCATCTGTCATTCTGTTTGTATGAGCGATAGTCTCAATTTCTGTCATGTCCCCACCCGTCATGCATCGTCCTGCAATAGCTCTAAAGTCCCCTAATGCCAATTTCTGTCCTGCCGTCAGAGAATCCAATTTGCTGAGCCACAAATTTCCACCCTCGGCTACAGGTGGTAATTTCTCCACTATGGCCTGTATGTCCCCTATAGTAAATGGTCGGTACTGGTCACCTTGTCCTGGTACTGCTGTTAGTGGGTACATTGTGACCGGAAGGATTGTCCCACCACGTCGGCGCTGGCTAACTCTTCTGCCTATCGTATCTTTCAGTTCCTCTGCCACCTTCATTCCTTTCTCTACACTTCTCACCAGTCCGTCCCTTTTTTGACAGAGCTCTTCTATCTCTCTCCGACATAACTCATCTAGCTCTCTCTCTTTCCTGACGGCTGAATCTTCCTCCTCTTCCCTCCATGATCCTGCCAAGCTAAAACTTACTGGTACTTCTTGTCTTTCACCTTCCCACTGTCCCTTTCCTTGAAAAGAAGCTGTCCCTGCTGCTTCTGCTTCCTCCTCACAATCTGAAATCTCACTTCCCCTCATGACCTGCCTCCGTGGCTGTGGTGTGACTTTTCGTTTTACCATGTGCTGTGGAGCCTGTTCTCTTGCCTGTCTCTGCGAGAATGGGTCTGGGGGCGCCGAAAGGTTATCACCTGTGAAGGGGTTATATGAGGATTTGGACGTCGTCCCTGTCCTTACGGACGTCTCAGAGATTGATGCTGTAGGAGTGGCTGCACCGGCTTCAGTCACACTGTCACTTACAAGTGTCTCTTCTGAGGCTCCAACCTGAAGTGTACCACTAGTCACATATAGTGTGGGATATAACCCTGGTGTCGGTGCAGCAGGCGGTGCATATGGAGGTGGGCATGTAGGAGTGTCAGGTGCAGTTACCATTTGTTTGCCTCCTGGTTTTCCTGCGTTCTCATGGAGATGTCTCACACTTTGCCAGAAGACCGCCAGCTCAGACCAGCCCCGTCGTCGCTCCTCCTGCTCTTTCGCCTCCTTTTTTAATTTCGAACGTTGCAGCACACCTGCCTTTTGTCCCTGCTCTGCCAGCTCTTCTTTCCTCCCCTTTCATTCTTTCTCCTTTTCCCACAACCAGGCCCCTAACGGACCGGGGTCTGACATTTTCTTGCCCTTATATCTCACCAATTGTTCCACTTGTCCCTTCATGTCGGCTAATTTCCTGTCCCTACCCTTTTTAGGTAACACTGCCTCCGCTGCTTTTAACGTATTCTCTAACTGCAGCTCGAGGGGCCTCCAGGCACCCGTACCTGGGCCCCATCCCCCATCATCTATTTCCCTGTCAAACTCTCCCTCCATTTTACTTCTCTTTTTCTAAATTCTGAGGCCAGCCGGTTTGTATGACGTACGTCCGAGCAACAGGCCTTGTAAGGTGATGATTTATTAACGGCCAGTCAGTTAGTGTGGCATAACACCCGAGCAACTGACCCTTTTGACAAACCAAGCCACTTGTGTTAACACCGCTAGGTTTCAATGGCTCAGACAGATTACGTTATCACCGTTAGGTTTCCTCTGTCTGATTGTCGAGTTTGTCAAGACACCGTTTTATGTACCCATTCACCTTTAGACACCTCAGAATTTTATTCTTCCCACAGCCCGCTTCTCCTTATTTCTCTCAAACAAATACAAAACACACAAAACACGTTAAAATCTTCACAAACTTTTTCAAAATGCACTTATAGAAAAATACCTCAGGAACCCTGTTCCTGTACTCTAGTATAGGGGACTCTAGCCCCAAACAGACTTCAAGAATTTATGAGGAGTATAACCTCAAGGGACTCTAACCCAACTCCGTAGAGTATACTACTTTAGGGGACTCTAACCCCAGGGACTCAAACCCAGTAGAATTCGGGGTGTCTTCACCTCCCCGGGACTCTAACCCAGCAGCCTCTCAGGCTTCCGGTTCCTCGTCAGGCAACCGGTGGGGTCCGCCACGACCAAAGACAGTCTGTTTTATCCTCTTTTATATTCACTTTTCTCTTATAATTTCACGCAGTTATCAACATTAACTCTTATCGTCTTTTGCTGATTCAATCACCAGTTTCAGGACAGGACACGTTGTTTTAAAATATTCAATGTGCAGAGTTTGATAAAACAGGTTCTGCTTACCTCTGTGTTAACGTGCCGGCTCGTGTCCCGTCTCTGTCACCGTGAAGGAATCTTTTATCCGAATGAACTCCGTCCTCTCCTCACCACATCCCGAACGAGCCCCCAAAATTGTTGAGGTCAACCTGTGCCTCTTTCCGAGTCCGTTGATGCAGTGAAGGAGGAAGACAGATGCGACGATATAAAAATCAACACAGTTTTATTTGCGCAGTTTGCAAAGTGCGGAGAGCAGTTCAGTACACCACATGCGAACAGCACAAAGTACGGAAAAGCTCTGTCTTTGTCTAGGGGTGTGATGTTATATACACTTGTATTCAGTCTCCTCCTTATGAGATGTGTGTGCGTCAATATCTTGTCTCTTCCTCTATGTGTGTGCGTGTGTGTGCCTGTATAAGGCGT
This sequence comes from Leuresthes tenuis, assembly GCF_036924035.1. Classification (NCBI taxonomy): domain Eukaryota; kingdom Metazoa; phylum Chordata; class Actinopteri; order Atheriniformes; family Atherinopsidae; genus Leuresthes; species Leuresthes tenuis. Next base: position 30,279,858 of record NW_027325357.1, read on the forward strand.
TACTTTCAGAAGACCGTTGTGTGTGCTGTCCTAGTTTCACCACATGTCTTTCTCAGAGATATCTCCTTATAAAGCTGCTGTTCAAGCACAGAAATGAGCAAGCCGGTTATACAGGATATCACCTTATACAGCTATCCTCAAGTAACAAGATTTCTTTTGCACAGACAGAAAGGGCTTCACCCGCAAAGGTAAAGCCTGCCAAAAATAGAAACAACTCATTAGTGCTGCTCTCCACGGAAATCTTTAGTAAAAGGCGAAAGACTTGTACATTATGAAGAGAAACCAGAATACGATTATCCGTCACTGCGGGAGCAGGGCATCGGGCTGGTTGGCATAGCCACCTTCCCCATGGTGAGCTTTGCTTGGTTGAGACGCTTGCTCCCCCCCCTTGCTCCTCGGCTGACCAAGTAGGAACAATCGGGCCCTATTCGATGGCTACCTTGTCTTTTACTCTGTGCAAAAGACAAGGCCGCCACAAACACCACGGGAACACCGTATTGAGGCTTTGTTCTGACCGCTCATTCGGTGTCGCGTTTCTTTCAAGCAATTTTCCCGGTTAGCCCGCACTCGGCTCGCTCCCAGAGCCGTGTTAAAGTCTACTTCGCATTCACTCTCTTTTCTCAGCAGACTCTTGGGATTTTATCTATAAAATGAATTCCTTCACTCAAACTATGTTAAAACTGCTTTGGCCTTCATATTTACCATGTCTAGAAAGATTTAAACAAAAAAAACAACGTTGAACTTTGCAATAAAAGAAAGAGCAAATCTAAAGCTTCAGGAATCCGAGAATAAGCTTACTTTCATGAGTTCTTCACGATTTCGGATTTTGCTATAAAATGAATTCCTTCACTCAAACTAAATTAAAACTGCTAAACCACTAATCTGTTACATGTAAGGCAGATATCAAATTCACCGAAATAGGATCTAAGGGTATTCGGCCAATCGAGCTGTAGCAGCTTCGGTAAAAGAGTATAAGTTGAAGAGTTTGTGAATAAAGGTGTGCACACACATGAGGGAGTGAGCTGTAGGAAAATAGGCAGGGAGCAATGCTGGCTCGGGTATATGTTCTTGTATGTTGTCTGACTGTTTGATTTGAATGTGTTGTGTAAGTGTCCTGTTGAATGTTACATGTTTGGGCTTTTACACGCTTCACTGTGGTTGTTAACTGTGTGGTGTGTCCTGAAATGTTATATGTTTGGGCTGTGTGACATGCTTAATGCTTGTCAGTAGCTACCCACTTATTCATATATAGCAACTGACAACATAAGAAGTCCGGACATACTTTGATAGTAGTTGTAGAAGTATCCTTATTGATAATAGATAAATAAACTAATTCATAGTGATAGAACAGTAGATGAACAGGTGCCTGCACATGTCTCACGAAAATAAAATGGGTGTATGATTGCAGACGGCAGAGCAATACTGCCAAACTTATGAGTTCTTGTGGCAGACTTGATTCAGTGTCTTGACGTGTATACGCTGTTTCGCTGACTTGATTGTCACAAGAAACAAAGTGTGTTTGATAAGATCCGACCATTTTATTACGGGAGGATCAGTATGTATGGATTCTGATGTGACTGATAAACCCATTCGTATCTTAAGCATAATCTAATACATGAGACAACACCCTGGCACACAATCAAAAAAACAAAAGAGAGAGCGGTTTTGTGTCCCCACAGTCCATAATGTAGAAAAGAGAGAAAAAAGCCTTTCTGATTTGGTGTGTGTGCTCACAGTGCAGAGTGTAGTGAAAAGAGAGAAAAGAAAGCCGTTTTGGTGTCACGGGTGTTGTGACTTACACACATTTCTCTGAATTGAGAAAGGAAATTATTTTAGAGGAAGCACTAGAGTTTAGATCCCACATTTGTTGATAGGCATTCATTTATTTCTTCACTTCTGATGAAGTTTCAACAATAAACAACAAACTTTGTATTATGAGAAAGAACCAGACTCATTCTTCAGGAATCCGAAAATAAGCTCTATTTTACGAGTTATGCACGAATTCGGATTCTCCTATAAAACAAATTCCTTAACTCAAACCAAGTTAAGACTGCTTTATCCTTCATATTCATTCATGTCTAATCAAGTTTCAATAAGCATCTCTCGACATATGACGAAGTACAGATTTTGCTATAAAATGAATTCCTTCTATCAGCCTGACTTAAAACTGTTTGTGCTCCTTATTTATCCACTTCAAATCAAGTTTCAACAATTAAAAAAATGTTGAAGTTTGAGAAAGAACAACTTAATCTTCAGCAATCAGTATAAAAAGAGGGTAAGAAAAGGTGCAAATGCCAACCATACTGCAAGTAGGTGTGAATGTCCGACCATACACCATCAAATGCGGGAGCGGAAGTGTTCTGCTGTGAGTAGGTGTGAATGTCTGACCATAATTGCTGAAAAATGTGTTATAAAAGACTAGAATGCCGGACCATACATCATCAAAAGCGGGAGAAGTGGTGTTTGGCTGCAAGTAGGTGTGAATGTCCAGCCATAATTACTCACAAACGGGTAAGAAAAGGTAGTATTGCCAGACCATACATGATCAAAACAGGGAGCGGAGTTGGTTCAGCTGCAAGGTGTGAATTTCTGACTAAAGTTTGTAAAAAGCGGGTAAGACAAGGTGCGAATGTAAGAGTGGGTGAGAATTTCCAACCATAATCTATAAAATGCGGTGAAAAAAAAGGTGTGATAAAACACTAAAAGGTGGAGCGGAAGTGTTCGGCTGCAAGAAGGTGTGAATGTCCGACTATATTTCGTGAAAAGCAGGTGAAGCAAGGTCTGAATGCCCAACCTTACATCATCAAAAGCGAGATCAGAGGTGTTTTGCTGCAAGAAGGCCATAGTTTGCCAAAAGCGGGTAAGGTGCGAATGACAAACTAAATATCAACAAAAGTGGGGGCGGAGGTCTTCGGATGCAAGTGGGTGTGAATATCCCACCATACAAGTATGGTGGAGATTAAGCTGTGAATGGCCGACCATAGTTTGCAAAAAGCGGGTGAGAAAAGGTGCGAATGTCCAACCATACATGATCAAAACAGGGAGCGGAGGTGTTTGGCTGCGACAAGGTGTGAATGTCCACCCATAATTAATGAAAAGCGGGCAACAAGTAGGTTCGAATGCCCAATCATACATCATCAAAAACAGGAGTGGATGTTTTCGGCTACAAGATGGTTGGAATGTCCAAGCATAGTTTGTAAAAAGCGGGTAAGAAAAGGTTCGAATGCCCGAACATACACTTTCAAAAGAGGGAGTGGAGGTGTTCCGCTGTAAGAAGATGTGAATGTCCGACCATAGTTGGTAAAAAGAGAGTAAGAAAAGGTTAAAATACCCGACTGTACACAATCAATAGCGGGAGCGGATGTGTTCGGCTACAAGAAGGTGTGAAAGTCCGACCATGGTTTGTAAAAGGTGGGTAAGAAAAGATTTGTATGCCCGAATATACACCATCAAAAGCGGAAGCGGAGGTGTTCGGCTTCAAGAAGACGTGAAAGTCCGACCAAAGTTTCTAAAAAGCAGTTAAGAAAAGGTTCGAATATCCAACTAAATATAATCAAAAGCGGGAGCAGAGCTGTTCGACTGCAAGTAGGTGTGAATGTCAGATCATAATATGCAAAAAGCTGATGAGAAAAGGTGAGAATGCCCGACTATACACCATCAAATGCGGGAGCGGAAGTGTTCGGCTGTAAGTAGGTGTGAATCTCCAACAATAATTGCTGAAAAATGTGTTAGAAAAGGTAAGAATGTTGGATGTTAAAACTGCTTTGTCCCTCATAGTTATCCATGTCTAAAAATGTTTGAAGCATAAACTTCCTCATATTACCCTGAATGAGAAAGAACCACACTTGTAATTAAGCCATACGTTCTTTTTGAGGAGTTCTGCATGATTTGGGATTTTGCTATTAAATCAATTCCTTCACTCAAACCGAGTGAAAACTGCTTTTACCTTCATATTTATCAATGTCTAGATCGACTTCAACAAAGAACAACATTGGACTTTGCAGTAGAAGAAGTTGAAATCGATCTAGACATTGATAAATATGAAGGACAAAGCAGTTTCCACTTGGTTTGAGTGAAGGAATGAATTTTATAGCAAAATCCGAAATCATGCATAACTCCTCAAAAGGAACGTATTGCTCAACCAAAGGGATGCTTCTTTCTCATTCAGGGTATTATGTGGAACTTTATGCTTGATACATTTTTAGACATGGATAACTATGAAGGACAAAGCAGTTTTAACATGGTTTGAGTGAAGCAATTAATTTTATACATAAAATCCCAAATCATGCAGAACGTATGAAAAGAAGCTTATTCTCGGATTCCTGATCCTTCAGTATTGCTCTTTCTGCTACTGCAAAATTTAATGTTGTTCTTTGTTGAAGTCGATCTAGACATTGATAAATATGAAGGACAAAGCAGTTTTAACATAGTTTGAGTGAAGGAATTCATTTTATAGCAAAATCCCAAATCATGAAGAACGTATGAAAATAAGCTTATTCTCGGATTCCTGATCCTTCAGTGTTGCTCTTTCTTCTCCTGCAAAATACAATGTTGTTCTTTGTTGAAGTCGATCTAGACATTGATATAATGAAGTTAAAAGCAGTTTTAACATAGTTTGAGTGAAGGAATTCATTTTATAGCAAAATCCCAAATCATGCAGAACGTATGAAAGTAAGCTTATTCTCGGATTCCTGATCCTTCAATGTTGCTCTTTCTTCTACTGAAAAATACAATTTGTTCTTTGTTGAAGTCGATCTAGACATTGATAAATATGAAGTACAAAGCAGTTTTCACTTGGTTTGAGTGAAGGAATTAATTTTATACATAAAATCCCAAATCATGCAGAACGTATAAAAAGAAGCTTATTCTCGGATTCCTGATTCTTCAGTGTTGCTCTTTCTTCTACTGCAAAATCCAATGTTGTTCTTTGTTGAAGTCTATCTAGATATTGATAAATATTAAGTTAAAAGCAGTTTTAACATAGTTTGAGTGAAGGAATTAATTTTATAGTAAAATCCGAAATCATGCAGAACTCATGAAAATAAGCTTATTCTCGGATTCCTAAAACTTAGATTTGCTCTTTCTTTTACTGCAATATACAACATTGTTGTTTTTTTTGTTTAAATCTATCTAGACATTGATAAATATGAAGGTAAAAGCCGTTTTAACATAGTTTGAGTGAAGGAATTCATTTTATAGATAAAATCCCAAATCATGCAGAACTCCTCAAAAGGGGCGTATGGCTTAATAACAAGTGTGGTTCTTTGTCATTCAGGGTAATATGAAGAAGTTTATGCTTGAAGTATATGTAGAAATGGGTACATATGAAGGACAAAGCAGTTTTAACATAGTTAGAGTGAAGGAATTCATTTTATAGCAAAATCCAAAATACCTGAAACGTTAGATTTGCTCTTTCTTTTACTGTAAAGTACAACGTTGTTTTTTGTTGAAATCTATCTAGACATTGATAAATACCAGCCGAACATCTCTGCTACCGCTTTTGATAATTTATGGTTGGGCATTCTTACCTTTTCTTACCCGTTTTTTACAAATTATGATCTGACATTCACACCTACTTGCAGTCGAACACCTTCTCTCCAGCTTATGATCATGTGCGGTTTGATATTCGAAAATTTTCTTTTTTGTTTTCTAGCAATTATTGATGGACATTCAGACCGTCTTACAGCGGAGCTCCTCCGCTCCCTCTTTTGATGGTGTATGGTTGGGCATTCGCACCTTTTCTTACCCATTTTTCAGTAATTATGGGTGGACATTCAGAACTTCTTACAGCCGAACACCTCCGCTGCCGCTTTTGATGGTGTATAGTCTGGCTTTCGAGCCTTTTCTTCCCCGGTTTTTACAAATTATGGTTGGACATTTAGACCTTCTTGCAGCCGAAAACCTCCGCTCCCTCTTTTGATCATACATTTTCGGGCATTTGCACCTTGTCTTACCCGCTTTTTACAAACTTTAGTCGGACTTTCACACCTTCTTGTAGCTGAACCACCTCCGCTCCCTGTTTTGATCATGTATGGTCTGGCAATACTACCTTTTCTTAACCGTTTGTGAGTAATTATGGCTGGACATTCACACCTTCTTGCAGCCGAACACCACCTCTCCCGCTTTTGATGATGTATGGTCCGGCATTCTTACCTTTTCTAACACATTTTTCAGCAATTATGGTCGGACATTCACACCTACTCACAGACGAACACGTCCGCTCCCGCATTTGATGGTGTATAGTCGGGCATTCTCACCCTTTCTAATCAGCTTTTTGCAAATTATGATCTGACATTCACACCTACTTGCAGTCAAACAGCTCTGCTCCCGCTTTTGATTATGTTTGGTTGGATATTCGAACCTTTTCTTAACTGCTTTTTACAAACTTTGGTCGGACGTTCACAGCTTCTTGCAGCCGAACACCTCCGCTTCCGCTTTTGATGGTATATATTCGGGCATTCGAACCTTTTCTTACCCGCTTTTTACAAACCATGGGTGGACTTTCACACCTTCTTGTAGCCGAACAACTCCACTACCGCTATTGATTGTGTACAGTCCGGTATTTTAACCTTTTCTTAGCCGCTTTTTGCCAACTATGGTCGGACATTCACACCGTCTTACACTGGAAAACCTCCGCTCCCTCTTTTGATGGTGTATATTCAGGCATTCGAACCTTTTCTTACCCGTTTTTTACAAACTATGGTCGGGCATTCAAACCTTCTTGTCGCCAAACACATCCACTCCTGCGTTTGATGATGTATGGTTGGGCATTCGCACCTTTTCTTACCCATTTTTCAGTAATTATGGGTGGACATTCACACCTTCTTGCAGCTGAACACCTCCTCTCCCACTTATGATCATGTGCGGTTTGATATTAGAAAATTTTCTTTCATGTTTTCTAGCAATTATTGATGGACATTCAGACCTTCTTGCAGCTGAATACCTCCGCTCCCGCTTTTAATCATACATTTTCGGGCATTCGCACCTTGTCTTAGCCGCTCTTTACAAACTTTAGTCGAACATTAACACCTTCTTGCAGCCGAACACATCCTCTCCTTCTTTTGATGATGTATGGTTGGGCATTCGCACCTTTTTTTACCAATTTTTCAGGAATTATGGGTGGACATTCAGACCACCCATAATTCAGACATTCAGACCTTCTTGCAGCCGAAAACCTCCTGAAAACCTCATACATTGTCGGGCATTCGCACTTTGCCTTACCCGCTTTTTACTAACTATAGTCGGACATTCACACCTTCTTGTAGCTGAACCACCTCCGCTCCCTGTTTTGATCATATATGGTCTTGCAATACTACCTTTTCTTACCCGTTTGAGAGTAATTATGGCTGGACATTCACAGCTTTTTGCAGCCGAACACCTCTCCCGCTTTTGATGGTGTATAGTCGGGTATTCTCACCCTTTCTGATCAGCTTTTTGCAAATTATGATCTGACATTCACACCTACTTGCAGTCGAACAGCTCTACTCCCGCTTTTGATTATGTGTGGTTAGATATTCGAACCTTTTCTTAACTGCTTTTTACAAACTTTGGTCGGACGTTCACACCTTCTTGAAGCTGAACAACTCCGCTGACGCTATTGATTGTGTACAGTCGGGTATTTTAAGCTTTTCTTACCCGCTTTTTTCCAACTACGGTCGGACATTCACACCGTCTTACACCGGAACACCTCCGCTCCCTCTTTTGATGGTGTATGTTCGGGCATTCGAAAACTTTTCTTACCCGCCTTTTACAAACTATGCTCGGACATTCAAACCTTCTATTAGCTGAACACATCCACTCCTGCTTTTGATGATGTATGGTTGGGCATTCGCACCTTTTTTTTACCTATTTTTCAGGAATTATGGGTGGACATTCACACCTTCTTGCAGCTGAACACCTCTTCTCCCACTTATGATCATGTGCGGCTTGATTTTCGAAAATTTTCTTTCATATTTTCTAGCAATTATTGATGGACATTCAGACCTTCTTGCAGCTGAACATATCCACTCCCGCTTTTGATCATACATTGTCGGGCATTCGCACCTTGTCTTACCCGCTTTTTACAAACTTTAGTTGAACATTCACACCTTCTTCCAGCCGAACACCACCTCTCTCGCATTTGATGATGTATAGTCCGGCATTATTACCTTTTTTAACACATTTTTCAGCAATTATGTTCGGAGATTCACACCTACTCACAGCCGAACACCTCCGCTCCCGCATTTGAAGGTGTATAGTCGGGCATTCTCACCCTTTCTCATCAGCTTTTTGCAAATTATGATCTGACATTCACACCTACTTGCAGTCGAACAGCTCTGCTCCCGTTTTTGATTATGTTTGGTTGGATATTCGAACCTTTTCTTAACTGCTTTTTACAAACTTTGGTTGGACGTTCACACCTTCTTGTAGCCGAACACATCCACTCCTGCTTTTGATGATGTATGGTTGGGCATTCGCACATTTTTTTTACCCATTTTTCAGGAATTATGGGTGGACATTCACACCTTCTTGCAGCTGAACACCTCCGCTCCCGCTTATGATCATGTGTGGTTTGATATTCAAAAATTTTCTTTCATGATTTCTAAAAATTATTGATGGACATTCAGACCTTCTTGCAGCTGAACACCTCCGCTCCCGCTTTTGATCGTGTATAGTCAGGCTTTCAAGCCTTTTCTTCCCCGGTTTTTACAAATTATGGTTGGACATTCAGACCTTCTTTCAGCCGAACACATCCACTCCTGGTTTTGATGATGTATGGTTGGGCATTCGCACCCTTTTTTTACACATTTTTCAGGAATTAAGGGTGGACATTCAGACCTTCTTGCAGCCGAAAACCTCCGCTCCCTCTTTTGATCATACATTGTCAGGCATTCGCACCTTTCCTTACCCGCTTTTTGTAAACTTTAGTCGGCCATTCACACCTTCTTGCAGCTGAACCACCTCCGCTCCCTGTTGCGATCATGTATGGTCTGGCAATACTACCTTTTCTTACCCGTTTGTGAGTAATTATGGCTGGACATTCACACCTACTTGCAGCCGAACACCACCTCTCCCGCTTTTTATGATATATGGACCGGCACTTTTACCTTTTCTAACACATTTTTCAGCAATTATTGTTGGAGATTCACACCTACTCACAGCCGAACAACTCCTCTCACGCATTTGATGGTGTATAGTCGGGCATTCTCACCCTTTCTCATCAGCTTTTTGCAAATTATGATCTGACATTCACACCTACTTGCAGTCGAACAGCTCTGCTTCCGCTTTTGATTATGTTTGGTTGGATATTCGAACCTTTTCTTAACTGCTTTTTACAAACTTTGGTCAGACGTTCACGTCTTCTTGAAGCCTAACACCTCCGCTTCCGCTTTTGATGATGTATATTCGGGCATACGAACCTTTTCTTACCCGCTTTTTACAAACCATGATCGGACTTTCACACCTTCTTGAAGCTGAACAACTCTGCTCCCTCTTTTGATTATGTACAGTCAGGAATTTTAACCTTTTCTTACCCGCTTTTTACCAACTATGGTCGGACATTCACACCTTCTTACAGTGGAACACCTCCGCTCCCTCTTTTGATGGTGTATGTTAGGGCATTCGAACCTTTTCGTACCCGCCTTTTACAAACTATGGTCGGATATTCAAACCCTCTTGTAGCCGAACATATCCACTCCTGCTTTTGATGATGTATGGTTTGGCAATCGCACCTTTTCTTAACCATTTTTCAGTAATTATTGGTGGACATTCAGACCTTCTTGCTGCTGAACACCTCCGCTCCCGCTTTTGATGGTGTATAGTCGGGCTTTCGAGCCTTTTCTTCCCATGTTTTAACAAATTATGGTTGGACATTCAGACCTTGCAGCCGAAAACCTCCGCTCCCTCTTTTGATCAAACTTTAGTCAGACATTCACACCTTGCAAGCTGAACCACCTCCGCTCCCTGTTTTGATCATGTATGGTCTGGCAATACTACCTTTTCTTACCCGTTTGTGAGTAATTATGGCTGGACATTCACACGTACTTGCAGCCGAACACCACTTCTCCCGCTCTTGATGATGTATGGTCCGGCATTCTAGTCTTTCCTAACACATTTTTCAGCAATTATGGTTTGACATTCACACCTACTCACAGCCGAACACTTCCGCTCCCGCATTTGATGGTGTATAGTCGGGCATTCTCACCCTTTCTCATCAGCTTTTTGCAAATTATGATCTGACATTCACACCTACTTGCAATCGAATAGCTCTGCTCCCGCTTTTGATTATGTTTGGTTGGATAATCGAACCTTTTCTTAACTGCTTTTTACAAACTTTGGTCGGACGTTCACACCTTCTTGCAGCCGAACACCTCCGCTTCCGCTTTTGATGGTATATATTCGGGCATTCGAACCTTTTCTTACCCGCTATTTACAAACCATGGTCGGACTTTCACAACTTCTTGTAGCCGAACAACTCCGCTCCCGCTATTGATTGTGTACAGTCGCGTATTTTAACCTTTTCTTACCCGATTTTTACCAACTATGGCCGGACATTCACACCGTGCTACAGCGGAAAACCTCCGCTCCCTCTTTTGATGGTGTATGTTCGGGCATTCGAACCTTTTCTTACCCGCTTTTTACAAACAATGGTCAGACATTCAAACCTTCTTGTAGACGAACACATCCACTCCTGCTTTTGATGATGTATGGTTGGGCATTCGCACCTTTTCTTACCCATTTTTCAGTAATTATGGATGGACATTCACACCTTCTTGCAGCTGAACACCTCCTCTCCCGCTTATGATCATGTGTGGTTTGATATTCGAAAATTTTCTATCATGTTTTCTAGCAATTATTGATGGACATTCAGACCTTCTTGCAGCTGAACACCTCCGCTCCCGCTTTTGATGGTGTATAGTCGGGCTTTCGAGCCTTTTCTTCCCCGGTTTTTACAAATTATGGTTGGACATTCAGACCTTCTTTCAGCCGAACACATCCACTCCTGCTTTTGATGATGTATGGTTGGGCATTCGCACCCTTTTTTTACCCATTTTTCAGTAATTATGGGTGGACATTCAGACATTCTTGCAGCCCAAAACCTCCGCTCCTACTTTTGATCATACATTGTCAGGCATTCGCACCTTTTCTTACCCGCTTTTTATAAACTTTAGTCGGACATTCACACCTTCTTGCAGCTGAACCACCTCCGCTCCCTGTTTTGATCATGTATGGTCTGGCAATACTACCTTTTCTTACCCGTTTGTGAGTAATTATAGCTGGACATTCACACCTACTTGCAGCCGAACACCACCTCTCCCGCTTTTGATGATATATGGACCGGCATTTTTACCTTTTCTAACACATTTTTCAGCAATTATGGTTGGAGATTCACACCTACTCACTGCCGAACAACTCCTCTCCCGCATTTGATGGTGTATAGTCGGGCATTCTCACCCTTTCTCATCAGCTTTTTGCAAATTATGATCTGACATTCACACCTACTTGCAGTCGAACAGCTCTGCTCCCGCTTTTGATTATGTTTGGTTGGATATTCAAACCTTTTCTTAACTGCTTTTTACAAACTTTGGTCGGACGTTCACGTCTTCTTGAAGCCGAACACCTCCGCTTCCGCTTTTGATGGTGTATATTCGGGCATACGAACCTTTTCTTACCCGCTTTTTACAAACCATGGTCGGACTTTCACACCTTCTTGTAGCTGAACAACTCCGCTCCCTCTTTTGATTGTGTACAGTCAGGAATTTTAACCTTTTCTTACCCGCTTTTTACCAACTATGGTCGGACATTCACACCTTACAGCAGAACACCTCCGCTCCCTCTTTTGATGGTGTATGTTAGGGCATTCGAACCTTTTCTTACCCGCCTTTTAAAAACTATGGTCGGACATTCAAACCCTGTTGTAGCCGAAAACATCCACTCCTGCTTTTGATGATGTATGGTTGGGCATTCGCACCTTTTCTTAACCATTTTTCAGTAATTATTGGTGGACATTCAGACCTTCTTGCAGCTGAACACCTCCGCTACCGCTTTTGATGGTGTATAGTTTGGCTTTCGAGCCTTTTCTTCCCCGGTTTTTACAAATTATGGTTGGACATTCAGACCTTGCAGCCGAAAACCTCCGCTCCCTCTATTGATCATACATTGTCAGGCATTCGCACCTTGTCTTACCCGCTTTTTATAAACTTTAGTCGGACATTCACACCTTCTTGCAGCTGAACCACCTCCGCTCCCTGTTTTGATCATGTATGGTCTGGCAATACTACCTTTTCTTACCCGTTTGTGAGTAATTATAGCTGGACATTCACACCTACTTGCAGCCGAACACCACCTCTCCCGCTTTTGATGATATATGGACCGGCATTTTTACCTTTTCTAACACATTTTTCAGCAATTATGGTTGGAGATTCACACCTACTCACTGCCGAACAACTCCTCTCCCGCATTTGATGGTGTATAGTCGGGCATTCTCACCCTTTCTCATCAGCTTTTTGCAAATTATGATCTGACATTCACACCTACTTGCAGTCGAACAGCTCTGCTCCCGCTTTTGATTATGTTTGGTTGGATATTCAAACCTTTTCTTAACTGCTTTTTACAAACTTTGGTCGGACGTTCACGTCTTCTTGAAGCCGAACACCTCCGCTTCCGCTTTTGATGGTGTATATTCGGGCATACGAACCTTTTCTTACCCGCTTTTTACAAACCATGGTCGGACTTTCACACCTTCTTGTAGCTGAACAACTCCGCTCCCTCTTTTGATTGTGTACAGTCAGGAATTTTAACCTTTTCTTACCCGCTTTTTACCAACTATGGTCGGACATTCACACCTTACAGCAGAACACCTCCGCTCCCTCTTTTGATGGTGTATGTTAGGGCATTCGAACCTTTTCTTACCCGCCTTTTAAAAACTATGGTCGGACATTCAAACCCTGTTGTAGCCGAAAACATCCACTCCTGCTTTTGATGATGTATGGTTGGGCATTCGCACCTTTTCTTAACCATTTTTCAGTAATTATTGGTGGACATTCAGACCTTCTTGCAGCTGAACACCTCCGCTACCGCTTTTGATGGTGTATAGTTTGGCTTTCGAGCCTTTTCTTCCCCGGTTTTTACAAATTATGGTTGGACATTCAGACCTTGCAGCCGAAAACCTCCGCTCCCTCTATTGATCATACATTGTCAGGCATTCGCACCTTGTCTTACCCGCTTTTTACAAACTTTAGTCAGACATTCACACCTTGCAGCTGAACCACCTCCGCTCCCTGTTTTGATCATGTATGGTCTGGCAATACTACCTTTTCTTACCCGTTTGTGAGTAATTATGGCTGGACATTCACACCTACTTGCAGCCGAACACCACTTCTCCCGCTTTTGATGATGTATGGTCCGGCATTCTAGTCTTTTCTAACACATTTTTCAGCAATTATGGTTTGACATTCACACCTACTCACAGCCGAACACTTCCGCTCCCGCATTTGATGGTGTATAGTCGGGCATTCTCACCCTTTCTCATCAGCTTTTTGCAAATTATGATCTGACATTCACACCTACTTGCAATCGAACAGCTTTGGCTCCCGCTTTTGATTATATTTGGTTGGATAATCGAACCTTTTCTTAACTGCTTTTTACAAACTATGGTCGGATATTCACACCTTCTTGCTGCCGAACACTTCCGCTCCACCTTTAAGTGTTCAATGGGGCATTCACACCTTTTTTTCACCGCATTTTATAGATAATGGTTGGAAATTCTCACCCTCTTGCATCCGAAGACCTCCGCCCCCACTTTTGTTAATATATAGTCGGGCATTCGAACCTTTTCTTACCCGCTTTTAACAAATTATGGTCGGACATTCACACCTACTTGCAGTATGGTTGGCATTTGCACCTTTTCTTACACTCTATTTATACTGATTGCTGAGGATTAAGTTGTTCTTTCTCAAACTACAACATTCTTTTAATTATTGAAACTTAATTTGAGGTGGATAAATAAGGAGGACAAACAGTTTTAAGTCAGGCTGATAGAAGGAATTAATTTTATAGCAAAATCTGTACTTCGTCATATGTCGACAGATGCTTATTGCTGAAGAAGTTCTTTCTCATTCTACAAAGTACAACGTTGTTTATCGTTGTAACTTGATTAGACATGAATAAATATGAAGGATAAAGCAGTCTTAACTTGGTTTGAGTTAAGGAATTTGTTTTATAGGAGAATCCGAATTCGTGCATAACTCGTAAAATAGAGCTTATTTTCGGATTCCTGAAGAATGAGTCTGGTTCTTTCTCATAATACAAAGTTTGTTGTTTATTGTTGAAACTTCATCAGAAGTGAAGAAATAAATGAATGCCTATCAACAAATGTGGGATCTAAACTCTAGTGCTTCCTCTAAAATAATTTCCTTTCTCAATTCAGAGAAATGTGTGTAAGTCACAACACCCGTGACACCAAAACGGCTTTCTTTTCTCTCTTTTCTCTACACTCTGCACTGTGAGCACACACACCAAATCAGAAAGGCTTTTTTCTCTCTTTTCTACATTATGGACTGTGGGGACACAAAACCGCTCTCTCTTTTTTTTTTTTGATTGTGTGCCAGGGTGTTGTCTCATGTATTAGATTATGCTTAAGATACGAATAGGTTTATCAGTCACATCAGAATCCATACATACTGATCCTCCCGTAATAAAATGGTCGGATCTTATCAAACACACTTTGTTTCTTGTGACAATCAAGTCAGCGAAACAGCATATACACGTCAAGACACTGAATCAAGTCTGCAACAAGAACTCATAAGTTTGGCAGTATTGCTCTGCCGTCTGCAATCATACACCCATTTTATTTTCGTGAGACATGTGCAAGCACCTGTTCATCTACTGTTCTATCACTATGAATTAGTTTATTTATCTATTATCAATAAAGATACTTCTACAACTACTATCAAAGTATGTCCGGACTTCTTATGTTGTCAGTTGCTATATATGAATAAGTGGGTAGCTACTGACAAGCATTAAGCATGTCACACAGCCCAAACATATAACATTTCAAGGCAAGTTTGGCAAGGCAAGTTTATTTGTATAGCACAATTCAACAACAAGGTGATTCAAAGTGCTTCACAGAGACATTAAAACAGAAGAAATAAAAAGCATGATTTAAAATTTAAACAAAAGAAGGAAATAAGAACAATAGATAAAATCAGAAAAAATTATACATATGAAGATAAAATCAATAGTTAAAACATGATTCCGTTTTGAAACTCAAGCTTATTCAAATGCAGCTGAAAATAGGTGTGTCTTCAACCTGGACTTAAATACACTGAGTGTTTCAGCTGATCTGAGGCTTTCTGGGAGTTTGTTCCAGACATGTGGAGCTTGTCCATGTCTGGTTTTGACTCTGGGAACTGATAAAAAAACGGATCCGGATGACCTGAGGGGTCTGGAAGGTTCATAGTGGGTCAGGAGGTCACTGATGTATTTTGGTCCTTGACCATTCAGAGCTTTATAGACCAGCATCAGAACTTTAAAGTCTATCCTCTGATGGACAGGCAGCCAGTGTAAAGACTTCAGAGCTGGACTGATGTGCTCCACTTTTTTGGTCTTAGTGAGGACTCGAGCAGCTGAGTTCTGGATGAGCTGCAGTTGTCTAACTGACTTTTTAGGCAGACCTGTAAAGATGCTATTACAATAATCAAGCCTACTAAAAATGAATGCATGGACTAGTTTTTCCAGGTCCTGCTGAGACATCAGATCTTTTAGCCTTGATATATTCTTAAGGTGATAGTAGGCTGACTTTGTTATTGTCTTAATGTGTTTGTCCAAATTTAGGTCTGAGTCCATCACTACACCCAGATTTCTGGCCTGGTCGGTCGTTTTTAGATTTATAGATTGAAGCTCTGTGGTGACTTTCAATCGTTTATCTTTGGCTCCAAAGACAATTACCTCAGTTTTGTTTTTGTTTAGCTGGAGGAAGTTGTGGCACATCCAGTCATTAATCTCCTCAATGCATTTTCCAAGGGCCTGTACAGGCCCTCTGTCTCCTGGTGACATTGTTATATACATCTGTGTGTCATCTGCATAGTTATGGTAGTTTATTTGGTTGTTTTTTATAATCTGTGCCAGTGGGAGCATGTAGATGTTAAATAGAAGAGGTCCCAGGATGGAACCTTGGGGAACTCCACATGTGATTCTTGTCTGCTCAGATGTAAAGTTACCTATTGACACAAAGTACTTCCTGTTCTCTAAGTATGTTTTGAACCAGTTTAGTACTGTTCCGGAAAGACCAGCCCAGTTCTCCAGTTGTTTGAGTAATATATTGTGGTCAATTGTATCAAAGGCAGCACTGAGATCCAGTAAAACTAAGACTGACATTTTTCCACTGTCTGTATTCAGACATATGTCATTAAACACTTTGGTCCGAGCAGTCTCAGTGCTGTGGTGCTGTCTAAAGCCTGACTGGAAGGTATCATAGCAGTTATTTTGTGTTAAAAATTAATTAAGCTGTTGAAAAACTGCTTTTTCAATGATCTTACTTATAAATGGGAGATTTGAGATGGGCCTGTAGTTGTTCATTTGCGTCTTGTCAAGATTGTCCTTTTTCAGCAGAGGTTTAATTACAGCTGTTTTTAGTGGCTCTGGAAACACACCTGACGTTAAGGACAAGTTCACAATCAGTAACAGGTCTGATTCCAAAGTCTTTGAGACCCCTTTGAAAAAACCTGTTGGTAGGATGTCTAAACAGCAAGAGGAGGACTTCAGGTGACGTAAGATGTCCTCCAGGTCTTTACTGTTAATGGGTTGAAATAGTGTCATGGTGTTTAAACCGGTTTTCGGTGGACACAGTACATATGCTGAACCTGCTGCTGATGTACCAACTGCTTGTCTAATATTTTGGACTTTGTCTATGAAGAATTTGGCAAAGTCATTGCAGGCCATGGTGGAATGGAGTTCATTTGCCACTGACACAGGAGGGTTTGTTAGCCTGTCAACTGTAGCAAATAAGGCCCGAGCATTATGACTGTTTTTGGTGATGATGTCAGAAAAGTAGGATTTCCTTGCATTCCTCAGTTGTAAATTATAAGAGTGAAGTTTCTCTTTATAGATGTCATAATGAACCTGGAGATTTGTTTTTCTCCATCTGCGCTCAGCTTTCCGACACTCTCTTTTCCCATTTTTCACCAGTGTGGAATTTCGCCATGGAGACTTCTTCCTTCCAGAGATAACCTTCACCTTAATTTCAGGACACACCACACAGTTAACAACCACAGTGAAGCGTGTCAAAGCCCAAACATGTAACATTCAACAGGACACTTACACAACACATTCAAATCAAACAGTCAGACAACATACAAGAACATATACCAGAGCCGGCATTGCTCCCTGCCTATTTTCCTACAGCTCACTATGTGTGCGCACACCTTTATTCACAAACTCTTCAACTTATACTCTTTTACCGAAACTGCT
This sequence comes from Leuresthes tenuis, assembly GCF_036924035.1. Taxonomy (NCBI): domain Eukaryota; kingdom Metazoa; phylum Chordata; class Actinopteri; order Atheriniformes; family Atherinopsidae; genus Leuresthes; species Leuresthes tenuis. Next base: position 30,297,306 of record NW_027325357.1, read on the forward strand.
ACAGCTCGATTGGCCGAATACCCTTAGATCCTATTTCGGTGAATTTGACATCTGCCTTACATGTAACAGATTAGTGGTTTAGCAGTTTTAATTTAGTTTGAGTGAAGGAATTTATTTTATAGCAAAATCCGAAATCGTGAAGAACTCATGAAAGTAAGCTTATTCTCGGATTCCTGAAACTTTAGATTTGCTCTTTCTTTTACTGCAAAGTACAACGTTGTTTTTTTTTGTTTAAATCTTTCTATACATGGTAAATATGAGGGACAAAGCAGTTTTAACATAGTTTGAGTGAAGGAATTCATTTTATAGATAAAATCCCAAGAATCTGCTGAGAAAAGAGAGTGAATGCGAAGTAGACTTTAACACGGCTCTGGGAGCGAGCCGAGTGTGGGCTAACCGGGAGAATTGCTTGAAAGAAACGCGACACCAAATGAGCGATCAGAACAAAGCCTCAATACGGTGTTCCCATGGTGTTTTTGTTGCTGCCTTGTCTTTTGCACAGAGTAAAAGACAAGGCAGCCATCGAATAGGGCCCGATCGTTCCTACTTGGTCAGCCGAGGAGCAAGGGGGGGGAGCAAGCGTCTCAACCAAGCAAAGCTCACCAAGTAGGAACAATCGGGCCCTATTCGATGGCTGCAACACCTGAAAGACATATGCGAGACCCGATCAAAAGCTTTTTCAATGTCTAAATTTAATATGACAAGCCGGGTGTTTCTGTCTCTAGCTTAATCAATGATGTCTCGAATCAGTACGAGGCTGTCGGTCCTCTAAAACAGAGGACATCCGTGTCGCTAAAACCTTGCTAAAAAGTTTACAGTCAAATTTTAAAAGTGTGATGGGCCTCCAATTCTCCAATCAGTGGGTGGGCAATCTCTAGTAAAGAAATAATCAATGCGAGACGCTCTGGTGACATCATGACTAAACCAGGTGAAGCCCTCCTCTCTGGGATACATGGTTTTAAAACAGTCAGTAAGCTTAAAGTCCCTGCATATGCCCTGAAGTAAAATCGAAGTCTTATCCACTTTAAAATCTCCCCCTGCTCTTTTTCTATCTTTCCTGCTCAAGATACAGTTAAAACCCCCTGCTACAACTAATGGTACTTGCCCTAGCATGTAAAGCTGTATATCTTCTAAAAGGTCATACCTGTCATTTTTTCCATTGAAACCATAAATATTTAAGAGGTTAAAGTCTTGCCCCATAAAATTCAAGTGTGCTAAAAGTGCCCGTCCGTCTCTCACCACTGTGCTACCTTTCACCAGAACATGCGGATTTTTAATTAGAATGGCCACACCATCATTTTTATTTTGATTTGAGCCACTCCATATCGATAAATGGGGCCACATTTCCTCCCATTGTCTATGGTTTTTTAAAAAAGGTAGTCCAGATTCTTTTATTAAAAACACATCTGATTTTATGGAGTCTAAGAAGGATAAAATACTCTGGGCTCTTGTCTTTGATTTCACACTTCTCACATTTAGTGTTGAGAAGGTGAGAACCATTAAAAGGATAAAGGAAAGTAGGTATGTCATTTTCGTTTTTCTAAGTTATCAAAACAAATTACACACTCAGGTTATTTCTTGGGAAACTAGCTCTTCCTTAATTTCTTTAGGTGAAAAGTGAGTAGGGTGATCTATATTTCCTTTTCGGACTCTCGGTGTTGGCCTCTGACGCAATGTTGCATTTAACTTTGAGTCCCTGGGGGTTGATTGCAGAGCTAAAGTTAAAAAGGAGACCTCATTTGGTGAGTCGGAGGGGAAGACTCTAGGTTCTTCCACTGAAGAACTGTCTGAAAGGGACCTAACCCTTCCCCTCTTCTCTGATACCACTGGGGAATCAGAGGACAACTCAGATGCCGTCCTCTTCGGCTGTTGACCTTCGGGGAGGTGAGTATCTTCACTAGACTCACCTGTCTGCTCTTCCTCCTCATTTAGCGTAGCTCCACCCTCTGCCTGTGAATTCTCACAGACTGAGTGGTGAGGCCTCTACAGGCCCCTCCCCTTTTTGCACCTCACTTCCAATCCAAGCTTTTGGCGGGAAGTTTGAATTTATTGGGTCAACCTCTTTTGGCTGAATCGGATCATTTACTCTCGAACAGTAAATTGAACAAATCTTTGAACGAATCATTTCGTTCATTTTTCCAGCAGGTGGCGCTGTAGCCCTACTGTGGGCGTTGCACAAAAAGGCCACGGTTCTAAACACTTAACACTGAAGGCAACATAGTTTGCTTCAGCTGAGCTAACAAAATACAATACACAAAATGCCACAAACAATTCAAACCATGTGAAAACCTGGGGAAGCAAATACACAATAAGGTGACTCATGTCTGTATCCTCCCTGCCATTGTTGTTTAAAGCCCGACACTGACTCGGTAGCTGTCACGATCGTTCAGCCCTTTCACGTTACAGCTGGTAGAGAACAAGTGAATGTAAAACTCACATTGATTTTGACAATTACTAACACAAATAAGTGAGAAAAAGTAACAATAAGTTCCCAAAAATGTTAAATAGTGCATTTATTGTGTCTTATTATTATTATTATTATTATTATTATTATTATTATAATTGTTAATATTATTATTATTATTTTATGGTAGAGTATAACACAAAATCAATATTTTGATATAATTTTCAAAAGTATCTATTCACATTATTACATTATCATTTATCTATTTACACACAACACTATACACATCTACAAGAACCGAAGACCACTAATTAATTATGATTTCATGACAAATGAATGAACATCACAAATCAGACATCATTCATTTCCTCCTTCGTTTCTCTGTCTACAGTAGAGCCCTGTGTAGGACTGTTTTCTTCACCCCGCTCCCGCTGAATTTCTTACCATTACCACCGCAACGTGTGTGTTACACTCCTGCCCGCAGCCGCAAAACTTTCAGAATTTATGCCCGCACAATAAAAGAAATGCATTGATTTTGTGTCTTCTCCCGTCCCGCAGGAGAAAACACGTACTTTTTATAGGCTATTAATAAAGAGATTCACAGACAATTGAGAAACTTCTCCAAATATCACACTTGCCTTGCTTTGTCTTTGTGCTGTAAAGACCTTCTTTGAGCTTCTTTTCCACATCATTTAATGACATCCTGTGGCTAGGCTACATCTCGATCTCACAGTGTTTTTAGCCGCCAGCCGCCAGCTGTTGAGTTGTGAACGAATCAAAACTGTTTCCTGTGCAAGGAGCCATAACCCGAGGAGTTGACTCGTGAATGAATCAAAACTGTTTTCTGTGTGAGGAGCCATGACCCGAGGAGTTGACTCGTGAACGAATCAAAACTGTTTCCTGTCCTGCTGACTGAGCTTATGCAGCTGCCGCCTGCCATGTGGCGAGAGAGGGTACTGCATGGAAATTAATTAATCATTTCTGTTTCCTGTCATGCTGACTGAGTTTATGCAGCAGCCGCCTGTCATATGGGGAGGAAGGGTACTGCATGAAAACGAATGAATCACTCACTGAGACTACTCGTTACTCCCGAGTCATATAAACGATTAGTTAATATTGAACGAATCGTTGGCGAACGACACATCACTACTTTGTTGGTTTGACTGTGGCTTTACCGTCTTTAATTTGTTGGCAAAAGATTTAGGGAAATCTCTGAAGAGGTGATTTAATTCTCCACAGAGATTACATTTCCTGCCATTTGGACACTCTCCAAAAGTGTGCCCAATTTCTCTGCACGTCCCACATATCACCTTGGTACAAGCCTCAACCAGGTGCCCATGCTCACCGCACTTGCGGCAGAGCTTGGGCTTTCCCTGGTAGTGGATGTAACCTCGGTTTACATCCACTACCGGGAGCGGAGGTGTTCGGCTGTGAGTAGGTGTGAATGTCCGACCATAATTGCTGAAAAATGTGTTAGAAAAGGTAAGAATGCCGGATCATTCATTATCAAAAGCGGGAGAGGTGTTCGGCTGCAAGAAGCTGTGAATGTCCAGCCATAATTACTCACAAACGGGTAAGAAAAGGTAGTATTGCCAGACCATACATGATCAAAACAGGGAGCGGAGGTGGTTCAGCTGCAAGAAGGTGTGAATGTCCGACTAAAGTTCAAATATATTAACAAAAGCGGGAGGAGAGGTCTTCGGATGAGAGTGGGTGAGAATTTCCAAACATAATAAATAAAATGCGGTGAAAAAAAAGGTGTGATAGAACACTAAAAGGTGGAGCGGAAATGTTCGGCTGCAAGAAGGTGTGAATGTCCGACTATATTTTGTGAAAAGCAGGTGAAGCAAGGTCTGAATGCCCAATCTTACATCATCAAAAGCGAGATCAGAGGTGTTTGGCTGCAAGAAGGCCATAGTTTGCCAAAAGCGACTAATGACCGATTAAATATCAACAAAAGTGGGGGCGGAGGTCTTCGGATGCAAGTGGGTGTGAATATCCCACCATACAAGTATGGTGGAGAGGAAGCTGTGAATGGCCGACCATAGTTTGCAAAAAGCGGGTGAGAAAAGGTGCGAATGTCCAACCATACATGATCAAAACAGGGAGCGGAGTTGTTTGGCTGCGACAAAGTGTGAATGTCCACCCATAATTAAGGAAAAGCGGACAAAGAGTAGGTTTGAATGCCCAACCATACATCATAAAAGCAGGAGTGTATGTGTTCGGCTACAAGAAGGTTTGAATGTCCGAGCATAGTTTGTAAAAAGCGGGTAACAAAAGGTTCAAATGCCCGACTATACACCATCAAAAGCGGGAGCGGAGGTGTTCCGCTGTAAGACGGTGTGAATGTCCGACCATAGTTGGTAAAAAGCGGGTAAGAAAAGGTGCGAATTCCCGACAATGTATGATCAAAAGAGGGAGCTGAGGTTTTCGTCTACAAGAAAGTTTGAATGTCCGACCATAGTTTGTAAAAAGCGGGTAACAAAAGGTTCGAATGCCCGACTATACACCATCAAAAGCGGGAGCGGAGGTGTTCCGCTGTAAGACGGTGTGAATGTCCGACCATAGTTGGTAAAAAGCGGGTAAGAAAAGGTTAAAATACCCGACTGTACACAATCAACAAAGAACAACATTGGATTTTGCAGTAGAAGAAGTTGAAATCGATCTAGACATTGATAAATATGAAGGACAAAGCAGTTTCCACTTGGTTTGAGTGAAGGAATGAATTTTATAGCAAAATCCGAAATCATGCATAACTCCTCAAAAGGAACGTATTGCTCAACCAAAGGGATGCTTCTTTCTCATTCAGGGTAATATGAGGAACTTTATGCTTGATACATTTTTAGACATGGATAACTATGAAGGACAAAGCAGTTTTAACATGGTTTGAGTGAAGGAATTCATTTTATGCATAAAATCCCAAATCATGAAGAACATATGAAAAGAAGCTTATTCTCGGATTCCTGATCCTTCAATGTTGCTCTTTCTTATACTGCAAAATCCAATGTTGTTCTTTGTTGAAGTCGATCTAGACATTGATAAATATGAAGTTAAAAGCAGTTTTAACATAGTTTGAGTGAAGGAATTAATTTTATAGTAAAATCCGAAATCGTGCAGAACTCATGAAAATAAGCTTATTCTCGGATTCCTAAAACCTTAGATTTGCTCTTTCGTTTACTGCAAGATACAGAGTTGTTGTTTTTTTTGTTTAAATCTATCTAGACATTGATAAATATGAAGGTAAAAGCCGTTTTAACATAGTTTGAGTGAAGGAATTCATTTTATAGATAAAATCCCAAATCATGCAGAACTCCTCAAAAGGGGCGTATGGCTTAATAACAAGTGTGGTTCTTTGTCATTCAGGGTAATATGAGGAAGTTTATGCTTGAAATATATGTAGAAATGGGTACATATGAAGGACAAAGCAGTTTTAAGATTTGCTCTTTCTTTTACTGCAAAGTACAACGTTGTTTTTTGTTGAAATCTATCTAGACATTGATAAATACCAGCCGAACATCTCTGCTACCGCTTTTGATAATTTATGGTTGGGCATTCTTACCTTTTCTTACCCGCTTTTTACAAGTTATGATCTGACATTCACACCTACTTGCAGTCGAACACCTTCTCTCCAGCTTATGATCATGTGCGGTTTGATATTCGAAAATTTTCTTTCATGTTTTCTAGCAATTATTGATGGACATTCAGACCGTCTTACAGCGGAGCTCCTCCGCTCCCTCTTTTGATGGTGTATGGTTGGGCATTCGCACCTTTTCTTACCCATTTTTGAGTAATTATGGTTGGACATTCAGACCTTCTTACAGCCGAACACCTCCGCTGCCGCTTTTGATGGTGTATAGTCTGGATTTCGAGCCTTTTCTTCTCCGGTTTTTACAAATTATGGTTGGACATTTAGACCTTCTTGCAGCCGAAAACCTCCAATCCCTCTTTTGATCATACATTGTCGGGCATTCGCACCTTGTCTTACCCGCTTTTTACAAACTTTAGTCGGACTTTCACACCTTCTTGCAGCTGAACCATCTCCGCTCCCTGTTTTGATCATGTATGGTCTGGCAATACTACCTTTTCTTACCCGTTTGTGAGTAATTATGGCTGGACATTCACACCTACTTGCAGCCGAACACAATGCACAACCATACATCAAAAGCAGGAGTGGATGTGTTCGGCTACAAGAAGGTTTGAATGTCCGAGCATAGTTTGTCAAAAGCGGGTAAGAAAAGGTTCGAATGACCAAACATAAACCATCAAAAGAGGGAGCAGAGGTGTTCGGCTACAATAAGGTGTGAAAGTCCGACCATGGTTTGTAAAAAGCGGGTAAGAAATGGTGCGAATTCCCAACTATACACCATCAAAAGCGGGAGCGGAGTAGTTCCGCTGGAAGACGGTGTGAATGTCCGACCATAGTTGGTAAAAAGCGGGTAAGAAAAGGTTAAAATACCCGACTGTACACAATCAATAGCGGGAGCGGAGTTGTTCGGCTACAAGGAGGTGTGAAAGTCCACCCATGGTTTGTAAAAAGCGGGTAACTAAAGGTTCGAATGCCCGAATATATACCATCAAAAGCGGAAGATGAGGTGTTCGGCTGCAAGAAGGTGTGAACGTCCAACCAAAGTTTGTAAAAAGCAGTTAAGAAAAGGTTCGAATATCCAACCAAACATAATCAAAAGCGGGAGCAGAGCTGTTCGACTGCAAGTAGGTGTGAATGTCAGATCATAATTTGCAAAAAGCTGATGAGAAAGGGTGAGAATGCCTGACTATACACCATCAAATGCGGGAGCGGAGGTGTTCGTCTGTGAGTAGGTGTGAATGTCCGACCATGATTGCTGAAAAATGTGTTAGAAAAGGTAAGAATGCCGGACCATACATCATCAAAAGCGGGAGAGGTGTTGTTCGGCTGAGAGAAGGTGTGAATGTCCAGCCATAATTACTCACAAACGGGTAAGAAAAGGTAAGAATGTTGGATGTTAAAACTGCTTTGTCCCTCGTAGTTATCCATGTCTAAAAATGTTTGAAGCATAAACTTCCTCATATTACCCTGAATGACAAAGAACCACACTTGTGATTAAGCCATACGTTCCTTTTGAGGAGTTCTGCATGATTTGGGATTTTGCTATTAAATCAATTCCTTCACTCAAACCGAGTGAAAACTGCTTTTACCTTCATATTTATCAATGTCTAAATCGACTTCAACAAAGAACAACATTGGACTTTGCAGTAGAAGAAGTTGAAATCGATCTAGACATTGATAAATATGAAGGACAAAGCAGTTTCTACTTGGTTTGAGTGAAGGAATTAATTTTATAGCAAAATCCGAAATCATGCATAACTCCTCAAAAGGAACGTATTGCTCAACCAAAGGGATGCTTCTTTCTCATTCAGGGTAATATGAGGAACTTTATGCTTGATACATTTTTAGACATGGATAACTATGAAGGACAAAGCAGTTTTAACATGGTTTGAGTGAAGGAATTCATTTTATACATAATATCCCAAATCATGCAGAACGTATGAAAAGAAGCTTATTCTCGGATTCCTGATCCTTCAGTATTGCTCTTTCTGCTACTGCAAAATTTAATGTTGTTCTTTGTTGAAGTCGATCTAGACATTCATAAATATGAAGGACAAAGCAGTTTTAACATAGTTTGAGTGAAGGAATTCATTTTATAGCAAAATCCCAAATCATGCAGAACGTATGAAAAGAAGCTTATTCTCGGATTCCTGATCCTTCAGTGTTGCTCTTTCTTCTCCTGCAAAATCCAATGTTGTTCTTTGTTGAAGTCGATCTAAACATTGATAAACATGAAGTTAAAAGCAGTTTTAACATAGTTTGAGTGAAGGAATTCATTTTATAGCAAAATCCCAAATCATGCAGAACGTATGAAAATAAGCTTATTCTCGGATTCCTGATCCTTCAATGTAGCTCTTTCTTCTCCTGCAAAATCCAATGTTGTTCTTTGTTGAAGTCGATCTAGACATTGATAAATACGAAGTTAAAAGCAGTTTTAACATAGTTTGAGTGAAGGAATTAATTTTATAGTAAAATCCCAAATCGTGCAGAACTCATGAAAGTAAGCTTATTCTCGGATTCCTGAAACTTTAGATTTGCTCTTTCTTTTACTGCAAAGTACAACGTTGTTTTTTTTTGTTTAAATCTTTCTATACATGGTAAATATGAGGGACAAAGCAGTTTTAACATAGTTTGAGTGAAGGAATTCATTTTATAGATAAAATCCCAAGAATCTGCTGAGAAAAGAGAGTGAATGCGAAGTAGACTTTAACACGGCTCTGGGAGCGAGCCGAGTGTGGGCTAACCGGGAGAATTGCTTGAAAGAAACGCGACACCAAATGAGCGATCAGAACAAAGCCTCAATACGGTGTTCCCGTGGTGTTTTTGTTGCTGCCTTGTCTTTTGCACAGAGTAAAAGACAAGGCAGCCATCGAATAGGGCCCGATCGTTCCTACTTGGTCAGCCGAGGAGCAAGGGGGGGGAGCAAGCGTCTCAACCAAGCAAAGCTCACCAAGTAGGAACAATCGGGCCCTATTCGATGGCTGCAACACCTGAAAGACATATGCGAGACCCGATCAAAAGCTTTTTCAATGTCTAAATTTAATATGACAAGCCGGGTGTTTCTGTCTCTAGCTTAATCAATGATGTCTCGAATCAGTACGAGGCTGTCGGTCCTCTAAAACAGAGGACATCCGTGTCGCTAAAACCTTGCTAAAAAGTTTACAGTCAAATTTTAAAAGTGTGATGGGCCTCCAATTCTCCAATCAGTGGGTGGGCAATCTCTAGTAAAGAAATAATCAATGCGAGACGCTCTGGTGACATCATGACTAAACCAGGTGAAGCCCTCCTCTCTGGGATACATGGTTTTAAAACAGTCAGTAAGCTTAAAGTCCCTGCATATGCCCTGAAGTAAAATCGAAGTCTTATCCACTTTAAAATCTCCCCCTGCTCTTTTTCTATCTTTCCTGCTCAAGATACAGTTAAAACCCCCTGCTACAACTAATGGTACTTGCCCTAGCATGTAAAGCTGTATATCTTCTAAAAGGTCATACCTGTCATTTTTTCCATTGAAACCATAAATATTTAAGAGGTTAAAGTCTTGCCCCATAAAATTCAAGTGTGCTAAAAGTGCCCGTCCGTCTCTCACCACTGTGCTACCTTTCACCAGAACATGCGGATTTTTAATTAGAATGGCCACACCATCATTTTTATTTTGATTTGAGCCACTCCATATCGATAAATGGGGCCACATTTCCTCCCATTGTCTATGGTTTTTTAAAAAAGGTAGTCCAGATTCTTTTATTAAAAACACATCTGATTTTATGGAGTCTAAGAAGGATAAAATACTCTGGGCTCTTGTCTTTGATTTCACACTTCTCACATTTAGTGTTGAGAAGGTGAGAACCATTAAAAGGATAAAGGAAAGTAGGTATGTCATTTTCGTTTTTCTAAGTTATCAAAACAAATTACACACTCAGGTTATTTCTTGGGAAACTAGCTCTTCCTTAATTTCTTTAGGTGAAAAGTGAGTAGGGTGATCTATATTTCCTTTTCGGACTCTCGGTGTTGGCCTCTGACGCAATGTTGCATTTAACTTTGAGTCCCTGGGGGTTGATTGCAGAGCTAAAGTTAAAAAGGAGACCTCATTTGGTGAGTCGGAGGGGAAGACTCTAGGTTCTTCCACTGAAGAACTGTCTGAAAGGGACCTAACCCTTCCCCTCTTCTCTGATACCACTGGGGAATCAGAGGACAACTCAGATGCCGTCCTCTTCGGCTGTTGACCTTCGGGGAGGTGAGTATCTTCACTAGACTCACCTGTCTGCTCTTCCTCCTCATTTAGCGTAGCTCCACCCTCTGCCTGTGAATTCTCACAGACTGAGTGGTGAGGCCTCTACAGGCCCCTCCCCTTTTTGCACCTCACTTCCAATCCAAGCTTTTGGCGGGAAGTTTGAATTTATTGGGTCAACCTCTTTTGGCTGAATCGGATCATTTACTCTCGAACAGTAAATTGAACAAATCTTTGAACGAATCATTTCGTTCATTTTTCCAGCAGGTGGCGCTGTAGCCCTACTGTGGGCGTTGCACAAAAAGGCCACGGTTCTAAACACTTAACACTGAAGGCAACATAGTTTGCTTCAGCTGAGCTAACAAAATACAATACACAAAATGCCACAAACAATTCAAACCATGTGAAAACCTGGGGAAGCAAATACACAATAAGGTGACTCATGTCTGTATCCTCCCTGCCATTGTTGTTTAAAGCCCGACACTGACTCGGTAGCTGTCACGATCGTTCAGCCCTTTCACGTTACAGCTGGTAGAGAACAAGTGAATGTAAAACTCACATTGATTTTGACAATTACTAACACAAATAAGTGAGAAAAAGTAACAATAAGTTCCCAAAAATGTTAAATAGTGCATTTATTGTGTCTTATTATTATTATTATTATTATTATTATTATTATTATTATTATTATTGTTAATATTATTATTATTATTTTATGGTAGAGTATAACACAAAATCAATATTTTGATATAATTTTCAAAAGTATCTATTCACATTATTACATTATCATTTATCTATTTACACACAACACTATACACATCTACAAGAACCGAAGACCACTAATTAATTATGATTTCATGACAAATGAATGAACATCACAAATCAGACATCATTCATTTCCTCCTTCGTTTCTCTGTCTACAGTAGAGCCCTGTGTAGGACTGTTTTCTTCACCCCGCTCCCGCTGAATTTCTTACCATTACCACCGCAACGTGTGTGTTACACTCCTGCCCGCAGCCGCAAAACTTTCAGAATTTATGCCCGCACAATAAAAGAAATGCATTGATTTTGTGTCTTCTCCCGTCCCGCAGGAGAAAACACGTACTTTTTATAGGCTATTAATAAAGAGATTCACAGACAATTGAGAAACTTCTCCAAATATCACACTTGCCTTGCTTTGTCTTTGTGCTGTAAAGACCTTCTTTGAGCTTCTTTTCCACATCATTTAATGACATCCTGTGGCTAGGCTACATCTCGATCTCACAGTGTTTTTAGCCGCCAGCCGCCAGCTGTTGAGTTGTGAACGAATCAAAACTGTTTCCTGTGCAAGGAGCCATAACCCGAGGAGTTGACTCGTGAATGAATCAAAACTGTTTTCTGTGTGAGGAGCCATGACCCGAGGAGTTGACTCGTGAACGAATCAAAACTGTTTCCTGTCCTGCTGACTGAGCTTATGCAGCTGCCGCCTGCCATGTGGCGAGAGAGGGTACTGCATGGAAATTAATTAATCATTTCTGTTTCCTGTCATGCTGACTGAGTTTATGCAGCAGCCGCCTGTCATATGGGGAGGAAGGGTACTGCATGAAAACGAATGAATCACTCACTGAGACTACTCGTTACTCCCGAGTCATATAAACGATTAGTTAATATTGAACGAATCGTTGGCGAACGACACATCACTACTTTGTTGGTTTGACTGTGGCTTTACCGTCTTTAATTTGTTGGCAAAAGATTTAGGGAAATCTCTGAAGAGGTGATTTAATTCTCCACAGAGATTACATTTCCTGCCATTTGGACACTCTCCAAAAGTGTGCCCAATTTCTCTGCACGTCCCACATATCACCTTGGTACAAGCCTCAACCAGGTGCCCATGCTCACCGCACTTGCGGCAGAGCTTGGGCTTTCCCTGGTAGTGGATGTAACCTCGGTTTACATCCACTACCGGGAGCGGAGGTGTTCGGCTGTGAGTAGGTGTGAATGTCCGACCATAATTGCTGAAAAATGTGTTAGAAAAGGTAAGAATGCCGGATCATTCATTATCAAAAGCGGGAGAGGTGTTCGGCTGCAAGAAGCTGTGAATGTCCAGCCATAATTACTCACAAACGGGTAAGAAAAGGTAGTATTGCCAGACCATACATGATCAAAACAGGGAGCGGAGGTGGTTCAGCTGCAAGAAGGTGTGAATGTCCGACTAAAGTTCAAATATATTAACAAAAGCGGGAGGAGAGGTCTTCGGATGAGAGTGGGTGAGAATTTCCAAACATAATATATAAAATGCGGTGAAAAAAAAGGTGTGATAGAACACTAAAAGGTGGAGCGGAAATGTTCGGCTGCAAGAAGGTGTGAATGTCCGACTATATTTTGTGAAAAGCAGGTGAAGCAAGGTCTGAATGCCCAATCTTACATCATCAAAAGCGAGATCAGAGGTGTTTGGCTGCAAGAAGGCCATAGTTTGCCAAAAGCGACTAATGACCGATTAAATATCAACAAAAGTGGGGGCGGAGGTCTTCGGATGCAAGTGGGTGTGAATATCCCACCATACAAGTATGGTGGAGAGGAAGCTGTGAATGGCCGACCATAGTTTGCAAAAAGCGGGTGAGAAAAGGTGCGAATGTCCAACCATACATGATCAAAACAGGGAGCGGAGTTGTTTGGCTGCGACAAAGTGTGAATGTCCACCCATAATTAAGGAAAAGCGGACAAAGAGTAGGTTTGAATGCCCAACCATACATCATAAAAGCAGGAGTGTATGTGTTCGGCTACAAGAAGGTTTGAATGTCCGAGCATAGTTTGTAAAAAGCGGGTAACAAAAGGTTCAAATGCCCGACTATACACCATCAAAAGCGGGAGCGGAGGTGTTCCGCTGTAAGACGGTGTGAATGTCCGACCATAGTTGGTAAAAAGCGGGTAAGAAAAGGTGCGAATTCCCGACAATGTATGATCAAAAGAGGGAGCTGAGGTTTTCGTCTACAAGAAAGTTTGAATGTCCGACCATAGTTTGTAAAAAGCGGGTAACAAAAGGTTCGAATGCCCGACTATACACCATCAAAAGCGGGAGCGGAGGTGTTCCGCTGTAAGACGGTGTGAATGTCCGACCATAGTTGGTAAAAAGCGGGTAAGAAAAGGTTAAAATACCCGACTGTACACAATCAACAAAGAACAACATTGGATTTTGCAGTAGAAGAAGTTGAAATCGATCTAGACATTGATAAATATGAAGGACAAAGCAGTTTCCACTTGGTTTGAGTGAAGGAATGAATTTTATAGCAAAATCCGAAATCATGCATAACTCCTCAAAAGGAACGTATTGCTCAACCAAAGGGATGCTTCTTTCTCATTCAGGGTAATATGAGGAACTTTATGCTTGATACATTTTTAGACATGGATAACTATGAAGGACAAAGCAGTTTTAACATGGTTTGAGTGAAGGAATTCATTTTATGCATAAAATCCCAAATCATGCAGAACATATGAAAAGAAGCTTATTCTCGGATTCCTGATCCTTCAATGTTGCTCTTTCTTATACTGCAAAATCCAATGTTGTTCTTTGTTGAAGTCGATCTAGACATTGATAAATATGAAGTTAAAAGCAGTTTTAACATAGTTTGAGTGAAGGAATTAATTTTATAGTAAAATCCCAAATCGTGCAGAACTCATGAAAATAAGCTTATTCTCGGATTCCTAAAACTTTAGATTTGCTCTTTCGTTTACTGCAAGATACAGAGTTGTTGTCTTTTTTGTTTAAATCTATCTAGACATTGATAAATATGAAGGTAAAAGCCGTTTTAACATAGTTTGAGTGAAGGAATTCATTTTATAGATAAAATCCCAAATCATGCAGAACTCCTCAAAAGGGGCGTATGGCTTAATAACAAGTGTGGTTCTTTGTCATTCAGGGTAATATGAGGAAGTTTATGCTTGAAATATATGTAGAAATGGGTACATATGAAGGACAAAGCAGTTTTAAGATTTGCTCTTTCTTTTACTGCAAAGTACAACGTTGTTTTTTGTTGAAATCTATCTAGACATTGATAAATACCAGCCGAACATCTCTGCTACCGCTTTTGATAATTTATGGTTGGGCATTCTTACCTTTTCTTACCCGCTTTTTACAAGTTATGATCTGACATTCACACCTACTTGCAGTCGAACACCTTCTCTCCAGCTTATGATCATGTGCGGTTTGATATTCGAAAATTTTCTTTCATGTTTTCTAGCAATTATTGATGGACATTCAGACCGTCTTACAGCGGAGCTCCTCCGCTCCCTCTTTTGATGGTGTATGGTTGGGCATTCGCACCTTTTCTTACCCATTTTTGAGTAATTATGGTTGGACATTCAGACCTTCTTACAGCCGAACACCTCCGCTGCCGCTTTTGATGGTGTATAGTCTGGATTTCGAGCCTTTTCTTCTCCGGTTTTTACAAATTATGGTTGGACATTTAGACCTTCTTGCAGCCGAAAACCTCCAATCCCTCTTTTGATCATACATTGTCGGGCATTCGCACCTTGTCTTACCCGCTTTTTACAAACTTTAGTCGGACTTTCACACCTTCTTGCAGCTGAACCATCTCCGCTCCCTGTTTTGATCATGTATGGTCTGGCAATACTACCTTTTCTTACCCGTTTGTGAGTAATTATGGCTGGACATTCACACCTACTTGCAGCCGAACACAATGCACAACCATACATCAAAAGCAGGAGTGGATGTGTTCGGCTACAAGAAGGTTTGAATGTCCGAGCATAGTTTGTCAAAAGCGGGTAAGAAAAGGTTCGAATGACCAAACATAAACCATCAAAAGAGGGAGCGGAGGTTTTCGGCTACAAGAAGGTTTGAAGGTCCGACCATAGTTTGTAAAAAGCGGGTAAGAAAAGGTTCGAAATCCCGACTATACACCATCAAAAGCGGGAGCAGAGGTGTTCCGCTGTAAGACGGTGTGAATGTCCGACCATAGTTGGTAAAAAGCGGGTAAGAAAAGGTTAAAATACCCGACTGTACACAATCAATAGCGGGAGCGGAGTTGTTCGGCTACAAGAAGGTGTGAAAGTCCACCCATGGTTTGTAAAAAGCGGGTAACAAAAGGTTCGAATGCCCGAATATATACCATCAAAAGCGGAAGATGAGGTGTTCGGCTGCAAGAAGGTGTGAACGTCCGACCAAAGTTTGTAAAAAGCAGTTAAGAAAAGGTTCGAATATCCAACCAAACATAATCAAAAGCGGGAGCAGAGCTGTTCGACTGCAAGTAGGTGTGAATTTCAGATCATAATATACAAAAAGCTGATGAGAAAGGGTGAGAATGCCCGAATATACACCATCAAATGCGGGAGCGGAAGTGTTCGGCTGTAAGTAGGTGTGAATGTCCGACCATAATTGCTGAAAAATGTGTTAGAAAAGGTAAGAATGTTGGATGTTAAAACTGCTTTGTCCCTCATAGTTATCCATGTCTAAAAATGTTTGAAGCATAAACTTCCTCATATTACCCTGAATGAGAAAGAACCACACTTGTGATTAAGCCATACGTTCCTTTTGAGGAGTTCTGCATAATTTGGGATTTTGCTATTAAATCAATTCCTTCACGCAAACCGAGTGAAAACTGCTTTTACCTTCATATTTATCAATGTCTAGATCGACGTCAACAAAGAACAACATTGGACTTTGCAGTAGAAGAAGTTGAAATTGATCTAGACATTGATAAATATGAAGGACAAAGCAGTTTCCACTTGGTTTGAGTGAAGGAATTCATTTTATACATAAAATCCCAAATCATGCAGAACGTATGAAAAGAAGCTTATTCTCGAATTCCTGATCCTTCAGTATTGCTCTTTCTGCTACTGCAAAATTTAATGTTGTTCTTTGTTGAAGTCGATCTAGATATTGATGAATATGAAGGACAAAGCAGTTTTAACATAGTTTGAGTGAAGGAATTCATTTTATAGCAAAATCCCAAATCATGCAGAACGTATGAAAAGAAGCTTATTCTCGCATTCCTGATCCTTCAGTATTGCTCTTTCTGCTACTGCAAAATTTAATGTTGTTCTTTGTTGAAGTCGATCTAGACATTGATAAATATGAAGTTAAAAGCAGTTTTAACATAGATTGAGTGAAGGAATTCATTTTATAGCAAAATCCCAAATCATGCAGAACGTATGAAAAGAAGCTTATTCTCGGATTCCTGATCCTTCAGTATTGCTCTTTCTGCTACTGCAAAATTTAATGTTGTTCTTTGTTGAAGTCGATCTAGACATTGATAAATATGAAGGACAAAGCAGTTTTAACATAGTTTGAGTGAAGGAATTCATTTTATAGCAAAATCCCAAATCATGCAGAACGTATGAAAAGAAGCTTATTCTCGGATTCCTGATCCTTCAGTATTGCTCTTTCTGCTACTGCAAAATTTAATGTTGTTCTTTGTTGAAGTCGATCTAGACATTGATAAATATGAAGGACAAAGCAGTTTTAACATAGTTTGAGTGAAGGAATTCATTTTATAGCAAAATCCCAAATCATGCAGAACGTATGAAAAGAAGCTTATTCTCGGATTCCTGATCCTTCAGTATTGCTCTTTCTGCTACTGCAAAATTTAATGTTGTTCTTTGTTGAAGTCGATCTAGACATTGATAAATATGAAGGACAAAGCAGTTTTAACATAGTTTGAGTGAAGGAATTCATTTTATAGCAAAATCCCAAATCATGCAGAACGTATGAAAAGAAGCTCATTCTCGGATTCCTGATTCTTCAGTATTGCTCTTTCTGCTACTGCAAAATTTAATGTTGTTCTTTGTTGAAGTCGATCTAGACATTGATAAATGTGAAGTTAAAAGCAGTTTTAACATAGTTTGAGTGAAGGAATTCATTTTATAGCAAAATCCCAAATCATGCAGAACGTATGAAAAGAAGCTTATTCTCGGATTCCTGATCCTTAAGTATTGCTCTTTCTGCTACTGCAAAATTTAATGTTGTTCTTTGTTGAAGTCGACCTAGACATTGATAAATATGAAGGACAAAGCAGTTTTAACATAGTTTGAGTGAAGGAATTCATTTTATAGGAGAATCCGAATTCGTGCATAACTCGTAAAATAGAGCTTATTTTCGGATTCCTGAAGAATGAGTCTGGTTCTTTCTCATAATACAAAGTTTGTTGTTTATTGTTGAAACTTCATCAGAAGTGAAGAAATAAATGAATGCCTATCAACAAATGTGGGATCTAAACTCTAGTGCTTCCTCTAAAATAATTTCCTTTCTCAATTCAGAAATGTGTGTGTGTAAGTCACAACACCTGTGTCACCAAAACGGCATTCTTTTCTCTCTTTTCTCTACACTCTGCACTGTGAGCACACACACCAAATCAGAAAGACTTTTTTCTCTCTTTTCTACATTATGGACTGTGGGGACACAAAACCGCTCTCTCTTTTTTTTTTTTTGATTGTGTGCCAGGGCGTTGTCTCACGTATTAGATTATGCTTAAGAT
The DNA here is from genome assembly GCF_036924035.1 of Leuresthes tenuis. Classification (NCBI taxonomy): domain Eukaryota; kingdom Metazoa; phylum Chordata; class Actinopteri; order Atheriniformes; family Atherinopsidae; genus Leuresthes; species Leuresthes tenuis. The sequence continues at coordinate 30,314,989 of NW_027325357.1, forward strand.
ACGAATGGGTTTATCAGTCACATCAGAATCCATACATACTGATCCTCCCGTAATAAAATGGTCGGATCTTATCAAACACACTTTTTTTCTTGTGACAATCAAGTCAGCGAAACAGCGTATACACGTCAAGACACTGAATCAAGTTTGCCACAAGAACTCATAAGTTTGGCAGTATTGCTCTGCCGTCAGCAATCATACACCCATTTTATTTTCGTGAGACATGTGCAGGCACCTGTTCATCTACTGTTCTATCACTATGAATTAGTTTATCTATTATCAATAAGGATACTTCTACAACTACTATCAAAGTATGTCCGGACTTCTTAGTGCTTTACCGTCTTTAATTTGTTGGCAAAAGATTTAGTGCAATCTCTGAAGAGGTGATTTAATTCTCCACAGAGATTACATTTCCTGCCATTTGGACACTCTCCAAAAGTGTGCCCAATTTCCCTGCACTTCCCACATATCACCTTGGTACAAGCCTCAACCAGGTGCCCATGCTCACCGCACTTGCGGCAGAGCTTGGGCTGCCCCTGGTAGTGGATGTAACCTTGGTTTTCGAGGTGGCCAGAGTGTCTCTTTGCATCTCCGCCCACCCGCTGCACTGAGCACTCTTCAGCCCTTTTAAATGGTATAACTTTGCACTCCAGCACGCTCCAGCGAGCACCATTCATGCAACAACTTTGCACTCCAGCTTCGAACTTTGGCACAGTCGCAACAAGTAAGGCGACTCTACTCAGAGATGTCACTCTGAACAGTAACAAGATTTATTTTGCACAGACAGAAAGGGCTTCACCCGCAAAGGTAAAGCCTGCCAAAAATAGAAACAACTCATTAGTGCTGCTCTCCACGGAAATCTTTAGTAAAAGGCGAAAGACTTGTACGTTATGAAGAGAAACCAGAGTACGATTATCCGTCACTGCGGGAGCAGGGCATCGGGCTAGTTGGCATAGCCACCTTCCCCATGGTGAGCTTTGCTTGGTTGAGACGCTTGCTCCCCCCCTTGCTCCTCGGCTGACCAAGTAGGAACAATCGGGCCCTATTCGATGGCTGCCTTGTCTTTTACTCTGTGCAAAAGACAATGCCGCCACAAACACCACGGGAACACTGTATTGAGGCTTTGTTCTGACCGCTCATTCAGTGTCGCGTTTCTTTCAAGCAATTCTCCCGGTTAGCCCGCACTCGGCTCGCTCCCAGAGCCGTGTTAAAGTCTACTTCGCATTTACTCTCTTTTCTCAGCAGACTCTTGGGATGTTATCTATAAAATTAATTCCTTCACTCAAACTATGTTAAAACTGCTTTGTCCTTCATATTTACCATGTCTAGAAAGATTTAAACAAAAAAAACAACGTTGTACTTTGCAATAAAAGAAAGAGCAAATCTAAAGTTTCAGGAATCCGAGAATAAGCTTACTTTCATGAGTTCTTCACGATTTCGGATTTTGCTATAAAATGAATTCCTTCACTCAAACTAAATTAAAACTGCTAAACCACTAATCTGTTACATGTAAGGCAGATGTCAAATTCACCGAAATAAGATCTAATGGTATTCGGCCAATCGAGCTGTAGTTGAAGAGTTTGTGAATAAAGGTGTGCACACACATAGTGAGCTGTAGGAAAATAGGCAGGGAGCAATGCCGGCTCTGGTATATGTTCTTGTATGTTGTCTGACTGTTTGATTTGAATGTGTTGGGTAAGTGTCCTGTTGAATGTTACATGTTTGGGCTTTGACACGCTTCACTGTGGTTGTTAACTGTGTGGTGTGTCCTGAAATGTTATATGTTTGGGCTGTGTGACATGCTTAATGCTTGTCAGTAGCTACCCACTTATTCACATATAGCAACTGACAACATAAGAACTCCGGACATACTTTGATAGTAGTTGTAGAAGTATCCTTATTGATAATAGATAAATAAACTAATTCATAGTGATAGAACAGTAGATGAACATGTGCCTTCACATGTCTCACGAAAATAAAATGGGTGTATGATTGCAGACGGCAGAGCAATACTGCCAAACTTATGAGTTCTTGTGGCAGACTTGATTCAGTGTCTTGACGTGTATACGCTGTTTCGCTGACTTGATTGTCACAAGAAACAAAGTGTGTTTGATAAGATCCGAGCATTTTATTACGGGAGGATCAGTATGACTGGATTCTGATGTGACTGATAAACCCATTCGTATCTTAAGCATAATCTAATACATGAGACAACACCCTGGCACACAATCAAAAAAACAAAAGAGAGAGCGGTTTTGTGTCCCCACAGTCCATAATGTAGAAAAGAGAGAAAAAAGCCTTTCTGATTTGGTGTGTGTGTGCTCACAGTGCAGAGTGTAGAGAAAAGAGAAAAGAGAGAAAAGAAAGCCGTTTTGGTGTCACGGGTGTTGTGACTTACACACATTTCTCTGAATTGAGAAAGGAAATTATTTTAGAGGAAGCACTAGAGTTTAGATCCCACATTTGTTGATAGGCATTAATTTTTTTCTTCACTTCTGATAAAGTTTCAACAATAAACAACAAACTTTGTATTATGAGAAAGAACCAGACTCATTTTTCAGGAATCCGAAAATAAGCTCTATTTTACGAGTTATGCACGAATTCGGATTCTCCTATAAAACAAATTCCTTACCTCAAACCAAGTTAAGACTGCTTTATCCTTCATATTTATTCATGTCTAATCAAGTTTCAACGATAAACAACGTTGTACTTTGTAGAACGAGAAACAACTTCTTCAGCAATAAGCATCTCTCGACATATGACGAAGTACAGATTTTGCTATAAAATTAATTCCTTCTATCAGCCTGAATTAAAACTGTTTGTCCTCCTTATTTATCCACGTCAAATCAAGTTTCAACAATTAAAAAAATGTTGTAGTTTGAGAAAGAACAATTAATCTTCAGCAATCAGTATAAAAAGAGGGTAAGAAAAGGTGCAAATGCCAACCATACTGCAAGTAGGTGTGAATGTCCGACCATACACCATTTAATGCGGGAGCGGAAGTGTTCGGCTGTGAGTAGGTGTGAATGTCCGACCATAATTTCTGAAAAATGTGTTAGAAAAGACTAGAATGCCGGACCATACATCATCAAAAGAGAGAGAGGTGGTGTTCGGCTGCAAGTAGGTGTGAATGTCCAGCCATAATTACTCACAAACGGGTAAGAAAAGGTAGTATTGCCAGACCATACATGATCAAAAGAGGGAGCGGAGGTGTATGGCTACAAGAAGGTGTGAAAGTCCGACCATGGTTTGTAAAAAGCGGGTAAGAAATGGTGCGAATTCCCGACAATGTATGATCAAAAGAGGGAGCGGAGGTTTTCGGCTACAAGAAGGTTTGAATGTCCGACCATAGTTTGTATAAAGCGGATAAGAAAAGGTTAAAATACCCGACTGTACACAATCAATAGCGGGAGCGGAGTTCGGCTACAAGAAGGTGTGAAAGTCCACCCATGGTTTGTAAAAAGCGGGTAACAAAAGGTTCGAATGCCCGAATATATACCATCAAAAGCGGAAGATGACGTGTTCGGCTGCAAGAAGGTGTGAACGTCCGACCAAAAAAAGCAGTTAAGAAAAGGTTCGAATGTCCAACCAAACATAATCAAAAGCGGGAGCAGAGCTGTTCGACTGCAAGTAGGTGTGAATTTCAGATCATAATATGCAAAAAGCTGATGAGAAAGGGTGAGAATGCCCGAATATACACCATCAAATGCGGGAGCGGAAGTGTTCGGCTGTAAGTAGGTGTGAATGTCCGACCATAATTGCTGAAAAATGTGTTAGAAAAGGTAAGAATGTTGGATGTTAAAACTGCTTTGTCCCTCATAGTTATCCATGTCTAAAAATGTTTGAAGCATAAACTTCCTCATATTACCCTGAATGAGAAAGAACCACACTTGTGATTAAGCCATACGTTCCTTTTGAGGAGTTCGGCATAATTTGGGATTTTGCTATTAAATCAATTCCTTCACGCAAACCGAGTGAAAACTGCTTTTACCTTCATATTTATCAATGTCTAGATCGACTTCAACAAAGAACAACATTGGACTTTGCAGTAGAAGAAGTTGAAATTGATCTAGACATTGATAAATATGAAGGACAAAGCAGTTTCCACTTGGTTTGAGTGAAGGAATTAATTTTATAGCAAAATCCGAAATCATGCATAACTCCTCAAAAGGAACGTATTGCTCAACCAAAGGGATGTTTCTTTCTCATTCAGGGTAATATGAGGAACTTTATGCTTGATACATTTTAGACATGGATAACTATGAAGGACAAAGCAGTTTTAACATGGTTTGAGTGAAGGAATTCATTTTATACATAAAATCCCAAATCATGCAGAACGTATGAAAAGAAGCTTATTCTCGGATTCCTGATCCTTCAGTATTGCTCTTTCTGCTACTGCAAAATTTAATGTTGTTCTTTGTTGAAGTCAATCTAGACATTGATGAATATGAAGGACAAAGCAGTTTTAACATAGTTTGAGTGAAGGAATTCATTTTATAGCAAAATCCCAAATCATGCAGAACGTATGAAAAGAAGCTTATTCTCGGATTCCTGATCCTTCAGTATTGCTCTTTCTGCTACTGCAAAATTTAATGTTGTTCTTTGTTGAAGTCGATCTAGACATTGATAAATATGAAGTTAAAAGCAGTTTTAACATAGTTTGAGTGAAGGAATTCATTTTATAGCAAAATCCCAAATCATGCAGAACGTATGAAAAGAAACTTATTCTCGGATTCCTGTTCCTTCAGTATTGCTCTTTCTGCTACTGCAAAATTTAATGTTGTTCTTTGTTGAAGTCGATCTAGACATTGATAAATATGAAGGACAAAGCAGTTTTAACATAGTTTGAGTGAAGGAATTCATTTTATAGCAAAATCCCAAATCATGCAGAACGTATGAAAAGAAGCTTATTCTCGGATTCCTGATCCTTCAGTATTGCTCTTTCTGCTACTGCAAAATTTAATGTTGTTCTTTGTTGAAGTCGATCTAGACATTGATAAATATGAAGGACAAAGCAGTTTTAACATAGTTTGAGTGAAGGAATTCATTTTATAGCAAAATCCCAAATCATGCAGAACGTATGAAAAGAAGCTTATTCTCGGATTCCTGATCCTTCAGTATTGCTCTTTCTGCTACTGCAAAATTTAATGTTGTTCTTTGTTGAAGTCGATCTAGACATTGATAAATATGAAGGACAAAGCAGTTTTAACATAGTTTGAGTGAAGGAATTCATTTTATAGCAAAATCCCAAATCATGCAGAACGTATGAAAAGAAGCTTATTCTCGGATTCCTGATCCTTCAGTATTGCTCTTTCTGCTACTGCAAAATTTAATGTTGTTCTTTGTTGAAGTCGATCTAGACATTGATAAATATGAAGGACAAAGCAGTTTTAACATAGTTTGAGTGAAGGAATTCATTTTATAGCAAAATCCCAAATCATGCAGAACGTATGAAAAGAAGCTTATTCTCGGATTCCTGATCCTTCAGTATTGCTCTTTCTGCTACTGCAAAATTTAATGTTGTTCTTTGTTGAAGTCAATCTAGACATTGATAAATATGAAGGACATGGCAGTTTTAACATAGTTTGAGTGAAGGAATTCATTTTATAGCAAAATCCCGAATCATGCAGAACGTATGAAAATAAGCTTATTCTCGGATTCCTGATCCTTCAATGTTGCGCTTTCTTCTACTGCAAAATACAATGTTGTTCTTTGTTGAAGTCGATCTAGACATTGATAAATATGAAGGACAAAGCAGTTTTCACTTGGTTTGAGTGAAGGAATTCATTTTATAGTAAAATCCGAAATCGTGCAGAACTCATGAAAATAAGCTTATTCTCGGATTCCTAAAACCTTAGATTTGTTCTTTCTTTTACTGCAAGATACAACGTTGTTTTTTTTTGTTTAAATCTATTTAGACATTGATAAATATGAAGGTAAAAGCCGTTTTAACATAGTTTGAGTGAAGGAATTCATTTTATTGATAAAATCCCAAATCATGCAGAACTCCTCAAAAGGGGCGTATGGCTTAATAACAAGTGTGGTTCTTTGTCATTCAGGGTAATATGAGGAAGTTTATGCTTGAAATATATGTAGAAATGGGTACATATGAAGGACAAAGCAGTTTTAACATAGTTTGAATTCATTTTAAAACAAAATCCCAACACATGCAGAACTCATGAAAAGCTTATTCTCGGATTCCTGATCCTTCAGTCTTGCTCCTTCTTATATTGCAAAGTACAACGTGTTTTTTTTGTTTAAATCTATCTCGGAATTGATAAATATGGAAGGACAAAGCAGTTTTAACTTAGTTTGAGTGAAGGAATTCATTTTATAGCAAAATCCGAAATTCCTGAAACTTTAGATTTGCTCTTTCTTTTACTGCAAAGTACAACGTTGTTTTTTGTTGAAATCTATCTAGACATTGATAAATACCAGCCGAACATCTCTGCTACCGCTTTTGATAATTTATGGTCGGGCATTCGCACCTTGTCTCACCCGCATTTACAAACTTTAGTCGGACTTTAACACCTTCTTGCAGCTGAACCACCTCCACTCCCTGTTTTGATCATGTATGGTCTGGCAATACTACCTTTTCTTACCCGTTTGTGAGTAATTATGGCTGGACATTCACACCTACTCACAGTCGAACACCTCCGCTCCCGCATTTGATGGTGTATAGTTGGACATTCTCACCCTTTCTAATCAGCTTTATGCAAATTATGATCTGAAATTCACACCTACTTGCAATCGAACAGCTCTGCTCCCGCTTTTGATTATGTTTGGTTGGATAATCGAACCTTTTCTTAACTGCTTTTTACAAACCATGGTCGGACTTTCACAACTTCTTGTAGCCGAACAACTCCGCTCCCGCTATTGATTGTGTACAGTCGCGTATTTTAACCTTTTCTTACCCGATTTTTACCAACTATGGCCAGACATGCACACCGTGTTACAGCGGAACACTTCCGCTCCCTCTTTTGATGGTGTATGTTCGGGCATTCGAACCTTTTCTCACCCACTTTTTACAAACCATGGTCGGACTATCACACCTTTTAGTAGCCTAACAACTACGCTCCCGCTATTGATTGTGTACAGTCGGGTATTTTAAGCTTTTCTTACCCGCTTTTTGCCAACTACATTCGGACATTCACACGTCTTATAACGGAACACCTCCGCTCCATCTTTTGATGGTGTATGTTCGGGCATTCGAACCTTTTCTTACCCGCCTTTTACAAACTATGCTCGGACATTCAAACCTTCTTGTAGCCGAACACATCCACTCCTGTTGTTGATGATGTATGATTTGGCATTCGAACCTACTTGTTGCCCGCTTTTCATTAATTATGGGTGGACATTCACACCTTGTCGCAGCCAAACACCTCCGCTCCCTGTTTTGATCATGTATGGTTGGACATTCGCACCTTTTCTCACCTGCTTTTTGCAAACTATGGTCGGCCATTCACAGCTTCCTCTCCACCATACTTGTATGGTGGGATATTCACACCCACTTGCATCCGAAGACCTCCGCCCCCACTTTTGTTGATATTTAGTTTGTCATTCGCACCTTACCCGCTTTTGGCAAACTATGGCCTTCTTGCAGCCAAACACCTCTGATCTCGCTTTTGATGATGTAAGGTTGGGCATTCAGACCTTGCTTCACCTGTTTTCACCAAATATAGTCGGACATTCACACCTTCTTGCAGCCGAACACTTCCGCTCCCGCATTTGATGGTGTATAGTCGGGCATTCTCACCCTATCTCATCAGCTTTTTGCAAATTATGATCTGACATTCACACCTACTTGCAATCGAACAGCTCTGCTCCCGCTTTTGATTATGTTTGGTTGGATAATCGAACCTTTTCTTAACTGCTTTTTACAAACTTTGGTCGGACGTTCACACCTTCTTGCAGCCGAACACCTCCGCTTCCGCTTTTGATGGTATATATTCGGGCATTCGAACCTTTTCTTACCCGCTATTTACAAACCATGGTCGGACTTTCACAACTTCTTGTAGCCGAACAACTCCGCTCCCGCTATTGATTGTGTACAGTCGCGTATTTTAACCTTTTCGAACCCGATTTTTACCAACTATGGCCAGACATTCACACCGTGTTACAGCGGAACACTTCCGCTCCCTCTTTTGATGGTGTATGTTCGGGCATTCGAACCTTTTCTCACCCACTTTTTACAAACAATGGTCGGACATTCAAACCTTCTTGTAGACGAACACATCCACTCCTGCTTTTGATGATGTATGGTTGGGCATTCGCACCTTTTCTTACCCATTTTTCAGTGATTACGGGTGAACATTCAGACCTTCTTGCAGCTGAACACCTCCTCTCCCGCTTATGATCATGTGTGGTTTCATATTCGAAAATTTTCTTTCATGTTTTCTAGCAATTATTGCTTTTTGCGTTTTTACAAATTATGTTTGGACATTCAGACCTTGCAGCCGAAAACCTCCACTACCTCTTTTGATCATACATTGTCAAGCATTCGCACCTTGTCTTACCCGCTTTTTACAAACTTTAGTCAGACATTCACACCTTGCAGCTGAACCACATCTGCTCCCTGATTTGATCATGTATGGTCTGGCAATACAACCTTTTCTTACCCGTTTGTGAGTAATTATGGCTGGACATTCCCACCTACTTGCAGCCGAACACAATGCCCAACCATACATCAAAAGCAAGAGTGGATGTGTTCGGCTACTAAAAGGTTTGAATGTCCGAGCATAGTTTGTCAAAAGCGGGTAAGAAAAGGTTCGAATGACCAAACATACACCATCAAAAGAGGGAGCAGATGTGTTCGGCTACAAGAAGGCGTGAAAGTCCGACCATGGTTTGTAAAAAGCGGGTAAGAAATGGTGCGAATTCCCGACAATGTATGATCAAAAGAGGGAGTGGAGGTTTTCGGCTACAAGAAAGTTTGAATGTCCGACCATAGTTTGTATAAAGCGGATAAAAAAAGGTTTGAATGCCCGACTATACACCATCAAAAGATGGTGTATAGTCGGGCTTTCGAGCCTTTTCTTCCCCGGTTTTTACAAATTATGGTTGGACATTCAGACCTTGCAGCCAAAAACCTCCGCTCCCTCTTTTGATCATACATTGTCAGGCATTCGCCCCTTGTCTTACCCGCTTTTTACAAACCATGGTCGGACTTTCACACCTTCTTGTAGCCGAACACCTCCGCTACCGCTATTGATTGTGTACAGTCGGGTATTTTAACCTTTTCTTACCCGCTTTTTACCAACTATGGTCGGACATTCACACCTTCTTGCTGCCGAACACTTCCGCTCCACCTTTAAGTGTTCTATGGGGCATTCACACCTTTTTTTTCACCACATTTTATAGATTATGGTTGGAAATTCTCACCCTCTTTTCTTTTCTTTCATGTTTTCTAGCAATTATTGATGGACAATCAGACCTTCTTGCAGCTGAACACATCCGCTCCTGCTTTTGATGATGTATGGTTGGGCATTTGCACCTTTTTTTACCCATTTTTCAGGAATTATGGGTGGACACTCAGACCACCCATAATTCAGACATTCGGACCTTCTTGCAGCCGAAAACCTCCTGAAAACCTCTTACATTGTTGGGCATTCGCACCTTGTCTTACTCGCTTTTTACAAACTTTAGTCGGACATTCACACCTTCTTGCAGCCGAACAACTCCCCTGCCGCTATTGATTGTGTACAGTCGGATATTTTAACCTTTTCTTACCCGCTTTTTGCCAACTATGGTTGGACATTCACACCGTCTTACACCGGAACAGCTCCGCTCCCTCTTTTGATGGTGTATGTTCGGGCATTCGAAACTTTCCTTACCCGCCTTTTACAAACTATGCTCGGACATTCAAACCTTCTTGTAGCCGAACACATCCACTCCTGCTTTTGATGATGTATGGTTGGGCATTCGCACCTTTTTTTTTACCCATTTTTCAAGAATTATGGGTGGACATTCTTACCTTCTTGCAGCTGAACACCTCCTCTCCCACTTATGATCGTGTGCAGTTTGATTTTCGAAAATTTTCTTTCATGTATTCTAGCAATTATTGATGGACATTCAGACCTTCTTGCAGCTGAACATCTCCACTCCCGCTTTTGATCATACATTGTCAGGCATTCGCACCTTGTCTTATCCGCTTTTTACAAACTTTAGTCGAACATTCACACCTTCTTGCAGCCGAACACGACCTCTCCCGCTTTTGATGATGTATGCTCCGGCATTCTTACCTTTTTTAACACATTTTTCAGCAATTATGGTCGGAGATTCACACCTACTCACAGCCGAACAACTCCGCTCCCGCATTTGATGGTGTATAGTCGGGCATTCTCACCCTTTTTCATCAGCTTTTTGCAAATTATGATCTGACATTCACACCTACTTGCAGTCGAACAGCTCTGCTCCCACTTTTGATTATGTTTGGTTAGATATTCAAACCTTTTCTTAACTGCTTTTTACAAACTTTGGTCGGACGTTCACACCTTCTTGCAGCAGAACACCTCCGCTTCCGCTTTTGATGGTATATATTTGGGCATTCGAACCTTTTCTTACCCGCTTTTTACTAACAATGGTCGGACTTTCACACCTTCTTGTAGCCGAACAACTCCGCTCCCGCTATTGATTGTGTACAGTCGGGTATTTTAACCTTTTCTTACCCGCTTTTTACCAACTATGGTCGGACATTCACACCTTCTTACAGCGGAACACCTCCGCTCCCTCTTTTGATGGTGTATGTTCGGGCATTCGAACCTTTTCTTACCCGCTTTTTACAAACTATGGTCATACATTCAAACCTTCTTGTAGCCGAACACATCCACTCCTGCTTTTGATGATGTATGGTTGGGCATTCGAACCTACTTGATGCCCGCTTTTCATTAATTATGGGTGGACATTCACACCTTGTCGCAGTCAAACACCTCCGCTCCCTGTTTTGTTCATGTTTGGTTTGACATTCGCACCTTTTCTCACCTGCTTTTTACTATGGTCGGCCATTCACAGCTTCCTCTCCACCATACTTGTATGGTGGGATATTCACACCCACTTGCATCCGAAGACCTCCGCCCCCACTTTTGTTGATATTTAGTCGGTTATTCGCACCTTACCCGCTTTTGGCAAACTATGGCCTTCTTGCAGCCAAACACCTCTGATCTCGCTTTTAAGGATGTAAGGTTCGGCGTTCAGACCTTGCTTCACCTGCTTTTCACCAAATATAGTCGGACGGTCACACCTTCTTGCAGCCGAACACTTCCGCTCCACCTTTTAGTGTTCTATGGGGTATTCCCACCTTTTTTTTCACCGCATCTTATAGATTTGGTTGGAAATTCTCACCCACTCTCATCCGAAGACCTCTCCTTCTGCTTTTGTTAATATATATAGGCATTCGAACCTTTTCTTACCCGCTGTTTACAAATTATGGTCGAACATTCACACCTACTTGCAGCTGAATACTTCCGCTCCACCTTTTAGTGATGTATGGTTGGCATTTGCACCTTTTCTTACCCTCTTTTTATACTGATTGCTGAAGATTAAGTTGTTCTTTATCAAACTACAACATTTTTTTTAATTGTTGAAACTTGATTTGAAGTGGATAAATAAGGAGGACAAACAGTTTTAATTCAGGCTGATAGAAGGAATTAATTTTATAGCAAAATCTTTACTTTGTCATATGTCGAGAGATGCTTATTGCTGAAGAAGTTCTTTCTCATTCTACAAAGTACAACGTTGTTTATCGTTGAAACTTGATTAGACATGAATAAATATGAAGGACAAAGCAGTCTTAACTTGGTTTGAGTTAAGGAATTCGGTTTATAGGAGAATCCGAATTCTTGCATAACTCGTAAAATAGAGCTTATTTTCGGATTCCTGAAGAATGAGTCTGGTTCTTTCTCATAATACAAAGTTTGTTGTTTATTGTTGAAACTTCATCAGAAGTGAAGAAATAAATGAATGCCTATCAACAAATGTGGGATCTAAACTCCACTGCTTCCTCTAAAATAATTTCCTTTCTCAATTCAGAAATGTGTGTGTGTAAGTCACAACACCCGTGTCACCAAAACGGCTTTCTTTTCTCTCTTTTCTCTACACTCTGCACCGTGAGAACACACACCAAATCAGAAAGGCTTTTTTCTCTCTTTTCTACATTATGGACTGTGGGGACACAAAACCGCTCTCTCTTTTTTTTTTTTGATTGTGTGCCAGGGCGTTGTCTCATGTATTATATTATGCTTAAGATACGAATGGGTTTATCAGTCACATCAGAATCCATACATACTGATCCTCCCGTAATAAAATGGTCGGATCTTATCAAACACACTTTGTTTCTTGTGACAATCAAGTCAGCGAAACAGCGTATACACGTCAAGACACTGAATCAAGTTTGCCACAAGAACTCATAAGTTTGGCAGTATTGCTCTGCCGTCAGCAATCATACACCCATTTTATTTTCGTGAGACATGTGCAGGCACCTGTTCATCTACTGTTCTATCACTATGAATTAGTTTATCTATTATCAATAAGGATACTTCTACAACTACTATCAAAGTATGTCCGGACTTCTTATGTTGTCAGTTGCTATATATGAATAAGTGGGTAGCTACTGACAAGCATTAAGCATATCACACAGCCCAAACATATAACATTTCAGGACACAACACACAGTTAACAACCACAGTGAAGCATGTCAAAGCCCAAACATGTAACATTCAACAGGACACTTACACAACACATTCAAATCCAACAGTCAGACAACATACAAGAACATATACCCCAGCCGGCATTGCTCCCTGCCTATTTTCCTACAGCTTACTATGTGTACGCACACCTTAATTCACAAACTCTTCAACTTATACTCTTTTACCGAAGCTGCTACAGCTCGATTGATCGAAAACCCTTAGATCCTATTTCGGTGAATTTGACATCTGCCTTACATGTAACAGATTAGCGGTTTAGCAGTTTTAATTTAGTTTGAGTGAAGGAATTCATTTTATAGCAAAATCCGAAATCGTGAAGAACTCATGAAAGTAAGCTTATTCTCGGATTCCTGAAACTTTAGATTTGATCTTTCTTTTCCTGCAAAGTACAACGTTATTTTTTTTTATTAAATCTTTCTAGACATGGTAAATATGAAGGACAAAGCAGTTTTAACATAGTTTGAGTGAAGGAATTCATTTTATAGATAAAATCCCAAGAATCTGCTGAGAAAAGAGAGTGAATGCGAAGTAGACTTTAACACGGCTCTGGGAGCGAACCGAGTGTGGGCTAACCGGGAGAATTGCTTGAAAGAAACGCGACACCGAATGAGCGGTCAGAACAAAGCCTCAATACGGTGTTGCCGTGGTTTTTTGTTGCTGCCTTGTCTTTTGCACAGAGTAAAAGACAAGGCAGCCATCGAATAGGGCCCGATTGTTCCTACTTGGTCAGCCGAGGAGCAAGGGGGGGGAGCAAGCGTCTCAACCAAGCAAAGCTCACCATGGGGAAGGTGGCTATGCCAACTAGCCTGATGCCCTGATCCCGCAGTGACGGATAATCGTACTCTGGTTTCTCTTCATAACGTACAAGTCTTTCACCTTTTACTAAAGACTTCCGTGGAGAGCAGCACTAATGAGTTGTTTCTATTTTTGGCAGGCTTTACCTTTGCGGGTGAAGCCCTTTCTGTCTGTGCAAAAGAAATCTTGTTACTGTGCAGAGTGACTTCTCTGAGTAGAGTCGCCTTACTTGTTGCGACTGTGCCGATGTTCGAAGCTGGAGTGCAAAGTTATTGCTTGAATGGTGCTTGCTGGAGCGTGCGGGAGTGCAAAGTTATACCATTTAAAAGGGCTGAAGAGTGCTCAGTGCAGCGGGTGGGCGGAGGTGCAAAGTGACACTCTGGCCACCTATGGCCATAAAAAGAACACCGCTACAAGTGCGCATTGTGCCAGGAAGGGCCCTCGGACGTGAACCAGTGGACAGTTATCGCTTCTCGGCTTTTTGGCTAAGATCAAGTGTAGTATCTGTTCTTATCAGTTTAATATCTGATATGTCCTCTATACGAGGACTACATATTAAATGGATTTTTAGCAATAGGATTTGAAAAAGGAGCTTGCTCCGTTCACTTCAAGCATCGACCCGGTACTGCAGTGCCGCTGGGAACGGTGCGCTCTCCTCTGCTCTTGTGAAAAAGCAAACAGCGGTGCAGGATGGAAGTGTCAGGGAGCCCAAGATGAAACTTTATTTTAGTCTGCTGAGAAAAGAGAGTGAATGCGAATTAGACTTTAACACGGCTCTGGGAGCGAGCCGAGTGCGGGCTAACCGGGAGAATTGCTTGAAAGAAACGCGACACCAAATGAGCGGTCAGAACAAAGCCTCAATACGGTGTTCCCGTGGTGTTTGTGGCGGCCTTGTCTTTTGCACAGAGTAAAAGACAAGGCAGCCATCGAATAGGGCCCGATTGTTCCTACTTGGTCAGCCGAGGAGCAAGGGGGGGGAGCAAGCGTCTCAACCAAGCAAAGCTCACCATGGGGAAGGTGGCTATGCCAACTAGCCTGATGCCCTGATCCCGCAGTGACGGATAATCGTACTCTGGTTTCTCTTCATAACGTACAAGTCTTTCACCTTTTACTAAAGACTTCCGTGGAGAGCAGCACTAATGAGTTGTTTCTATTTTTGGCAGGCTTTACCTTTGCGGGTGAAGCCCTTTCTGTCTGTGCAAAAGAAATCTTGTTACTGTGCAGAGTGCCTTCTCTGAGTAGAGTCGCCTTACTTGTTGCGACTGTGCCAAAGTTCGAAGCTGGAGTGCAAAGTTGTTGCATCAATGGTGCTCGCTGGAGCGTGCGGGAGTGCAAAGTTATACCATTTAAAAGGGCTGAAGAGTGCTCAGTGCAGCGGGTGGGCGGAGATGCAAAGTGACAATCTGGCCACCTCGAAAACCGAGGTTACATCCACTACCAGGGGCAGCCCAAGCTCTGCCGCAAGTTCAGTGAGCATGGGCACCTGGTTGAGGCTTGTACCAAAGTGATATGTGGGAAGTGCAGAGAAATTGGGCACACTTTTGGAGAGTGTCCAAATGGCAGGAAATGTAATCTCTGTCTAGAATTAAATCACCTCTTCAGAGATTGTCCTAAATCTTTTGCCAACAAATTAAAGACGGTAAAGCCACAGTCAAGCCAACAAAGTAGTGATGTGTCGTTCGCGAACGATTCGTTCAATATCAACTAATCGTTTATATGACTCGGGAGTAACGAGTAGTCTCAGTGAGTGAATCATTCGTTTTCACGCAGTACCCTTCCTCCCCATATGACAAGCGGCTGCTGCATAAACTCAGTCAGCATGACAGGAAACAGAAATGATTAATTCATTTCCATGCAGTACCCTCTCTCGCCACATGGCAGGCGGCAGCTGCATAAGCTCAGTCAGCAGGACAGGAAACAGTTTTGATTCGTTCACGAGTCAACTCCTCGGGTTATGGCTCCTCGCACAGGAAACAGTTTTGATTCATTCACGAGTCAACTCCTCTGGTTATGGCTCCTTGCACAGGAAACAGTTTTGATTTGTTCACGAGTCAACTCCTCGGGTTATGGCTCCTTGCACAGGAAACAGTTTTTATTCGTTCACAACTCAACTGCTGGCGGCTGGCGGCTAAAAACACTGTGAGATCGAGATGTAGCCTAGCGACAGGATGTCAATAAATGATGTGGAAAGGAAGCTCAAAGAAGGTCTTTACAGCACAAAGACAAAGCAAGGCAAGTGTGATATTTGGAGAAGTTTCTCAATTGTCTGTGAATCTCTTTATTAATAGCCTATAAAAAGGACGTGTTTTCTCCTGCAGGACGGGAGAAGACACAAAATCAATGCATTTCTTTTATTTTGCGGGCATAAATTCTTAAAGTTTTGCGGCTGCGGGCAGGAGTGTAACATACACGTTGCGGTGGTAATGGTAAGAAATTCAGCGGGAGCGGGGTGAAGAAAACAGTCCCACACAGGGCTCTACTGTAGACAGAGAAACGAAGGAGGAAATGAATGATGTCTGATTTGTGATGTTCATTCATTTGTCATGAAATCATAATTAATTAGTGGTCTTCGGTTTTTGTAGATATGTATAGTGTTGTGTGTAAATAGATAAATGATAATGTAATAATGTGAATAGATACTTTTGAAAATTATATCAAAATATTGATTTTGTGTTATACTCTACCATAAAATAATAATAATAATAATAATAATAATAATAACAATAATAATAATAATAATAATAATAAGACACAATAAATGCACTATTTAACATTTTAGGGAACTTATTGTTCCTTTTTTCTCACTTATTTGTGTTACTAATTGTCAAAATCAATGTGAGTTTTACATTCACTTGTTCTCTACGTGATAGGGCTGAACGATCGTGACAGCTACCGAGTCAGTGTCGGGCTTTAAACAACAATGGCAGGGAGGATACAGACACGAGTCACCTTATTGTGTATTTGTTTTCATAGGTTTTCACATGGTTTGAATTGTTTGTGGCATTTTGTGTATTGTATTTTGTTAGCTCAGCTGAAGCAAACTATGTTGCCTTCAGTGTTAAGTGTTTAGAACCGTGGCATTTTTGTGCAACGCCCACAGTAGGGCTACAGCGCCACCTGCTGGAAAAATGAACGAAATGATTCGTTCAAAGATTTGTTCAATTTACTGTTCGAGAGTAAATGATCCGATTCAGCCAAAAGAGTCAAAGTTCCCAACACTACAACAAAGAGAAGGACCAGAGGTGGCAGTTGGTGAACAAAGTGAAGAGGTTGACCCAATAAATTCAAACTTCCCGCCAAAAGCTTGGATTGGAAGTGAGGTGCAAAAAGGGGAGGGGCCTGTAGAGGCCTCACCACTCAGTGCTGAAGTCTGTGAGAATTCACAGGCAGAGGGTGGAGCTACGCTAAATGAGGAGGAAGAGCAGACAGGTGAGTCTAGTGAAGATACTCACCTCCCCGAAGGTCAACAGCCGAAGAGGACGGCATCTGAGTTGTCCTCTGATTCCCCAGTGGTATCAGAGAAGAGGGGAAGGGTTAGGTCCCTTTCAGACAGTTCTTCAGTGGAAGAACCTAGAGTCTTCCCCTCCGACTCACCAAATGAGGTCTCCTTTTTAACTTTAGCTCTGCAATCAACCCCCAGGGACTCAAAGTTAAATGCAACATTGCGTCAGAGGCCAACACCGAGAGTCCGAAAAGGAAATATAGATCACCCTACTCACTTTTCACCTAAAGAAATTAAGGAAGAGCTAGTTTCCCAAGAAATAACCTGAGTGTGTAATTTGTTTTGATAACTTAGAAAAACGAAAATGACATACCTACTTTCCTTTATCCTTTTAATGGTTCTCACCTTCTCAACACTAAATGTGAGAAGTGTGCAATCAAAGACAAGAGCCCAGAGTATTTTATCCTTCTTAGACTCCATAAAATCAGATGTGCTTTTAATACAAGAATCTGGACTACCTTTTTTAAAAAACGATAGACAATGGGAGGAAATGTGGCCCCATTTATCGATATGGAGTGGCTCAAATCAAAATAAAAATGATGGTGTGGCCATTCTAATTAAAAATCCGCATGTTCTGGTGAAAGGTAGCACAGTGGTGAGAGACGGACGGGCACTTTTAGCACACTTGAATTTTATGGGGCAAGACTTAAACTCTTAAATATTTATGGTTTCAATTGAAGAAATGACAGGTATGACCTTTTAGAAGATATACAGCTTTACATGCTAGGGCAAGTACCTTTAGTTGTAGCAGGTGGTTTTAACTGTATCTTGAGCAGGAAAGATAGAAAAAGAGCAGGTGGAGATTTTAAAGTGGATAAGACTTCGATTTTACTTCATGGCATATGCAGGGATTTTAAGCTTACTGACTGTTTTAAAACCATGCATCCCAGAGAGGAGGGCTTCACCTGGTTTAGTCATGACGGCACCAGAGCGTCTCGCATTGATTATTTCTTTACTAGAGATTGCCCACCCACTGATGTTAGATTAACCCCTGTTTTCTTTTCAGACCACCTTTTGCTCTCCTGCACCCTTTCACCCCCTTGTGGTGTGACGGTAGGAAGTGGTCTGTGGAAACTCAACTGTTCCCTGTTGGAGGATGAAATCATAGTCAGTCAGTACAGGGAATGTTATAAAGAGTGGCAGACTCTTCAAGACCTCCACGAAACACATGCACAATAGTGGGAAATGGTGAAGGAAACGACCCAGACTTTTTTTAAACAGCAAGGTAAACGTAAAAAAAAGGAAAGAGAATAGATATATGATGGGACTACAGAAACGCTTACAGCACTACTTTAAACTAAATCAGTGTGGCATAGACTTTAATGAAGAAATCAAAGATGTCAAAAAGGAAATGTCAGTTTTAGCAGAAATAAAGAGTAAAGGAATTTTTGTAAGAAGCAGGTAGCAGGAAATTGAGGAAGGTGAAAAATGCACACGGTACTTTTTTAAGAAAGTTATAAATAAAAAGGAGTGTATTCAAAATCTAAAAAGGGAAGATGGGTTTTTAACAAAATCCACACAAGAGATGATTGAAACTGTACATACCTTTTATAGTAACATGTACAAAGAGAAACCAGTGCACTTGGAAACATCGGCAGAAATTTTAAAATTCGTTGACAAAACCGTAAAAGAGAATGCACACTTGAAACAGGATTTTACTGCTTTAGAGTTAAAAAAATGCCTAACAGGTTTTAAGAGAAGTCGAGCTCCGGGTTTAGACGGGCTTCCTGCAGAATTCTATCTGACCTTTTGGGACCTTTTATCATCAGACATTTTAGATGTTTTTAAAGATTTTGAAAAACTCGACCGAGTGCCTGACAGTTTTAGAGTGGGAATAGTGACTCTACTTTATAAAAAAAATGATAAGACTGACCTAAAGAATTGGAGGCCCATCACACTTTTAAAATTTGACTGTAAACTTTTTAGCAAGGTTTTAGCGACACGGATGTCCTCTGTTTTAGAGGAGGTAATTCACCCAGACCAGGCTTGTGCCATCTCAGGGAGACAACTCACCGACAGCCTCGTACTGATTCGAGACATCATTGATTAAGCTAGAGACAGAAACACCCGGCTTGTCATATTAAATTTAGACATTGAAAAAGCTTTTGATCGGGTCTCGCATCAATATGTCTTTCAGGTGTTGCAGCCATCGAATAGGGCCCGATTGTTCCTACTTGGTGAGCCTTGCTTAGTTGAGACGCTTGCTCCCCCCCCTTGCTCCTCGGCTGACCAAGTAGGAACAATCGGGCCCTATTCGATGGCTGACTTGTCTTTGACTCTGTGCAAAAGACAAGGCAGCCACAAACACCACGGGAACACCGTATTGAGGCTTTGTTCTGACCGCTCATTCGGTGTCGCGTTTCTTTCAAGCAATTCTCCCGGTTAGCCCACACTCGGTTCGCTCCCAGAGCCGTGTTAAAGTCTACTTCGCATTCTATGTTAAAACTGCTTTGTCTGCCCTCATATTTACAATGTCTAGAAAGATTTAAACAAAAAAAACAACGTTGTACTTTGCAATAAAAGAAAGAGCAAATCTAAAGTTTCAGGAATCCGAGAATAAGCTTACTTTCATGAGTTCTTCACGATTTCGGATTTTGCTATAAAATGAATTCCTTCACTCAAACTAAATTAAAACTGCTAACCCAACATGGAAATGAACTCAGCACACATGGTTCTCACAGTGTTATGTATCGCAAAGAAAACTATTCTCATGAACTGGAAAGCGAAGAACAATCTGTGTATTAACCAGTTTAGAAATTTTCTTTTAGATTATAAAACATCAATTGGCTGAATTTCATTCTCTCTGGTCCCCTCTGATTAGCTTTATCACATAGTGGTGGTGGTGGGTTGCTGTCCCGTCGCTCTGGGCGGTTGGGTGTGTGCTGGGGGGGGCTGTGTTGCTTGGGGCGTCTGGTGGTCTCTCGGGTCGTGGGGACCGGGTTGGTCATTGCTGGGGGGGACTGTGTGTCGGGCTTGGAGGGCAGTTTTGGGGGCTTGCGGGAGGGGCTGTCTTGCGCTGTGGGGCGGGGTCCCTCAGGGGCCTTGGGGTGGTGGCTGCTGGCTCTATGCCGGGTGGCCGGGCCGCTCTGGCGTGGGTGGTGGTGCTGGGCCTGGGCCCTGGTGGCTGGGCGTTGCCTTGGGGGGGGGGGGTTGCCCTGGACGCGCCACAGTATGGGTGGGTTGGTGCAGGTCCTGGTGCCGGGCTTGTTGCTCTGGGACCTCCAAGGTGTCCGCAGATGGTTGTTTTTTTTTCAGGGTGTTGGGGCGTGCGGTGGGGGGCGGTACTTTTCCCCTGTTGGGGGGGGCCTGGGTGATGGTGGGTCTCAGGCCCGGGCTGCTGCGACTGGTTTGACCGGGTGGTTTGTTTGTTTGTTTTTTGTTGTTGTTTGTTTGCTTTTTCTAGAGGTCCTCCGGGGTGGGGTTGGGTTGAGTGGGGTGGGGCGGGATGGGTACCTTCTGGGGGTACAGTAGCTTCCGGAATATGGTCGCTGCAGGCCCCGAGCCTGGTGGACATCAGGCCCTCCTGCCCTGTGTTGGATCCCAGGTAGCGGGGATGCCTATTGCAGCCAGTCCCTTGCTGCCCTCTCTGGGGTAGAGTAGCTCCCCTGGTGTATATCCCCATACCCCTCTCCCTTCAGGCTCCTGTACACAGCACACACTCACACATGAAGGGTTTTGGGGGCGTGTGTGTTCGGTGGGGTGTAGTGGATGGGGCCACGTAGGTGGTCCCCTTTGGTTGCACTCTGCAGTTCCCCGCCCCTGTTTTAATTACACCTTAGACATTACTACTTATCAAACACACTCACACACACACATTAGGTCTTGGGGGGTTGTTACACTGAGTGGCATCTGGTGGGCGGGGCTCTTTGGGTATGTAGGCTGCCCAGAGGGCCGCGCTCCCAGTTCTACAAGTTTGGCTGCCCCTCAATTTTAATTGCTCACTATTAGAAAATATTGAAGAGCCAGAAGGGTGAGGGGAGGGGTCTTCTTCGCACGCCCCTGCTTCCTGGTTGCTGCTCGGGGCGGGAGGGGCCAGGAGGATTAATTAATTGTTCTGCTGGTTCGGGGTCTGTGGTGGCTGGGGGGCTGCTGGCCCCCTGGTGTGCCCGCTGCACTACACCCCAGCGGAGTCGAGGGAGGGAGGACTTGTGGATGTATGGGACGTGAAAGTGTGTGTGGTAATGATTGGGCCTGGATCTGGGACCTGCTGTCGCCTGGCCTGCCTGTGCTTCTCCCGATGAGGGGGCAGCGTTGCCTATGGGGGCTCTTTCCGGGGGCTTCCTCTGCAGTCTTCTGGGTGGATGCGTGGTTGCCCCTGCGGTGGGCTTCGTGGGTTCTGTGCTCTGTGGGGGCTGCTGGTGGCCTGGGTCTTGTGGCCCTCTCTGCCTGCTTCTGAGTGCTTGGGGGGGCTGTGGCTTCGTGGGTTCTGTGCTCTGTGGGGGCTGCTGGTGGCCTGGGTCTTGTGGCCCTCTCTGCCTGCTTCTGATTGCTTGGGGGGGCTGTGGATTGTGGCCCTGTACGCTTATACACTCATAACTAAGCACGGTTATCATGTAGGTCCTGCATGTTGCATGTTGCATGTTCTCACACACACATTCATTAGTCCAGTAGCATGGTCGCTAAGCAGTTGATGTATTATCATGTCGTCTCAGTCGCACTCCATGCTTGTTTTTGTTTGTTTGTGTGTTTGTTTTTTCTCTGCTTATCTGCTTTCAGGTGCTCCTGGTGGCGCTAAGGCTGGATTCCCCTCATGTCTTGTCTGTTTTGTTTTTTACAGGTGTAGCAGCTGGTTGTCTGGTTTTTGTTTTTATTTTTGTTCTGTTTCCTCTTCTTTCCTCTTCTTCTTTCCTTGTCCCCCGGTCCGGTTCAGTTCTATTACTTGTCACATATTGTAAACAGAAATGAATAAATGGGCATCAAGGGGAGCTTTACATTTATAAAACTTCCCTTGGCAAAGCAAATCTGTTTGGCATCAAAGGTATTCAGACTACAATTCTGTTGCCATAATGCTGAACAGGAGAAGGGGAAAAAAAAAAAAAAGTAAAGAAGACAGTTCTGCCGAAAGCCAGGGACTAGACCTGTTCTAAGTTCTATACTTTTTAAAAGGGGCGTGTTAATCAACTATGGAATTAGAAGATTTACAAAAATGGTCAAGTCCTAGATCTTCATCTGAGATTTTAACAGTGTCATGAGTATAACTATTCAACAGATCAGTTAAAAAAAAAACCTGCTCATGGAGATGTTTCAGGATCTGGATACCAAGCGTGGACCTAATGTTTTCATTTTTGCAATTCTGATACAGGCTATTGAGCAGTGATAACTAACACCAAGTTCAGATACTGCGGATTTTCTACCTTTGATTTGTTAAGATTGAGCCAATCAGGGACAACCTTGAAGGATCTCTTAAGTTTGGTTTTGTAGGATCAGTAATTACCTGAGAAAGGTTGATATTGGTACACACCTTTTTTAAATGATCAGAGGCAGAGTTCAACTTGTTTAAATTAAAATTGCCACACAGAGATTGGGTTTAGGCCACATGCACACAGAATGACATCAACAAATATAAGAAATATTAAACATTTACACGTAGATTTTTGAATACATGTAGAGGAACGATACTTTGAAATGTGCTCATTGCGGAGTTATGATCAGTTGAGTAATGAAGGTTGAACTATTCTGGGAAAGAGGTTCTATTCCCAGCATCATGATGGACACTCCTGATATAGAAGGTTTCGCTAACGCATTGGAATTGTTTTACTATTTTCATATGCATGTGCAATGAAGAATTGCTTGCTGCTGATAAATGCAAAGAAGAACAGCTTACACATAGATGCTCACATATAGGCTGCTGAATGCAATGAAGACCTGCTTATCAAGTAAAGTTCAATGTCAATGTGTAATATTCAATTAGGATTTGCAAAACAGTGAAGTTAAACAATGAATTTGTCCATAGTCGGTATGAGTAAACTACAGGAATATTTACCTGGGTGTACGTTCAAACAGAGATGAGAAAATTGCGATAAATAATTGTTTGTTTGTTTGTTAGTATGTATATGAATGTTATGTGTATAAACTGTGTTGAGTTATATTAACTCAGTAGTGTCTCAGTGAAACAACCGACGGGGGAAGCCTTGCGGTGACAACAAAAGCAGTGTTTTACTGATCAGTCAAGTTGCTCCAGTGTACTCCATACAAACTGGTTGACTACTGAAGGGATAGAAAATGGGGAATACTTGTTTTAAAGCAAACAAGGAATTAGATGGGAAAAATACATGTTTTAACGGGACCCAGACAATATTAAATACTCAGACAGATGGGAGAAGTGTAGTTTTGTAGGAAATCACAAAATTATTACATAAAATGAGTGAAATCAATTGAAGAATGCCTTTCTGAAGAGCTGTTTACCACAGATGAGCAGCTTTGCGACCAAGCACATTGTAGATGGCTTTACTGCCAAAATGATCTAATTTAATGGATTGGTTTACACATGCATAACAGCATTTTAAGAACAAAGAGAGAAACAAAAAGGGACAACGCTTCATGGTGGAAGGTGATGTATAAATAACTGTGTATATGATGAAGGAGAGACCATTTGAGCAGCACAGCCATTTCGCGGCACAGGGACAGCAGTTCAAGTTAAAGGATCTCCCACGTGGTATCACCTGTCACACTGTGTCAAGGCATCAAAAGAAGAAAAAATCCTCAAACTCAAGGACAAAGAGACGAAGACTCCGGTGAACGAAGAGAGAGGACTGACAAACCAGAAATACAAAAGGATGCTCGATATCAAGATCCAGAAGAAGAGACTAACAATGCCACGAACACTTACGATGCTGGGAATGATGCCAGCAATGAAAAGAGAAGAAGATTCAGTGTCATCAATCTGCAACACGTGCCCCTAATGAGGGGTTGAATATAGAATCCTCAACGATTACAACGTCTCTGGGAACTTTGACAACAACAAGGTTTAAACCATTTTGATATATGTTATAACCTATTGGCTAAGGAATAGTGCTGAAAATGAGGTAAATCTAATCCACCACTGTCCTTGGTCTTCTGTTGGGTTTTTAAACTAATACGTGGTGGTTTGTTTTTCCACAGAAATTTGGAGATGCATGAATCTAGTGAATTAAACCAAATAGCAGATGGTTTTATAGGGATCATTGAGAACAAATAGTTAACTTTTGGTAGTATAATCATTTTAATGGTTGTAACTCTCCCCATAAGGGATATAGGTAAGGACTTCAAACGAGACAGATCGTCCTCTACTTTCTTTAATAATTGCACATAATTTAGCTTTTTTAGCTCTGAGAGCCTGGAGGAAACGTTTATGCCTAAATATCTAATATTTCCTGACTGTAAAGTGATCACAGGTATATTCTGGACCCTACAGTTAATGGGCAGAACTGTGGTCTTAGACCAGTTGATAGAGTAGTCAGAAAGTGCTGAGAATTTATTTATGAGTGTGATCGTGTGAGTGAGAGACGTCTGTGAGTTCTGAAGGAAAAGTAATACATCATCAGCATAAAGACTTATTTTATGCTCAATATTTTGGAATTGGATGCCTTTAATATTTCTATCTTGTCTGATAGAAGCTGCTAAAGGTTTGATGAAAATAGCAAAAAGTGAGGGAGAAAGTGGGCAACCCTGTCTTGTACCTCTCTGCAGACTGAAGCTTGGAGAAGTTTGATCATTTGTCCTGACACTTTCATTTGGGGAGCTATATAATATCCTTATCCAGTTGATGAAGTGTGACCCAAACCCGAATTTGTTTAATGCTGTGAATAAAAATTTACAGTTCACTCCATCAAATGCTTTTTCTGCATCCTAGAGAGTCGATTGTGGTTTCCAAGTTGTTGATGGTTGAATAGTCTATGAGATTAATGATCCGGTTTGTGAACAAACTGTTGTGCCTACTGCTCTTCAGCCTGTCAAATGAAACGTAGAATTTGAAACGTGACAAATGAACGAAGACCCAAGGAGTTGAGTCGGAAACGACTCAACTCCTGTGCGAGGACCCGTCAGCCGAGGAGTTGAGTCATGAACGAATCAATAGTTTCCTGTGCGAGGACCCGTCACCCGAGGAGTTGAGTCGTGAACTAATCAATACTATTTCCTGTCCTGCTGACTGAGCTTATGAAACTGCCGCCTGCCATGTGGTGAGGAAGGGTACTGCATGAAAATGAACGAATCACTCACTGAGACAACTCGTTACTCCCGAGTCACTCCATCAAATGCTTTTTCTGCATCTAGAGAGTTGATTGTGGTTTCCAAGTTGTTGATGGTAGAATAGTCTATGAGACAAACGGGTAAGAAAAGGTAGTACTGCCAGACCATACATGATCAAAACAGGGAGCGGAGGTGGTTCAGCTGCAAGAAGGTGTGAATGTCTGACTAAAGTTTATAAAAAGTGTGTAAGACAAGGTGCGAATGCCCGACAATGTATGATCAAAAGAGGGAGCGGAGGTTTTCGGCTGCAAGAAGGTCTGAATTTCCACCCATAATTCCTGAAAAATGGGTAAAAAAAAGGTGCGAATGCCCAACCATACATCATCAAAAGCAGGAGTGGATGTGTTCGGCTACATGAAGATTTGAATGTCCATCAATAATTGCTTTAAAACATGAAAGAAAATTTTCAAATATCAAACCGCACATGATCATAAGCGGGAGAGGAGTTGTTCAGCTGCAAGAATGTGTGAATGTCCACCCATAATTACTGAAAAATGGGTAAGAAAAGGTTAGAATGCCCAACCATACATCATCAAAAGCAGGAGTGGATGTGTTCGGCTACAAGAAGGTTTGAATGTCCGACCATAGTTTGTAAAAAGCGGGTAAGAAAAGGTTCGAATGGCCGAACATACACCATCAAAAGAGGGAGCGGAGGTGTTCCGCTGTAAGAAGGAGTGAATGTCCGACCATAGTTGGTAAAAAGCGGGTAAGAAAAGGTTAAAATATCCGACTGTACACAATCAATAGCGGAAGCGGAGTTGTTCGGCTACAAGAAGGTGTGAAAGTCCGACCATGGTTTGTAAAAAGCGGGTAAGAAAAGGTTCGAATGCCCGAATATATACCATCAAAAGTGGAAGCGGAGGTGTTCGGCTGCAAGAAGGTGTGAACGTCCGACCAAAGTTTGTAAAAATCAGTTAAGAAAAGGTTCGAATATTCAACTAAACATAATCAAAAGCGGGAGCAGAGCTGTTCGGCTGCAAGTAGGTGTGAATGTTAGATCATAATTTGCAAAATGCTGATGAGAAAGGCTAAGAATGCTGGATTATACACCATCAATTGCGGGAGCGGAAGTGTTCGGCTGTGAGTAGGTGTTAAAGTCCGACCATAATTGCTGAAAAATGTATTAGAAAAGACTAGAATGCCGGACAATACATCATCAAAAGAGGGAAAGGTGGTGTTCGGCTGCAAGTAGGTGTGAATGTCCAGCCATAATTACTCACAAACGGGTAAGAAAAGGTAGTATTGCCAGACCATACATGATCAAAACAGGGAGCAGAGGTGGTTCAGCTGCAAGGTGTGAATGTCTGACTAAAGTTTGTAAAAAGCGGATAAGACAAGGTGCGAATGCCCGACAATGTATGATCAAAAGAGGGAGCGGAGGTTTTCGGCTGCAAGAAGGTTTGAATGTCCGACTATAGTTTGTAAAAGGCGTGTAAGAAAAGGTTCGAATGCCCGAACATACACCATCAAAAGAGGGAGCAGAGGTGTTCCACTGTAAGAAGGCGTGAATGTCCGACCACAGTTGGTAAAAAGCCGGTAAGAAAAGGTTAAAATACCCGACTGTACACAATCAAAAGAGGGAGCGGAGTTGTTCAGCAACAGTGTGAAAGTCTGACCATGGTTTGTAAAAAGCGGGTAAGAAAAGGTTTGTGTACCCGAATATACACCATCAAAAGCGGAAGCGGAGATGTTCGGCTGCAAGAAGGTGTGAACGTCTGACCAAAGTTTGTAAAAAGCAGTTAAGAAAAGTTTCGAATATCAGACCAAACATAATCAAAAGTGGGAGCAGAGCTGTTCGACTGCAAGTAGGTGTGAATGTCAGATCATAATTTGCAAAAAACTGATGAGAAAGGGTGAGAATGCCAGACTATACACCATTAAATGCGGGAGCAGAGTTTTTTCGCTGTAAGAAGGTGTGAATGTCCACCCATACTTGGTAAAAAGCGGGTAAGACAAGGTGCGAATGCACGACAATGTATGATCAAAAGAGGGAGCGGAGGTTTTCGGCTGCAAGAAGGTTTGAATGTCCTAGCATAGTCTGTAAAAAGCGGGTAAGAAAAAGTTTTAATGCCCGAACATACACCATCAAAAGAGGGAGCGGAGGTGTTCCGCTGTACGAAGGTGTGAATGTCCGACCATAGTTGCTAAAAAGCGGGTATGAAAAGGTTAAAATACCCGACTGTACAAAATCAATAGCGGGAGTGGAGTTGTTCGGCTACAAGAAGTTGTGAAAGTCCGACTAAAGTTTGTAAAAAGCGGGGAAGAAAAGGTGCGAATGCCCGATGTCCGACCATAATTGCTGAAACATGTGTTAGAAAAGGTAAGAATGTCGGACCATTAATCATCAAAAGCGGGAGAGGTGTTCGGCTGCAAGAAGCTGTGAATGTCCAGCCATAATTACTCACAAACGGGTAAGAAAAGGTAGTATTGCCAGACCATACATCATCAAAACAGGGAGCGGAGGTTGTTCAGTATGTGTTAGAAAAGGTAAGAATGTCGGACCATTAATCATCAAAAGCGGGAGAGGTGTTCAGCTGCAAGAAGGTGTAAATGTCCGACTAAAGTTTTTAAAAAGCGGGTAAGACAAGGTTCGAATCCCCGACAATGTATGATCAAAAGAGGGAGCGGAGGTTTTTGGCTGCAAGAAGGTCTGAATGTCCACCCATAATTCCTCAAAAATGGGTAAAAAAAAAGGTGCGAATGCCCAACCATATATCATCAAAAGCAGGAGAGGATGTGTTCGGCTGCAAGAAGGTCTGAATGTCCAACCATTATTTGTAAAAACCGGGAAAGAAAAGGCTCGAAAACCAGACTATACACCATCAAAAGCGGCAGCGGAGGTGTTCGGCTGTAAGAAGGTCTGAATGTCCACCCATAATTACTGAAAAATGGGAAAGAAAAGGTTAGAATGCCCAACGATACATCATCAAAAGCAGGAGTGGATGTGTTCGGCTACAGGAAAGGGTTGAATGTCCAACTATAGTTTGTAAAAAGCGGGTAAGGAAAGGTTCGAATGCCCGAACATACACAATCAAAAGAGGGAGCGGATGAATATGAAAGAAAATTTTCCAATATCAAGCGGGAGAGAAGGTGGTCGACTGCAAATAAGTGTGAATGTCAGATCATAATTTGTAAAAAGCGGGTAAGAAAAGGTAAGAATGCCCAACCATAAAGATCAAAAGCAGCAGCAGAGATGTTCAGCTGGTATTTATCAATGTCTAGGTAGATTTCAACAAAAAACAACGTTGTATTTTGCAGTAAAAGAAAGAGCAAAGGTTCAGAAATCCGAGAAAAAGCTTTTCATGAGTTCTGCATGATTTGGGATTTTGCTTATAAAATGCATTCCTTCACTGAAACTATGTTAAAATGGCTTTTACCTTCATATTTATCAATATCTAGATAGATTTAAACAAAAAAAACAACGTTGTACTTCGCAGTAAAAGAAAGAGCAAATCAAAAGTTTTAGGAATCCGAGAATAAGCTTATTTTCATGAGTTCTGCACGATTTCGGATTTTACTATAAAATTAATTCACTCAAACTATGTTAAAACTGCTTTGTCCTTCATATTTATCAATGGCCAGATCGATTTCAACAAAGAATAACATTGTACTTCGCAGTAGAAGAAAGAGCAACACTGAAGGATCAGGAATCCGAGGATAAGCTTCTTTTCATACGTTCTGCATGATTTGGGATTTTATGTATAAAATGAATTCCTTCACTCAAACCAAGTTAAAACTGCTTTGTCCTTCATATTTATCAATGTCTAGATCGACTTCAACAAAGAACAACATTGGATTTTGCAGTAGAAGAAAGAGCAACACTGAAGGATCAGGAATCCGAGAATAAGCTTATTTTCATACGTTCTGCACGATTTCGGATTTTCCTATAAAATGAATTGCTTTGCTCAAACCAAGTTAAAATTGCTTTGTCCTTCATATTTATCAATGTCTAAAATGTATCAAGCAGAAAGTTCCTCATATACCCTGAATGAGAAAGAAGCATCCCTTTGGTTGAGCAATACGTTCCTTTTGAGGAGTTATGCATGATTTCGGATTTTGCTATAAAATTCATTGCTTCACTCAAACCAAGTGGAAACTGCTTTGTCCTTCATATTTGTCAATGTCTGGATCAATTTCAACTTCTACTGCACCACCTCTCCCACTTTTGATGATGTATGGTCCAGTATTCTTACCTTTTCTAACACATTTTTCAGCAATTATGGTCGGACATTCACTCCTATTCACAGCCGAACAACTCCGCTCCCGCATTTGATGGTGTATAGTCGGGCATTCTCACCCTTTCTCACCAGCTTTTTGCATATTATGATCTGACATTCACACCTACTTGCAGTCGAACAGCTCTGCTCACGCTTTTGATTATGTTTGGTTGGATATTCGAACCTTTTCTTAACTGCTTTTTACAAACTTTGGTCGGACGTTCACACCTTCTTGCAGCCGAACACCTCCGCTTCCGCTTTTGATGGTATATATTCGGGCATTTGAACCTTTTGTTACCCGCTTTTTACAAACCATGGGTTGACTCTGACACCTTCTTGTAGCCGAACAA
Source organism: Leuresthes tenuis (assembly GCF_036924035.1). Classification (NCBI taxonomy): domain Eukaryota; kingdom Metazoa; phylum Chordata; class Actinopteri; order Atheriniformes; family Atherinopsidae; genus Leuresthes; species Leuresthes tenuis. Next base: position 30,344,780 of record NW_027325357.1, read on the forward strand.
CTCCGCTCCCGCTATTGATTGTGTACAGTCGGGTATTTTAACCTTTTCTTACCCGCTTTTTACCAACTATGGTTGGACATTCACACCGTCTTACAGCGGAACACCTCCGCTCCCGCTTTTTATGGTGTACAGTCGGGCATTCGAACCTTTTCTTACCCGCTTTTTACAAACTATGGTCGGACATTTAAACCTTGTAGCCGAAAACCTCCGCTCCCTCTTTTGATCATACATTGTCGGGCATTCGCACCATTTCTTACCCGCTTTTTACAAACCATGGTCGGACTTTCACACCTTCTTGTAGCCGAACACATCAGCTCCTGCAATTGATTGTGTACAGTCGGGTATTTTAACCTTTTCTTACCCGCTTTTTACCAACTATGGTCGGACATTCACACCTTCTTACAGCGGAACACCTCCGCTCCCTCTTTTGATGGTGTATGTTCGGGCATTCGAACCTTTTCTTACCCGCTTTTTACTAACTATGCTCGGACATTCAAACCTTCTTGTAGCCGAACACATCCACTCTTGCTTTTGATGATGTATGGTTGGGCATTCAAACCTACTTGTTGCCCGCTTTTCATTAATTATGGGTGGACATTCACAGCCAAACACCTCCGCTCCCTGTTTTGATCATGTATGGTTGGACATTCGCACCTTTTCTCACCCGCTTTTTGCAAACTATGGTCGGCCACCCACTTGCATCCGAAGACCTCCGCCCCCACTTTTGTTGATATTTAGTCGGTCATTCGCACCTTACCCGCTTTTGGAAAACTATGGCCTTCTTGCAGCCAAACACCTCTGATCTCGCTTTTGATGATGTAAGGTTGGGCATTCAGAGCTTGCTTCACCTGCTTTTCACCAAATATAGTCGGACATTCACACCTTCTTGCAACCGAACACTTCCGCTCCACCTTTTAGTGTTCTATCACACCTTTTTTTTCACCGCATTTTATAGATTAAGGTTGGAAATTCTCAACCAATCTCATCCGAAGACCTCTCCTCCCGCTTTTGTTAATATATTTGAACTTTAGTCGAACTGTGAATGTTCGCTTTTTAGAAACTTTAGTCAGACATTCACACCTTGCAGCTGAACCACCTCCGCTCCCTGTTTTGATCATGTATGGTCTGGCAATACTACCTTTTCTTACCCGTTTGTGAGTAATTATGGCTGGACATTCACACCTACTTGCAGCCGAACAACTCCGCTCCCGCATTTGATGGTGTATAGTCAGGCATTCTCACCCTTTCTCATCACCTTTTTGCAAATTATGATCTGACATTCACACATACTTGCAGTCGAACAGCTCTGCTCCCGCTTTTGATTATGTTTGGTTGGATATTCGAACCTTTTCTTAACTGCTTTTTACAAACTTTGGTTGGACGTTCACATCTTCTTGTAGCCGAACACATCCACTCCTGCTTATGATGATGTATGGTTGGGCATTCGCACCTTTTTTTTACCCATTTTTAAGTAATTATGGCTGGACATTCACACCTACTTGCAGTCGAACAGCTCTACTCCCGCTTTTGATTATGTTTGGTTGGATATTCGAACCTTTTCTTAACTGATTTTCACAAACTTTGGTCGGACGTTCAAACCTTCTTGCAGCCGAACACCTCCGCTTCCGCTTTTGATGGTGTATATTCGGGCATACGAACCTATTCTTACCCGCTTTTTACAAACCATGGTCGGACTTTCACACCGTCTTACAGCGGAACACCTCCGCTCCCTCTTTTGATGATGTATGGTTGGGCATTCGCACCTTTTCTTACCCATTTTTCAGTAATTATGGGTGGAAATTCACACCTTCTTGCAGCTGAATACCTCCTCTCCCGCTTATGATCATGTGCGGTTTGATATTCGAAAATTTTCTTTCATGTTTTCTAGCAATTATTGATGGACATTCAGACCTTCTTGCAGCTGAACACCTCTGCTCCCGCTTTTGATGGTGTATAGTCGGGCTTTCGAGCCCTTTCTTCCCCGGTTTTTACAAATTATGGTTGCACATTCAGACCTTCTTGCAGCCGAAAACCTCCGCTCCCTCTTCTGATCGTACATTGTCGGGCATTCAAACCTTTTCTTACCCGCTTTTTACAAACCAGGGTGGGACTTTCACATGTTTTAGTTGCCGAACAACTCCGCTCCCGCTATTGATTGTGTACAGTCGGGTATTTTCACCTTTTCTTACCCGCTTTTTACCAACTATGGTCGGACATTCACACGTTCTTACAGCGGAACACCTCCGCTCCCTCTTTTGATGGTGTATGTTCGGGCATTCGAACCTTTTCTTACCCGCTTTTTACAAACTATGGTCGGACATTCAAACCTTCTTGTAACCGAACACATCCACTCCTGCTTTTAATGATGTATGGTTGGGCATTCGCATCTTTTCTTAACCATTTTTCAGTAATTATGGGTGGACATTCACACCTTCTTTCAGCCGAACACCTCCTCTCCCGCTTATGATCATGTGCGGTTTGATATTCGAAAATTCTCTTTCATGTTTTCTAGCAATTATTGATGGACATTCAGACCTTCTTGCAGCTGAACACCTCCGCTCCAGCTGTTGATGGTGTATAGTCGGGCTTTCGAGCCTTTTCTTCCCCGGTTTTTACAAATTATGGTTGGACATTCACACCGTCTTACAGCAGAACACCTCCGCTACCTCTTTTGATGGTGTATGTTCGGGCATTCAAACCTTTTCTTACCCGCTTTTTACCAACTATGGTCGGACATTCACACCGTCTTACAGCGGAACACCTCCGCTCCCTCTTTTGATGGTGTATGTTCAGGCATTCGAACCTTTTCTTACCCGCCTTTTACAAACTATGGTCAGACATTCAAACCTTCTTGCAGCTGAACACCTCCACTCCCGCTTTTGATGGTGTATAGTTGGGCTTTGGAGCCGTTTCTTCCCCGATTTTTACAGATTATGATTGGACATTCAGACCTTGCAGCCGAAAACCTCCGCTCCCTCTTTTGATCATACATTGTCAGGCCTTCGCACCTTGTCTTACCCGCTTTTTAGAAACTTTAGTCAGACATTCACACCTTGCAGCTGAACCACCTCCACTCCCTGTTTTGATCATGTATGGTCTTGCAATACTCAGCACTTTCTAACTACTCTATCAACTGGTCTAAGACCAAAGTTCTGCCCATTAACTGTAGGGTCCAGAATATACCTGTGATCACTTTACAGTCAGGAAATATTAGATATTTAGGCATAAACCTTTCCTCCAGGCTCTCAGAGCTAACAAAGCTAAATTATGTGCAATTATTAAAGAGAGTTGAGGACGATCTCTCTCGTTGGAAGTCCTTACCTATATCACTTATGGGGAGAGTTACAACCATTAAAATGATGATACTACCAAAAGTTAATTATTTGTTCTCAATGATCCCCATGAAACCATCTGCTACTTGGTTTAAGTCACTAGATTCATGCATCTCCAAATTTCTGTGGAAAAACAAACCACCACGTATTAGTTTAAAAACCCTACAGAAGACCAAGGACTGTGGTGGATTAGATTTATCTCATTTTCAGCACTATTCCTTAGCAAATAGGTTACAGTATATATCAAAATGGTTTAAACCTAGCCCAATAGATGAACCATGGATAAATATTGAACAAGCATTGTGTGATAATCTGGAAATCTCTGACCATCCACTTATTCATCAAAACGTAAAAAATCACAAATGTTTCAAAAGCATTAACATCAGCACTTCTCTGACAGCCTGGTGGGAATTTCTTAAAATAACAAAGTCCTCACTTGTCCCGTGTAAGCTTACACCCATCTGGAACCATCCTGACATACTGCAAAACAAAAAAATGCTAAACTTTACTCTGTGGAAGATCAAAGGAATCAAACATCTGGAACATATAATCCAAAATGGAAATTTTATTTCATTTGATGAGCTCATATCACAACATCAGATAGGCAGCAATAAATTCCTAGAATATCAACAACTTAAGTCTATAATAACAAAGAAATATATCCTCCACCAACCAGACTTACAACTCCCGACTAGGGTAGCAGAATTTCTAAGCATCTGCACCCCAAAACTACTATCAAAAATATATAAATTATTGTCTAAGATAGATGACACAATGTCTCTTCCATCCTCAAAATGGGAGGCAGATTTATCCATCAGTTCTAGTCATAGCTTCTGGCCACAAATATGTTTGAACACCTTCAGAATGACTCGAAATCCTAATTTACAGCCCATACAATACAAAATCCTTCATAGAACACACTATACAGGACAAAGTATGTTCAGGATGGGTCACATTGCACAGATAACACACCTGATGATTATGCACACGCTTTGTGGTTTTTCTGCGCCTGTCCAGAAGTTCTGGCTTGAAGTCTGTGCCTACTGGGTGACTTAGACAACATCAACATGGAAATTAACTCAGCACACATGGTTCTCACATGTTCTCTTATGTATCGCAAAGAAAACTATTCTCATGAACTGGAAAGCGAAGAACAATCTGTGTATTAACCAGTTTAGAAATTTTCTTTTAGATTATATTAGCATGGAAACAATGTCTGCCTCCTCAAAACATCAATTGGCTGAATTTCATTCTCTCTGGTCCCCTATGATTAGCTTTATCACATAGTGGTGGTGGTGGGTTGCTGTCCCGTCGCTCTGGGCGGTTGGGTGTGTGCTGGGGGGGGCTGTGTCGCTTGGGGCGTCTGGTGGTCTCTCGGGTCGTGGGGACCGGGTTGGTCATTGCTGGGGGGGACTGTGTGTCGGGCTTGGAGGGCAGTTTTGGGGGCTTGCGGGTGGGGCTTTCTTGCGGTGTGGGGCGGGGTCCCTTAGGGGCCTTGGGGTGGTGGCTGCTGGCTCTATGCCGGGTGGCCGGGCCGCTCTGGCGTGGGTGGTGGTGCTGGGCCTGGGCCCTGGTGGCTGGGCGTTGCCTTGCGCCTGGGGGGGGGGGGGGGGGGGGGGGGGGGGGGCCCTGCCTGTGCCTGGGGGGGCTGGGTTGCCCTGGACGTGTCACAGTATGGGTGGGTTGGTGCAGGTCCTGGTGCCGGGCGTGTTGCTCTGGGACCTCCAAGGTGTCCGCAGATGGTTGTTTTTTTTTCAGGGTGTTGGGGCGTGCGGTGGGGGGCGGTACTTTTCCCCTGTTGGGGGGGGCCTGGTTGATGGTGGGTCTCAGGCCCGGGCTGCTGCGACTGGTGTGACCGGGTGGTTTGTTTGTTTGTTTTTTGTTGTTGTTTGTTTGCTTTTTCTAGAGGTCCTCCGGGGTGGAGTTGGGTTGAGTGGGGTGGGGCGGGATGGGTACCTTCTGGGGGTACAGTAGCTCCCGGAATATGGTTGCTGCAGGCCCCGAGCCTGGTGGACATCAGGCCCTCCTGCCCTGTGTTGGATCCCAGGTAGCGGGGATGCCTATTGCAGCCAGTCCCTGGCTGCCCTCTCTGGGGGAGAGTAGCTCCCCTGGTGTATATCCCCATACCCCTCTCCCTTCAGGCTCCTGTACACAGCACACACTCACACATGAAGGGTTTTGGGGGCGTGTGTGTTCGGTGGGGTGTAGTGGATGGGGCCACGTAGGTGGTCCCCTTTGGTTGCACTCTGCAGTTCCCCGCCCCTGTTTTAATTACACCTTAGACATTACTACTTATCAAACACACTCACACACACACATTAGGTCTTGGGGGGTGGTTACACTGAGTGGCATCTGGTGGGCGGGGCTCTTTGGGTATGTAGGCTGCCCAGAGGGCCGCGCTCCCAGTTCTACAAGTTTGGCTGCCCCTCAATTTTAATTGCTCACTATTAGAAAATATTGAAGAGCCAGAAGGGTGAGGGGAGGGGTCTTCTTCGCACACCCCTGCTTCCTGGTTGCTGCTCGGGGCGGGAGGGGCCAGGAGGATTAATTAATTGTTCTGCTGGTTCGGGGTCTGTGGTGGCTGGGGGGCTGCTGGCCCCCTGGTGTGCCCGCTGCACTACACCCCAGCGGAGTCGAGGGAGGAAGGACTTGTGGATGTATGGGACGTGAAAGTGTGTGTGGTAATGATTGGGCCTGGATCTGGGACTTGCTGTTGCCTGGCCTGCCTGTGCTTCTCCCGATGGGGGGGCAGCGTTGCCTCTCCCCGCTGCTCGCGACTTCACCCACCTGTGGGCATGTCTTGGCTCCCAGGGCACTTGGCCAGGGACGCTGGGGCAGGCGCTGACCCACTGTGTGGCTGTCTGGGGCGCTTGGCCCTCCCGGGTATTGGGTGGGGCCTCTGCCGGGGGGTTTGGGGGAGCTCGGGCTCCTGGGGCCCGGGTCCAGTGCACGGCCCATGTCTGGGCGGCTGGGGCCTGGCGGGGTCGGTGGGTTGTTGCCCCTGGCTCCCGGAGGGCCTCTGCCCTATGCTTATGGGGGCTCTTTCCGGGGGCTTCCTCTGCAGTCTTCTGGGTGGATGCGTGGTTGCCCCTGCGGTGGGCTTCGTGGGTTCTGTGCTCTGTGGGGACTGCTGGTGGCCTGGGTCTTGTGGCCCTCTCTGCCTGCTTCTGATTGCTTGGGGGGGCTGTGGCTTCGTGGGTTCTGTGCTCTGTGGGGGCTGCTGGTGGCCTGGGTCTTGTGGCCCTCTCTGCCTGCTTCTGATTGCTTGGGGGGGGGCTGTGGATTGTGGCCCTGTACGCTTATACACTCATAACTAAGCACGGTTATCATGTAGGTCCTGCATGTTGCATGTTGCATGTTCTCACACACACATTCATTAGTCCAGTAGCATGGTCGCTAAGCAGTTGATGTATTATCATGTCGTCTCAGGTCATCTATATCCACAGCTGTGTTGTATGCGATTGCCGCTTCTAGTGCTTGTTTTTGTTTGTTTGTGTGTTGGTTTTTTCTCTGCTTGTCTGCTTTCAGGTGCTCCTGGTGGCGCTAAGGCTGGATTCCCCTCATGTCTTGTCTGTTTTGTTTTTTACAGTTGTAGCAGCTGGTTGTCTGGTTTTTGTTTCTATTTTTGTTCTGTTTCCTCTTCTTTCCTCTTCTTCTTTCCTTGTCCCCCGGTCCGGTTCAGTTCTATTACTTGTCATATATTGTAAACAGAAATAAATAAATGGGCATCAAGGGGAGCTTTACATTTATAAAACTTCCCTTGGCAAAGCAAATCTGTTTGGCATCAAAGGTATTCAGACTACAATTCTGCTGCCATAATGCTGAACAGGAGAAGGGGAAAAAAAAAAAAAAAGTAAAGAAGACAGTTCTGCCAAAAGCCAGGGACTAGACCTGTTCTAAGTTCTATACTTTTTAAAAGGGGCGTGTTTATCAACTATGGAATTAGAAGATTTACAAAAATGGTCAAGTGCTAGATCTTCATCTGGGATTTTAACAGTGTCATGAGTATAACTATTCAACAGATCAGTTAAAAAAAAAACCTGCTCATGGAGATGTTTCAGGATCTGGATACCAAGCGTGGACCTAATGTTTTCATTTTTGCAATTCTGATACAGGCTATTGAGCAGTGATAACTAACACCAAGTTCAGATACTGCGGATTTTCTACCTTTGATTTGTTAAGATTGAGCCAATCAGGGACAACCTTGGAGGATCTCTTAAGTTTGGTTTTGTAGGATCAGTAATTACCTGAGAAAGGTTGATATTGGTACACACCTTTTTTAAATGATCAGAGGCAGAGTTCAACTTGTTTAAATTAAAATTGCCACACAGAGATTGGGTTTAGGCCACATGCACACAGAATGACATCAACAAATATAAGAAATATTAAACATTTACACATAGATTTTTGAATACATGTAGAGGAATGATACTTTGAAATGTGCTCATTGCGGAGTTATGATCAGTTGAGTAATGAAGGTTGAACTATTCTGGGAAAGAGGTTCTATTCCCAGCATCATGATGGACACTCCTGATATAGAAGGTTTCGCTAACGCATTGGAATTGTTTTACTATTTTCATATGCATGTGCAATGAAGAATTGCTTGCTGCTGATAAATGCAAAGAAGAACAGCTTACACATAGATGCTCACATATAGGCTGCTGAATGCAATGAAGACCTGCTTATCCAGTAAAGTTCAATGTCAATGTGTAATATTCAATTAGGATTTGCAAAACAGTGAAGTTAAACAATGAATGGGTCCATAGTCGGTATGAGTAGACTACAGGAATATTTACCTGGGTGTACGTTCAAACAGAGATGAGAAAATTGCGATAAATAATTGTTTGTTTGTTTGTTAGTATGTATATGAATGTTATGTGTATAAACTGTGTTGAGTTATATTAACTCAGTAGTGTCTCAGTGAAACAACCGACGGGGGAAGCCTTGCGGTGACAACAAAAGCAGTGTTTTACTGATCAGTCAAGTTGCTCCAGTGTACTCCATACAAACTGGTTGACTACTGAAGGGATAGAAAATGGGGAATACTTGTTTTAAAGCAAACAAGGAATTAGATGGGAAAAATACATGTTTTAACGGGACCCAGACAATATTAAATACTCAGACAGATGGGAGAAGTGTAGTTTTGTAGGAAATCACAAAATTATTACATAAAATGAGTGAAATCAATTGAAGAATGCCTTTCTGAAGAGCTGTTTACCACAGATGAGCAGCTTTGCGACCAAGCACATTGTAGATCGCTTTACTGCCAAAATGATCTAATTTAATGGATTGGTTTACACATGCATAACAGCATTTTAAGAACAAAGAGAGAAACAAAAATGGACAACGCTTCATGGTGGAAGGTGATGTATAAATAACTGTGTATATGATGAAGGAGAGACCATTTGAGCAGCACAGCCATTTCGCAGCACAGGGACAGCAGTCCAAGTTAAAGGATCTCCCACGTGGTATCACCTGTCACACTGTGTCAAGGCATCAAAAAGAAGAAAAAATCCTCAAACTCAAGGACAAAGAGACGAAGACTCCGGTGAACGAAGAGAGAGGACTGACACACCAGAAATACAAAAGGATGCTCGATATCAAGATCCAGAAGAAGAGACTAACAATGCCACGAACACTTACGATGCTGGGAATGATGCCAGCAATGAACAGAGAGGAAGATTCAGTGTCATCAATATGCAACACGTGCCTCTAATGAGGGGGTGAATATAGAATCCTCAACGATTACAACGTCTCTGGGAACTGTGACAACAAGAAGGTTTAAACCATTTTGATATATATTGTAACCTATTGGCTAAGGAATAGTGCTGAAAATGAGGTAAATCTAATCCACCACTGTCCTTGGTTTTCTGTGGGGTTTTTAAACTAATACGTGGTGGTTTGTTTTTCCACAGAAGTTTGGAGATGCATGAATCTAGTGACTTAAACCAAATAGCAGATGGTTTTATAGGGATCATTGAGAACAAATAGTTAACTTTTGGTAGTATAATCATTTTAATGGTTGTAACTCTCCCCATAAGTGATATAGGTAAGGACTTCAAACGAGACAGATCGTCCTCTACTTTCTTTAATAATTGCACATAATTTAGCTTTGTTAGCTCTGAGAGCCTGGAGGAAATGTTTATGCCTAAATATCTAATATTTCTTGACTGTAAAGGGATCACAGGTATATTCTGGACCCTACAGTTAATGGGCAGAACTGTGGTCTTAGACCAGTTGATAGAGTAGTCAGAAAGTGCTGAGAATTTATTTATGAGTGTGATCGTGTGAGTGAGAGACGTCTGTGAGTTCTGAAGGAAAAGTAATACATCATCAGCATAAAGACTTATTTTATGCTCAATATTTTGGAATTGGATGCCTTTAATATTTCTATCTTGTCTGATAGAAGCTGCTAAAGGTTTGATGAAAATAGCAAAAAGTGAGGGAGAAAGTGGGCAACCCTGTCTTGTACCTCTCTGCAGACTGAAGCTTGGAGAAGTTTGATCATTTGTCCTGACACTTGCATTTGGGGAGCTATATAATATCCTTATCTAGTTGATGAAGTGTGACCCAAACCCGAATTTGTTTAATGCTGTGAATAAAAATTTACAGTTCACTCCATCAAATGCTTTTTCTGCATCCTAGAGAGTCGATTGTGGTTTCCAAGTTGTTGATGGTTGAATAGTCTATGAGATTAATGATCCGGTTTGTGAACAAACTGTTGTGCCTACTGCTCTTCAGCCTGTCAAATGAAATGTAGAATTTGAAACGTGACAAATAAACGAAGACCCAAGGAGTTGAGTTGTAAACGAATCAATACTGTTTCCTGTGCGAGGACCCATCAGCCGAGGAGTTGAGTCATGAACGAATCAATCGTTTCCTGTGCGAGGACCCGTCACCCGAGGAGTTGAGTCGTGAACGAATCAATACTGTTTCCTGTCCTGCTGACTGAGCTTATGAAACTGCCGCCTGCCATGTGGTGAGGAAGGGTACTGCATGAAAATGAACGAATCACTCACTGAGACAACTCGTTACTCCCGAGTCACTCCATCAAATGCTTTTTCTGCATCTAGAGAGTCGATTGTGGTTTCAAAGTTGTTGATGGTAGAATAGTCTATGAGACAAACGGGTAAGAAAAGGTAGTATTGCCAGACCATACATGATCAAAACAGGGAGCGGAGGTGGTTCAGCTGCAAGAAGGTGTGAATGTCCGAATAAAGTTTATAAAAAGCGGGTAAGACAAGGTGCGAATGCCCGACAATGTATGATCAAAAGAGGGAGCGGAGGTTTTCGGCTGCAAGAAGGTCTGAATTTCCACCCATAATTCCTGAAAAATGGGTAAAAAAAGGGTGCGAATGCCCAACCATTCCTCATCAAAAGCAGGAGTGGATGTGTTCGGCTACAAGAAGATTTGAATGTCCGACCATAGTTTGTAAAAAGCGGGTAAGAAAAGGTTCGAATGCCCAAACATACACAATCAAAAGAGGGAGCGGAGGTGTTCCGCTGTAAGAAGGTGTGAATGTCCGACCATAGTTGGTAAAAAGCGGGTAAGAAAAGGTTAAAATACCCGACTGTACACAATCAATAGCGGAAGCGGAGTTGTTCGGCTACAAGAAGGTGTGAAAGTCCGACCATGGTTTGTAAAAAGCGGGTAAGAAAAGGTTCGAATGCCCGAATATATACCATCAAAAGTAGAAGCGGAGGTGTTCGGCTGCAAGAAGGTGTGAACGTCCGATCAAAGTTTGTAAAAAGCAGTTAAGAAAAGGTTCGAATATCCAACCAAACATAATCAAAAGCGTGAGCAGAGCTGTTCGGCTGCAAGTAGGTGTGAATGTCAGATCATAATTTGCAAAATGCTGATGAGAAAGGCTAAGAATGCTCGACTATACACCATCAATTGCGGGAGCGGAAGTGTTCGGCTGTGAGTAGGTGTGAATGTCCGACCATAATTGCTGAAAAATGTATTAGAAAAGACTAGAATGCCGGATAATACATCATCAAAAGAGGGAGAGGTGGTGTTCGGCTGCAAGTAGGTGTGAATGTCCAGCCATAATTACTCACAAACGGGTAAGAAAAGGTAGTATTGCCAGACCATACATGATCAAAACAGGGAGCGGAGGTGGTTCAGCTGCAAGGTGTGAATGTCTGACTAAAGTTTGTAAAAAGCTGATAAGACAAGGTGCGAATGCCCGACAATGTATGATCAAAAGAGGGAGCGGAGGTTTTTGGCTGCAAGGTCTGAATGTCCAACCATAATTTGTAAAAACCGGGGAAGAAAAGGCTCGAAAGCCCGACTATACATCATTAAAAGCAGGAGTGGATGTGATCGGCTACAAGAAGGTTTGAATGTCCGACCATAGTTTGTAAAAGGCTGATGAGAAAGGGTGAGAATGCCCGACTATACACCATCAAAAGCGGGAGAGGTGTTCGGCTGCAAGAAGCTGTGAATGTCCAGCCATAATTACTCACAAACGGGTAAGAAAAGGTAGTATTGCCAGACCATACATGATCAAAACAGGGAGCGGAGGTTGTTCAGCTGCAAGAAGGTGTGAATGTCCGAATAAAGTTTTTAAAAAGCGGGTAAGACAAGGTGCGAATGCCTGACAATGTATGATCAAAAGTGGGAGCGGAGGTTTTTGGCTGCAAGAAGGTCTGAATGTCCACCCATAATTCTATAAAAATGGGTAAAAAAAGGGTGCGAATGCCCAACCAAACATCATCAACAGCAGGAGTGGATGTGTTCGGCTACAAGAAGGTTTGAATGTCCGACTATAGTTTGTAAAAAGCGGGTAAGGAAAGGTTCGAATGTCCGAACATACACCATCAAAAGAGGGAGCGGAGGTGGTTCAGCTGCAAGAAGGTGTAAATGTCCGACTAAAGTTTGTAAAAAGCGGGTAAGACAAGGTGCGAATGCCCGACAATGTATGAGTTTTTCAGGAGGTTTTCGGCTGCAAGAAGATCTGAATGTCTGAAATATGGGTGGTCTGAATGTCCACCCATAATTCCTCAAAAATGGGTAAAAAAAAGGTGCGAATGCCCAACCATATATCATCAAAAGCAGGAGAGGATGTGTTCGGCTGCAAGAAGGTCTGAATGTCCAACCATTATTTGTAAAAAACGGGAAAGAAAAGGCTCGAAAACCAGACTATACACCATCAAAAGCGGCAGCGGAGGTGTTCGGCTGTAAGAAGGTCTGAATGTCCACCCATAATTACTGAAAAATGGGTAAGAAAAGGTGAGAATGCCCAACCATACATCATCAAAAGCAGGAGTGGATGTGTTTGGCTACAAGAAGGTGTGAATGTCCGACTATAGTTTGTAAAAAGCGGGTAAGGAAAGGTTCGAATGCGTTAGAATACACCAAAAGAGGGAGCGGAGGAATATGAAAGAAAATTTTCCAATATCAAGCGGCAGAGAAGGTGGTCGACTGCATGTAAGTGTGAATGTCAGATCATAATTTGTAAAAAGCGGGTAAGAAAAGGTAAGAATGCCCAACCATAAAGATCAAAAGCGGCAGCAGAGATGTTCAGCTGGTATTTATCAATGTCTAGATAACAAAAAACAACGTTGTATTTTGCAGTAAAAGAAAGAGCAAAGGTTCAGAAATCCGAGAAAAAGCTTTTCATGAGTTCTGCATGATTTGGGATTTTGTTTATAAAAGGCATTCCTTGACTCAAACTATGTTAAAACGTTTTTGTCCTTCATATTTACCATGTCTAGAAAAAAACAACGTTGTACTTTGCAGTAAAAGAAAGAGCAAATCTAAAATTCCAGGAATCCGAGTATAAGCTTGCTTTCATGAGTTCTGCACGATTTCGGATTTTATCTATAAAATGAATTCCTTCACTGAAACTATGTTAAAATGGCTTTTACCTTCATATTTATCAATGTCTAGATAGATTGAAACAAAAAAACAACTTTGTACTTCGCAGTAAAAGAAAGAGCAAATCAAAAGTTTTAGGAATCCGAGAATAAGCTTATTTTCATGAGTTCTGCACGATTTCGGATTTTACTATAAAATTAATTCCTTCACTCAAACTATGTTAAAACTGCTTTTAACTTCATATTTATCAATGTCTAGATCGACTTCAACAAAGAACAACATTGGATTTTGCAGTAGAAGAAAGAGCAACACTGAAGGATCAGGAATCCGAGAATAAGCTTCTTTTCATACGTTCTGCATGATTTGGGATTTTATGTATAAAATTAATTCCTTCACTCAAACCAAGATAAAACTGCTTTGTCCTTCATATTTATCAATGTCCAGATCGACTTCAACAAAGAATAACATTGTACTTCGCAGTAAAAGAAAGAGCAACACTGAAGGATCAGGAATCCGAGAATAAGCTTCTTTTCATACGTTCTGCACGATTTGGGATTTTATGTATAAAATGAATTCCTTCACTCAAACCAAGTTAAAACTGCTTTGTCCTTCATATTTATCAATGTCTAAAATGTATCAAGCAGAAAGTTCCTCATATACCCTGAATGAGAAAGAAGCATCCCTTTGGTTGATTAATATGTTCCTTTTGAGGAGTTATGCATGATTTCGGATTTTGCTATAAAATTCATTGCTTCACTCAAACCAAGTGGAAACTGCTTTGTCCTTCATATTTGTCAATGTCTAGATCAATTTCAACTTCTAATGCACCACCTCTCCCACTTTTGATGATGTATGGTCCAGCATTCTTACCTTTTCTAACACATTTTTCAGCAATTATGGTGGGACATTCACACCTATTCACAGCCGAACAACTCCGCTCCCGCATTTGATGGTGTATAGTCGGGCATTCTCACCCTTTCTCATCAGCTTTTTGCATATTATGATCTGACATTCACACCTACTTGCAGTCGAACAGCTCTGCTCACGCTTTTGATTATGTTTGGTTGGATATTCGAACCTTTTCTTAACTGCTTTTTACAAACTTTGGTCGGACGTTCACACCTTCTTGCAGCCGAACACCTCCGCTTCCGCTTTTGATGGTATATATTCGGGCATTCGAACCTTTTCTTACCCGCTTTTTACAAACCATGGGTTGACTTTCACACCTTCTTGTAGCCGAACAACTCCGCTCCAGCTATTGATTGTGTACAGTCGGGTATTTTAACCTTTTCTTACCCGCTTTTTACCAACTATGGTCGGACATTCACACCTTCTTACAGCGGAACACCTCCGCTCCCTCTTTTGATGGTGTATGTTCGGTCATTCGAACCTTTTCTTACCCGCTTTTTACAAACTATGATCGGACATTCAAACCTTCTTGCAGCTGAACACCTCCTCTCCCGCTTTTGATGGTGTATAGTCGGGCTTTCGAGCCGTTTCTTCCCCGATTTTTACAGATTATGGTTGGACATTCAGACCTTGCAGCCGAAAACCTCAGCTCCCTCTTTTGATCATACATTGTCAGACCTTCGCACACCTTTTCTTACCCGCTTTTTACAAACCATGGTCGGACTTTCACACCTTCTTGTAGCCGAACACATCAGACTTTAGTCAGACATTCAGAACTTGCATCTGAACCACCTCCGCTCCCTGTTTTGATCATGTATGGTCTGGCATACTACCTTTTCTTACCCGTTTGTGAGTAATTATGGCTGGACATTCACATCTACTTGCAGCCGAACACCACTTCTCCCGCTTGTGATGATGTATGGTCCGGCATTCTAGTCTTTTCTAACACATTTTTCAGCAATTATGGTTTGACATTCATACCTACTCACAGCCGAACACTTCCGCTCCCGCATTTGATGGTGTATAGTCGGGCATTCGAATCTTTTCTTACCCGCTTTTTACAAACTATGGTCGCACGTTAAAACCTTCTTGTAGCCAAACACATCCACTCCTGCATTTGATGATGTATGGTTGGGCATTCTCACCTTTTCTTACCCATTTTTCAGTAATTATGGGTGGACATTCACACCTTCTTGCAGCTGAACACCTCCTCTCCCGCTTATAATCATGTGTGTTTTGATATTCGAAAATTTTCTTTCATGTTTTCTAGCAATTATTGATGGACATTCAGACCTTCTTGCAGCTGAACACATCCACTCCCGCTTTTGATGATGTATAGTCTGGCTTTGGAGCCCTTTCTTCCCCGGTTTTTACAAAGTATGGTTGGACATTCAGGCCTTCTTGCAGCCAAAAACCTCCGCTCCCTCTTTTGATCATACATTGTCGGGTATTCGCATCTTTTCTTACCCGCTTTTTACAAACCAGGGTGGGACTTTTACACGTTTTAGTTGCCGAACAACTCCGCTCCCACTATTGATTGTGTACAGTCGGGTATTTTCACCTTTTCTTACCCGCTTTTTACCAACTATGGTCGGACATTCACACCGTCTTACAGCGGAACACCTCCGCTCCCGCTTTTGATAGTGTACAGTCGGGCATTCGAACCTTTTCTTACCCGCTTTTTACAAACTATGGTCGGACATTTAAACCTCGTAGCCGAAAACCTCCGCTCCCTCTTTTGATCATACATTGTCGGGCTTTCGCACCATTTCTTACCCGGTTTTTACAAACCATGGTCGGACTTTCACACCTTCTTGTAGCCGAACACATCAGCTCCCGCAATTGATTGTGTACAGTCGGGTATTTTAACCTTTTCTTACCCGCTTTTTACCAACTATGGTCGGACATTCACACCTTCTTACAGCGGAACACCTCCGCTCCCTCTTTTGATGGTGTATGTTCGGGCATTCGAACCTTTTCTTACCCGCTTTTTACTAACTATGCTCGGACATTCAAACCTTCTTGTAGCCGAACACATCCACTCCTGCTTTTGATGATGTATGGTTGGGCATTCTCACCCTTTCTCATCAGCTTTTTGCATATTATGATCTGACATTCACACCTACTTGCAGTCGAACAGCTCTGCTCATGTTTTTGATGATGTATGGTTGGGCATTCAAACCTACTTGTTGCCCGCTTTTCATTAATTATGGGTGGACATTCACACCTTGTCGCAGCCAAACACCTCCGCTCCATGTTTTGATCATGTATGGTTGGACATTCGCACCTTTTCTCACCCGCTTTTTGCAAACTATGGTCGGCCATTCACAGCTTCCTCTCCACCATACTTGTATGGTGGGATATTCACACCCACTTGCATCCGAAGACCTCCGCCCCCACTTTTGTTGATATTTAGTCGGTCATTCGCACCTTACCCGCTTTTGGCAAACTATGGCCTTCTTGCAGCCAAACACCTCTGATCTCGCTTTTGATGATGTAAGGTTGGGCATTCAGACCTTGCTTCACCTGCTTTTCACCAAATATAGTCGGACATTCACACCTTCTTGCAGCCGAACACTTCCGCTCCACCTTTTAGTGTTCTATCACACCTTTTTTTTCACCGCATTTTATAGGTTACGGTTGGAAATTCTCACCCACTCTCATCCGAAGACCTCTCCTCCCGCTTTTGTTAATATATTTGAACTTTAGTCGGACATTCACACCTTCTTGCAGGTGAACCACCTCCGCTCCCTGTTTTGATCATGTATGGTCTGGCAATACTACCTTTTCTTACCCGTTTGTGAGTAATTATGGCTGGACATTCACACCTACTTGCAGCATTCTCACCCTTTGTCATCAGCTTTTTGCAAATTATGATCTGACATTCACACCTACTTGCAGTCGAACAGCTCTGCTCCCGCTTTTGATTATGTTTGGTTGGATATTCGAACCTTTTCTTAACTGCTTTTTACAAACTTTGGTTGGACGTTCACACCTTCTTGCGGCTGAACACATCCACTCCTGCTTATGATGATGTATGGTTGGGCATTCGCACCTTTTTTTACCCATTTTTAAGTAATTATGGCTGGACATTCATACCTACTTGCAGTCGAACAACTCTGCTCCCGCTTTTGATTATGCTTGGTTGTATATTCGAACCTTTTCTTACCCGCTTTTTACAAACCATGGTCGGACTTTCACACCGTCTTACAGTGGAACACCTCTGCTCCCTCTTTTGATGATGTATGGTTGGGCATTCGCACCTTTTCTTACCCATTTTTCAGTAATTATGGGTGGACATTCACACCTTCTTGCAGCTGAAAACCTCCTCCCCCGCTTATAATCATGTGTGTTTTGTTATTCGAAAAATTTCTTTCATGTTTTCTAGCAATTATTGATGGACATTGAGACCTTCTTGCAGCTGAACACCTCCGCTCCCGTTTTTGATGGTGTATAGTCGGGCTTTCGAGCCCTTTCTTCCCCGGTTTTTACAAATTATGGTTGGACATTCAGACCTTCTTGCAGCCGAAAACCTCCGCTCCCTCTTTTGATCATACATTGTCGGAAATTCGCATCTTTTCTTACCCGCTTTTTACAAACCAGGGTGGGACTTTCACACGTTTTAGTTGCCGAACAACTCCGCTCCCGCTATTGATTGTGTACATTCGGGTATTTTCACCTTTTCTTACCCGCTTTTTACCAACTATGGTCGGACATTCACACGTTCTTACAGCGGAACACCTCCACTCCCTCTTTTGATGGTGTATATTCGGGCATTCGAACCTCCTTGCAGCCGAACACCACTTCTTCCGCTTGTGATGATGTATGGTCCGGCATTCTAGTCTTTTCTAACACATTTTTCAGCAATTATGGTTTGACATTCACACCTACTCACAGCCTAACACTTCCACTCCCGCATTTGATGGTGTATAGTCGGGCATTCAAATCTTTTCTTACCCGCTTTTTACAAACTATGGTCGGACATTCAAACCTTCTTGTAGCCGAACACATCCACTCCTGCTTTTGATTATGTATGGTTGCCTTAGACATTACTACTTATCAAACACACTCACACACACACATTAGGTCTTGGGGGGTGGTTACACTGATTGGCATCTGGTGGGCGGGGCTCTTTGGGTATGTAGGCTGCCCAGAGGGCCGCGATCCCAGTTTTACAAGTTTGGCTGCCCCTCAATTTTAATTGCTCACTATTAGAAAATATTGAAGAGCCAGAAGGGTGAGGGGAGGGGTCTTCTTCGCACACCCCTGCTTCCTGGTTGCTGCTCGGGGCGGGAGGGGCCAGGAGGATTAATTAATTGTTCTGCTGGTTCGGGGTCTGTTGTGGCTGGGGGACTGATGGCCCCCTGGTGTGCCCGCTGGACTACACCCCAGCGGAGTCGAGGGAGGGAGGACTTGTGGATGTATGGGACGTGAAAGTGTGTGTGGTAATGATTGGGCCTGGATCTGGGACTTGCTGTCGCCTGGCCTGCCTGTGCTTCTCCCGATGGGGGGGCAGCGTTGCCTCTCCCCGCTGCTCGCGACTTCACCCACCTGTGGGCACGTCTTGGCTCCCAGGGCACTTGGCCAGGGGCGCTGGGGCAGGCGCTGACCCACTGTGTGGCTGTCTGGGGCGCTTGGCCCTCCTGGGTATTGGGTGGGGCCTCTGCCGGGGGGTTTGGGGGAGCTTGGGCTCCTGGGGCCTGGGTCCAGTGCACAGCCCATGTCTGGGCGGCTGGGGCCTGGCGGGGTCGGTGGGCTGTTGCCCCTGGCTCCCGGAGGGCCTCTGCCCTATGCTTATGGGGGTTCTTTCCACGGCTTCCTCTGCAGTCTTCTGGCTGAATGCGTGGTTGCCCCTGCGGTGGGCTTCGTGGGTTCTGTGCTTTGCTGGAGGCCTGGGTCTTGTGGCCCTCTCTGCCTGCTTCTGATTGCATTGGGGGGGCTGTGGATTGTGGCCCTGTACGCTTATACACTCATAACTAAGCACGGTTATCATGTAGGTCCTGTGCCATGGGTGTTGCATGTTCTCACACACACATTCATTAGTCCAGTAGCATGGTCGCTAAGCAGTTGATGTATTATCATGTCGTCTCAGGTCATCTATATCCACAGCTGTGTTGTATGCGATTGCCGCTTCTAGTGCTTGTTTTTGTTTGTTTGTGTGTTTGTTTTTTCTCTGCTTGTCTGCTTTCAGGTGCTCCTGGTGGCGCTAAGGCTGGATTCCCCTCATGTCTTGTCTGTTTTGTTTTTTACAGGTGTAGCAGCTGGTTGTCTGGTTTTTGTTTCTATTTTTGTTCTGTTTCCTCTTCTTTCCTCTTCTTCTTTCCTTGTCCCCCGGTCCGGTTCAGTTCTATTACTTGTCATATATTGTAAACAGAAATAAATAAATGGGCATCAAGGGGAGCTTTACATTTATAAAACTTCCCTTGGCAAAGCAAATCTGTTTGGCATCAAAGGTATTCAGACTACAATTCTGCTGCCATAATGCTGAACAGGAGAAGGGGAAAAAAAAAAAAAAAAAGTAAAGAAGACAGTTCTGCCGAAAGCCAGGGACTAGACCTGTTCTAAGTTCTATACTTTTTAAAAGGGGCGTGTTTATCAACTATGGAATTAGAAGATTTACAAAAATGGTCAAGTGCTAGATCTTCATCTGAGATTTTAACAGTGTCATGAGTATAACTATTCAACAGATCAGTTAAAAAAAAAACCTGCTCATGGAGATGTTTCAGGATCTGGATACCAAGCGTGGACCTAATGTTTTCATTTTTGCAATTCTGATACAGGCTATTGAGCAGTGATAACTAACACCAAGTTCAGATACTGCGGATTTTCTACCTTTGATTTGTTAAGATTGAGCCAATCAGGGAACCTTGAAGGATCTCTTAAGTTTGGTTTTGTAGGATCAGTAATTACCTGAGAAAGGTTGATATTGGTACACACCTTTTTTAAATGATCAGAGGCAGAGTTCAACTTGTTTAAATTAAAATTGCCACACAGAGATTGGGTTTAGGCCACATGCACACAGAATGACATCAACAAATATAAGAAATATTAAACATTTACACATAGATTTTTGAATACATGTAGAGGAATGATACTTTGAAATGTGCTCATTGCGGAGTTATGATCAGTTGAGTAATGAAGGTTGAACTATTCTGGGAAAGAGGTTCTCTTCCCAGTATCATGATGGACACTCCTGATATAGAAGGTTTCGCTAACGCATTGGAATTGTTTTACTATTTTCATATGCATGTGCAATGAAGAATTGCTTGCTGCTGATAAATGCAAAGAAGAACAGCTTACACATAGATGCTCACATATAGGCTGCTGAATGCAATGAAGACCTGCTTATCAAGTAAAGTTCAATGTCAATGTGTAATATTCAATTAGGATTTGCAAAACAGTGAAGTTAAACAATGAATGGGTCCATAGTCGGTATGAGTAGACTACAGGAATATTTACCTGGGTGTACGTTCAAACAGAGATGAGAAAATTGCGATAAATAATTTTTTGTTTGTTTGTTTGTTAGTATGTATATGAATGTTATGTGTATAAACTGTGTTGAGTTATAGTTAACTCAGTAGTGTCTCAGTGAAACAACCGACGGGGGAAGCCTTGCGGTGACAACAAAAGCAGTGTTTTACTGATCAGTCAAGTTGCTCCAGTGTACTTCATACAAACTGGTTGACTACTGAAGGGATAGAAAATGGGGAATACTTGTTTTAAAGCAAACAAGGAATTAGATGGGAAAAATACATGTTTTAACGGGACCCAGACAATATTAAATACTCAGACAGATGGGAGAAGTGTAGTTTTGTAGGAAATCACAAAATTATTACATAAAATGAGTGAAATCAATTGAAGAATGCCTTTCTGAAGAGCTGTTTACCACAGATGAGCAGCTTTGCGACCAAGCACATTGTAGATCGCTTTACTGCCAAAATGATCTAATTTAATGGATTGGTTTACACATGCATAACAGCATTTTAAGAACAGAGAGAGAAACAAAAATGGAAAATGCTTCATGGTGGAAGGTGATGTATAAATAACTGTGTATATGATGAAGGAGAAACCATTTGAGCAGCACAGCCATTTCGCAACACAGGGACAGCAGTCCAAGTTAAAGGATCTCCCACGTGGTATCACCTGTCACACTGTGTCAAGGCATCAAAAGAAAAAAAAATCCTCAAACTCAAGGACAAAGAGACGAAGATTCCGGTGAACGAAGAGAGAGGACTGACAAACCAGAAATACAAAAGGATGCTCGATATCAAGATCCAGAAGAAGAGACTAACAATGCCACGAACACTTACGATGCTGGGAATGATGCCAGCAATGAACAGAGAAGAAGATTCAGTGTCATCAATCTGCAACACGTGCCTCTAATGAGGGGGTGAATATAGAATCCTCAACGATTACAACGTCTCTGGGAACTGTGACAACAACAAGGTTTAAACCATTTTGATATATATTGTAACCTATTGTCTAAGGAATAGTGCTGAAAATGAGGTAAATCTAATCCACCACTGTCCTTGGTCTTCTGTAGGGTTTTTAAACTAATACGTGGTGGTTTGTTTTTCCACAGAAATTTGGAGATGCATGAATCTAGTGACTTACACCAAATAGCAGATGGTTTTATAGGGATCATTGAGAACAAATAGTTAACTTTTGGTAGTATAATCATTTTAATGGTTGTAACTCTCCCCATAAGTGATATAGGTAAGGACTTCAAACGAGACAGATCGTCCTCTACTTTCTTTAATAATTGCACATAATTTAGCTTTGTTAGCTCTGAGAGCCTGGAGGAAATGTTTATGACTAAATATCTAATATTTCTTGACTGTAAAGGGATCACAGGTATATTCTGGACCCTACAGTTAGTGGGCAGAACTGTGGTCTTAGACCAGTTGATAGAGTAGTCAGAAAGTGCTGAGAATTTATTTATGAGTGTGATCGTGTGAGTGAGAGACGTCTGTGAGTTCTGAAGGAAAAGTAATACATCATTAGCATAAAGACTTATTTTATGCTCAATATTTTGGAATTGGATGCCTTTAATATTTCTATCTTGTCTGATAGAAGCTGCTAAAGGTTTGATGAAAATAGCAAAAAGTGAGGGAGAAAGTGGGCAACCCTCTCTTGTACCTCTCTGCAGACTGAAGCTTGGAGAAGTTTGATCATTTGTCCTGACACTTGCATTTGGGGAGCTATATAATATCCTTATCCAGTTGATGAAGTGTGACCCAAACCCGAATTTGTTTAATGCTGTGAATAAAAATTTACAGTAGAATTTATGTAGAATTTGAAACGTGACAAATGAACGAAGACCCAAGGAGTTGAGTCGTAAACGAATCAATACTGTTTCCTGTGCGAGGACCCGTCAGCCGAGGAGTTGAGTCATGAACGAATCAATAGTTTCCTGTGCGAGGACCCGTCACCCGAGGAGTTGAGTCGTGAACGAATCAATACTGTTTCCTGTCCTGCTGACTGAGCTTATGAAACTGCCGCCTGCCATGTGGTGAGGAAGGGTACTGCATGAAAATGAATGAATCACTCACTGAGACAACTCGTTACTCCCGAGTCACTCCATCAAATGCTTTTTCTGCATCTAGAGAGTCGATTGTGGTTTCCAAGTTGTTGATGGTAGAATAGTCTTTGAGACAAACGGGTAAGAAAAGGTAGTATTGCCAGACCATACATGATCAAAAGAGGGAGCTGAGGTTTTCGGCTGCAAGAAGGTCCAAATTTCCACCCATAATTCCTGAAAAATGGGTAAAAAAAGGGTGCGAATGCCCAACCATACATCATCAAAAGCAGGAGTGGATGTGTTCGGCTACATGAAGATTTGAATGTCCATCAATAATTGCTTTAAAACATGAAAGAAAATTTTCAAATATCAAACCGCACATGATCATAAGCGGGAGAGGAGTTGTTCAGCTGCAAGAATGTGTGAATGTCCACCCATAATTACTGAAAAATGGGTAAGAAAAGGTTTGAATGCCCAACTATACATCATCAAAAGCAAAAGTGGATGTGTTCGGTTACAAGAAGGTTTGAATGTCCGACCATAGTTTGTAAAAAGCGGGTAATAAAAGGTTCGAATGCCCGAACATACACCATCAAAAGAGGGAGCGGAGGTGTTCCGCTGTAAGAAGGTGTGAATGTCCGACCATAGTTGGTAAACGGCGGGAAAGAAAAGGTTAAAATACCCGACTGTACACAATCAATAGCGGAAGCGGAGTTGTTCGGCTACAAGAAGGTGTGAAAGTCCGACCATGGTTTGTAAAAAGCGGGTAATAAAAGGTTCGAATGCCCGAATATATACCATCAAAAGCGGGAGCAGAGCTGTTCGGCTGCAAGTAGGTGTGAATGTCAGATCATAATTTGCAAAATGCTGATGAGAAAGGCTAAGAATGCTCGACTATACACCATCAATTGCGGGAGCGGAAGTGTTCGGCTGTGAGTAGGTGTGAATGTCCGACCATAATTGCTGAAAAATGTATTAGAAAAGACTAGAATGCCGGACAATACATCATCAAAAGAGGGAGAGGTGGTGTTCGGCTGTGAGTAGGTGTGAATATCCAGCCATAATTACTCACAAACGGGTAAGAAAAGGTAGTATTGCCAGACCATACATGATCAAAACAGGGAGCGGAGGTGGTTGAGCTGCAAGGTGTGAATGTCTGACTAAAGTTTGTAAAAAGCGGATAAGACAAGGTGCGAAGGCCCGACAATGTATTATCAAAAGATGGAGCGGAGGTTTTTGGCTGCAAGGTCTGAATGTCCAACCATAATTTGTAAAAACCGGGAAAGAAACGGCTCGAAAGCCCGACTATACATCATCAAAAGCAGAAGTGGATGTGATCGGCTACAAGTAGGTTTGAATGTCCGACCATAGTTTGTAAAAGTCGTGTAAGAAAAGGTTCGAATGCCCGAACATACACCATCAAAAGAGGGAGCAGAGGTGTTCCGCTGTAAGAAGGCGTGAATGTCCGACCATAGTTGGTAGAAAGCGGTTAAGAAAAGGTTAAAATACCCGACTGTACACAATCAAAAGAGGGAGCGGAGTTGTTCAGCAACAGTGCGAAAGTCCGACCATGGTTTGTAAAAAGCGTGTAAGAAAAGGTTTATATACCCGAATATACACCATCAAATGCGGGAGCAGAGTTGTTCCGCTGTAAGAAGGTGCGAATGCCCAACCATATATCATCAAACGCAGGGGAGGATGTGTTCGGCTGCAAGAAGGTCATTATTTGTAAAAACCGGGAAAGAAAAGGCTCGAAAACCAGACTATACACCATCAAAAGCGGCAGCGGAGGTGTTCGGCTGTAAGAAGGTCTGAATGTCCACCCATAATTACTGAAAAATGGGTAAGAAAAGGTGAGAATGCCACACCATACATCATCAAAAGCAAGAGTGGATGTGTTCGGCTACAGGAAAGGGTTGAATGTCTCACTATAGTTTGTAAAAAGCGGGTAAGGAAAGGTTCGAATGCCCGAACATACACCATCAAAAGAGGGAGCGGAGGTGGTTCAGCTGCAAGAAGGTGTGAATGTCCGACTAAAGTTTGTAAAAAGCGGGTAAGACAAAGTGCGAATGCCCGACAATGTATGATGTTTTCAGGAGCTTTTCGGCTGCAAGAAGGTCTAAGATATGGGTGGTCTGAATTTCCACCCATAATTCCTCAAAAATGGGTAAAAAAAGATGCGAATGCCCAACCATATATCATCAAAAGCAGGAGAGGATGTGTTCGGCTGCAAGAAGGTGTGAATGTTCGACTAAAGTTTGTAAAAAGCGGGTAAGACAAGGTGCGAATGCCCGACAATGTATGATCAAAAAAGGGAGCGGAGGTTTTCTGTTGAGAGAAGGTCTGAATGTCCAACCATTATTTGTAAAAACCGGGAAAGAAAAGGCTCGAAAGCCAGACTATACATCATCAGAAGCGGCAGCGGAGGTGTTCGGCTGTAAGAAGGTCTGAATGTCCAACCATAATTACTGAAAAATGGGTAAGAAAAGGTGCGAATGCCCAACCATACATCATCAAAAGCAGGAGTGGATGTGTTCGGCTACAAGAAGGTGTGAATGTCCGACTATAGTTTGTAAAAAGCGGGTAAGGAAAGGTTCGAATGCCCGAACATACACCATCAAAAGAGAGAGCGGAGGAATATGAAAGAAAATTTTCCAATATCAAGCGGGAGAGAAGGTGGTCGACTGCAAGTAAGTGTGAATGTCAGATCATAATTTGTAAAAAGCGGGTAAGTAAAGGTAAGAATGCCCAACCATAAAGATCAAAAGCGGCAGCAGAGATTTTCAGCTGGTATTTATCAATGTCTAGATAGATTTCAACAAAAAACAACGTTGTATTTTGCAGTAAAAGAAAGAGCAAAGGTTCAGAAATCCGAGAAAAAGATTTTCATGAGTTCTGCATGATTTGGGATTTTGCTTATAAAATGCATTCCTTCACTCAAACTATGTTAAAATGGCTTTTACCTTCATATTTATCAATGTCTAGATAGATTTAAACAGAAAAACAACGTTGTACTTCGCAGTAAAAGAAAGAGCAAAACAAAAGTTTTAGGAATCCGAGAATAAGCTTATTTTCATGAGTTCTGCACGATTTCGGATTTTACTATAAAATTAATTCCTTCACTCAAACTATGTTAAAACTGCTTTTAACTTCATATTTATCAATGTCTAGATCGACTTCAACAAAGAACAACATTGGATTTTGCAGTAGAAGAAAGAGCAACATTGAAGAATCAGGAATCCGAGAATAAGCTTCTTTTCATACGTTCTGCATGATTTGGGATTTTATGTATAAAATTAATTCCTTCACTCAAACCAAGATAAAACTGCTTTGTCCTTCATATTTATCAATGTCTAGATAGACTTCAACAAAGATTAACATTGTACTTCGCAGTAGAAGAAAGAGCAACACTGAAGGATCAGGAATCCGAGAATAAGCTTCTTTTCATACGTTCTGCATGATTTGGGATTTTATGTATAAAATGAATTCCTTCACTCAAACCAAGTTAAAACTGCTTTGTCCTTCATATTTATCAATGTCTAGATCGACTTCAACAAAGAACAACATTGGATTTTGTAGTAGAAGAAAGAGCAACACTGAAGGATCAGGAATCCGAGAATAAGCTTATTTTCATACGTTCTGCACGATTTCAGATTTTCCTATAAAATGAATTGCTTTGCTCAAACCAAGTTAAAATTGCTTTGTCCTTTATATTTATCAATGTCTAAAATGTATCAAGCAGAAAGTTCCTCATATACCCTGAATGAGAAAGAAGCATCCCTTTGGTTGAGCAATACGTTCCTTTTGAGGAGTTATGCATGATTTCGGATTTTGCTATAAAATTCATTGCTTCACTCAAACCAAGTGGAAACTGATTTGTCCTTCATATTTATCAATGTCTAGATCAATTTCAACTTCTACTGCACCACCTCTCCCACTTTTGATGATGTATGGTCCAGCATTCTTACCTTTTCTAACACATTTTTCAGCAATTATGGTCGGACATTCACACCTATTCACAGCCGAACAACTCCGCTCCCGCATTTGATGGTGTATAGTCGGGCATTCTCACCCTTTCTCATCAGCTTTTTGCATATTATGATCTGACATTCACACCTACTTGCAGTCGAACAGCTCTGCTCACGCTTTTTATTATGTTTGTTTGGATATTCGAACCTTTTCTTAACTGCTTTTTACAAACTTTGGTCGGACGTTCACACCTTCTTGCAGCCGAACACCTCCGCTTCCGCTTTTGATGGTATATATTGGGCATTCGAACCTTTTGTTACCCGCTTTTTACAAACCATGGGTTGACTTTCACACCTTCTTGTAGCCGAACATCTCCGCTCCCGCTATTGATTGTGTACAGTCGGGTATTTTAACCTTTTCTTACCCGCTTTTTACCAACTATGGTCGGACATTCACACGTTCTTACAGCGGAACATCTCCGCTCCCTCTTTTGATGGTGTATGTTCGGGCATTCGAACCATTTTTTACCCGACATTTTCAAACTATGGTCGGACATTCAAACCTTCTTGCAGCTGAACACCTCCGCTCCCGCTTTTGATGGTGTATAGTCGGGCTTTCGAGCCGTTTCTTCCCCGATTTTTACAAACTATGGTCGGACAATCAAACCTTCTTGCAGCTGAACACCTCCGCTCCCGCTTTTGATGGTGTTTAGTCGGGCTTTCAAGCCGTTTCTTCCCCGATTTTTACAGATTATGGTTGGACATTCAGACCTTGCAGCCGAAAACCTACGCTCCCTCTTTTGATCATACATTGTCAGGCCTTCGCACCTTGTCTTACCCGCTTTTTACAAACTTTAATCAGACATTCACACCTTGCAGCTGAACCACCTCCGCTCCCTGTTTTGATCATGTATGGTCTGGCAATACTACCTTTTCTTACCCGTTTGTGAGTAATTATGGCTGGACATTCACACCTACTTGCAGCCGAACACCACTTCTCCCGCTTGTGATGATGTATGGTCCGGCATTCTAGTCTTCTCTAACACATTTTTCAGCAATTATGGTTTGACATTCACACCTACTCACAGCCGAACACTTCCGCTCCCGCATTTGATGGTGTATAGTCGGGCATTCAAATCTTTTCTTACCCGCTTTTTACAAACTATGGTCGCACATTCAAACCTTCTTGTAGCCAAAAACATCCACTCCTGCTTTTGATGATGTATGGTTGGGCATTCGCACCTTTTGTTACCCATTTTTCAGTGTTCATGGGTGGACATTCACACCTTCTTGCAGCTGAAAACCTCCTCCCCCGCTTATAATCATGTGTGTTTTGATATTCAAAAATTTTCTTTCATGTTTTCTAGCAATTATTGATGGACATTCAGACCTTCTTGCAGCTGAACACCTCCGCTCCCGCTTTTGATTGTGTATAGTCGGGCTTTCGAGCCCTTTCTTCCCCGGTTTTTACAAATTATGGTTGGACATTCAGACCTTCTTGCAGCCGAAAACCTCCGCTCCCTCTTTTGATCATACATTGTCGGGAATTCGCATCTTTTCTTACCCGCTTTTTACAAACCAGGGTGGGACTTTCACACGTTTTAGTTGCCGAATAACTCCGCTCCCGCTATTGATTGTGTACAGTCGGGTATTTTAACCTTTTCTTACCCGCTTTTTACCAACTATGGTCGGACATTGACACCTTCTTACAGCGGAACACCTCCGCTCCCTCTTTTGATGGTGTATGTTCGGGCATTCGAACCTTTTCTTACCCGCTTTTTACAAACTATGGTTAACTGTAGGGTCCAGAATATACCTGTGATCACTTTACAGTCAAGAAATATTAGATATTTAGGCATAAACATTTCCTCCAGGCTCTCAGAGCTAACAAAGCTAAATTATGTGCAATTATTAAAGAAAGTAGAGGACGATCTGTCTCGTTTGAAGTCCTTACCTATATCCCTTATGGGGAGAGTTACAACCATTAAAATGATTATACTACCAAAAGTTAACTATTTGTTCTCAATGATCCCTATAAAACCATCTGCTATTTGGTTTAAGTCACTAGATTCATGCATCTCCAAATTTCTGTGGAAAAACAAACCACCACGTATTAGTTTAAAAACCCCACAGAAGACCAAGGACAGTGGTGGATTAGATTTACCTCATTTTCAGCACTATTCCTTAGCCAAAAGGTTACAATATATATCAAAATGGTTTAAACCTTCTTGTTGTCACAGTTCCCAGAGACGTTGTAATCGTTGAGGATTCTATATTCACCCCCTCATTAGAGGCACGTGTTGCAGATTGATGACACTGAATCTTCTTCTCTGTTCATTGCTGGCATCATTCCCAGCATCGTAAGTGTTCGTGGCATTGTTAGTCTCTTCTTCTGGATCTTGATATCGAGCATCCTTTTGTATTTCTGGTTTGTCAGTCCTCTCTCTTCGTTCACCGGAGTCTTCGTCTCTTTGTCCTTGAGTTTGAGGATTTTTTCTTCTTTTGATGCCTTGACACAGTGTGACAGGTGATACCACGTGGGAGATCCTTTAACTTGGACTGCTGTCCCTGTGTTGCGAAATGGCTGTGCTGCTCAAATGGTTTCTCCTTCATCATATACACAGTTATTAATACATCACCTTCCACCATGAAGCATTTTCCATTTTTGTTTCTCTCTTTGTTCTTAAAATGCTGTTATGCATGTGTAAACCAATCCATTAAATTAGATCATTTTGGCAGTAAAGCGATCTACAATGTGCTTGGTCGCAAAGCTGCTCATCTGTGGTAAACAGCTCTTCAGAAAGGCATTCTTCAATTGATTTCACTCATTTTATGTAATAATTTTGTGATTTCCTACAAAACTACACTTCTCCCATCTGTCTGAGTATTTAATATTGTCTGGGTCCCGTTAAAACATGTATTTTTCCCATCTAATTCCTTGTTTGCTTTAAAACAAGTATTCCCCATTTTCTATCCCTTCAGTAGTCAACCAGTTTGTATGGAGTACACTGGAGCAACTTGACTGATCAGTAAAACACTGCTTTTGTTGTCACCGCAAGGCTTCCCCCGTCGGTTGTTTCCCTGAGACACTACTGAGTTAATATAACTCAACACAGTTTATACACATAACATTCATATACATACTAACAAACAAACAAACAATTATTTATCGCAATTTTCTAATCTCTGTTTGAACGTACACCCAGGTAAATATTCCTGTAGTCTACTCATACCGACTATGGACCCATTCATTGTTTAACTTCACTGTTTTGCAAATCCTAATTGAATATTACACACTGACATTGAACTTTACTGGATAAGCAGGTCTTCATTGCATTCAGCAGCCTATATGTGAGCATCTATGTGTAAGCTGTTCTTCTTTGCATTTATCAGCAGCAAGCAATTCTTCATTGCACATGCATATGAAAATAGTAAAACAATTCCAATGCGTTAGCGAAACCTTCTATATCAGGAGTGTCCATCATGATGCTGGGAATAGAACCTCTTTCCCAGAATAGTTCAACCTTCATTACTCAACTGATCATAACTCCGCAATGAGCACATTTCAAAGTATCATTCCTCTACATGTATTCAAAAATCTATGTGTAAATGTTTAATATTTCTTATATTTGTTGATGTCATTCTGTGTGCATGTGGCCTAAACCCAATCTCTGTGTGGCAATTTTAATTTAAACAAGTTGAACTCTGCCTCTGATCATTTAAAAAAGGTGTGTACCAATATCAACCTTTCTCAGGTAATTACTGATCCTACAAAACCAAACTTAAGAGATCCTCCAAGGTTGTCCCTGATTGGCTCAATCTTAACAAATCAAAGGTAGAAAATCCGCAGTATCTGAACTTGGTGTTAGTTATCACTGCTCAATAGCCTGTATCAGAATTGCAAAAATGAAAACATTAGGTCCATGTTTGGTATCCAGATCCTGAAACATCTCCATGAGCAGGTTTTTTTTTTAACTGATCTGTTGAATAGTTATACTCATGACACTGTTAAAATCCCAGATGAAGATCTAGCACTTGACCATTTTTGTAAATCTTCTAATTCCATAGTTGATAAACACGCCCCTTTTAAAAAGTATAGAACTTAGAACAGGTCTAGTCCCTGGCTTTCGGCAGAACTGTCTTCTTTACTTTTTTTATTTTTTCCCCTTCTCCTGTTCAGCATTATGGCAGCAGAATTGTAGTCTGAATACCTTTGATGCCAAACAGATTTGCTTTGCCAAGGGAAGTTTTATAAATGTAAAGCTCCCCTTGATGCCCATTTATTTATTTCTGTTTACAATATATGACAAGTAATAGAACTGAACCGGACCGGGGGACAAGGAAAGAAGAAGAGGAAAGAAGAGGAAACAGAACAAAAATAGAAACAAAAACCAGACAACCAGCTGCTACACCTGTAAAAAACAAAACAGACAAGACATGAGGGGAATCCAGCCTTAGCGCCACCAGGAGCACCTGAAAGCAGACAAGCAGAGAAAAAACAAACACACAAACAAACAAAAACAAGCACTAGAAGCGGCAATCGCATACAACAAAGCTGTGGATATAGATGACCTGAGACGACATGATAATACATCAACTGCTTAGCGACCATGCTACTGGACTAATGAATGTGTGTGTGAGAACATGCAACACCCATGGCACAGGACCTACATGATAACCGTGCTTAGTTATGAGTGTATAAGCGTACAGGGCCACAATCCACAGCCCCCCCAAGCAATCAGAAGCAGGCAGAGAGGGCCACAAGACCCAGGCCACCAGCAGCCCCCACAGAGCACAGAACCCACGAAGCCCACCGCAGGGGCAACCACGCATCCACCCAGAAGACTGCAGAGGAAGCCCCCTGAAAGAGCCCCCATAAGCATAGGGCAGAGGCCCTCCGGGAGCCAGGGGCAACAGCCCACCGACCCCGCCAGGCCCCAGCCGCCCAGACATGGGCCGTGCACTGGACCCGGGACCCAGGAGCCCGAGCTCCCCCAAACCCCCCGGCAGAGGCCCCACCCAATACCCAGGTGGGCCAAGCGCCCCAGACAGCCACACAGTGGGTCAGCGCCTGCCCCAGCGCCCCTGGCCAAGTGCCCTGGGAGCCAAGACGTGCCCACAGGTGGGTGAAGTCGTGAGCAGCGGGGAGAGGCAACGCTGCCCCCCCATCGGGAGAAGCACAGGCAGGCCAGGCAACAGCAAGTCCCAGATCCAGGCCCAATCATTACCACACACACTTTCACGTCCCATACATCCACAAGTCCTCCCTCCCTCGACTCCGCTGGGGTGTATTGCAGCGGGCACACCAGGGGGCCAGCAGCCCCCCAGCCACCACAGACCCCGAACCAGCAGAACAATTAATTAATCCTCCTGGCCCCTCCCGCCCCGAGCAGCAACCAGGAAGCGGTAGTGTGCGAAGAAGACCCCTCCCCTCACCCTTCTGGCTCTTCAATATTTTATAATAGTGAGCAATTAAAATTGAGGGGCAGCCAAACTTGTAGAACTGGGAGCGCGGCCCTCTGGGCAGCTTACATACCCAAAGAGCCCCGCCCACCAGATGCCACTCAGTGTAACCACCCCCCAAGACCTAATGTGTGTGTGTGAGTGTGTTTGATAAGTAGTAATGTCTAAGGTGTAATTAAAACAGGGGCGGGGAACTGCAGAGTGCAACCAAAGGGGACCACCTACGTGGCCCCATCCTCTACACCCCACCGAACACACACGCCCCCAAAACCCTTCATGTGTGAGTGTGTGCTGTGTACAGGAGCCTGAAGGGAGAGGGGTATGGGGATATACACCAGATGAGCTACTCTCCCCCAGAGAGGGCAGCCAGGGACTGGCTGCAATAGGCATCCCCGCTACCTGGGAGCCAACACAGGGCAGGAGGGCCTGATGTCCACCAGGCTCGGGGCCTGCAGCGACCATATTCCGGGAGCTACTGTACCCCCAGAAGGTACCCATCCCGCCCCACCCCACTCAACCCAACCCCACCCTGGAGGACCTCTAGAAAAAGCAAACAAACAACAACAAAAAACAAACAAACAAACAACCCGGTCACACCAGTCGCAGCAGCCCGGGCCTGAGATCCACCATCACCCAGGCCCCCCCCAACAGGGGAAAAGTACCGCCCCCCACCCCACGCCCCAACACCCTGAAAAAAAAAACAACCATCTGCGGACACCTTGGAGGTCCCAGAGCAACAAGCCCGGCACCAGGACCTGCACCAACCCACCGCCAATACTGTGGCGTGTCCAGGGCAACCCAGCCCCCCCAGGCACAGGCGCAAGGCAGCGCCCAGCCAACAGGGCCCAGGCCCAGCACCACCACCCACGCCAGAGCGGCCCGGCCACCCGGCATAGAGCCAGCAGCCACCACCCCAAGGCCCCTAAGGGACCCCGCCCCACACCGCAAGACAGCCCCACCCGCAAGCCCCCAAAACTGCCCTCCAAGCCCGACACACAGTCCCCCCCAGCAATGACCAACCCGTTCACCACGACCCGAGAGACCACCAGACGCCCCAAGCGACAGAGCCCCCCCCAGCACACACCCAACCGCCCAGAGCGACGGGACAGCAACCCACCACCACCACTATGTGATAAAGCTAATCAGAGGGGACCAGAGAGAATGAAATTCAGCCAATTGATGTTTTGAGGAGGCAGACATGGTTTCCATGCTAATATAATCTAAAAGAACATTTCTAAACTGGTTAATACACAGATTGTTCTTCGCTTTCCAGTTCATGAGAATAGTTTTCTTTGCGATACATAACACTGTGAGAACCATGTGTGCTGAGTTAATTTCCATGTTGATGTTGTCTAAGTCACCCAGTAGGCACAGTCTGGGGCATGCAGGCATGCTACACTTTAGCCATGTTGATAGGTCCTCACAGACTTCAAGCCAGAACTTCTGGACAGGCGCAGAAAAACCACAAAGCGTGTGCATAATCATCAGGTGTGTTATCTGTGCAATGTGAGCAGATGTTTGAGTGTGTTAGACCCATCCTGAACATCCTTTGTCCTGTATAGTGTGTTCTATGAAGGATTTTGTATTGTATGGGCTGTAAATTAGGATTTCGAGTCATTCTGAAGGTGTTCAAACATATTTGTGGCCAGAAGCTATGACTAGAACTGATGGATAAATCTGCCTCCCATTTTGAGGATGGAAGAGACATTGTGTCATCTATCTTAGACAATAATTTATATATTTTTGATAGTAGTTTTGGGGTGCAGATGCTTAGAAATTCTGCTACCCTAGTCGGGAGTTGTAAGTCTGGTTGGTGGAGGATATATTTCTTTGTTATTATAGACTTAAGTTGTTGATATTCTAGGAATTTATTGCTGCCTATCTGATGTTGTGATATGAGCTCATCAAATGAAATAAAATTTCCATTTTGGATTTTATGTTCCAGATGTTTGATTCCTTTGATCTTCCACAGAGTAAAGTTTAGCATTTTTTTGTTTTGCAGTATGTCAGGATTGTTCCAGATGGGTGTAAGCTTACACGGGACAAGTGAGGACTTTGTTATTTTAAGAAATTCCCACCAGGCTGTCAGAGAGGTGCTGATGTTAATGCTTTTGAAACATTTGTGATTTTTTACGTTTTGACGAATAAGTGTCAGGTCAGAGATTTCCAGATTATCACACAATGTTTGTTCTATATTTATCCATGGTTCATCTATTGGGCTAGGTTTAAACCATTTTGATATATACTGTAACCTATTGGCTAAGGAATAGTGCTGAAAATTAGGTAAATCTAATCCACCACAGTCCTTGGTCTTCTGTAGGGTTTTTAAACTAATACGTGGTGGTTTGTTTTTCCACAGAAATTTGGAGATGCATGAATCTAGTGACTTAAACCAAGTAGCAGATGGTTTCATGGGGATCATTGAGAACAAATAATTAACTTTTGGTAGTATCATCATTTTAATGGTTGTAACTCTCCCCATAAGTGATATAGGTAAGGACTTCCAACGAGAGAGATCGCCCTCTACTCTCTTTAAAAATTGCACATGATTTAGCTTTGTTAGCTCTGAGAGCCTGGAGGAAAGGTTTATGCCTAAATATTTAATATTTCCTGACTGTAAAGTGATCACAGGTATATTCTGGACCCTACAGTTAATGGGCAGAACTGTGGTCTTAGACCAGTTGATAGAGTAGTCAGAAAGTGCTGAGTATTGCAAGACCATACATGATCAAAACAGGGAGCGGAGGTGGTTCAGCTGCAAGGTGTGAATGTCTGACTAAAGTTTGTAAAAAGCGGGTAAGACAAGGTGCGAAGGCCTGACAATGTATGATCAAAAGAGGGAGCGGAGGTTTTCGGCTGCAAGGTCTGAATGTCCAATCATAATCCGTAAAAATCGGGGAAGAAACGGCTCAAAAGCCCGACTATACACCATCAAAAGCGGGAGCGGAGGTGTTCAGCTGCAAGATGGTTTTAATGTCCGACCATAGTTTGTAAAAGTCGAGTAAGAAAAGGTTTGAATGCCCGAACATACACCATCAAAAGAGGGAGCGGAGGTGTTCCGCTGTAAGACGGTGTGAATGTCCGACCATAATTTGTAAAAACCGGGGAAGAGAAGGCTCGAAAGCCCGACTATACACCATCAACAGCTGGAGCGGAGTTGTTCAGCTGCAAGAAGGTCTGAATGTCCACCCATAATTACTGAAAAATGGGTAAGAAAAGGTGCGAATGCCCGAACCATACATCATCAAAAGCAGGAGTGGATGTGTTCGGCTACAAGAAGGTTTGAATGTGCGACCATAGTTTGTAAAAAGCGGGTAAGAAAAGATTCGAATGCCCGACTATACACCATCAAATGCGGGAGCGGAAGTGTTCGGCTGTGAGTAGGTGTGAATGTCAAACCATAATTGCTGAAAAATGTGTTAGAAAAGACTAGAATGCCAGACCATACATAATCACAAGCGGGAGAAGTGGTGTTCGGCTGCAAGTAGATGTGAATGTCCAGCCATAATTACTCACAAACGGGTAAGAAAAGGTAGTATTGCCAGACCATACATGATCAAAACAGGGAGCGGAGGTGGTTCAGCTGCAAGGTGTGTATGTCTGACTAAACTTTGTAAAAAGCGGGTAAGAAAAGGTACGAAGGCCTGACAATGTATGATCAAAAGAGGGAGCTGAGGTTTTTCGGCTGCAAGGTCTGAATGTCCAACCATAATCTGTAAAAATCGGGGAAGAAACGGCTCGAAAGCCCGACTATACACCATCAAAAGCGGGAGCGGAGGTGTTCAGCTGCAAGAAGGTTTGAATATCCGACCATAGTTTTTAAAAGCGGGTAAGAAAAGGTTCGAATGACCGAACATACACCATCAAAAGAGGGAGCGGAGGTGTTCCGCTGCAAGAAGGTGTGAATGTCCGACCATAGTTGGTAAAAAGCGGGTAAGAAAAGGTGAAAATACCCGAATGTACACAATCAATAGCGGGAGCGGAGTTGTTCGGCAACTAAAACGTGTGAAAGTCCCACCCTGGTTTGTAAAAAGCGGGTAAGAAAAGATGCGAATTTCCGACAATGTATGATCAAAAGAGGGAGCGGAGGTTTTCGGCTGCAAGAAGGTCTGAATGTTCAACCATAATTTGTAAAAACCGGGGAAGAAAGGGCACGAAAGCCAGACTATACACCATCAAAAGCGGAAGCGGAGTGTTTCGGCTGTGAGTAGGTGGGAATCTCCAACCATAATTGCTGAAAAATGTGTTAGACAAGGTAAGAATGCCGGTCCATACATCATCAAAAGCGAGAGAGGTGGTGTTCGGCTGCAAGTAGGTGTGAATGTCCAGCCATAATTACTCACAAACGGGTAAGAAAAGGTAGTATTGCCAGACCATACATGATCAAAACAGGGAGCGGAGGTGGTTCACCTGCAAGAAGGTGTGAATGTCCGACCATAGTTGGTAAAAATCGGGGAAGAAAAGGTTAAAATACCAGACTGTACACAATCAATTGCGGGAGCTGATGTGTTCGGCTACAAGAAGGTGTGAAAGTCCGACCATGGTTTGTAAAAAGCGGGTAAGAAATGGTGCGAGAAGGTGTGAACCTCCGACCAAAGTTTTTAAAAAGCAGTTAAGAAAAGGTTCGAATATCCAAACAAACATAATCAAAAGCGTGAGCAGAGCTGTTCGACTGCAAGTAGGTGTGAATGTCAGATCATAATATGCAAAAAGCTGATGAGAAAGGGTGAGAATGCCCGACTATACACCATCAAATGCGGGAGCGGAGTTGTTCGGCTGTGAATAGGTGTGAATGTCCGACCATAATTGCTGAAAAATGTGTTAGAAAAGGTAAGAATGCTGGACCATACATCATCAAAAGTGGGAGAGGTGGTGCAGTAGAAGTTGAAATTGATCTAGACATTGACAAATATGAAGGACAAAGCAGTTTCCACTTGGTTTGAGTGAAGCAATGAATTTTATAGCAAAATCCGAAATCATGCATAACTCCTCAAAAGGAACGTATTGCTCAACCAAAGGGATGCTTCTTTCTCATTCAGGGTATATGAGGAACTTTCTGCTTGATACATTTTAGACATTGATAAATATGAAGGACAAAGCAATTTTAACTTGGTTTGAGCAAAGCAATTAATTTTATAGGAAAATCCGAAATCGTGCAGAACGTATGAAAATAAGCTTATTCTCGGATTCCTGATCCTTCAGTGTTGCTCTTTCTTCTACTACAAAATCCAATGTTGTTCTTTGTTGAAGTCGATCTAGACATTGATAAATATGAAGGACAAAGCAGTTTTAACTTGGTTTGAGTGAAGGAATTAATTCTATACATAAAATCCCAAATCATGCAGAACGTATGAAAAGAAGCTTATTCTCGGATTCCTGATCCTTCAGTGTTGCTCTTTCTTCTACTGCGAAGTACAATGTTATTCTTTGTTGAAGTCGATCTAGACATTGATAAATATGAAGGACAAAGCAGTTTTATCTTGGTTTGAGTGAAGGAATTAATTTTATACATAAAATCCCAAATCGTGCAGAACTCATGAAAATAAGCTTATTCTCGGATTCCTAAAACTTTTGTTTTGCTCTTTCTTTTACTGCGAAGTACAACGTTGTTATTCTGTTTAAATCTATCTAGACATTGATAAATATGAAGGTAAAAGCCACTTTAACATAGTTTCAGTGAAGGAATTCATTTTATAGATAAAATCCGAAATCGTGCAGAACTCATGAAAGCAAGCTTATACTCGGATTCCTGAAATTTTAAATTTGCTCTTTCTTTTACTGCAAAGTACAACGTTGTTTTTTTTGTTTAAATCTTTCTAGACATGGTAAATATGAAGGACAAAACAGTTTTAACATAGTTTGAGTGAAGGAATGAATTTTATAAGCAAAATCCCAAATCATGCAGAACTCATGAAAAGCTTTTTCTCGGATTTCTGAACCTTTGCTCTTTCTTTTACTGCAAAATACAACGTTGTTTTTTGTTGAAATCTATCTAGACATTGATAAATACCAGCTGAACATCTCTGCTGCCGCTTTTGATCTTTATGGTTGGGCATTCTTACCTTTTCTTACCCGCTTTTTACAAATTATGATCTGACATTCACACTTACTTGCAGTCGACCACCTTCGCTCCCGCTTGATATTGGAAAATTTTCTTTCATATTCCTCCGTTCTCTCTTTTGATGGTGTATGTTCGGGCATTCGAACCTTTCCTTACCCGCTTTTTACAAACTATAGTCGGACATTCACACCTTCTTGTAGCCGAACACATCCACTCCTGCTTTTGATGATGTATGGTTGGGCATTCGCACCTTTTCTTACCCATTTTTCAGTAATTATGGGTGGACATTCAGACCTTCTTGCAGCCGAAAACCTCCGCTCCCTCTTTTGATAATGTATGGTCTGGCAATACTACCTTTTCTTACCCGTTTGTCTCATAGACTATTCTACCATAAACAACTTGGAAACCACAATCGACTCTCTAGATGCAGAAAAAGCATTTGATGGAGTGACTCGGGAGTAACGAGTTGTCTCAGTGAGTGATTCATTCATTTTCATGCAGTACCCTTCCTCACCACATGGCAGGCGGCAGTTTCATAAGCTCCGTCAGCAGGACAGGAAACAGTATTGATTCGTTCACGACTCAACTCCTCGGGTGACGGGTCCTCGCACAGGAAACTATTGATTCGTTCATGACTCAACTCCTCGGCTGACGGGTCCTCGCACAGGAAACAGTATTGATTCGTTTACGACTCAACTCCTTGGGTCTTCGTTCATTTGTCACGTTTCAAATTCTACGTTTCATTTGACAGGCTGAAGAGCAGTAGGCACAACAGTTCGTTCACAAACCGGATCATTAATCTCATAGACTATTCAACCATCAACAACTTGGAAACCACAATCGACTCTCTAGAATGCAGAAAAAGCATTTGATGGAGTGAACTGTAAATTTTTATTCACAGCATTAAACAAATTCGGGTTTGGGTCACACTTCATCAACTGGATAAGGATATTATATAGCTCCCCAAATGCAAGTGTCAGGACAAATGATCAAACTTCTCCAAGCTTCAGTCTGCAGAGAGGTACAAGACAGGGTTGCCCACTTTCTCCCTCACTTTTTACTATTTTCATCAAACCTTTAGCAGCTTCTATCAGACAAGATAGAAATATTAAAGGCATCCAATTCCAAAATATTGAGCATAAAATAAGTCTTTATGCTGATGATGTATTACTTTTCCTTCAGAACTCACAGACGTCTCTCACTCACACGATCACACTCATAAATAAATTCTCAGCACTTTCTGACTACTCTATCAACTGGTCTAAGACCACAGTTCTGCCAATTAACTGTAGGGTCCAGAATATACCTGTGATCACTTTACAGTCAGGAAATATTAGATATTTAGGCATAAACGTTTCCTCCAGGCTCTCAGAGCTAACAAAGCTAAATTATGTGCAATTATTAAAGAAAGTAGAGGACGATCTGTCTCGTTTGAAGTCCTTACCTATATCCCTTATGGGGAGAGTTACAACCATTAAAATGATTATACTACCAAAAGTTAACTATTTGTTCTCAATGATCCCTATAAAACCATCTGCTATTTGGTTTAAGTCACTAGATTCATGCATCTCCAAATTTCTGTGGAAAAACAAACCACCACGTATTAGTTTAAAAACCCCACAGAAGACCAAGGACAGTGGTGGATTAGATTTACCTCATTTTCAGCACTATTCCTTAGCCAATAGGTTACAATATATATCAAAATGGTTTAAACCTTGTTGTTGTCACAGTTCCCAGAGACGTTGTAATCGTTGAGGATTCTATATTCACCCCCTCATTAGAGGCACGTGTTGCAGATTGATGACGCTGAATCTTCTTCTCTGTTCATTGCTGGCATCATTCTCAGCATCGTAAGTGTTCGTGGCATTGTTAGTCTCTTCTTCTGGATCTTGATATCGAGCATCCTTTTGTATTTCTGGTTTGTCAGTCCTCTCTCTTCGTTCACCGGAGTCTTCGTCTCTTTGTCCTTGAGTTTGAGGATTTTTTCTTCTTTTGATGCCTTGACACAGTGTGACAGGTGATACCACGTGGGAGATCCTTTAACTTGGACTGCTGTCCCTCTGCCGCGAAATGGCTCTGCTGCTCAAATGGTCTCTCCTTCATCATATACACAGTTATTTATACATCACCTTCCACCATGAAGCGTTGTCCCTTTTTGTTTCTCTCTTTGTTCTTAAAATGCTGTTATGCATGTCTAAACCAATCCATTAAATTAGATCATTTTGGCAGTAAAGCGATCTACAATGTGCTTGGTCGCAAAGCTGCTCATCTGTGGTAAACAGCTCTTCAGAAAGGCATTCTTCAATTGATTTCACTCATTTTATGTAATAATTTTGTGATTTCCTACAAAACTACACTTCTCCCATCTGTCTGAGTATTTAATATTGTCTGGGTCCCGTTAAAACATGTATTTTTCCCATCTAATTCCTTGTTTGCTTTAAAACAAGTATTCCCCATTTTCTATCCCTTCAGTAGTCAACCACTTTTTATGGAGTACACTGGAGCAACTTGACTGATCAGTAAAACACTGCTTTTGTTGTCACCGCAAGGCTTCCCCCTTCGGTTGTTTCACTGAGACACTACTGAGTTAATATAACTCAACACAGTTTATACACATAACATTCATATACATACTAACAAACAAACAAACAATTATTTATCGCAATTTTCTCATCTCTGTTTGAACG
This sequence comes from Leuresthes tenuis, assembly GCF_036924035.1. Taxonomy (NCBI): domain Eukaryota; kingdom Metazoa; phylum Chordata; class Actinopteri; order Atheriniformes; family Atherinopsidae; genus Leuresthes; species Leuresthes tenuis. Next base: position 30,385,544 of record NW_027325357.1, read on the forward strand.
TACACCCAGGTAAATATTCCTGTAGTCTACTCATACCAACTATGGACCCATTCATTGTTTAACTTCACTGTTTTGCTAATTCTAATTGAATATTACACATTGACATTGAACTTTACTGGATAAGCAGGTCTTCATTGCATTCAGCAGCCTATATGTGAGCATCTATGTGTAAGCTGTTCTTCTTTGCATTTATCAGCAGCAAGCAATTCTAAATTGCACATGCATATGAAAATAGTAAAACAATTCCAATGCGTTAGCGAAACCTTCTATATCAGGAGTGTCCATCATGATGCTGGGAATAGAACCTCTTTCCCAGAATAGTTCAACCTTCATTACTCAACTGATCATAACTCCGCAATGAGCACATTTCAAAGTATCATTCTTCTACATGTATTCAAAAATCTATGTGTAAATGTTTAATATTTCTTATATTTGTTGATGTCATTCTGTGTGCATGTGGCCTAAACCCAATCTCTGTGTGGCAATTTTAATTTAAACAAGTTGAACTCTGCCTCTGATCATTTAAAAAAGGTGTGTACTGATCTGTTGAATAGTTATACTCATGACACTGTTAAAATCCCAGATGAAGATCTAGCACTTGACCATTTTTGTAAATCTTCTAATTCCATAGTTGATAAACACGCCCCTTTTAAAAAGTATAGAACTTAGAACAGGTCTAGTCCCTGGCTTTCGGCAGAACTGTCTTCTTTACTTTTTTTTTTTTTTCCCCTTCTCCTGTTCAGCATTATGGCAGCAGAATTGTAGTCTGAATACCTTTGATGCCAAACAGATTTGCTTTGCCAAGGGAAGTTTTATAAATGTAAAGCTCCCCTTGATGCCCATTTATTTATTTCTGTTTACAATATATGACAAGTAATAGAACTGAACCGGACCGGGGGACAAGGAAAGAAGAAGAGGAAAGAAGAGGAAACAGAACAAAAATAGAAACAAAAACCAGACAACCAGCTGCTACACCTGTAAAAAACAAAACAGACAAGACATGAGGGGAATCCAGCCTTAGCGCCACCAGGAGCACCTGAAAGCAGACAAGCAGAGAAAAAACAAACACACAAACAAACAAAAACAAGCACTAGAAGCGGCAATCGCATACAACAAAGCTGTGGATATAGATGACTTGAGACGACATGATAATACATGAACTGCTTAGCGACCATGCTACTGGACAAATGAATGTGTGTGTGAGAACATGCAACATGCAACATGCAGGACCTACATGATAACCGTGCTTAGTTATGAGTGTATAAGCGTACAGGGCCACAATCCACAGCCCCCCCAAGCAATCAGAAGCAGGCAGAGAGGGCCACAAGACCCAGGCCAACAGCAGCCCCCACAGAGCACAGAACCCACGAAGCCACAGCCCCCCCAAGCAATCAGAAGCAGGCAGAGAGGGCCACAAGACCCAGGCCACCAGCAGCCCCCACAGAGCACAGAACCCACGAAGCCCACCGCAGGGGCAACCACGCATCCACCCAGAAGACTGCAGAGGAAGCCCCCGGAAAGAGCCCCCATAAGCATAGGGCAGAGGCCCTCCGGGAGCCAGGGGCAACAACCCACCGACCCCGCCAGGACCCAGCCGCCCAGACATGGGCCGTGCACTGGACCCGGGCCCGAGGAGCCCGAGCTCCCCCAAACCCCCCGGCAGAGGCCCCATCCAATACCCAGGAGGGCCAAGCGCCCCAGACAGCCACACAGTGGGTCAGCGCCTGCCCCAGCGCCCCTGGCCAAGTGCCCTGGGAGCCAAGACGTGCCCACAGGTGGGTGAAGTCGCGAGCAGCGGGGAGAGGCAACGCTGCCCCCCCATCGGGAGAAGCACAGGCAGGCCAGGCAACAGCAAGTCCCAGATCCAGGCCCAATCATTACCACACACACTTTCACGTCCCATACATCCACAAGTCCTCCCTCCCTCGACTCCGCTGGGGTGTAGTGCAGCGGGCACACCAGGGGGCCAGCAGCCCCCCAGCCACAACAGACCCCGAACCAGCAGAACAATTAATTAATCCTCCTGGCCCCTCCCGCCCCGAGCAGCAACCAGGAAGCAGGGGTGTGCGAAGAAGACCCCTCCCCTTACCCTTCTGGCTCTTCAATATTTTTTAATAGTGAGCAATTAAAATTGAGGGGCAGCCAAACTTGTAGAACTGGGAGCGCGGCCCTCTGGGCAGCCTACATACCCAAAGAGCCCCGCCCACCAGATGCCACTCAGTGTAACCATCCCCCAAGACCTAATGTGTGTGTGTGAGTGTGTTTGATAAGTAGTAATGTCTAAGGTGTAATTAAAACAGGGGCGGGGAATTGCAGAGTGCAACCAAAGGGGACCACCTACGTGGCCCCATCCACTACACCCCACCGAACACACACGCCCCCAAAACCCTTCATGTGTGAGTGTGTGCTGTATACAGGAGCCTGAAGGGAGAGGGGTATGGGGATATACACCAGGGGAGCTACTCTCCCCCAGAGAGGGTAGCCAGGGACTGGCTGCAATAGGCATCCCCGCTACCTGGGATCCAACACAGGGCAGGAGGGCCTGCTCCACCAGGCTCGGGGCCTGCAGCGACCATATTCCGGGAGCTACTGTACCCCCAGAAGGTACCCATCCCGCCCCACCCCACTCAACCCAACCCCACCACGGAGGACCTCTAGAAAAAGCAAACAAACAACAACAAAAACAAACAAACAAACCACCCGGTCACACCAGATGCAGCAGCCCGGGCCTGAGACCCACCATCACCCAGGCCCCCCCCAACAGGGGAAAAGTACCGCCCCCCACCGCACGCCCCAACACCCTGAAAAAAAAACAACCATCTGCAGACACCTTGGAGGTCCCAGAGCAACAAGCCCGGCACCAGGACCTGCACCAACTCACCCATACTGTGGCGCGTCCAGGGCAACCCAGCCCCCCCAGGCACAGGCAGGGCCCCCCCCCCCAGGCGCAAGGCAACGCCCAGCCACCAGGGCCCAGGCCCAGCACCACCACCCACGCCAGAGCGGCCCGGCCACCCGGCATAGAGCCAGCAGCCACCGTCCCAAGGCCCCTAAGGGACCCCGCCCAACACCGCAAGACAGCCCCACCCGCAAGCCCCCAAAACTGCCCTCCAAGCCCGACACACAGTCCCCCCCAGCAATGACCAACCCGGTCCCCACGACCCGAGAGACCACCAGACGCCCCAAGCGACACAGCCCCCCCCAGCACACACCCAACCGCCCAGAGCGACGGGACAGCAACCCACCACCACCACTATGTGATAAAGCTAATCAGAGGGGACCAGAGAGAATGAAATTCAGCCAATTGATGTTTTGAGGAGGCAGACATTGTTTCCATGCTAATATAATCTAAAAGAAAATTTCTAAACTGGTTAATACACAGATTGTTCTTCGCTTTCCAGTTCATGAGAATAGTTTTCTTTGCGATACATAAGAGAACATGTGAGAACCATGTGTGCTGAGTTAATTTCCATGTTGATGTTGTCTAAGTCACCCAGTAGGCACAGTCTGGGGCATGCAGGGATGCTACACTTTAGCCATATTGATAGGTCCTCACAGACTTCAAGCCAGAACTTCTGGACAGGCGCACAAAACCACAAAGCGTGTGCATAATCATCAGGTGTGTTATCTGTGCAATGTGAGCAGATGTTTGAGTGTGTTAGACCCATCCTGAACTTCCTTTGTCCTGTATAGTGTGTTCTATGAAGGACTTTGTATTGTATGAGCTGTAAATTAGGATTTCGAGTCATTCTGAAGGTGTTTAAACATATTTGTGGCCAGAAGCTATGACTAGAACTGATGGATAAATCTGCCTCCCATTTTGAGGATGGAAGAGACATTGTGTCATCTATCTTAGACAATAATTTATATATTTTTGATAGTAGTTTTGGGGTGCAGATGCTTAGAAATTCTGCTACACTAGTCGGGAGTTGTAAGTCTGGTTGGTGGAGGATATATTTCTTTGTTATTATAGACTTAAGTTGTTGATATTCTAGGAATTTATTGCTGCCTATCTGATGTTGTGATATGAGCTCATCAAATGAAATAAAATTTCCATTTTGGATTTTATGTTCCAGATGTTTGATTCCTTTGATCTTCCACAGAGTAAAGTTTAGCATTTTTTTGTTTTGCAGTATGTCAGGATTGTTCCAGATGGGTGTAAGCTTACACGGGACAAGTGAGGACTTTGTTATTTTAAGAAATTCCCACCAGGCTGTCAGAGAGGTGCTAAAGTTAATGCTTTTGAAACATTTGTGATTTTTTACATTTTGACGAATAAGTGGCAGGTCAGAGATTTCCAGATTATCACACAATGCTTGTTCTATATTTATCCATGGTTCATCTATTGGGCTAGGTTTAAACCATTTTGATATATACTGTAACCTATTGGCTAAGGAATAGTGCTGAAAATTAGGTAAATCTAATCCACCACAGTCCTTGGCCTTCTGTAGGGTTTTTAAACTAATACGTGGTGGTTTGTTTTTCCACAGAAATTTGGAGATGCATGAATCTAGTGACTTAAACCAAATGGCAGATGGTTTCATGGGGATCATTGAGAACAAATAATTAACTTTTGGTAGTATCATCATTTTAATGGTTGTAACTCTCCCCATAAGTGATATAGGTAAGGACTTCCAACGAGAGAGATCGTCCTCTACTCTCTTTAATAATTGCACATGATTTAGCTTTGTTAGCTCTGAGAGCCTGGAGGAAAGGTCTATGCCTAAATATCTAATATTTCCTGACTGTAAAGTGATCTCAGGTATATTCTGGACCCTACAGTTAATGGGCAGAACTGTGGTCTTAGACCAGTTGATAGAGTAGTCAGAAAGTGCTGAGTATTGCAAGACCATACATGATCAAAACAGGGAGCGGAGGTGGTTCAGCTGCAAGGTGTGAATGTCAGACTAAAGTTTGTAAAAAGCGGGTAAGACAAGGTGCGAAGGCCTGACAATGTATGATCAAAAGAGGGAGCGGAGGTTTTCGGATGCAAGGTCTGAATGTCCAATCATAATCTGTAAAAATCGGGGAAGAAACGGCTCAAAAGCCCGACTATACACCATCAAAAGCGGGAGCGGAGGTGTTCAGCTGCAAGATGGTTTTAATGTCCGACCATAGTTTGTAAAAGTCGGGTAAGAAAAGGTTTGAATGCCCGAACATACACCATCAAAAGAGGGAGCGGAGGTGTTCCGCTGTATGACGGTGTGAATGTCCTTTTCATATTTATCAATGTCTAGATAGATTTAAACAGAAAAACAACGTTGTACTTCGCAGTAAAAGAAAGAGCAAAACAAAAGTTTTAGGAATCCGAGAATAAGCTTATTTTCATGAGTTCTGCACGATTTCGGATTTTACTATAAAATTAATTCCTTCACTCAAACTATGTTAAAACTGCTTTTAACTTCATATTTATCAATATCTAGATCGACTTCAACAAAGAACAACATTGTACTTCGCAGTAGAAGAAAGAGCAACACTGAAGGATCAGGAATCTGAGAATAAGCTTCTTTTCATACGTTCTGCATGATTTGGAATTTTATGTATAAAATGAATTCCTTCACTCAAACCAAGTTAAAACTGCTTTGTCCTTCATATTTATCAATGTCTAGATCGACGTCCAGCATTCTTACCTTTTCTAACACATTTTTCAGCAATTATGGTCGGACATTCACACCTATTCACAGCCGAACAACTCCGCTCCCGCATTTGATGGTGTATAGTCGGGCATTCTCACCCTTTCTCATCAGCTTTTTGCATATTATGATCTGACATTCACACCTACTTGCAGTCGAACAGCTCTGCTCACGCTTTTGATGATGTATGGTTGGGCATTCAAACCTACTTGTTGCCCGCTTTTCATTAATTATGGGTGGACAGTCACACCTTGTCGCAGCCAAACACCTCCGCTCCATGTTTTGATCATGTATGGTTGGACATTCGCACCTTTTCTCACCCGCTTTTTGCAAACTATGGTCGGCCATTCACAGCTTCCTCTCCACCATACTTGTATGGTGGGATATTCACACCCACTTGCATCCGAAGACCTCCGCCCCCACTTTTGTTGATATTTAGTCGATCATTCGCACCTTACCCGCTTTTGGCAAACTATGGCCTTCATGCAGCCAAACACCTCTGATCTCGCTTTTGATGATGTAAGGTTGGGCATTCAGACCTTGCTTCACCTGCTTTTCACCAAATATAGTCGGACATTCACACCTTCTTGCAGCCGAACACTTCCGCTCCACCTTTTAGTGTTCTATCACACCTTTTTTTTCACCGCATTTTATAGGTTACGGTTGGAAATTCTCACCCACTCTCATCCGAAGACCTCTCCTCCCGCTTTTGTTAATATATTTGAACTTTAGTCGGACATTCACACCTTCTCGCAGGTGAACCACCTCCGCTCCCTGTTTTGATCATGTATGGTCTGGCAATACTACCTTTTCTTACCCGTTTGTGAGTAATTATGGCTGGACATTCACACCTACTTGCAGCATTCTCACCCTTTGTCATCAGCTTTTTGCAAATTATGATCTGACATTCACACCTACTTGCAGTCGAACAGCTCTGCTCCCGCTTTTGATTATGTTTGGTTGGATATTCGAACCTTTTCTTAATTGCTTTTTACAAACTTTGGTTGGATGTTCACACCTTCTTGCAGCTGAACACATCCACTCCTGCTTATGATGATGTATGGTTGGGCATTCGCACCTTTTTTTACCCATTTTTAAGTAATTATGGCTGGACATTCACACCTACTTGCAGTCGAACAGCTCTGCTCCCGCTTTTGATTATGCTTGGTTGTATATTCGAACCTTTTCTTACCCGCTTTTTACAAACCATGGTCGGACTTTCACACCGTCTTACAGTGGAACACCTCCGCTCCCTCTTTTGATGATGTATGGTTGGGCATTCGCACCTTTTCTTACCCATTTTTCAGTAATTATGGGTGGACATTCACACCTTCTTGCAGCTGAAAACCTCCTCCCCCGCTTATAATCATGTGTGTTTTGATATTCGAAAATTTTCTTTCATGTTTTCTAGCAATTATTGATGGACATTCAGACCTTCTTGCAGCTGAACACCTCCGCTCCCGTTTTTGATGGTGTATAGTCGGGCTTTCGAGCCCTTTCTTCCCCGGTTTTTCACAAATTATGGTTGGACATTCAGACCTTCTTTCAGCCGAAAACCTCCGCTCCCTCTTTTGATCATACATTGTCGGAAATTCGCATCTTTTCTTACCCGCTTTTTACAAACCAGGGTGGGACTTTCACACGTTTTAGTTGCCGAACAACTCCGCTCCCGCTATTGATTGTGTACATTCGGGTATTTTCACCTTTTCTTACCCGCTTTTTACCAACTATGGTCGGACATTCACACGTTCTTACAGCGGAACACCTCCGCTCCCTCTTTTGATGGTGTATATTCGGGCATTCGAACCTTCTTGCAGCCGAACACCACTTCTTCCGCTTGTGATGATGTATGGTCCGGCATTCTAGTCTTTTCTAACACATTTTTCAGCAATTATGGTTTGACATTCACACCTACTCACAGCCTAACACTTCCGCTCCCGCATTTGATGGTGTATAGTCGGGCATTCAAATCTTTTCTTACCCGCTTTTTACAAACTATGGTCGGACATTCAAACCTTCTTGTAGCCGAACACATCCACTCCTGCTTTTGATGATTTATGGTTGGGCATTCGCATCTTTTCTTATCCATTTTTCAGTAATTATGGGTGGACATTCACACCTTCTTGCAGCTGAACACCTCCTCTCCCGCTTATGATCATGTACGGTTTGATATTCTAAAATTCTCTTTCATGTTTTCTAGCAATTATTGATGGACATTCAGACCTTCTTGCAGCTGAACACCTCCGCTCCAGCTGTTGATGGTTTATAGTCGGGCTTTCGAGCCTTTTCTTCCCCGGTTTTTACAAATTATGGTTGGACATTCACACCGTCTTACAGCGGAACACCTCCGCTCCCTCTTTTGATGGTGTATGTTCGGGCATTTTAACCTTTTCTTACCCGCTTTTTACCAACTATGGGTTGACATTCACACCGTCTTACAGCGGAACACCTCCGCTCCCTCTTTTGATGGTGTATGTTCGGGCATTCGAACCTTTTCTTACCCGCCTTTTACAAACTATGGTTGGACATTCAAACCTTGCAGCTGAACACCTCCGCTCCCGCTTTTGATGGTGTATAGTCGGGCTTTCGAGCCGTTTCTTACCTGGTTTTTACAGATTATTGTTGGACCTTGCAGCCGAAAACCTCCGCTCCCTCTTTTGATCATACATTGTCAGGCATTCGCACCTTGTCTTACCCGCTTTTTACAAACTTTAGTCAGACATTCACACCTTGCAGCTGAACCACCTCCGCTCCCTGTTTTGATCATGTATGGTCTGGCATTCTAGTCTTTTCTAATACATTTTTCAGCAATTATGGTTTGACATTCACACCTACTCACAGCCGAACACTTCCGCTCCCGCATTTGATGGTGTATAGTCGGGCATTCGAATCTTTTCTTACCCGCTTTTTACAAACTATGGTCGGACTTTCAAACCTTGTAGCCGAACACATCCACTCCTGCTTTTGATGATGTATGGTTGGGCATTCGCACCTTTTCTTACCCATTTTTGAGTACTTATGGGTGGACATTCACACCTTCTTGCAGCTGAACACCTCCTCTCCCGCTTATGATAATGTGCGGTTTGATATTCATAAATTTTCTTTCATGTGTTCTATCAATTATTGATGGACATTCAGACCTTCTTGCAGCTGAACACCTCCGCTCCCGCTTTTGATGGTGTATAGTCGGGCTTTCGAGCCTTTTCTTCCCCGGTTTTTACAAATTATGGTTGGACATTCAAACCTTCTTGCAGCCGAAAACCTCCGCTCCCTCTTTTGATCATACATTGTTGGGCATTCGCACCTTTTCTTACCTGCTTTTTACAAACCATGGTCCGACTTTCACACCTTTTAGTAGCCGAACAACGCCGCTTCCGCTATTGATTGTGTACAGTCGGGTATTTTAACCTTTTCTTACCCGATTTTTACCAACTATGGTCGGACATTCACACGTTCTTACAGCGGAACACCTCCGCTCCCTCTTTTGATGGTGTATGTTCGGGCATTCGAACTTTTTCTTACCCGACATTTTCAAACTATGGTTGGACATTCAAACCTTCTTGCAGCTGAACACCTCCGTTCCCGCTTTTGATGGTGTATAGTCGGGCTTTCGAGCCGTTTCTTCCCCGATTTTTACAAACTATGGTCGGACAATCAAACCTTCTTGCAGCTGAACACCTCCGCTCCCGCTTTTGATGGTGTTTAGTCGGGCTTTCGAGCCGTTTCTTCCCCGATTTTTACAGATTATGGTTGGACATTCAGACCTTGCAGCCGAAAACCTACGCTCCCTCTTTTGATCATACATTGTCAGGCCTTCGCACCTTGTCTTACCCGCTTTTTACAAACTTTAGTCAGACATTCACACCTTGCAGCTGAACCACCTCCGCTCCCTGTTTTGATCATGTATGGTCTGGCAATACTACCTTTTCTTACCCGTTTGTGAGTAATTATGGCTGGACATTCACACCTACTTGCAGCCGAACACCACTTCTCCCGCTTGTGATGATGTATGGTCCGGCATTCTAGTCTTCTCTAACACATTTTTCAGCAATTATGGTTTGACATTCACACCTACTCACAGCCGAACACTTCCGCTCCCGCATTTGATGGTGTATAGTCGGGCATTCAAATCTTTTCTTACCCGCTTTTTACAAACTATGGTCGCACATTCAAACCTTCTTGTAGCCGAACACATCCACTCCTGCTTTTGATGATGTATGGTTGGGCATTCGCACCTTTTGTTACCCATTTTTCAGTGTTTATGGGTGGACATTCACACCTTCTTGCAGCTGAAAAACCTCCTCCCCCGCTTATAATCATGTGTGTTTTGATATTCAAAAATTTTCTTTCATGTTTTCTAGCAATTATTGATGGATATTCAGACCTTCTTGCAGCTGAACACCTCCGCTCCCGCTTTTGATTGTGTATAGTCGGGCTTTCGAGCCCTTTCTTCCCCGGTTTTTACAAATTATGGTTGGACATTCAGACCTTCTTGCAGCCGAAAACCTCCGCTCCCTCTTTTGATCATACATTGTCGGGAATTCGCATCTTTTCTTACCCGCTTTTTACAAACCAGGGTGGGACTTTCACACGTTTTAGTTGCCGAATAACTCCGCTCCCGCTATTGATTGTGTACAGTCGGGTATTTTAACCTTTTCTTACCCGCTTTTTACCAACTATGGTCGGACATTGACACCTTCTTACAGCGGAACACCTCCGCTCCCTCTTTTGATGGTGTATGTTCGGGCATTCGAACCTTTTCTTACCCGCTTTTTACAAACTATGGTTAACTGTAGGGTCCAGAATATACCTGTGATCACTTTACAGTCAAGAAATATTAGATATTTAGGCATAAACATTTCCTCCAGGCTCTCAGAGCTAACAAAGCTAAATTATGTGCAATTATTAAAGAAAGTAGAGGACGATCTGTCTCGTTTGAAGTCCTTACCTATATCACTTATGGGGAGAGTTACAACCATTAAAATGATTATACTACCAAAAGTTAACTATTTGTTCTCAATGATCCCTATAAAACCATCTGCCATTTGGTTTAAGTCACTAGATTCATGCATCTCCAAATTTCTGTGGAAAAACAAACCACCACGTATTAGTTTAAAAACCCCACAGAAGACCAAGGACAGTGGTGGATTAGATTTACCTCATTTTCAGCACTATTCCTTAGCCAATAGGTTACAGTATATATCAAAATGGTTTAAACCTAGCCCAATAGATGAACCATGGATAAATATAGAACAAGCATTGTGTGATAATCTGGAAATCTCTGACCTGCCACTTATTCGTCAAAATGTAAAAAAATCACAAATGTTTCAAAAGCATTAACTTTAGCACCTCTCTGACAGCCTGGTGGGAATTTCTTAAAATAACAAAGTCCTCACTTGTCCCGTGTAAGCTTACACCCATCTGGAACAATCCTGACATACTGCAAAACAAAAAAATGCTAAACTTTACTCTGTGGAAGATCAAAGGAATCAAACATCTGCAACATAAAATCCAAAAAGGAAATTTTATTTCATTTGATGAGCTCATATCACAACATCAGATAGGCAGCAATAAATTCCTAGAATATCAACAACTTAAGTCTATAATAACAAAGAAATATATCCTCCATCAACCAGACTTACAACTCCCGACTAGGGTAGCAGAATTTCTAAGCATCTGCACCCCAAAACTACTATCAAAAATATATAAATTATTGTCTAAGATAGATGACACAATGTCTCTTCCATCCTCAAATGGGAGGCAGATTTATCCATCAGTTCTAGTCAAAGCTTCTGGCCACAAATATGTTTGAACACCTTCAGAATGACTCGAAATCCTAATTTACAGCCCATACAATACAAAATCCTTCATAGAACACACTATACAGGACAAAGGATGTTCAGGATGGGTCTAACACACTCAAACATCTGCTCACATTGCACAGATAACACACCTGATGATTATGCACACGCTTTGTGGTTTTGTGCGCCTGTCCAGAAGTTCTGGCTTGAAGTCTGTGAGGACCTATCAATATGGCTAAAGTGTAGCATCCCTGCATGCCCCAGACTGTGCCTACTGGGTGACTTAGACAACATCAACATGGAAATTAACTCAGCACACATGGTTCTCACAGTGTTATGTATCGCAAAGAAAACTATTCTCATGAACTGGAAAGCGAAGAACAATCTGTGTATTAACCAGTTTAGAAATTTTCTTTTAGATTATATTAGCATGGAAACAATGTCTGCCTCCTCAAAACATCAATTGGCTGAATTTCATTCTCTCTGGTCCCCTCTGATTAGCTTTATCACATAGTGGTGGTGGTGGGTTGCTGTCCCGTTGCTCTGGGCGGTTGGGTGTGTGCTGGGGGGGGCTGTGTCGCTTGGGGCGTCTGGTGGTCTCTCGGGTCGTGGGGACCGGGATGGTCATTGCTGGGGGGAACTGTGTGTCAGGCTTGGAGGGCAGTTTTGGGGGCTTGCGGGTGGGGCTGTCTTGCGGTGTGGGGCGGGGTCCCTTAGGGGCCTTGGGGTGGTGGCTGCTGGCTCTATGCCGGGTGGCCGGGCCGCTCTGGCGTGGGTGGTGGGGCTGGGCCTGGGCCCTGGTGGCTGGGCGTTGCTTTGCGCCTGGGGGGGGGGGGGGCTGCCTGTGCCTGGGGGGGGCTAGGTTGCCCTGGACGCGCCACAGTATGGGTGGGTTGGTGCAGGTCCTGGTGCCGGGCTTGTTGCTCTAGGACCTCCAAGGTGTCCGCAGATGGTTGTTTTTTTTTCAGGGTGTTGGGGCGTGCGGTGGGGGGCGGTACTTTTCCCCTGTTGAGGGGGGCCTGGGTGATGGTGGGTCTCAGGCCCGGGCTGCTGCGACTGGTGTGACCGGGTGGTTTGTTTGTTTGTTTTTTGTTGTTGTTTGTTTGCTTTTTCTAGAGGTCCTCCGGGGTGGGTTGGGTTGAGTGGGGTGGGGCGGGATGGGTACCTTCTGGGGGTACAGTAGCTCCCGGGATATGGTCGCTGCAGGCCCCGAGCCTGGTGGACATCAGGCCCTCCTGCCCTGTGTTGGATCCCAGGTAGCGGGGATGCCTATTGCAGCCAGTCCCTGGCTGCCCTCTCTGGGGGAGAGTAGCTCCCCTGGTGTATATCCCCATACCCCTCTCCCTTCAGGCTCCTGTACACAGAACACACTCACACATGAAGGGTTTTGGGGGCGTGTTTGTTCGGTGGGCTAACCCTTATGCAGTCTTCTGGGTGGATGCGTGGTTGCCCCTGCGGTGGGCTTCGTGGGTTCTGTGCTCTGTGGGGGCTGCTGGTGGCCTGGGTCTTGTGGCCCTCTCTGCCTGCTTCTGAGTGCTTGGGGGGGGGGTGGCTTCCTGGGTTCTGTGCTCTGTGGGGGCTGCTGGTGGCCTGGGTCTTGTGGCCCTCTCTGCCTGCTTCTGATTGCTTGGGGGGGCTGTGGATTGTGGCCCTGTACGCTTATACACTCATAACTAAGCACGGTTATCATGTAGGTCCTGCATGTTGCATGTTGCATGTTCTCACACACACATTCATTAGTCCAGTAGCATGGTCGCTAAGCAGTTGATGTATTATCATGTCGTCTCAGGTCATCTATATCCACAGCTGTGTTGTATGCGATTGCCGCTTCTAGTGCTTGTTTTTGTTTGTTTGTGTGTTTGTTTTTTCTCTGCTTGTCTGCTTTCAGGTGCTCCTGGTGGCGCTAAGGCTGGATTCCCCTCATGTCTTGTCTGTTTTGTTTTTTACAGGTGTAGCAGCTGGTTGTCTGGTTTTTGTTTTTATTTTTGTTCTGTTTCCTCTTCTTTCCTCTTCTTCTTTCCTTGTCCCCCGGTCCGGTTCAGTTCTATTACTTGTCATATATTGTAAACAGAAATGAATAAATGGGCATCAAGGGGAGCTTTACATTTATAAAACTTCCCTTGGCAAAGCAAATCTGTTTGGCATCAAAGGTATTCAGACTACAATTCTGTTGCCATAATGCTGAACAGGAGAAGGGGAAAAAAAAAAAAAGTAAAGAAGACAGTTCTGCCGAAAGCCAGGGACTAGACCTGTTCTAAGTTCTATACTTTTTAAAAGGGGCGTGTTTATCAACTATGGAATTAGAAGATTTACAAAAATGGTCAAGTGCTAGATCTTCATCTGAGATTTTAACAGTGTCATGAGTATAACTATTCAACAGATCAATTAAAAAAAAAACCTGCTCATGGAGATGTTTCAGGATCTGGATACCAAGCGTGGACCTAATGTTTTCATTTTTGCAATTCTGATACAGGCTATTGAGCAGTGATAACTAACACCAAGTTCAGATACTGCGGATTTTCTACCTTTGATTTGTTAAGATTGAGCCAATCAGGGACAACCTTGAAGGATCTCTTAAGTTTGGTTTTGTAGGATCAGTAATTACCTGAGAAAGGTTGATATTGGTACACACCTTTTTTAAATGATCAGAGGCAGAGTTCAACTTGTTTAAATTAAAATTGCCACACAGAGATTGGGTTTAGGCCACATGCACACAGAATGACATCAACAAATATAAGAAATATTAAACATTTACACATAGATTTTTTAATACATGTAGAGGAATGATACTTTGAAATGTGCTCATTGCGGAGTTATGATCAGTTGAGTAATGAAGGTTGAACTATTCTGGGAAAGAGGTTCTATTCCCAGCATCATGATGGACACTCCTGATATAGAAGGTTTCGCTAACGCATTGGAATTCTTTTACTATTTTCATATGCATGTGCAATGAAGAATTGCTTGCTGCTGATAAATGCAAAGAAGAACAGCTTACACATAGATGCTCACATATAGGCTGCTGAATGCAATGAAGACCTGCTTATCCAGTAAAGTTCAATGTCAATGTGTAATATTCAATTAGGATTTGCAAAACAGTGAAGTTAAACAATGAATGGGTCCATAGTCGGTATGAGTAGACTACAGGAATATTTACCTGGGTGTATGTTCAAACAGAGATGAGAAAATTGCGATAAATAATTGTTTGTTTGTTTGTTAGTATGTATATGAATGTTATGTGTATAAACTGTGTTGAGTTATATTAACTCAGTAGTGTCTCAGTGAAACAACCGACGGGGGAAGCCTTGCGGTGACAACAAAAGCAGTGTTTTACTGATCAGTCAAGTTGCTCCATACAAACTGGTTGACTACTGAAGGGATAGAAAATGGGGAATACTTGTTTTAAAGCAAACAAGGAATTAGATGGGAAAAATACATGTTTTAACGGGACCCAGACAATATTAAATACTCAGACAGATGGGAGAAGTGTAGTTTTGTAGGAAATCACAAAATTATTACATAAAATGAGTGAAATCAATTGAAGAATGCCTTTCTGAAGAGCTGTTTACCACAGATGAGCAGCTTTGCGACCAAGCACATTGTAGATCGCTTTACTGCCAAAATGATCTAATTTAATGGATTGGTTTAGACATGCATAACAGCATTTTAAGAACAAAGAGAGAAACAAAAAGGGACAACGCTTCATGGTGGAAGGTGATGTATAAATAACTGTGTATATGATGAAGGAGAGACAGCAGTCCAAGTTAAAGGATCTCCCACGTGGTATCACCTGTCACACTGTGTCAAGGCATCAAAAGAAGAAAAAATCCTCAAACTCAAGGACAAAGAGACGAAGACTCCGGTGAACGAAGAGAGAGGACTGACAAACCAGAAATACAAAAGGATGCTCGATATCAAGATCCAGAAGAAGAGACTAACAATGCCACGAACACTTACGATGCTGGGAATGATGCCAGCAATGAACAGAGAAGAAGTTTCAGTGTCATCAATCTGCAACACGTGCCTCTAATGAGGGGGTGAATATAGAATCCTCAACGATTACAACGTCTCTGGGAACTGTGACAACAACAAGGTTTAAACCATTTTGATATATATTATAACCTATTGGCTAAGGAATAGTGCTGAAAATGAGGTAAATCTAATCCACCACTGTCCTTGGTCTTCTGTGGGGTTTTTAAACTAATACGTGGTGGTTTGTTTTTCCACAGAAATTTGGAGATGCATGAATCTAGTGACTTAAACCAAATAGCAGATGGTTTTATAGGGATCATTGAGAACAAATAGTTAACTTTTGGTAGTATAATCATTTTAATGGTTGTAACTCTCCCCATAAGTGATATAGGTAAGGACTTCAAACGAGACAGATCGTCCTCTACTTTCTTTAATAATTGCACATAATTTAGCTTTGTTAGCTCTGAGAGCCTGGAGGAAATGTTTATGCCTAAATATCTAATATTTCTTGACTGTAAAGTGATCACAGGTATATTCTGGACCCTACAGTTAATGGGCAGAACTGTGGTCTTAGACCAGTTGATAGAGTAGTCAGAAAGTGCTGAGAATTTATTTATGAGTGTGATCGTGTGAGTGAGAGACGTCTGTGAGTTCTGAAGGAAAAGTAATACATCATCAGCATAAAGACTTATTTTATGCTCAATATTTTGGAATTGGATGCCTTTAATATTTCTATCTTGTCTGATAGAAGCTGCTAAAGGTTTGATGAAAATAGCAAAAAGTGAGGGAGAAAGTGGGCAACCCTCTCTTGTACCTCTCTGCAGACTGAAGCTTGGAGAAGTTTGATCATTTGTCCTGACACTTGCATTTGGGGAGCTATATAATATCCTTATCCAGTTGATGAAGTGTGACCAAAACCCGAATTTGTTTAATGCTGTGAATAAAAATTTACAGTTCACTCCATCAAATGCTTTTTCTGCATCCTAGAGAGTCGATTGTGGTTTCCAAATTGTTGATGGTTGAATAGTCTATGAGATTAATGATCCGGTTTGTGAACGAACTGTTTTGCCTACTGCTCTTCAGCCTGTCAAATGAAACGTAGAATTTGAAACGTGACAAATGAACGAAGACCCAAGGAGTTGAGTCGTAAAATAATCAATACTGTTTCCTGTGCGAGGACCCGTCAGCCGAGGAGTTGAGTCATGAACGAATCAATAGTTTCCTGTGCGAGGACCCGTCGCCCGAGGAGTTGAGTCGTGAACGAATCAATACTGTTTCTTGTCCTGCTGACTGAGCTTATGAAACTGCCGCCTGCCATGTGGTGACGAAGGGTACTGCATGAAAATGAACGAATCACTCACTGAGACAACTCGTTACTCCCGAGTAACTCCATCAAATGCTTTTTCTGCATCTAGAGAGTCGATTGTGGTTTCCAAGTTGTTGATGGTAGAATAGTCTATGAGACAAACGGGTAAGAAAAGGTAGTATTGCCAGACCATACATGATCAAAACAGGGAGCGGAGGTGGTTCAGCTGCAAGAAGGTGTGAATGTCCGACTAAAGTTTATAAAAAGCGTGTAAGACAAGGTGCGAATGCCCGACAATGTATGATCAAAAAAGGGAGCGGAGGTTTTCTGCTGAGAGAAGGTCTGAATGTCCAACCATTATTTGTAAAAACCGGGAAAGAAAAGGCTCGAAAGCCAGACTATACACCATCAAAAGCGGCAGCGGAGGTGTTCGGCTGTAAGAAGGTCTGAATGTCCACCTATAATTACTGAAAAATGGGTAAGAAAAGGTGCGAATGCCCAACCATACATCATCAAAAGCAGGAGTGGATGTGTGCGGCTACAAGAAGGTGTGAATGTCCGACTCTAATTTGTAAAAAGCGGGTAAGGAAAGGTTCGAATGCCCGAACATACACCATCAAAAGAGGGAGCGGAGGAATATGAAAGAAAATTTTCCAATATCAAGCGGGAGAGAAGGTGGTCGACTGCAAGTAAGTGTGAATGTCAGATCATAATTTGTAAAAAGCGGGTAAGAAAAGGTAAGAATGTCCAACCATAAAGATCAAAAGCAGCAGCAGAGATGTTCAGCCGGTATTTATCAATGTCTAGATAGATTTCAACAAAAAACAACGTTGTATTTTGCAGTAAAAGAAAGAGCAAAGGTTCAGAAATCCAAGAAAAAGCTTTTCATGAGTTCTGCATGATTTGGGATTTTGCTTATAAAATGCATTCCTTCACTCAAACTACGTTAAAACTGTTTTGTCCTTCATATTTACCATGTCTAGAAAGATTTAAACAAAAAAAACAACGTTGTACTTTGCAGTAAAAGAAAGAGCAAATCTAAAATTTCAGGAATCCGAGTATAAGCTTGCTTTCATGAGTTCTGCACGATTTCGGATTTTATCTATAAAATGAATTCCTTCACTGAAACTATGTTAAAATGGCTTTTACCTTCATATTTATCAATGTCTAGATAGATTTAAACAAAAAAACAACGTTGTACTTCGCAGTAAAAGAAAGAGCAAATCAAAAGTTTTAGGAATCCGAGAATAAGCTTATTTTCATGAGTTCTGCACAATTTCGGATTTTATGTATAAAATTAATTCCTTCACTCAAACTATGTTAAAACTGCTTTTAACTTCATATTTATCAATGTCTAGATCGACTTCAACAAAGAACAACATTGGATTTTGCAGTAGAAGAAAGAGCAACACTGACGGATCAGGAATCCGAGAATAAGCTTCTTTTCATACGTTCTGCATGATTTGGGATTTTATGTATAAAATTAATTCCTTCACTCAAACCAAGATAAAACTGCTTTGTCCTTCATATTTATCAATGTCCAGATCGACTTCAACAAAGAATAACATTGTACTTCGCAGTAGAAGAAAGAGCAACACTGAAGGATCAGGAATCCGAGAATAAGCTTATTTTCATACGTTCTGCATGATTTGGGATATTATGTATAAAATTAATTCCTTCACTCAAACCAAGTTAAAACTGCTTTGTCCTTCATTTTTATCAATGTCTAGATCGACTTCAACAAAGAACAACATTGGATTTTGCAGTAGAAGAAAGAGCAACACTGAAGGATCAGGAATCCGAGAATAAGCTTATTTTCATACATTCTGCACGATTTCGGATTTTCCTATAAAATTAATTGCTTTGCTCAAACCAAGTTAAAATTGCTTTGTCCTTCATATTTATCAATGTCTAAAATTTATCAAGCAGAAAGTTCCTCATATACCCTGAATGAGAAAGAAGCATCCCTTTGGTTGAGCAATACGTTCCTTTTGAGGAGTTATGCATGATTTCGGATTTTGCTATAAAATTCATTGCTTCACTCAAACCAAGTGGAAACTGCTTTGTCCTTCATATTTGTCAATGTCTGGATCAATTTCAACTTCTACTGCACCACCTCTCCCACTTTTGATGATGTATGGTCCAGCATTCTTACCTTTTCTAACACATTTTTCAGCAATTATGGTCGGACATTCACTCCTATTCACAGCCGAACAACTCCGCTCCCGCATTTGATGGTGTATAGTCGGGCATTCTCACCCTTTCTCACCAGCTTTTTGCAAATTATGATCTGACATTCACACCTACTTGCAGTCGAACAGCTCTGCTCACGCTTTTGATTATGTTTGGTTGGATATTCGAACCTTTTCTTAACTGCTTTTTACAAACTTTGGTCGGACGTTCAAACCTTCTTGCAGCCGAACACCTCCGCTTCCGCTTTTGATGGTATATATTCGGGCATTCGAACCTTTTGTTACCCGCTTTTTACAAACCATGGGTTGACTCTCACACCTTCTTCTAGCCGAACAACTCCGCTCCCGCTATTGATTGTGTACAGTCGGGTATTTTAACCTTTTCTTAGCCGCTTTTTACCAACTATGGTCGGATATTCACACGTTCTTACAGCGGAACACCTCCGCTCCCTCTTTTGATGGTGTATGTTCGGGCATTCGAACCTTTTCTTACCCGCTTTTTACAAACTATGGTCGGACATTCAAACCTTCTTGTAGCCGAACACATCCACTCCTGCTTTTGATGATGTATGGTTGGGCATTCGCATCTTTTCTTAACCATTTTTCAGTAATTATGGGTGGATATTCACACCTTCTTGCAGCTGAACACCTCCTCTCCCGCTTATGATCATGTACGGTTTGATATTCGAAAATTCTCTTTCATGTTTTCTAGCAATTATTGATGGACATTCAGACCTTCTTGCAGCTGAACACCTCCGCTCCAGCTATTGATGGTGTATAGTCGGGCTTTCGAGCCTTTTCTTCCCCGGTTTTTACAAATTCTGGTCGGACATTCACACCGTCTTACAGCGGAACACCTCCGCTCCCTCTTTTGATGGTGTATGTTCGGGCATTCGAACCTTTTCTTACCCGCTTTTTACAAACTATGGTCGTACATTCAAACCTTCATGTAGCCGAACACATCCACTCCTGCTTTTCATGATGTATGGTTGGGCATTCGCACTCTTTTTTTACCCATTTTTCAGGAATTATGGTCGGAAATTCAGACTTTCTTGCAGCCGAAAACCTCCGCTCCCTCTTTTGATCATACATTGTCGGGCATTCGCACCTTGTCTTACACGCTTTTTATAAACTTTAGTCGGACATTCACACCTTCTTGCAGCTGAACCACCTCCGCTCCCTGTTTTGATCATGTATGGTCTGGCAATACTACCTTTTCTTACCCGTTTGTGAGTAATTATGGCTGGACATTCACACCTACTTGCAGCCGAACACCACCTCTCCCTCTTTTGATGATGTATTGTCCGGCATTCTAGTCTTTTCTAATACATTTTTCAGCAATTATGGTCGGACTTTAACACCTACTCACAGCCGAACACTTCCGCTCCCGCAATTGATGGTGTATAGTCGAGCATTCTTAGCCTTTCTCATCAGCATTTTGCAAATTATGATCTGACATTCACACCTACTTGCAGCCGAACAGCTCTGCTCCCGCTTTTGATTATGTTTGGTTGGATATTCGAACCTTTTCTTAACTGCTTTTTACAAACTTTGGTCGGACGTTCACACCTTCTTGCAGCTGAACACCTCCGCTCCCGCTTTTGATGGTGTATAGTCGGGCTTTGGAGCCGTTTCTTCCCGCTTTTTACAGATTATGATTGGACATTCAGACCTTGCAGCCGAAAACCTCCGCTCCCTCTTTTGATCATACATTGTCAGGCCTTCGCACCTTGTCTTACCCGCTTTTTACAAACTTTAGTCAGACATTCACACCTTGCAGCTGAACCACCTCCGCTCCCTGTTTTGATCATGTATGGTCTTGCAATACTCAGCACTTTCTGACTACTCTATCAACTGGTCTAAGACTACAGTTCTGCCCATTAACTGTAGGGTCCAGAATATACCTGTGATCACTTTACAATCAGGAAATATTAGATATTTAGGCATAAACCTTTCCTCCAGGCTCTCAGAGCTAACAAAGCTAAATTATGTGCAATTATTAAAGAGAGTTGAGGACGATCTCTCTCGTTGGAAGTCCTTACCTATATCACTTATGGGGAGAGTTACAACCATTAAAATGATGATACTACCAAAAGTTAATTATTTGTTCTCAATGATCCCCATGAAACCATCTGCTACTTGGTTTAAGTCACTAGATTCATGCATCTCCAAATTTCTGTGGAAAAACAAACCACCACGTATTAGTTTAAAAACCCTACAGAAGACCAAGGACTGTGGTGGATTAGATTTATCTCATTTTCAGCACTATTCCTTAGCCAATAGGTTACAGTATATATCAAAATGGTTTAAACCTAGCCCAGTAGATGAACCATGGATAAATATAGAACAAGCATTGTGTGATAATCTGGAAATCTCTGACCTGCCACTTATTCGTCAAAACGTAAAAAAATCACAAATGTTTCAAAAGCATTAACATCAGCACCTCTCTGACAGCCTGGTGGGAATTTCTTAAAATAACAAAGTCCTCACTTGTCCCGTGTAAGCTTACACCCATCTGGAACAATCCTGACATACTGCAAAACAAAAAAATGCTAAACTTTACTCTGTGGAAGATCAAAGGAATCAAACATCTGGAACATATAATCCAAAATGGAAATTGTATTTCATTTGATGAGCTCATATCACAACATCAGATAGGCAGCAATAAATTCCTAGAATATCAACAACTTAAGTCTATAATAACAAAGAAATATATCCTCCACCAACCAGACTTACAACTCCCGACTAGGGTAGCAGAATTTCTAAGCATCTGCACCCCAAAACTACTATCAAAAATATATAAATTATTGTCTAAGATAGATGACACAATGTCTCTTCCATCCTCAAAATGGGAGGCAGATTTATCCATCAGTTCTAGTCATAGCTTCTGGCCACAAATATGTTTGAACACCTTCAGAATGACTCGAAATCCTAATTTACAGCCCATACAATACAAAATCCTTCATAGAACACACTATACAGGACAAAGGATGTTCAGGATGGGTCTAACACACTCAAACATCTGCTCACATTGCACAGATAACACACCTGATGATTATGCACACGCTTTGTGGTTTTGTGTACCTGTCCAGAAGTTCTGGGTTGAAGTCTGTGAGGACCTATCAACATGGCTAAAGTGTAGCATCCCTGCATGCCCCAGACTGTGCCTACTGGGTGACTTAGACAACATCAACATGGAAATTAACTCAGCACACATGGTTCTCACAGTGTTATGTATCGCAAAGAAAACTATTCTCATGAACTGGAAAGCGAAGAACAATCTGTGTATTAACCAGTTTAGAAATTTTCTTTTAGATTATATTAGCATGGAAACAATGTCTGCCTCCTCAAAACATCAATTGGCTGAATTTCATTCTCTCTGGTCCCCTCTGATTAGCTTCATCACATAGTGGTGGTGGTGGGTTGCTGTCCCGTCCCTGCCTGTGACTGGGGGGGCTGGGTTGCCCTGGATGCGCCACAGTATGGGTGGGTTGGTGCAGGTCCTGGTGCTGGGCTTGTTGCTCTGGGACCTCCAAGGTGTCCGCAGATGGTTGTTTTTTTTTCAGGGTGTTGGGGCGTGCGGTGGGGGGCGGTACTTTTCCCCTGTTGGGGGGGGCCTGGGTGATGGTGGATCTCAGGCCCGGGCTGCTGCGACTGGTGTGACCGGGTGGTTTGTTTGTTTTTTTTTTGTTGTTGTTTGTTTGCTTTTTCTAGAGGTCCTCCGGGGTGGGGTTGGGTTGAGTGGGGTGGGGCGGGATGGGTACCTTCTGGGGGTACAGTAGCTCCCGGAATATGGTCGCTGCACGCCCCGAGCCTGGTGGACATCAGGCCCTCCTGCCCTGTGTTGGCTCCCAGGTAGCGGGGATGCCTATTGCATCCAGTCCCTGGCTGCCCTCTCTGGGGGAGAGTAGCTCCCCTGGTGTATATCCCCATACCCCTCTCCCTTCAGGCTCCTGTACACAGCACACACATGAAGGGTTTTGGGGGCGTGTGTGTTCGGTGGGGTGTAGTGGATGGGGCCACGTAGGTGGTCCCCTTTGGTTGCACTCTGCAGTTCCCCGCCCCTGTTTTAATTACACCTTAGACATTACTACTTATCAAACACACTCACACACACACATTAGGTCTTGGGGGGTGGTTACACTGAGTGGCATCTGGTGGGCGGGGCTCTTTGGGTATGTAGGCTGCCCAGAGGGCCGCGCTCCCAGTTCTACAAGTTTGGCTGCCCCTCAATTTTAATTGCTCACTATTAGAAAATATTGAAGAGCCAGAAGGGTGAGGGGAGGGGTCTTCTTCGCACACCCCTGCTTCCTGGTTGCTGCTCGGGGCGGGAGGGGCCAGGAGGATTAATTAATTGTTCTGCTGGTTCGGGGTCTGTGGTGGCTGGGGGGCTGCTGGCCCCCTGGTGTGCCCGCTGCACTACACCCCAGCGGAGTCGAGGGAGGGAGGACTTGTGGATGTATGGGATGTGAAAGTGTGTGTGGTAATGATTGGTCCTGGATCTGGGACTTGCTGTCGCCTGGCCTGCCTGTGCTTCTCCCGATAGGGGGGCAGCGTTGCCTCTCCCCGCTGCTCACGACTTTACCCACCTGTGGGCACGTCTTGGCTCCCAGGGCACTTGGCCAGGTGCGCTGGGGCAGGCGCTGACCCACTGTGTGGCTGTCTGGGGCGCTTGGCCCTCCTGGGTATTGGGTGGGGCCTCTGCCGGGGGGTTTGGGGGCGCTCGGGCCCTTGGGGCCCGGGTCCAGTGCACGGCCCATGTCTGGGCGGCTGGGGCCTGGCGGGGTCGGTGGGCTGTTGCCCCTGGCTCCCGGAGGGCCTCTGCCCTATGCTTATGGGGGCTCTTTCCGGGGGCTTCCTCTGCAGTCTTCTGGGTGGATGCGTGGTTGCCCCTGCGGTGGGCTGCGTGGGTTCTGTGCTCTGTGGGGGCTGCTGATGGCCTGGGTCTTCTGGCCCTCTCTGCCTGCTTCTGATTGCTTGGGGGGGGCTGTGGATTGTGGCCCTGTACGCTTATACACTCATAACTAAGCACGGTTATCATATAGGTCCTGTGCCATGGGTGTTGCATGTTCTCACACACACACACACACACACACATTCATTAGTCCAGTAGCATGGTCGCTAAGCAGTTGATGTATTATCATGTCGTCTCAGGTCATCTATATCCACAGCTGTGTTGTATGCGATTGCCGCTTCTTGTGCTTGTTTTTGTTTGTTTGTGTGTTTGTTTTTTCTCTGCTTGTCTGCTTTCAGGTGCTCCTGGTGGCGCTAAGGCTGGATTCCCCTCAGAGGCCATGGATTGTTGTCTGTTTTGTTTTTTACAGGTGTAGCAGCTGGTTGTCTGGTTTTTGTTTCTATTTTTGTTCTGTTTCCTCTTCTTTCCTCTTCTTCTTTCCTTGTCCCCCGGTCCGGTTCAGTTCAGTTCATGTCATATATTGTAAACAGAAATAAATAAATGGGCATCAAGGGGAGCTTTACATTTATAAAACTTCCCTTGGCAAACCAAATCTGTTTGGCATCAAAGGTATTCAGACTACAATTCTTCTGACATAATGCTGAACAGGACAAGGGAAAAAAAAAAAAAAAAGTAAAGAAGACAGTTCTGCCGAAAGCCAGGGACTAGACCTGTTCTAAGTTCTATACTTTTTAAAAGGGGCGTGTTTATCAACTATGGAATTAGAAGATTTACAAAAATGCTCAAGTGCTAGATCTTCATCTGGGATTTTAACAGTGTCATATAACTATTCAACAGATCAGTTAAAAAAAAGCCTGCTCATGGAGATGTTTCAGGATCTGGATACCAAGCATGGACCTAATGTTTTCATTTTTGCAATTCTGATACAGGCTATTGAGCAGTGATAACTAACACCAAGTTCAGATACTGCGGATTTTCTACCTTTGATTTGTTAAGATTGAGCCAATCAGGGACAACCTTGAAGGATCTCTTTGGTTTTGTAGGATCAGTAATTACCTGAGAAAGGTTGATATTGGTACACACCTTTTTTAAATGATCAGAGGCAGAGTTCAACTTGTTTAAATTAAAATTGCCACACAGAGATTGGGTTTAGGCCACATGCACACAGAATGACATCAACAAATATAAGAAATATTAAACATTTACACATAGATTTTTGAATACATGTAGAGGAATGATACTTTGAAATGTGCTCATTGCGGAGTTATGATCAGTTGAGTAATGAAGGTTGAACTATTCTGGGAAAGAGGTTCTATTCCCAGCATCATGATGGACACTCCTGATATAGAAGGTTTCGCTAACGCATTGGAATTCTTTTACTATTTTCATATGCATGTGCAATGAAGAATTGCTTGCTGCTGATAAATGCAAAGAAGAACAGCTTACACATAGATGCTCACATATAGGCTGCTGAATGCAATGAAGACCTGCTTATCCAGTAAAGTTCAATGTCAATGTGTAATATTCAATTAGGATTTGCAAAACAGTGAAGTTAAACAATGAATGGGTCCATAGTCGGTATGAGAAGACTACAGGAATATTTACCTGGGTGTACGTTCAAACAGAGATGAGAAAATTGCGATAAATAATTGTTTGTTTGTTTGTTAGTATGTATATGAATGTTATGTGTATAAACTGTGTTGAGTTATAGTTACTCAGTAGTGTCTCAGTGAAATAACCAACGGGGGAAGCCTTGCGGTGACAACAAAAGCAGTGTTTTACTGATCAGTCAAGTTGCTCCAGTGTACTCCATACAAACTGGTTGGCTACTGAAGGGATAGAAAATGGGGAATACTTGTTTTAAAGCAAAAGGAATTAGATGGGAAAAATACATGTTTTAACGGGACCCAGACGATATTAAATACTCAGACAGATGGGAGAAGAAGTGTAGTTTTGTAGGAAATCCCAAAATTATTACATAAAATTAGTGAAATCAATTGAAGAATGCCTTTCTGAAGAGCTGTTTACCACAGATGAGCAGCTTTGCGACCAAGCACATTGTTGATCGCTTTACTGCCAAAATGATCTAATTTAATGGATTGGTTTAGACATGCATAACAGCATTTTAAGAACAAAGAGAGAAACAAAAAGGGACAACGCTTCATGGTGGAAGGTGATGTATAAATAACTGTGTATATGATGAAGGGGGTGGCAACACCCATTCCGAAATCCCGCCATTCCGACATCCTGCTATTCCGACATCCCACCATTCCGACATCCCACCATTCCGACATCCCACCATTCCGACATCCCACCATTCCGACATGCAAACGTCCCACCATTCCGACATCCCACCATTCCAACATCCCGCTATTCCGACGTTCAAATGTCCCACCATTCCGACAAGGCTTTCCGTATAAGGAAATGTGTGTTACTCAACAGGTGAGTCCCTTCTTTCTGTTCATGCAATTTATATGTTTAACACATGTTTATAGACAAGCGTTATTAAAAACACAAAGTCTCGGCAACTGGAGGAGGAGAAGCAGTCCGCGGTGGTTTTCAATCACACACTCCAATGCCACTTGTTTCAACTTCCGAAAATTTAATCCAGGAAAAAAAGGCTTACAAACATGGACCAAAACGGCTCCATAACACGCACAAGAATCCAAAAGAAACGAAAGTTAACAAAAAGAAAGCAAATAAACAGTATGAAGTGGTCAAAATTGGTTTTACGCATGCCTATGTGCGTCTGGCACATGCGTCTTCGGGCTCTCCCACGTTGGTTTGTGGATGAAAGCTATATGTTCAGCTGTAATGTCATGTAAAAACAATCTCTACATGACATTTAGTCCCAGGTGTGACCAGTTAGGTCCTTAAGATATCAACAGGCTGTATAAAGCTACAACCGTTGCGGCTGTGTGTTTGTGCCAAATGCGCAAAACCCATCCGCGCTTCCCAAAATTGGAGTGAGTACTCATAAATCACGTGAATAACATGAATAAACGTTTTTACTGCATTTTGTTGTGTTTTATACGTTCTATGCTGTCATTTCTCTCATCTCCTATTGGCAAGGCAAGGCAGAGTGCTCGCAACTGTGTCCTGTGCAGTAGCCGTGATATCTGTTATTGCAATTATTACTTTTGCATATGATGACAGCGTGCAAAAGACGCATGGGCTCTGTGGAGAGCTCCGCTCCAGCTGGCTGCTGTGACAGCTCACTGACACTGTATTTCTGCTTAATCACTTTCAGTCTCGCCAGAGTTACATTAATATCTGTATTTTTATATTTGAAATTCAGGGGATTTTGATAATAGATTATTAAAGTTTGTTTGCGAGGCTGTGGCCTCTGCATGTGCAGAGCTTGTGCACCAAACTTTAAGGCGTATTTGCGCCGGCATATCATTAGTGCAAAATGTTTTGGGTAAAAAATAGGCTATTAAAAGGAACTGTCGGAATGGCGGTATGTTAAAAAAAAAAAAAAACATACCGCCATTCCGACCATAGGAGGAAAAAAGTGTCGGAATTGGGGGACGTTTGATAAAAAATTAAGTGTCGCCATTCCGACAATTGGACACCCTTGTCGGAATGGCGAGATGTCGGAATGGCAGCATGTAACCATGATGAAGGAGAGACCATTTGAGCAGCACAGCCATTTCGCAGCACAGGGACAGCAGTCCAAGTTAAAGGATCTCCCACGTGCTATCACCTGTCACATTGTGTCAAGGCATCAAAAGAAGAAAAAATCACCAAACTCAAGGACAAAAAGACGAAGACTCCGGTGAACGAAGAGAGAGGACTGACAAACCAGTAATACAAAAGGATTCTCGATATCAAGATCCAGAAGAAGAGGCTAACAATGCCACGAACACTTACGGTGCTGGAAATGATGCCAGCAATGAACAGAGAAGAAGATTCAGTGTCATCAATCTGCAACACGTGCCTCTAATGAGGGGGTGAATATAGAATCCTCAACGATTATAACGTCTCTGGGAACTGTGACAACAACAAGGTTTAAACCATTTTGATATATATTGTAACCTATTGGCTAAGGAATAGTGCTGAAAATGAGGTAAATCTAATCCACCACTGTCCTTGGTCTTCTGTAGGGTTTTTAAACTAATACGTGGTGGTTTGTTTTTCCACAGAAATTTGGAGATGCATGAATATAGTGACTTAAACCAAGTAGCAGATGGTTTTATGGGGATCATTGAGAACAAATAGTTAACTTTTGGTAGTATCATAATTTTAATGGATGTAACTCTCCCCATAAGTGATATAGGTAAGGACTTCCAACGAGAGAGATCGTCCTCTACTGTCTTTAATAATTGCACATAATTTAGCTTTGTTAGCTCTGAGAGCCTGGAGGAAATGTTTATGCCTAAATATCTAATATTTCCTGACTGTAAAGTGATCGCAGGTATATTATGGATCCTACAGTTAATGGGCAGAACTGTGGTCTTAGACCAGTTGATAGAGTAGTCAGAAAGTAATGAGAATTTATTTATGAGTGTGATCGTGTGAGTGAGAGACGTCTGTGAGTTCTGAAGGAAAAGTAATACATCATCAGCATAAAGACTTATTTTATGCTCAATATTTTGGGATTAATTACTCACAAACGGGTAAGAAAAGGTAGTATTGCCAGACCATACATGATCAAAACAGGGAGCGGAGGTGGTTCAGCTGCAAGAAGGTGTGAATGTCCGACTAAAGTTTATAAAAAGCGGGTAAGACAAGGTGCGAATGCCCGACAATGTATGATCAAAAGAGGGAGCGGAGCTTTTCGGCTGCAAGAAGGTCTGAATGTCCACCCATAATTCTTGAAAAATGGGTAAAAAAAGAATGCGAATGCCAAACCATACATCATCAAAAGCAGGAGTGGATGTGTTCGGCTACAAGAAGGTTTGAATGTCCGACCATAGTTTGTAAAAAGTGGGTAAGACAAGGTGCGAATGCCCGACAATGTATGATCAAAAGAGGGAGCAGAGGTGTTCAGCTGCAAGAAGGTCTGAATGTCCACCAATAATTACTGAAAAATGGGTAAGAAAAGGTGCGAATGCCCAACCATACATCATCAAAAGCAGGAGTGGATGTGTTCGGCTACAAGAAGGTTTGAATGTCCGACCATAGTTTGTAAAAAGCAGCTAAGAAAAGGTGAAAATACCCGACTGTACACAATCAAAAGAGGGAGCGGAGTTGTTCAGCAACAAAGAGTGAAAGTCTGACCATGGTTTGTAAAAAGTGGGTAAGAAAAGGTTTGTATGCCCGAATATACACCATCAAAAGCGGAAGCGGAGGTGTTCGGTTGCAAGAAAGTTTGAACGTCCGACCAAAGTTTGTAAAAAGCCGTTAAGAAAAGTTTCGAATATCCAACCAAACATAATCAAAAGCGGGAGCAGAGCTGTTCGACTGCAAGTAGGTGTGAATGTCAGATCATAATTTGCAAAAAGCTGATGAGAAAGGGTGAGAATGCCCGACTATACACCATCAAATGCGGGAGCGGAGTTGTTCGGCTGTGAGTAGGTGTGAATCTCCGAGCATAGTTTGTAAAAAGGGGGTAAGAATAGGTTCGAATGCCCGAACATACACTATCAAAAGAGGGAGCAGAGGTGTTCCGCTGTAAGAAGGTGTGAATGTCCGACCATAGTTGGTAAAAAGTGGGTAAGAAAAGGTTAAAATACCCGACTGTACACAATCAATAGCGGGAGCGGAGTTGTTCGGCTACTAAAAGGTGTGAAAGTCCGACTATGGTTTGTAAAAAGCGGGTAAGAAAAGGTGCGAATGCCCGACGATGTATGATCAAAAGAGGGAGCGGAGGTTTTCGGCTGCAAGAAGGTGTTAATATCCAACCATAATTTGTAAAAACCGGGGAGGAAAAGGCTCGAAAGCCCGACCATACACCATCAAAAGCGGGAGCAGAGGTGTTCAGCTGCAAGAAGGTCTGAATGTCCATCAATAATTGCTAGAAAACATGAAAAAAATTTTCGAATGTCAAACCGCACATGATCATAAGCGGGAGAGGAGGTGGTCAGCTGCAAGAAGGTGTGAATGTCCACCCATAATTACTGAAAAATGGGTAAGAAAAGGTGCGAATGCCCAACCATACATTATCAAAAGCAGGTGTGAATGTTAGATCATAATTTGCAAAAAGCTGATGAGAAAGGGTGAGAATGCCCGACTATACACCATCAAATGCGGGAGCGGAGGTGTTCGGCTCTGAGTAGGTGTGAATGTCCGACCATAATTGCTGAAAAATGTGTTAGAAAAGGTAAGAATGCCGGACCATACATCATCAAAAGCGAGAGAGGTGGTGTTCGGCTGCAAAAAGGTGTAAATGTTCGACTAAAGTTTGTAAAAAGCGGGTAAGAAAAGGTTCGAATGCCCGAACATAGACCATCAAAAGAGGGAGCGGAGGTGTTCCGCTGTAAGAAGGTGTAAATGTCCGACCATAGTTGGTAAAAAGCGGGTAAGAAAAGGTTAAAATACCCGACTGTACACAATCAATAGCGGGAACGGAGTTGTTCGGCTACAAGAAGGTGTGAAAGTCCAGCCATAATTACTCACAAACGGGTAAGAAAAGGTAGTATTGCCAGACTATACACCATCAAAAGCGGGAGTGGAGGTGTTCCGCTGTAAGACGGTGTGAATATCCGACCATAGTTGGTAAAAAGCGGGTAAGAAAAGGTTCAAATGCCCGAATATATACCATCAAAAGCGGAAGCGGAGGTATTCGGCTGCAAGAAGGTGTGAACGTCCGACCAAAGTTTGTAAAAAGCAGTTAAAAAAAGGTTCGAATATCCAACCAAACATAATCAAAAGCGGCAGCAGAGCTGTTCGACTGCAATTGGGTGTGATTGTCCAGCCATAATTACTCACAAACGGGTAAGAAAAGGTAGTATTGACAGACCATACATGATCAAAACAGGGAGCTGAGGTGGTTCAGCTGCAAGGTGTTAATGTCTGACAAAAGTTTGTAAAAAGCGGGTAAGATAAGGTGCGAATGCCCAACAATGTATAATCAAAAGAGGGAGCGGAGGTTTTCGGCTACAAGAAGGTTTGAATGTCCGACCATAGTTTGTAAAAAGCAGGTAAGAAAAGGTTCAAATGCCTGACTATACACCATCAAAAGCGGGAGCGGAGGTGTTCTGCTGTAAGACAGTGTGAATGTCCGACCATAGTTGGTAAAAAGCGGGTAAGAAAAGGTTAAAATACCCGAATGTACACAATCAATAGCAGGAGCGGAGTTGTTCGGCTGTGACAAGGTGTGAATGTCCACCCAAAATTAATGAAAAGCGGGCAACAAGTAGGTTTGAATGCCCAACCATACATCATCAAAAGCAGGAGTGGATGTGTTCGGCTACAAGAAGGTTTGAATGTCCGAGCATAGTTTGTAAAAAGGGGTAAGAAAAGGTTCGAATGCCCAAACATACACTATCAAAAGAGGGAGCGGAGGTGTTCCGCTGTAAGAAGGTGTGAATGTCCGACCATAGTTTGTAAAAAGCAGGTAAGAAAAGGTTCAAATGCCTGACTATACACCATCAAAAGCGGAAGCGGAGGTGTTCCGCTGTAAGACGGTGTGAATGTCCGACCATAGTTTGTAAAAAGCGGGTAAGAAAAGGTTAAAATACCCGACTGTACACAATCAATAGCGGGAGCGGAGTTGTTCGGCTACAAGAAGGTGTGAAAGTCCAACCATGGTTTGTAAAAAGCTGGTAAGAAAAGGTTCGAATGTCCGACAATGTATGATCAAAAGAGTGAGCGGAGGTGTTCGGCTGCAAGAAGTTCTGAATGTTCAACCATAATTTGTAAAAACCGGGAAGGAAAGGCTCGAAAGCCCGACTATACACCATCAAAAGCGGGAGCAGAGTGGTTCAGCTGCAAGAAGGTCTGAATGTCCATCAATAATTGCTTTAAAACATGAAAGAAAATTTTCGAATATCATCCGCACATGATCATAAGCAGGAGAGGAGGTGTTCAGCTGCAAGAAGGTGTGAATGTCCACCCATAATTCCTGAAAAATGGGTAAAAAAAGGTGCGAATGCCCAACCATACATTATTAAAAGCAGGTGTGAATGTCAGATCATAATTGGCAAAAAGCTGATGAGAAAGGGTGAGAATGCCCGACTATACACCATCAAATGCGGGAGCGGAGGTGTTCGGCTCTGAGTAGGTGTGAATGTCCGACCATAATTGCTGAAAAATGTGTTTGAAAAGGTAAGAATGCCGTACCATACATCATCAAAAGCGAGAGAGGTGGTGTTCGGCTGCAAAAAGGTGTAAATGTTCGACTAAATTTTGTAAAAAGCGGGTAGGAAAACGTTCGAATGCCCGAACATAGACCATCAAAAGAGGGAGCGGAGGTGTTCCGCTGTAAGAAGGTGTAAATGTCCAACCATAGTTGGTAAAAAGCGGGTAAGAAAAGGTTAAAATACCCGACTGTACACAATCAATAGCGGGAACGGAGTTGTTCGGCTACAAGAAGGTGTGAAAGTCCAGCCATAATTACTCACAAACGGGTAAGAAAAGCTAGTATTGCCAGACCATACATGATCAAAACAGGGAGCGGAGGTGGTTCAGCTGCAAGATGGTGTGAATGTCCGACTAAAGTTTGTAAAAAGTGGGTAAGACAAGGTGCAAATGCCCGACAATGTATGATCAAAAGCGGGAGCGGAGGTGTTCAGCTGCAAGAAGGTCTGAATGTCCATCAATAATTGCTAGAAAACATGAAAGAAATTTTCCGAAAATCAAACCACACATTATCATAAGTGGGAGAGGGGGTGTTCAGCTGCAAGAAGGTGTGAATGTCCACCCATACATCATCGAAAGCAGGAGTGGATATGTTCGGCTACGAGAAGGTGTGAACGTCCAACCAAAGTTTTTAAAAAGCAGTTAGGAAAAGGTTTTAATATCCAACCAAACATAATCAAAAGTGGGAGCAGAGCTGTTCGTCTGTGAGTAGGTGTGAATCTCCGACCATAATTGCTGAAAAATGTGTTAGAAAAGGTAAGAATGCCGGTCCATACATCATCAAAAGCGAGAGAGATTGTGTTCAGCTGCAAGTAGGTGTGAATATCCAGCCATAATTACTCACAAACGGGTAAGAAAAGGTAGTATTGCCAGACCATACATGATCAAAACAGGGAGCGGAGGTGGTTTAGCTGCAAAAAGGGGTGAATGTCCGACTAAAGTTCAAATATATTAACAAAAGCGGGAAGAGAGGTCTTCGGATGAGAGTGGTTGAGAATTTCCAACCATAATCTATAAAATGCGGTAAAAAAAAAGGTGTGAAGGAATGAATTTTATAGCAAAATCCGAAATCATGCATAACTCCGCAAAAGGAACGTATTGCTCAACCAAAGGGATGCTTCTTTCTCATTCAGGGTAATATGAGGAACTTTATGCTTGATACATTTTAGACATGGATAACTATGAAGGACAAAGCTATTTTAACTTGGTTTGAGCAAAGCAATTAATTTTATAAATAAAATCCGAAATCGTGCAGGACTCATGAAAGTAAGCTTTTTCTCGGATTCCTGATCCTCCAGTGTTGCTCTTTCCTATATTGTAAAATACAACCTTGTTCTTTGTTGAAATCGATCTAGACATTGATAAATATGAAGGACAAAGCAGTTTTAACATAGTTTGAGTGAAGGAATTCATTTTATACATAAAATCCCAAATCATGCAGAACGTATGAAAAGAAGCTTATTATTCGGATTCCTGATCCTACAGTGTTGCTCTTTCTTCTACTGCAAAATCCAATGTTGTTCTTTTTTTAAGTCGATCTAGACATTGATAAATATGAAGGACAAAGCAGTTTTCACTTAGTTTGAGTGAAGGAATTCATTTTATACATAAAATCCCAAATCATGCAGAACGTATGAAAATAAGCTTATTCTCGGATTCCTGATCCTTCAGTGTTGCTCGTTCTTTTACTGCAAAATCCAATGTTGTTCTTTGTTGAAGTCGATCTAGACATTGATAAATATGAAGGACAAAGCAGTTTTAACATAGTTTGAGTGAAGGAATTCATTTATAGTCAAATCCGAAATCGTGCAGAACTCATGAAAATAAGCTTATTCTCGGATTCCTAAAACTTTTGATTTGCTCTTTCTTTACTGCAAAGTACAATTTTGTTCTTTTTTTTATGTCGATCTAGACATTGATAAATATGAAGGATAAAGCAGTTTTCACTTGGTTTGAGTGAAGGAATTCATTTTATACATAAAATCCCAAATCATGCAGAACGTATGAAAATAAGCTTATTCTCGGATTCCTGATCCTTCAGTGTTGCTCTTTCTTCTACTAATAAATACAAAGTTTTTCTTTTTTGAAGTCGATCTAGACATTGATAAATATGAAGGACAAAAAAGTAGTCACTTGGTTTGAGTGAAGGAATTCATTTTATACATAAAATCCCAAATCATGCAGAACGTATGAAAAGAAGCTTATTCTCGGATTCCTGATCCTTCAGTGTTGCTCTTTCTTCTACTGCAAAATCCAATGTTGTTCTTTGTTGAAGTTGATCTAGACATTGATAAATATGAAGTTAAAAGCAGTTTTAACATAGTTTGAGTGAAGGAATTCATTTATAGCAAAATCTGAAATCGTGCAGAATTCATGAAAGCAAGCTTATGCTCGGATTCCTGAAACTTTAGATTTGCTCTTTCTTTTACTGCAAAGTACAACTTGTTTTTTGTTGAAATCTATCAATAGATAGAAATATTGATAAATACCAGCCGAACATCTCTGCTGCCGCTTTTCATAATTTATGGTTGGACATTCTTACCTTTTCTTACCCGCTTTTTACAAATTATAATCTGACATTCACACCTACTTGTAGTCGAACACGTTCTCCCTTGATATTCGAAAATTTTCTTTCATGTTTTCTAGCAATTATTGATGGACATTCAGACCGTCTTACAGCGGAGCTCCTCCGCTCCCTCTTTTGATGGTGTATGTTCGGGCATTCGAATCTTTCCTTACCCGCTTTTAACAAACTATAGTCGGACATTCAAACCTTCTTGTAGCCGAACACATCCACTCCTGCTTTTGATGATGTATGGTTGGGCATTCAAACCTACTTGTTGCTCGCTTTTCATTCATTTTGGGTGGACATTCACACCTTGTCACAGCCAAACACCTCCGCTCCCTGTTTTGATCATGTATGGTTGGACATTCGCACCTTTTCTCACCCGCTTTTTGCAAACTATGGTGGGATATTCACCCCCACTTGCATCCGAAGACCTCCGCCCCCACTTTTGTTGATATTTAGTCGGTCATTCGCAGCTTACCCGCTTTTGGCAAACAATGGCCTTCTTGCAGCCAAACACCTCTGATCTCGCTTTTGATGATGTAAGGTTGGGCATTCAGACCTTGCTTCACCTGCTTTTCACCAAATATAGTCGGACATTCACACCTTCTTGCAGTCGAACACTTCCGCTCCACCTTTTAGTGTTCTATCACACCTTTTTTTTCACCGCATTTTATAGATTATGGTTGGAAATTCTCAACCACTCTCATCCGAAGACCTCTCCTCCCGCTTTTGTTAATATATTTGAACTTTAGTCGGACATTCACACCTTCTTGCAGCTGAACCACCTCCGCTCCCTGTTTTGATCATGTATGGTCTGGCAATACTACCTTTTCTTACCCGTTTGTTAGTAATTATGGCTGGACATTCACACCTACTTGCAGCCGAACACCACCTCTCTCGCTTTTGATGATGTATGGTCCGGCATTCTTACCTTTTCTAACACATTTTTCAGCAATTATGGTCGGACATTCACACTTACTCAGAGCCGAACAACTCCGCTCCCGCATTTGATGGTGTATAGTCGGGCATTCTCACCCTTTCTCATCAGCTTTTTGCAAATTATGATCTGACATTCACACCTGCTTTTGATAATGTATGATTGGGCATTCGCACCTTTTCTTATCCATTTTTCAGTAATTATGGGTGGACATTCACACCTTCTTGCAGCTGAACACCTCCTCTCCCACTTATGATCATGTGCGGATGATATTCGAAAATTTTCTTTCATGTTTTAAAGCAATTATTGATGGACATTCAGACCTTCTTGCAGCTGAACGACTCTGCTCCCGCTTTTGATGGTGTATAGTCGGACTTTCGAGCCTTTCCTTCCCGGTTTTTACAAATTATGGTTGGACTTTCAGACCTTCTTGCAGCCGAACACCTCCGCTCACTCTTTTGATCATACATTGTCGGGCATTCGAACCTTTTCTTACCAGCTTTTTACAAACCATGGTTGGACTTTCACACCTTCTTGTAGCCGAACAACTCCGCTCCCGCTATTGATTGTGTACAGTCGGGTATTTTAACCTTTTCTTACCCGCTTTTAACCAACTATGGTCGGACATTCACACCGTCTTACAGCGGAACACCTCCGCTCCTGCTTTTGATGGTGTATAGTCAGGCATTTGAACCTTTTCTTACCCGCTTTTTACAAACTCTGGTCGGACATTCAAACCTTCTTGTAGCCGAAAACCTCTGCTCTCTCTTTTCATTATACATTGTTGGGCATTCGCACCTTATCTTACCCGCTTTTTAAAATCTATAGTCAGACATTCACACCTTGCAGCTGAACCACCTCAGCTCCCTGTTTTGATCATGTATGGTCTGGCAATACTACCTTTTCTTACCCGTTTTTGAGTAATTATGGCTGGAAATTCACACCTACTTGCAGCCGAACACCACCTCTCTCGCTTTTGATGATGTATGGTCCGGCATTCTTACCTTTTCTAACACATTTTTCAGCAATTATGGTCGGACATTCACACTTAGAGCCGAACAACTCCACTCCCGCATTTGATGGTGTATAGTCGGGCATTCTCACCCTTTCTCATCAGCTTTTTGCAAATTATGATCTGACATTCACACCTGCTTTTGATAATGTATGGTTGGGCATTCTCACCTTTTCTTATCCATTTTTCAGTAATTATGGGTGGACATTCACACCTTCTTGCAGCTGAATACCTCCTCTCCCAATTATGATCATGTGCGGATGATATTCGAAAATTTTCTTTCATGTTTTAAAGCAATTATTGATGGACATTCAGACCTTCTTGCAGCTGAACGACTCTGCTCCCGCTTTTGATGGTGTATAGTCGGGCTTTCGAGCCTTTCCTTCCCCGGTTTTTACAAATTATGGTTGGACTTTCACACCTTCTTGCAGCCGAACACCTCCGCTCCCTCTTTTGATCATACATTGTCGGGCATTCGAACCTTTTCTTACCCGCTTTTTACAAACCATGGTTGGACTTTCACACCTTCTTGTAGCCGAACAACTCCGCTCCCGCTATTGATTGTGTACAGTCGGGTATGTTAACCTTTTCTTACCCGCTTTTTACCAACTATGGTCGGACATTCACACCGTCTTACAGTGGAACACCTCCGCTCCCGCTTTTGATGGTGTATAGTCAGGCATTTGAACCTTTTCTTACCCGCTTTTTACAAACTATGGTCGGACATTCAAACCTTCTTGTAGCCGAAAACCTCCGCTCCCTCTTTTGATTATACATTGTTGGGCATTCGCACCTTATCTTACCCGCTTTTTACAAACTATAGTCAGACATTCACACCTTGCAGCTGAACCACCTCAGCTCCCTGTTTTGATCATGTATGGTCTGGCAATACTACCTTTTCTTACACGTTTTTGAGTAATTATGGCTGGAAATTCACACCTACTTGCAGTCGAACAGCTCTGCTCCCGCTTTTGATTATGTTTGGTTGGATATTCGAACCTTTTCTTAACTGCTTTTTACAAACTTTGGTCGGACGTTCACACCTTCTTGTAGCCGAAAACCTCCGCTCCCTCTTTTGATCATACATTGTCGGGCAATCGCACCTTTTCTTACCCGTTTTTTACCAACCATTGTCGGACTGTAACACATTCACACTCATTCAGGGTAATATGAGGAACTTTATGCTTGATACATTTTAGACATGGATAACTATGAAGGACAAATCTATTTTAACTTGGTTTGAGCAAAGCAATTCATTTTATAGGAAAATACGAAATCGTGCAGGACTCATGAATGTAAGCTTTTTCTCGGATTCCTGATCCTCCAGTGTTGCTCTTTCCTATACTGTAAAATACAACCTTGTTCTTTGTTGAAATCGATCTAGACATTGATAAATATGAAGGACAAAGCAGTTTTAACATAGTTTGAGTGAAGGAATTAATTTTATACATAAAATCCCAAATCATGCAGAACGTATGAAAAGAAGCTTATTCTCGGATTCCTGATCCTTCAGTGTTGCTATTTCTTCTACTGCAAAATCCAATGTTGTTCTTTTTTTAAGTCGATCTAGACATTGATAAATATGAAGGACAAAGCAGTTTTCACTTAGTTTGAGTGAAGGAATTCATTTTATACATAAAATCCCAAATCATGCAGAACGTATGAAAATAAGCTTATTCTCGGATTCCTGATCCTTCAGTGTTGCTCGTTCTTTTACTGCAAAATCCAATGTTGTTCTTTGTTGAAGTCGATGTAGACATTGATAAATATGAAGGACAAAGCAGTTTTAACATAGTTTGAGTGAAGGAATTCATTTATAGTAAAATCCGAAATCGTGCAGAACTCATGAAAATAAGCTTATTCTCGGATTCCTAAAACTTTTGATTTGCTCTTTCTTTACTGCAAAGTACAATTTTGTTCTTTTTTTATGTCGATCTAGACATTGATAAATATGAAGGACAAAGCAGTTTTCACTTGGTTTGAGTGAAGGAATTCATTTTATACATAAAATCCCAAATCATGCAGAACGTATGAAAATAAGCTTATTCTCGGATTCCTGATCCTTCAGTGTTGCTCTTTCTTCTACTAATAAATACAAAGTTTTTCTTTTTTGAAGTCGATCTAGACATTGATAAATATGAAGGACAAAAAAGTAGTCACTTGGTTTGAGTGAAGGAATTCATTTTATACATAAAATCCCAAATCATGCAGAACGTATGAAAAGAAGCTTATTCTCGGATTCCTGATCCTTCAGTGTTGCTCTTTCTTCTACTGCAAAATCCAATGTTGTTCTTTGTTGAAGTTGATCTAGACATTGATAAATATGAAGTTAAAAGCAGTTTTAACATAGTTTGAGTGAAGGAATTCATTTATAGCAAAATCTGAAATCGTGCAGAATTCATGAAAGCAAGCTTATACTCGGATTCCTGAAACTTTAGATTTGCTCTTTCTTTTACTGCAAAGTACAACTTGTTTTTTGTTGAAATCTATCAATAGATAGAAATATTGATAAATACCAGCCGAACATCTCTGCTGCCGCTTTTCATAATTTATGGTTGGACATTCTTACCTTTTCTTACCCGCTTTTTACAAATTATAATCTGACATTCACACCTACTTGTAGTCGAACACGTTCTCCCTTGATATTCGAAAATTTTCTTTCATGTTTTCTAGCAATTATTGATGGACATTCAGACCGTCTTACAGCGGAGCTCCTCCGCTCCCTCTTTTGATGGTGTATGTTCGGGCATTCGAATCTTTCCTTACCCGCTTTTAACAAACTATAGTCGGACATTCAAACCTTCTTGTAGCCGAACACATCCACTCCTGCTTTTGATGATGTATGGTTGGGCATTCAAACCTACTTGTTGCTCGCTTTTCATTCATTTTGGGTGGACATTCACACCTTGTCACAGCCAAACACCTCCGCTCCCTGTTTTGATCATGTATGGTTGGACATTCGCACCTTTTCTCACCCGCTTTTTGCAAACTATGGTCGGCTATTCACAGCTTCCTCTCCACCATACTTGTATGGTGGGATATTCACCCCCACTTGCATCCGAAGACCTCCGCCCCCACTTTTGTTGATATTTAGTCGGTCATTCGCAGCTTACCCGCTTTTGGCAAACAATGGCCTTCTTGCAGCCAAACACCTCTGATCTCGCTTTTGATGATATAAGGTTGGGCATTCAGACCTTGCTTCACCTGCTTTTCACCAAATATAGTCAGACATTCACACCTTCTTGCAGCCGAACACTTCCGCTCCACCTTTTAGTGTTCTATCACACCTTTTTTTTCACCGCATTTTATAGATTATGGTTGGAAATTCTCAACCACTCTCATCCGAAGACCTCTCCTCCCGCTTTTGTTAATATATTTGAACTTTAGTCGGACATTCACACCTTCTTGCAGCTGAACCACCTCAGCTCCCTGTTTTGATCATGTATGGTCTGGCAATACTACCTTTTCTTACCCGTTTTTGAGTAATTATGGCTGGAAATTCACAC
The DNA here is from genome assembly GCF_036924035.1 of Leuresthes tenuis. NCBI lineage: Eukaryota > Metazoa > Chordata > Actinopteri > Atheriniformes > Atherinopsidae > Leuresthes > Leuresthes tenuis. The sequence continues at coordinate 30,425,628 of NW_027325357.1, forward strand.
CTACTTGCAGTCGAACAGCTCTGCTCCCGCTTTTGATTATGTTTGGTTGGATATTCGAACCTTTTCTTAACTGCTTTTTACAAACTTTGGTCGGACGTTCACACCTTCTTGTAGCCGAAAACCTCTGCTCCCTCTTTTGATCATACATTGTCGGGCATTCGCACCTTTTCTTACCCGTTTTTTACAAACCATGGTCGGACTGTCACACATTCTTGTAGCCAAACACATCCGCTCCCGCTATTGATTGTGTACAGTCGGGTATTTTAACCTTTTCTTACCCGTTTTTTACCAACTATGGTCGGACATTCACACCTTCTTACAGCGGAACACCTCCGCTCCCTCTTTTGATGGTGTATGTTTGGGCATTCGAACCTTTTCTTACCCGCTTTTTACAAACTATGCTCGGACATTCAAACCTTCTTGTAGACGAACACATCCACTCCTGCTTTTGATGATTTATGGTTGGGCATTCAAACCTACTTGTTGCCCGCTTTTCATTAATTTTGGGTGGACATTCACACCTTGTCACAGCCAAACACCTCCGCTCCCTGTTTTGATCATGTATGGTTTGATATTCGCACCTTTTCTCACCCGCTTTTTGCAAACTATGTTCGGCTGTTCACAGCTTCCTCTCCACCATACTTGTATGGTGGGATATTCACACCCACTTGCATCCGAAGACCTCCGCCCCCACTTTTGTTGATATTTAGTCGGTCATTCGCAGCTTACCCGCTTTTGGCAAAAAATGGCCTTCTTGCAGCCAAACACCTCTGATCTCGCTCTTGATGATGTAAGGTTGGGCATTCAGACCTTGCTTCACCTGCTTTTCACCAAATATAGTCGGACATTCACACCCTCTTGCAGCCGAACACTTCCGCTCCACCTTTTAGTGTTCTATCACACCTTTTTTTTCACTGCATTTTATAGATTATGATTGGAAAATCTCAACCACTCTCATTCGAAGACCTCTCCTCCCGCTTTTGTTAATATATTTGAACTTTAGTCGGACATTCACACCTTCTTGCAGCTGAACCACCTCCGCTCCCTGTTTTGATCATGTATGGTCTGGCAATACTACCTTTTCTTACCCGTTTGTGAGTAATTATGGCTGGACATTCACACCTACTTGCAGCCGAACACCACCTCTCTCGCTTTTGATGATGTATGGTCCGGCATTCTTACCTTTTCTAACACCTTTTTCAGCAATTATGGTTGGACATTCACACCTACTCAGAGCCGAACAACTCCGCTCCCGCATTTGATGGTGTATAGTCGGGCATTCTCACCCTTTCTCATCAGCTTTTTGCAAATTATGATCTGACATTCACACCTGCTTTTGATAATGTATGGTTGGGCATTCTCACCTTTTCTTATCCATTTTTCAGTAATTATGGGTGGACATTCACACCTTCTTGCAGCTGAACACCTCCTCTCCCACTTATGATCATGTGCGGATGATATTCAAAAATTTTTTTCATGTTTTAAAGCAATTATTGATGGACATTCAGACCTTCTTGCAGCTGAACCACTCTGCTCCCGCTTTTGATGGTGTATAGTCGGGCTTTCGAGCCTTTCCTTCCCGGTTTTTACAAATTATGGTTGGACATTCAGACCTTCTTGCAGCCGAACACCTCCGCTCCCTCTTTTGATCATACATTGTCGGGCATTCGAACCTTTTCTTACCCGCTTTTTACAAACCTTGGTTGGACTTTCACACCTTCTTGTAGCCGAACAACTCCGCTCCCGCTATTGATTGTGTACAGTCGGGTATTTTAACCTTTTCTTACCCGCTTTTTACCAACTATGGTCTGACATTCACACTGTCTTACAGCGGAACACCTCCGCTCCCGCTTTTGATGGTGTATAGTCAGGCATTTGAACCTTTTCTTACCAGCTTTTTACAAACTATGTTTGGACATTCAAACCTTCTTGTAGCCGAAAGCCTCCGCTCCCTCTTTTGATTATGCATTGTTGGGCATTCGCACCTTATCTTACCCGCTTTTTACAAACTATAGTCAGACATTCACACCTTGCAGCTGAACCACCTCAGCTCCCTGTTTTGATCATGTATGGTCTAACAATACTACCTTTTCTTACCCGTTTTTGAGTAATTATGGCTGGAAATTCACACCTACTTGCAGTCGAACAGCTCTGCTCCCGCTTTTGATTATGTTTGGTTGGATATTCGAACCTTTTCTTAACTGCTTTTTACAAACTTTGGTCGGACGTTGACACCTTCTTGCAGCCGAACACCTCCACTTCCACTTTTGATGGTATATATTCGGGCATTCGAACCTTTTCTTACCCACATTTTACAAACCATGGTCGGACTTTCACACCTTCTTGTAGCCGAACCACTCCGCTCCCGCTATTGATTGTGTACAGTCGGGTATTTTAACCTTTTCTTACCCGCTTTTTACCAACTATGGTCGGACATTTACACCTTCTTACAGCGGAACACCTCCGCTCCCTCTTTTGATGGTCTATGTTCGGGCATTCGAACCTTTTCTTACACACTTTTTAAAAACTATGGTCGGACATTCAAACCTTCTTGTAGCCGAACACATCCACTCCTGCTTTTGATGATGTATGGTTTGGCATTCGCACCCTTTTTTTACCCATTTTTCAGGAATTATGGGTGGACATTCAGACCTTCTTGCAGCCGAAAAACCTCCGCTCCCTCTTTTGATCATACATTGTCGGGCATTTGCACCTTGTCTTACCCGCTTTCACACCTTCTTGCAGCTGAACGACCTCCGCTCCCTGTTTTGATTATGTATGGTCTGGCAATACTACCTTTTCTTACCCGTTTGTGAGTAATTAATCCCAAAATATTGAGCATAAAATAAGTCATTATGCTTATGATGTATTACTTTTCCTTCAGAACTCACAGACGTCTCTCACTCACACGATCATACTCATAAATAAATTCTCAGCACTTTCTGACTACTCTATCAACTGGTCTAAGACCACAGTTCTGCCCATTAACTGTAGAGTCAATAATATACCTGCGATCACTTTACAGTCAGGAAATATTAGATATTTAGGCATAAACATTTCCTCCAGGCTCTCAGAGCTAACAAAGCTAAATTATGTGCAATTATTAAAGACAGTAGAGGACGATCTCTCTCGTTGGAAGTCCTTACCTATATCACTTATGGGGAGAGTTACATCCATTAAAATGATGATACTACCAAAAGTTAACTATTTGTTCTCAATGATCCCCATAAAACCATCTGCTACTTGGTTTAAGTCACTAGATTCATGCATCTCCAAATTTCTGTGGAAAAACAAACCACCACGAATTAGTTTAAAAACCCTACAGAAGACCAAGGACAGTGGTGGATTAGATTTACCTAATTTTCAGCACTATTCCTTAGCCAATAGGTTACAATATATATCAAAATGGTTTAAACCTTGTTGTTGTCACAGTTCCCAGAGACGTTGTAATCGTTGAGGATTCTATATTCACCCCCTCATTAGAGGCAGATTGATGACACTGAATCTTCTTCTCTGTTCATTGCTGGCATCATTCCCAGCATCGTAAGTGTTCGTGGCATTGTTAGCCTCTTCTTCTGGATCTTGATATCGAGAATCCTTTTGTATTTCTGGTTTGTCAGTCCTCTCTCTTCGTTCACCGGAGTCTTTGTCTTTTTGTCCTTGAGTTTGGTGATTTTTTCTTCTTTTGATGCCTTGACACAATGTGACAGGTGATACCACGTGGGAGATCCTTTAACTTGGACTGCTGTCCCTGTGCTGCAAAATGGCTGTGCTGCTCAAATGGTCTCTCCTTCATCATGGTTACATGCTGCCATTCCGACATCTCGCCATTTCGACATGGGTCTCCAATTGTCGGAATGGCGACACTTAATTTTTTATCAAACGTCCCGCCATTCCGACACTTTTTTCCTCCTATGGTCGGAATGGTGGTATGTTTTTTTTTTTTTTAACATACCGCCATTCCGACAGTTCCTTTTAATAGCCTATTTTTACCCAAAACATTTTGCACTAATGATATGCCGGTGCAAATACGCCCTAAAGTTTGGCGCACAAGCTCTGCACATGCAGAGGCCACAGCCTCGCAAACAAACTTTAATAATCTATTATCAAAATCCCCTGAATTTCAAATATAAAAATACAGATATTAATGTAACTCTGCCGAGACTGAAACTGATTAAGCAGAAATATAGTGTCAGTGAGCTGTCACAGCAGCCAGCTGGAGCGGAGCTCTCCACAGAGCCCATGCGTCTTTTGCACGCTGTCATCATATGCAAAAGTAATAATTGCAATTACAGATATCACGGCTACTGCACAGGACACAGTTGCGAGCACTCTGCCTTGCCTTGCCAATAGGAGATGAGAGAAATGACAGCATAGAACGTATAAAACACAACAAAATGCACGTTTATTCATGTTATTCACGTGATTTATGAGTACTCGCTCCAATTTTGGGAAGCGCGGATGGGCTTTGCGCATTTGGCACAAACACACAGCCGTTGCGCAAGGCTTTATACAGCCTGTTGATATCTTAAGGACCTAACTGGTCACACCTGGGAGTAAATGTCATGTAGAGATTGTTTTTACATGAAATTACAGCTGAACATATAGCTTTCATCCACAAACCAACGTGGGAGAGCCCGAAGACGCATGTGCCAGACGCACATAGGCATGCGTAAAACCAATTTTGACCACTTCATACTGTTTATTTGCATTCTTTTAGTTAACTTTCGTTTCTTTTGGATTCTTGTGCGTGTTATGGAGCCGTTTTGGTCCATTTTTGTAAGCCTTTTTTTCCTTGATTAAATTTTCGGAAGTTGAAACAAGTGGCATTTGAGTGTGTGATTGAAAACCACCGCGGACTGCTTCTGTGTTGAGTAACACACATTTCCTTATACGGAAAGCGTTGTCGGAATGGTGGGACATTTGAACGTCGGAATAGCGGGATGTCGGAATGGTGGGACGTTTGCATGTCGGAATGGTGGTATGTCGGAATGGTGGTATGTCGGAATGGTGGCATGTCGGAATAGCGGGATGTCGGAATGGCGGGATTTCGGAATGGGTGTTGCCACCCCCTTCATCATATACACAGTTATTTATACATCACCTTCCACCATGAAGCGTTGTCCCTTTTTGTTTCTCTCTTTGTTCTTAAAATGCTGTTATGGATGTCTAAACCAATCCATTAAATTAGATCATTTTGGCAGTAAAGCGATCTACAATGTGCTTGGTCGCAAAGCTGCTCATCTGTGGTAAACAGCTCTTCAGAAAGGCATTCTTCAATTGATTTCACTAATTTTATGTAATAATTTTGTGATTTCCTACAAAACTACACTTCTTCTCCCATCTGTCTGAGTATTTAATATTGTCTGGGTCCCGTTAAAACATGTATTTTTCCCATCTAATTCCTTGTTTGCTTTAAAACAAGTATTCCCCATTTTCTATCCCTTCAGTAGCCAACCAGTTTGTATGGAGTACACTGGAGCAACTTGACTGATCAGTAAAACACTGCTTTTGTTGTCACCGCAAGGCTTCCCCCGTCGGTTGTTTCACTGAGACACTACTGAGTAACTATAACTCAACACAGTTTATACACATAACATTCACATACATACTAACAAACAAACAAACAATTATTTATCGCAATTTTCTCATCTCTGTTTGAATGTACACCCAGGTAAATATTCTGTAGTCTTCTCATACCGACTATGGACCCATTCATTGTTTAACTTCACTGTTTTGCAAATCCTAATTGAATATTACACATTGACATTGAACTTTACTGGATAAGCAAGTCTTCATTGCATTCAGCAGCCTATATGTGAGCATCTATGTGTAAGCTGTTCTTCTTTGCATTTATCAGCAGCAAGCAATTCTTCATTGTACAAGCATATGAAAATAGTAAAACAATTCCAATGCGTTAGCGAAACCTTCTATATCAGGAGTGTCCATCATGATGCTGGGAATAGAACCTCTTTCCCAGAATAGTTCAACCTTCATTACTCAACTGATCATAACTCCGCAATGAGCACATTTTAAAGTATCATTCCTCTACATGTATTCAAAAATCTATGTGTAAATGTTTAATATTTCTTATATTTGTTGATGTCATTCTGTGTGCATGTGGCCTAAACCCAATCTCTGTGTGGCAATTTTAATTTAAACAAGTTGAACTCTGCCTCTGATCATTTAAAAAAGGTGTGTACCAATATCAACCTTTCTCAGGTAATTACTGATCCTACAAAACCAAAGAGATCCTTCAAGGTTGTCCCTGATTGGCTCAATCTTAACAAATCAAAGGTAGAAAATCCGCAGTATCTGAACTTGGTGTTAGTTATCACTGCTCAATAGCCTGTATCAGAATTGCAAAAATGAAAACATTAGGTCCACGCTTGGTATCCAGATCCTGAAACATCTCCATGAGCAGGCTTTTTTTTAACTGATCTGTTGAATAGTTATATGACACTGTTAAAATCCCAGATGAAGATCTAGCACTTGACCATTTTTGTAAATCTTCTAATTCCATAGTTGATAAACACGCCCCTTTTAAAAAGTATAGAACTTAGAACAGGTCTATTCCTGGCTTTCGGCAGAACTGTCTTCTTTACTTTTTTTTTTTTTTTCCCCTTGTCCTGTTCAGCATTATGTCAGAAGAATTGTAGTCTGAATACCTTTGATGCCAAACAGATTTGCTTATCAAAGGGAAGTTTTATAAATGTAAAGCTCCCCTTGATGCCCATTTATTTATTTCTGTTTACAATATATGACATGAACTGAACTGAACCGGACCGGGGGACAAGGAAAGAAGAAGAGGAAAGAAGAGGAAACAGAACAAAAATAGAAACAAAAACCAGACAACCAGCTGCTACACCTGTAAAAAACAAAACAGACAACAATCCATGGCCTCTGAGGGGAATCCAGCCTTAGCGCCACCAGGAGCACCTGAAAGCAGACAAGCAGAGAAAAAACAAACAAACAAACAAAACAAAAACAAGCACAAGAAGCGGCAATCGCATACAACACAGCTGTGGATATAGATGACCTGAGACGACATGATAATACATCAACTGCTTAGTGACCATGCTACTGGACTAATGAGTGTGTGTGTGTGTGTGTGTGTGTGTGTGTGTGTGTGTGTGTGTGTGTGTGTGTGTGTGTGTGAGAACATGCAACACCCATGGCACAGGACCTACATGATAACCGTGCTTAGTTATGAGTGTATAAGTCTACAGGGCCACAATCCACAGCCCCCCCCAAGCAATCAGAAGCAGGCAGAGAGGGCCACAAGACCCACGCCACCAGCAGCCCCCACAGAGCACAGAACCCAGGCAGCCCACCGCAGGGACAACCACGCATCCACCCAGAAGACTGCAGAGGAAGCCCCCAGAAAGAGCCCCCATAAGCATAGGGCAGAGGCCCTCCGGGAGCCAGGGGCAACAGCCCACTGACCCCGCCAGGCCCCAGCCGCCCAGACATGGGCCGTGCACTGGACCCGGGCCCCAGGGGCCCGAGCGCCCCCAAACCCCCCGGCAGAGGCCCCACCCAATACCCAGGAGGGCCAAGCGCCCCAGACAGCCACAAAGTGGGTCAGCGCCTGCCCCAGCGCCCCTGGCCAAGTGCCCTGGGAGTCAAGACGTGCCAACAGGTGGGTGAAGTCGCGAGCAGTGGGAAGAGGCAACGCTGACGCCCCATCGGGAGAAGCACAGGCAGGCCAGGTGAAAGCAAGTCCCAGATCCAGGCCCAATCATTACCACACACACTTTCACGTCCCATACATCCACACATCCACACGTCCTACCTCCCTCGACTCTGCTGGGGTGTAGTGCAGCGGGCACACCAGGGGGCCAGCAACCCCCCAGCCACCACAGACCCCGAACCAGCAGAACAATTAATTAATCCTCCTGGCCCCTCCTGCCCCGAGCAAACACCAGGAAGCAGGGGTGTGCGAAGAAGACCCCTCCCCTCACCCTTCTGGCTCTTCAATATTTTCTAATAGTGAGCAATTAAAATTGAGGGGCAGCCAAACTTGTAGAACTGGGAGCGCGGCACTCTGGGCAGCCTACATACCCAAAGAGCCCCGCCCACCAGATGCCACTCAGTGTAACCACCCCCCAAGACCTAATCTGTGTGTGTGAGTGTGTTTGATAAGTAGTATTGTCTAAGGTGTAATTAAAACAGGGGCAGGGAACTGCAGAGTGCAACCAAAGGGGACCACCTACGTGGCCCCATCCACTACACCCCACCGAACACACATGACCCCAAAGCCCTTCATGTGTGAGTGTGTGCTGTGTACAGGAGCCAGAAGGGAGAGGGGTATGGGGATATATACCGGGGGAGCTACTCTCCCCCAGAGAGGGCAGCCAGGGACTGGCTGCAATAGGCATCCCCGCTACCTGGGAGCCAACAATGGGCAGGAGGGCCTGATTTCCACCAGGCTCGGGGCCTGCAGCGACCATATTCCGGGAGCTACTGTACCCCCAGAAGGTACCCATCCCGCCCCACCCCACTCAACCCAACCCCACCTCGGAGGACCTCTACAAAAAACAAACAAACAACATAAAAAACAAACAAACAAACCACCCGGTCACACCAGTCGCAGCAGCCCGCGCCTGAGACCCACCATCACCCAGCAACCCACCACCACCACTATGTGATAAAACTAATCAGAGGGGACCAGAGAGAATGAAATTCAGCCAATTGATGTTTTGAGGAGGCAGACATTGTTTCCATGCTAATATAATCTAAAAGAAAATTTCTAAACTGGTTAATACACAGATTGTTCTTCGCTTTCCAGTTCATGAGAATAGTTTTCTTTGCGATACATAACACTGTGAGAACCATGTGTGCTGAGTTAATTTCCATGTTGATGTTGTCTAAGTCACCCAGTATGCACAGTGTGGGGCATGCAGGGATTCTTACCTTTTCTAACACATTTTTCAGCAATTATGGTCGGACATTCACACTTAGAGCCGAACAACTCCGCTCCCGCATTTGATGGTGTATAGTCGGGCATTCTCACCCTTTCTCATCAGCTTTTTGCAAATTATGATCTGACATTCACACCTGCTTTTGATAATGTATGGTTGGGCATTCTCACCTTTTCTTATCCATTTTTCAGTAATTATGGGTGGACATTCACACCTTCTTGCAGCTGAATACCTCCTCTCCCACTTATGATCATGTGCGGATGATATTCGAAAATTTTCTTTCATGTTTTAAAGCAATTATTGATGGACATTCAGACCTTCTTGCAGCTGAACGACTCTGCTCCCGCTTTTGATGGTGTATAGTCGGGCTTTCGAGCCTTTCCTTCCCCGGTTTTTACAAATTATGGTTGGACTTTCACACCTTCTTGCAGCCGAACACCTCCGCTCCCTCTTTTGATCATACATTGTCGGGCATTCGAACCTTTTCTTACCCGCTTTTTACAAACCATGGTTGGACTTTCACACCTTCTTGTAGCCGAACAACTCCGCTCCCGCTATTGATTGTGTACAGTCGGGTATGTTAACCTTTTCTTACCCGCTTTTTACCAACTATGGTCGGACATTCACACCGTCTTACAGTGGAACACCTCCGCTCCCGCTTTTGATGGTGTATAGTCAGGCATTTGAACCTTTTCTTACCCGCTTTTTACAAACTATGGTCGGACATTCAAACCTTCTTGTAGCCGAAAACCTCCGCTCCCTCTTTTGATTATACATTGTTGGGCATTCGCACCTTATCTTACCCGCTTTTTACAAACTATAGTCAGACATTCACACCTTGCAGCTGAACCACCTCAGCTCCCTGTTTTGATCATGTATGGTCTGGCAATACTACCTTTTCTTACACGTTTTTGAGTAATTATGGCTGGAAATTCACACCTACTTGCAGTCGAACAGCTCTGCTCCCGCTTTTGATTATGTTTGGTTGGATATTCGAACCTTTTCTTAACTGCTTTTTACAAACTTTGGTCGGACGTTCACACCTTCTTGTAGCCGAAAACCTCCGCTCCCTCTTTTGATCATACATTGTCGGGCAATCGCACCTTTTCTTACCCGTTTTTTACCAACCATTGTCGGACTGTAACACATTCACACTCATTCAGGGTAATATGAGGATCTTTATGCTTGATACATTTTAGACATGGATAACTATGAAGGACAAATCTATTTTAACTTGGTTTGAGCAAAGCAATTCATTTTATAGGAAAATACGAAATCGTGCAGGACTCATGAATGTAAGCTTTTTCTCGGATTCCTGATCCTCCAGTGTTGCTCTTTCCTATACTGTAAAATACAACCTTGTTCTTTGTTGAAATCGATCTAGACATTGATAAATATGAAGGACAAAGCAGTTTTAACATAGTTTGAGTGAAGGAATTAATTTTATACATAAAATCCCAAATCATGCAGAACGTATGAAAAGAAGCTTATTCTCGGATTCCTGATCCTTCAGTGTTGCTATTTCTTCTACTGCAAAATCCAATGTTGTTCTTTTCTTAAGTCGATCTAGACATTGATAAATATGAAGGACAAAGCAGTTTTCACTTAGTTTGAGTGAAGGAATTCATTTTATACATAAAATCCCAAATCATGCAGAACGTATGAAAATAAGCTTATTCTCGGATTCCTGATCCTTCAGTGTTGCTCTTTCTTCTACTAATAAATACAAAGTTTTTCTTTTTTGAAGTCGATCTAGACATTGATAAATATGAAGGACAAAAAAGTAGTCACTTGGTTTGAGTGAAGGAATTCATTTTATACATAAAATCCCAAATCATGCAGAACGTATGAAAAGAAGCTTATTCTCGGATTCCTGATCCTTCAGTGTTGCTCTTTCTTCTACTGCAAAATCCAATGTTGTTCTTTGTTGAAGTTGATCTAGACATTGATAAATATGAAGTTAAAAGCAGTTTTAACATAGTTTGAGTGAAGGAATTCATTTATAGCAAAATCTGAAATCGTGCAGAATTCATGAAAGCAAGCTTATACTCGGATTCCTGAAACTTTAGATTTGCTCTTTCTTTTACTGCAAAGTACAACTTGTTTTTTGTTGAAATCTATCAATAGATAGAAATATTGATAAATACCAGCCGAACATCTCTGCTGCCGCTTTTCATAATTTATGGTTGGACATTCTTACCTTTTCTTACCCGCTTTTTACAAATTATAATCTGACATTCACACCTACTTGTAGTCGAACACGTTCTCCCTTGATATTCGAAAATTTTCTTTCATGTTTTCTAGCAATTATTGATGGACATTCAGACCGTCTTACAGCGGAGCTCCTCCGCTCCCTCTTTTGATGGTGTATGTTCGGGCATTCGAATCTTTCCTTACCCGCTTTTAACAAACTATAGTCGGACATTCAAACCTTCTTGTAGCCGAACACATCCACTCCTGCTTTTGATGATGTATGGTTGGGCATTCAAACCTACTTGTTGCTCACTTTTCATTCATTTTGGGTGGACATTCACACCTTGTCACAGCCAAACACCTCCGCTCCCTGTTTTGATCATGTATGGTTGGACATTCGCACCTTTTCTCACCCGCTTTTTGCAAACTATGGTCGGCTATTCACAGCTTCCTCTCCACCATACTTGTATGGTGGGATATTCACCCCCACTTGCATCCGAAGACCTCCGCCCCCACTTTTGTTGATATTTAGTCGGTCATTCGCAGCTTACCCGCTTTTGGCAAACAATGGCCTTCTTGCAGCCAAACACCTCTGATCTCGTTTTTGATGATATAAGGTTGGGCATTCAGACCTTGCTTCACCTGCTTTTCACCAAATATAGTCGGACATTCACACCTTCTTGCAGCCGAACACTTCCGCTCCACCTTTTAGTGTTCTATCACACCTTTTTTTTCACCGCATTTTATAGATTATGGTTGGAAATTCTCAACCACTCTCATCCGAAGACCTCTCCTCCCGCTTTTGTTAATATATTTGAACTTTAGTCGGACATTCACACCTTCTTGCAGCTGAACCACCTCAGCTCCCTGTTTTGATCATGTATGGTCTGGCAATACTACCTTTTCTTACCCGTTTTTGAGTAATTATGGCTGGAAATTCACACCTACTTGCAGTCGAACAGCTCTGCTCCCGCTTTTGATTATGTTTGGTTGGATATTCAAACCTTTTCTTAACTGCTTTTTACAAACTTTGGTCGGACGTTCACACCTTCTTGTAGCCGAAAACCTCTGCTCCCTCTTTTGATCATACATTGTCGGGCATTCGCACCTTTTCTTACCCGTTTTTTACAAACCATGGTCGGACTGTCACACATTCTTGTAGCCAAACACATCCGCTCCCGCTATTGATTGTGTACAGTCGGGTATTTTAACTTTTTCTTACCCGTTTTTTACCAACTATGGTCGGACATTCACACCTTCTTACAGCGGAACACCTCCGCTCCCTCTTTTGATGGTGTATGTTTGGGCATTCGAACCTTTTCTTACCCGCTTTTTACAAACTATGCTCGGACATTCAAACCTTCTTGTAGACGAACACATCCACTCCTGCTTTTGATGATTTATGGTTGGGCATTCAAACCTACTTGTTGCCCGCTTTTCATTAATTTTGGGTGGACATTCACACCTTGTCACAGCCAAACACCTCCGCTCCCTGTTTTGATCATGTATGGTTTGATATTCGCACCTTTTCTCACCCGCTTTTTGCAAACTATGTTCGGCTGTTCACAGCTTCCTCTCCACCATACTTGTATGGTGGGATATTCACACCCACTTGCATCCGAAGACCTCCGCCCCCACTTTTGTTGATATTTAGTCGGTCATTCGCAGCTTACCCGCTTTTGGCAAAAAATGGCCTTCTTGCAGCCAAACACCTCTGATCTCGCTCTTGATGATGTAAGGTTGGGCATTCAGACCTTGCTTCACCTGCTTTTCACCAAATATAGTCGGACATTCACACCCTCTTGCAGCCGAACACTTCCGCTCCACCTTTTAGTGTTCTATCACACCTTTTTTTTCACTGCATTTTATAGATTATGATTGGAAAATCTCAACCACTCTCATTCGAAGACCTCTCCTCCCGCTTTTGTTAATATATTTGAACTTTAGTCGGACATTCACACCTTCTTGCAGCTGAACCACCTCCGCTCCCTGTTTTGATCATGTATGGTCTGGCAATACTACCTTTTCTTACCCGTTTGTGAGTAATTATGGCTGGACATTCACACCTACTTGCAGCCGAACACCACCTCTCTCGCTTTTGATGATGTATGGTCCGGCATTCTTACCTTTTCTAACACCTTTTTCAGCAATTATGGTCGGACATTCACACCTACTCAGAGCCGAACAACTCCGCTCCCGCATTTGATGGTGTATAGTCGGGCATTCTCACCCTTTCTCATCAGCTTTTTGCAAATTATGATCTGACATTCACACCTGCTTTTGATAATGTATGGTTGGGCATTCTCACCTTTTCTTATCCATTTTTCAGTAATTATGGGTGGACATTCACACCTTCTTGCAGCTGAACACCTCCTCTCCCACTTATGATCATGTGCGGATGATATTCAAAAATTTTTTTCATGTTTTAAAGCAATTATTGATGGACATTCAGACCTTCTTGCAGCTGAACCACTCTGCTCCCGCTTTTGATGGTGTATAGTCGGGCTTTCGAGCCTTTCCTTCCCGGTTTTTACAAATTATGGTTGGACATTCAGACCTTCTTGCAGCCGAACACCTCCGCTCCCTCTTTTGATCATACATTGTCGGGCATTCGAACCTTTTCTTACCCGCTTTTTACAAACCTTGGTTGGACTTTCACACCTTCTTGTAGCCGAACAACTCCGCTCCCGCTATTGATTGTGTACAGTCGGGTATTTTAACCTTTTCTTACCCGCTTTTTACCAACTATGGTCTGACATTCACACTGTCTTACAGCGGAACACCTCCGCTCCCGCTTTTGATGGTGTATAGTCAGGCATTTGAACCTTTTCTTACCAGCTTTTTACAAACTATGTTCGGACATTCAAACCTTCTTGTAGCCGAAAGCCTCCGCTCCCTCTTTTGATTATGCATTGTTGGGCATTCGCACCTTATCTTACCCGCTTTTTACAAACTATAGTCAGACATTCACACCTTGCAGCTGAACCACCTCAGCTCCCTGTTTTGATCATGTATGGTCTAACAATACTACCTTTTCTTACCCGTTTTTGAGTAATTATGGCTGGAAATTCACACCTACTTGCAGTCGAACAGCTCTGCTCCCGCTTTTGATTATGTTTGGTTGGATATTCGAACCTTTTCTTAACTGCTTTTTACAAACTTTGGTCGGACGTTGACACCTTCTTGCAGCCGAACACCTCCACTTCCACTTTTGATGGTATATATTCGGGCATTCGAACCTTTTCTTACCCACATTTTACAAACCATGGTCGGACTTTCACACCTTCTTGTAGCCGAACCACTCCGCTCCCGCTATTGATTGTGTACAGTCGGGTATTTTAACCTTTTCTTACCCGCTTTTTACCAACTATGGTCGGACATTTACACCTTCTTACAGCGGAACACCTCCGCTCCCTCTTTTGATGGTCTATGTTCGGGCATTCGAACCTTTTCTTACACACTTTTTAAAAACTATGGTCGGACATTCAAACCTTCTTGTAGCCGAACACATCCACTCCTGCTTTTGATGATGTATGGTTTGGCATTCGCACCCTTTTTTTACCCATTTTTCAGGAATTATGGGTGGACATTCAGACCTTCTTGCAGCCGAAAAACCTCCGCTCCCTCTTTTGATCATACATTGTCGGGCATTCGCACCTTGTCTTACCCGCTTTTTATAAACTTTAGTCGGACATTCACACCTTCTTGCAGCTGAACGACCTCCGCTCCCTGTTTTGATTATGTATGGTCTGGCAATACTACCTTTTCTTACCCGTTTGTGAGTAATTAATCCCAAAATATTGAGCATAAAATAAGTCATTATGCTTATGATGTATTACTTTTCCTTCAGAACTCACAGACGTCTCTCACTCACACGATCATACTAAATTCTCAGCACTTTCTGACTACTCTATCAACTGGTCTAAGACCACAGTTCTGCCCATTAACTGTAGAGTCAATAATATACCTGCGATCACTTTACAGTCAGGAAATATTAGATATTTAGGCATAAACATTTCCTCCAGGCTCTCAGAGCTAACAAAGCTAAATTATGTGCAATTATTAAAGACAGTAGAGGACGATCTCTCTCGTTGGAAGTCCTTACCTATATCACTTATGGGGAGAGTTACATCCATTAAAATGATGATACTACCAAAAGTTAACTATTTGTTCTCAATGATCCCCATAAAACCATCTGCTACTTGGTTTAAGTCACTAGATTCATGCATCTCCAAATTTCTGTGGAAAAACAAACCACCACGTATTAGTTTAAAAACCCTACAGAAGACCAAGGACAGTGGTGGATTAGATTTACCTAATTTTCAGCACTATTCCTTAGCCAATAGGTTACAATATATATCAAAATGGTTTAAACCTTGTTGTTGTCACAGTTCCCAGAGACGTTGTAATCGTTGAGGATTCTATATTCACCCCCTCATTAGAGGCAGATTGATGACACTGAATCTTCTTCTCTGTTCATTGCTGGCATCATTCCCAGCATCGTAAGTGTTCGTGGCATTGTTAGCCTCTTCTTCTGGATCTTGATATCGAGAATCCTTTTGTATTTCTGGTTTGTCAGTCCTCTCTCTTCGTTCACCGGAGTCTTTGTCTTTTTGTCCTTGAGTTTGGTGATTTTTTCTTCTTTTGATGCCTTGACACAATGTGACAGGTGATACCACGTGGGAGATCCTTTAACTTGGACTGCTGTCCCTGTGCTGCAAAATGGCTGTGCTGCTCAAATGGTCTCTCCTTCATCATGGTTACATGCTGCCATTCCGACATCTCGCCATTTCGACATGGGTCTCCAATTGTCGGAATGGCGACACTTAATTTTTTATCAAACGTCCCGCCATTCCGACACTTTTTTCCTCCTATGGTCGGAATGGTGGTATGTTTTTTTTTTTTTTAACATACCGCCATTCCGACAGTTCCTTTTAATAGCCTATTTTTACCCAAAACATTTTGCACTAATGATATGCCGGTGCAAATACGCCCTAAAGTTTGGCGCACAAGCTCTGCACATGCAGAGGCCACAGCCTCGCAAACAAACTTTAATAATCTATTATCAAAATCCCCTGAATTTCAAATATAAAAATACAGATATTAATGTAACTCTGCCGAGACTGAAACTGATTAAGCAGAAATATAGTGTCAGTGAGCTGTCACAGCAGCCAGCTGGAGCGGAGCTCTCCACAGAGCCCATGCGTCTTTTGCACACTGTCATCATATGCAAAAGTAATAATTGCAATTACAGATATCACGGCTACTGCACAGGACACAGTTGCGAGCACTCTGCCTTGCCTTGCCAATAGGAGATGAGAGAAATGACAGCATAGAACGTATAAAACACAACAAAATGCACGTTTATTCATGTTATTCACGTGATTTATGAGTACTCGCTCCAATTTTGGGAAGCGCGGATGGGCTTTGCGCATTTGGCACAAACACACAGCCGTTGCGCAAGGCTTTATACAGCCTGTTGATATCTTAAGGACCTAACTGGTCACACCTGGGAGTAAATGTCATGTAGAGATTGTTTTTACATGAAATTACAGCTGAACATATAGCTTTCATCCACAAACCAACGTGGGAGAGCCCGAAGACGCATGTGCCAGACGCACATAGGCATGCGTAAAACCAATTTTGACCACTTCATACTGTTTATTTGCATTCTTTTAGTTAACTTTCGTTTCTTTTGGATTCTTGTGCGTGTTATGGAGCCGTTTTGGTCCATTTTTGTAAGCCTTTTTTTCCTTGATTAAATTTTCGGAAGTTGAAACAAGTGGCATTTGAGTGTGTGATTGAAAACCACCGCGGACTGCTTCTGTGTTGAGTAACACACATTTCCTTATACGGAAAGCGTTGTCGGAATGGTGGGACATTTGAACGTCGGAATAGCGGGATGTCGGAATGGTGGGACGTTTGCATGTCGGAATGGTGGTATGTCGGAATGGTGGTATGTCGGAATGGTGGCATGTCGGAATAGCGGGATGTCGGAATGGCGGGATTTCGGAATGGGTGTTGCCACCCCCTTCATCATATACACAGTTATTTATACATCACCTTCCACCATGAAGCGTTGTCCCTTTTTGTTTCTCTCTTTGTTCTTAAAATGCTGTTATGGATGTCTAAACCAATCCATTAAATTAGATCATTTTGGCAGTAAAGCGATCTACAATGTGCTTGGTCGCAAAGCTGCTCATCTGTGGTAAACAGCTCTTCAGAAAGGCATTCTTCAATTGATTTCACTAATTTTATGTAATAATTTTGTGATTTCCTACAAAACTACACTTCTTCTCCCATCTGTCTGAGTATTTAATATTGTCTGGGTCCCGTTAAAACATGTATTTTTCCCATCTAATTCCTTGTTTGCTTTAAAACAAGTATTCCCCATTTTCTATCCCTTCAGTAGCCAACCAGTTTGTATGGAGTACACTGGAGCAACTTGACTGATCAGTAAAACACTGCTTTTGTTGTCACCGCAAGGCTTCCCCCGTCGGTTGTTTCACTGAGACACTACTGAGTAACTATAACTCAACACAGTTTATACACATAACATTCACATACATACTAACAAACAAACAAACAATTATTTATCGCAATTTTCTCATCTCTGTTTGAATGTACACCCAGGTAAATATTCTGTAGTCTTCTCATACCGACTATGGACCCATTCATTGTTTAACTTCACTGTTTTGCAAATCCTAATTGAATATTACACATTGACATTGAACTTTACTGGATAAGCAAGTCTTCATTGCATTCAGCAGCCTATATGTGAGCATCTATGTGTAAGCTGTTCTTCTTTGCATTTATCAGCAGCAAGCAATTCTTCATTGTACATGCATATGAAAATAGTAAAACAATTCCAATGCGTTAGCGAAACCTTCTATATCAGGAGTGTCCATCATGATGCTGGGAATAGAACCTCTTTCCCAGAATAGTTCAACCTTCATTACTCAACTGATCATAACTCCGCAATGAGCACATTTTAAAGTATCATTCCTCTACATGTATTCAAAAATCTATGTGTAAATGTTTAATATTTCTTATATTTGTTGATGTCATTCTGTGTGCATGTGGCCTAAACCCAATCTCTGTGTGGCAATTTTAATTTAAACAAGTTGAACTCTGCCTCTGATCATTTAAAAAAGGTGTGTACCAATATCAACCATTCTCAGGTAATTACTGATCCTACAAAACCAAAGAGATCCTTCAAGGTTGTCCCTGATTGGCTCAATCTTAACAAATCAAAGGTAGAAAATCCGCAGTATCTGAACTTGGTGTTAGTTATCACTGCTCAATAGCCTGTATCAGAATTGCAAAAATGAAAACATTAGGTCCACGCTTGGTATCCAGATCCTGAAACATCTCCATGAGCAGGCTTTTTTTTAACTGATCTGTTGAATAGTTATATGACACTGTTAAAATCCCAGATGAAGATCTAGCACTTGACCATTTTTGTAAATCTTCTAATTCCATAGTTGATAAACACGCCCCTTTTAAAAAGTATAGAACTTAGAACAGGTCTATTCCTGGCTTTCGGCAGAACTGTCTTCTTTACTTTTTTTTTTTTTTTCCCCTTGTCCTGTTCAGCATTATGTCAGAAGAATTGTAGTCTGAATACCTTTGATGCCAAACAGATTTGCTTATCAAAGGGAAGTTTTATAAATGTAAAGCTCCCCTTGATGCCCATTTATTTATTTCTGTTTACAATATATGACATGAACTGAACTGAACCGGACCGGGGGACAAGGAAAGAAGAAGAGGAAAGAAGAGGAAACAGAACAAAAATAGAAACAAAAACCAGACAACCAGCTGCTACACCTGTAAAAAACAAAACAGACAACAATCCATGGCCTCTGAGGGGAATCCAGCCTTAGCGCCACCAGGAGCACCTGAAAGCAGACAAGCAGAGAAAAAACAAACAAACAAAACAAAAACAAGCACAAGAAGCGGCAATCGCATACAACACAGCTGTGGATATAGATGACCTGAGACGACATGATAATACATCAACTGCTTAGTGACCATGCTACTGGACTAATGAGTGTGTGTGTGTGTGTGTGTGTGTGTGTGTGTGTGTGTGTGTGTGTGTGTGTGAGAACATGCAACACCCATGGCACAGGACCTACATGATAACCGTGCTTAGTTATGAGTGTATAAGTCTACAGGGCCACAATCCACAGCCCCCCCCAAGCAATCAGAAGCAGGCAGAGAGGGCCACAAGACCCACGCCACCAGCAGCCCCCACAGAGCACAGAACCCAGGCAGCCCACCGCAGGGACAACCACGCATCCACCCAGAAGACTGCAGAGGAAGCCCCCAGAAAGAGCCCCCATAAGCATAGGACAGAGGCCCTCCGGGAGCCAGGGGCAACAGCCCACTGACCCCGCCAGGCCCCAGCCGCCCAGACATGGGCCGTGCACTGGACCCGGGCCCCAGGGGCCCGAGCGCCCCCAAACCCCCTGGCAGAGGCCCCACCCAATACCCAGGAGGGCCAAGCGCCCCAGACAGCCACAAAGTGGGTCAGCGCCTGCCCCAGCGCCCCTGGCCAAGTGCCCTGGGAGTCAAGACGTGCCAACAGGTGGGTGAAGTCGCGAGCAGTGGGAAGAGGCAACGCTGACGCCCCATCGGGAGAAGCACAGGCAGGCCAGGTGAAAGCAAGTCCCAGATCCAGGCCCAATCATTACCACACACACTTTCACGTCCCATACATCCACACATCCACACGTCCTACCTCCCTCGACTCTGCTGGGGTGTAGTGCAGCGGGCACACCAGGGGGCCAGCAACCCCCCAGCCACCACAGACCCCGAACCAGCAGAACAATTAATTAATCCTCCTGGCCCCTCCTGCCCCGAGCAAACACCAGGGAGCAGGGGTGTGCGAAGAAGACCCCTCCCCTCACCCTTCTGGCTCTTCAATATTTTCTAATAGTGAGCAATTAAAATTGAGGGGCAGCCAAACTTGTAGAACTGGGAGCGCGGCACTCTGGGCAGCCTACATACCCAAAGAGCCCCGCCCACCAGATGCCACTCAGTGTAACCACCCCCCAAGACCTAATCTGTGTGTGTGAGTGTGTTTGATAAGTAGTATTGTCTAAGGTGTAATTAAAACAGGGGCAGGGAACTGCAGAGTGCAACCAAAGGGAACCACCTACGTGGCCCCATCCACTACACCCCACCGAACACACATGACCCCAAAACCCTTCATGTGTGAGTGTGTGCTGTGTACAGGAGCCAGAAGGGAGAGGGGTATGGGGATATATACCGGGGGAGCTACTCTCCCCCAGAGAGGGCAGCCAGGGACTGGCTGCAATAGGCATCCCCGCTACCTGGGAGCCAACAATGGGCAGGAGGGCCTGATTTCCACCAGGCTCGGGGCCTGCAGCGACCATATTCCGGGAGCTACTGTACCCCCAGAAGGTACCCATCCCGCCCCACCCCACTCAACCCAACCCCACCTCGGAGGACCTCTACAAAAAACAAACAAACAACATAAAAAACAAACAAACAAACCACCCGGTCACACCAGTCGCAGCAGCCCGCGCCTGAGACCCACCATCACCCAGCAACCCACCACCACCACTATGTGATAAAACTAATCAGAGGGGACCAGAGAGAATGAAATTCAGCCAATTGATGTTTTGAGGAGGCAGACATTGTTTCCATGCTAATATAATCTAAAAGAAAATTTCTAAACTGGTTAATACACAGATTGTTCTTCGCTTTCCAGTTCATGAGAATAGTTTTCTTTGCGATACATAACACTGTGAGAACCATGTGTGCTGAGTTAATTTCCATGTTGATGTTGTCTAAGTCACCCAGTATGCACAGTGTGGGGCATGCAGGGATGCTACACTTTAGCCATGTTGATAGGTCCTCACAGACTTCAAGCCAGAACTTCTGGACAGGCGCACAAAACCACAAAGCGTGTGCATAATCATCAGGTGTGTTATCTGTGCAATGTGAGCAGATGTTTGAGTGTGTTAGACCCATCCAGGGTCCCATTGGCCAAAAAGGCCCGATAGGACTCCTTCTTCAGCTTGACGGCTTCCCTCACCACTGGTGTCCACCAGCAGGTTCGAGGGTTGCCGCCACGACAGGCACCGACCACCTTACGGCCACAACTCCGATCAGCTGCCTCGGCAATGGAGTCACGGAACATGGCTCATTTGGACTCAATGTCCCCCACCTCCCCCGGGATATGGTTGAAGCTCTGCCGGAGGTGGGAGTTAAAGCTCCTTCTGACGGGGGATTCTGACAAACGCTCCCAGCAGACCCTCACAATACGTTTGGGCCTGCCAGGTCTGATCGGCATCCTCCCCCACCAGCGGAGCCAACTCACCACCAGGTGGTGATCAGTTGACAGCTCCGCCCCTCTCTTCACCCGAGTGTCCAGGACATACGGCCGCAAGTCCGATGATACAACCACAAAGTCGATCTTCGAACTGCGGCCAAGGGTGTCCTGGTGCCAAGTGCACATATGGACACCCTTATGCCTGAACATGGTGTTCGTTATGGACAGTCTATGACTGGCAAAGAAGTCCAACAACATAACACCACTCTGATTCAGATCGGGGGGGCCATTCCTCCCAATCACACCCCTCCAGGTCTCACTGTCATTGACCACGTGAGCATTGAAGTCCCCCAGCAGAACGAGGGAGTCTCCGGTAGGAGCATTCTCCAGTGCCTCCCCCAGAGACTCCAAAAAGGGTGGGTACTCTGAACTGCTGTTTGGCGCATAGGCACAAACAACAGTCAGGTCTCGTCCCCCCACCCGAAGGCGTAGGGAGGCTACCCTCTCGTTCACTGGGGTAAACCCCAATGTACTGGCACACAGCCGGGGGGCAATAAGTATGCCCACACCTGCTCTGCGCCTCTCACCACGGGCAACTCCAGAGTGGAAGAGAGTCCAACCCCTCTCAAGAGTACTGGTTCGAGATCCCAAGCCGTGCGTCGAGGTGAGTCCGACTATATCTAACGGTCTGATGAAGTTTAAAAAATAAACAACAAACTTTGTATTATGAGAAAGAACCAGACTCATTCTTCAGGAATCCGAAAATAAGCTCTATTTTACGAGTTATGCACGAATTCGGATTCTCCTATAAAACGAATTCCTTAACTCAAACCTGCTTTGTCCTTCATATTTATTCATGTCTAATCAAGTTTCAATGATAAACAACGTTGTACTTTGTAGAATGAGAAAGAACTTCTTCAGCAATAAGCATCACTCGACAAATGACGAAATACAGATTTTGCTATAAAATTAATTGCTATCAGCCTGACTTAAAACTGTTTGTCTTCCTTCTTTATCCACTTCAAATCAAGTTTCAACAATTAAAAAAAATTTGTAGTTTGAGAAAGAACAACTTAATCTTGAGCAATCAGTATAAAAAGAGGGTAAGCAAAGATGCGAATGTCAAACCATACATGATCAAAACAGGGAGCGGAGGTGTTTGGCTGCGACAAGGTGTGAATGTCCACCCATAATTAATGAAAAGCGGGCAACAAGTAGGTTCGAATGCCCAACCATACATCATCAAAAGCAGGAGTGGATATGTTCGGCTACAAGAAGGTTTGAACGTCTGACCATAGTTTGTAAAAAGCGGGTAAGAAAAGGTTCGAATGCCCGAACATACACCATCAAAGGAGGGAGCGGAGGTATTCCGCTGTAAGAAGGTGTGAATGTCCAACCATAGTTGGTAAAAAGCGGGTTAGAAAAGGTTAAAATACCCGACTGTAAACAATCAGTAGCGGGTGCGGAGTTGTTCGGCTACTAAAAGGTGTGAAAGTCCGACCATGGTTTGTAAAAAGCGGGTAAGAAAAGGTGCTAATGCCCGACAATGTATGATCAAAAGAGGGAGCGGAGGTGTTCGGCTGCAAGAAGGTCTGAATGTCCAACCATAATTTGTAAAAACCGGGAAGGAAAGGCTCGAAAGCCCGACTATACACCATCAAAAGCGGGAGCAGAGTGGTTCAGCTGCAAGAAGGTCTGAATGTCCATCAATAATTGCTTTAAAACATGAAAGAAAATTTTCGAATATCATCCGCACATGATCATAAGAAGGAGAGGAGGTGTTCAGCTGCACGAAGGTGTGAATGTCCACCCATAATTCCTGAAAAATGGGCAAAAAAAGGTGCGAATGCCCAACCATACATTATCAAAAGCAGGTGTGAATGTCAGATCATAATTTGCAAAAAGCTGATGAGAAAGGGTGAGAATGCCAGACTATACACCATCAAATGCGGGAGCGGAGGTTTTCGGCTCTGAGTAGGTGTGAATGTCCGACCATAATTGCTGAAAAATGTGTTAGAAAAGGAAAGAATGCCGGACCATACATCATCAAAAGCGAGAGAGGTGGTGTTCGGCTGCAAAAAGGTGTAAATGTTCGACTAAAGTTTGTAAAAAGCGGGTAAGACATGGTGCGAATGCCTGACAAGGTATGGTATATGGAGCGGAGTTGTTCGGCTACAAGAAGGTGTGAAAGTCCAACCATGGTTTGTAAAAAGCTGGTAAGAAAAGGTTCGAATGCCCGAATATATACCATCAAAAGCGGAAGCGGAGGTGTTCGGCTGCAAGAAGGTGTGAACGTCCGACCAAAGTTTGTAAAAAGCAGTTAAGAAAAGGTTTGAATATCCAACCAAACATAATCAAAAGCGGGAGCAGAGCTGTTCGACTGCAAGTAGGTGTGAATGTCCAGCCATAATTACTCACAAACGGGTAAGAAAAGGTAGTATTGCCAGACCATACATGATCAAAACAGGGAGCTGAGGTGGTTCAGCACCAAGGTGTGAATGTCTGACTATAGTTTGTAAAAAGCGGGTAAGATAAGGTGCGAATGCCCGACAATGTATAATCAAAAGAGGGAGCAGAGGTTTTCGGCTACAAGAAGGTTTGAATGTCCAACCATAGTTTGTAAAAAGCGGGTAAGAAAAGGTTCAAATGCCTGACTATACACCATCAAAAGCGGGAGCAGAGATGTTCCGCTGTAAGACGGTGTGAATGTCCGACCATAGTTGGTAAAAAGCGGGTAAGAAAAGGTTAAAATACCCGACTGTACACAATCAATAAGGGAGCGGAGTTGTTCGGCTACAAGAAGGTGTGAAAGTCCAACCATCGTTTGTAAAAAGCTGGTAAGAAAAGGTTCGAATGCCCGAATATATACCATCAAAAGCGGAAGCGGAGGTGTTCGGCTGCAAGAAGGTGTGAACGTCCGACCAAAGTTCGCAAAAAGCAGTAAAGAAAAGGTTCGAATATCCAAACATAATTAAAAGCGAGAGAGATTGTGTTCAGCTGCAAGTAGGTGTGAATATCCAGCCATAATTACTCACAAACGGGTAAGAAAATGTAGTATTGCTTGACCATACATGATCAAAACAGGGAGCGGAGGTGGTTTAGCTGCAAAAAGGGGTGAATGTCCAACTAAAGTTCAAATATATTAACAAAAGCGGGAGGAGAGGTCTTCGGATTAGAGTGGTTGAAATTTCCAACCATAATCTATAAAATGCGGTGAAAAAAAAAGGTGTGAAGGAATGAATTTTATAGGAAAATCCGAAATCATGCATAACTCCGCAAAAGGAACGTATTGCTCAACCAAAGGGATGCTTCTTTCTCATTCAGGGTAATATGAGGAACTTTATGCTTGATACATTTTAGACATGGATAACTATGAAGGACAAAGCAATTTTAACTTGGTTTGAGCAAAGCGATTCATTTTATAGGAAAATCCGAAATCGTGCAGGACTCATGAAAGTAAGCTTATTCTCGGATTCCTGATCCTCCAGTGTTGCTCTTTCCTATACTGCAAAATACAGCCTTGTTCTTTGTTGAAATCGATATAGACATTGATAAATATGAAGGACAAAGCAGTTTCCACTTTGTTTGAGTGAAGGAATTAATTTTATAGCAAAATCCCAAATCAAGCAGAACGTATGAAAATAAGCTTGTTTTCGGATTCCTGATCCTTCAGTGTTGCTATTTCTTCTACTGCAAAATACAAAGTTGTTCTTTGTTGAAGTCAATCTAGACACTGATAAATATGAAGGACAAAGCAGTTTCCACTTTGTTTGAGTAAAGGAATTCATTTTATACATAAAATCCCAAATCATGCAGAACGTATGAAAAGAAGCTTATTCTCGGATTACTGATCCTTCAGTGTTGCTTTTTCTTCTACTGCAAAATACAATGTTGTTCTTTGTTGAAGTCGATCTAGACATTGATAAATATGAAGGACAAAGCAGTTTTAACTTGGTTTGAGTGAAGGAATTCATTTTATACATAAAATCCCAAATCATGCAGAACGTATGAAAATAAGCTTATTCTCGGATTACTGATCCTTCAGTGTTGCTCTTTCTTCTACTGCAAAATCCAGTGTTGTTCTTTGTTGAAGTCAATCTAGACATTGATAAATATGAAGGACAAAGCAGTTTTAACTTGGTTTGAGTGAAGGAATTCATTTTATACATAAAATCCCAAATCATGCAGAACGTATGAAATTAAGCTTATTCTCGGATTCCTAAAACTTTTGATTTGCTCTTTCTTTACTGCAAAGTACAATGTTGTTCTTTGTTGAAGTCGATCTAGACATTGATAAATATGAAGGACAAAGCAGTTTTCACTTGGTTTGAGTGAAGGATTTGCAGCTGAAAACCTCCCGCTCCCACTTTTGATTGTGTAAAGTCGGGCTTTCGAGCCTTTTCTTACCCGGTTTTTAGAAATTATGGTTGGACATTCAGACCTTGCAGCCGAAGACCTCCACTCCCTCTTTTGATCATACATTGTCGGGCATTAGCACCTTTTCTTACCCGCTTTTTACAAACTATAGTCAGACATTCACACCTTGCAGCTGAACCACCTCAGCTCCCTGTTTTGATCATGTATGGTCTGGCAATACTACCTTTTCTTACCCGTTTGTGAGTAATTATGGCTGGACATTCACACCTACTTGCAGTCGAACAGCTCTGCTCCCGCTTTTGATGGTATATATTCGGGCATTCGAACCTTTTCTTAACTGCTTTTTGCAAACTTTGGTCGGACGTTCACACCTTCTTGCAGCCGAACACCTCCGCTTCCGCTTTTGATGGTATATATTCGGGCATTCGAACCTTTTCTTAGCAGCTTTTTACAAACCATGGTTGAACTTTCACACCTTCTTGTAGCCGAACACCTCCGCTCCTGCTTTTAATGGTGTATAGTCAGGCATTTGAACCTTTTCTTACCCGCTTTTTACAAACTATGCTCGGACATTCAAACCTTCTTGTAGCCGAACACATCCACTCCTTCTTTTGATGATGTATGGTTGGGCATTCAAACCTACTTGTTGCCCGCTTTTCATTAATTTTGGGTGGACATTCACACCTTGTCACAGCCAAACACCTCCGCTCCCTGTTTTGATCATGTATGGTTGGACATTCGCACCTTTTCTCACCCGCTTTTTGCCAACTATGGTCGGCTGTTCACAGCTTCCTCTCCACCATACTTGTATGGTGGGATATTCACACCCACTTGCATCCGAAGACCTTTTGTTGATATTTAGTCGGTCATTCGCAGCTTACCCGCTTTTGGCAAACTATGGCCTTCATGCAGACAAACACCTCTGATCTCGCTTTTGATAATGTAAGGTTGGGCATTCAGACCTTGCTTCACCTGCTTTTCACCAAATATAGTCGGACATTCACACCTTCTTGCACCCGAACACTTCCGCTCCACCTTTTAGTGTTCTATCACACCTTTTTTTTCACCGCATTTTATAGATTATGGTTGGAAATTCTCAACCACTCTCATCCGAAGACCTCTCCTCCCGCTTTTGTTAATATATTTGAACTTTAGTCGGACATTCACACCTTCTTGCAGCTGAACCACCTCCGCTCCCTGTTTTGATCATGTATGGTCTGGCAATACTACCTTTTCTTACCCGTTTGTAAGTAATTATGGCTGGACATTCACACCTACTTGCAGCCGAACACCACCTCTCCCGCTTTTGATGATGTGTGGACCGGCATTCTTACCTTTTCTAACACATTTTTCAGCAATTATGGTCGGAGATTCACACTTACTCACAGCCGAACAACTCCGCTCCCGCATTTGATGGTGTATAGTCGGGCATTCTCACCCTTTCTCATCAGCTTTTTGCAAATTATGATCTGACATTCACACCTGCTTTTGATAATGTATGGTTTGGCATTCGCACCTTTTCTTACCCATTTTTCAGTAATTATGGGTGGACATTCACACCTTCTTGCAGCTGAACACCTCCTCTCCGGCTATTGATTGTGTACAGTCGGGTATTTTAACCTTTTCTTACCCGCTTTTTACCAAATATGGTCGGACATTCACACCGTCTTACAGCGGAACACCTCTGCTCCCGCTTTTGATGGTGTATAGTCAGGCATTTGAACCTTTTCTTACCCGCTTTTTACAAACTATGGTCGGACATTCAAACCTTCTTGTAGCCGAAAACCTCCGCTCCCTCTTTTGATTATACATTGTTGGGCATTCGCACCTTATTTACAAACTATAGTCAGACATTCACACCTTGCAGCTGAGCCACCTCAGCTCCCTGTTTTGATAGTGTATGTTCGGGCATTCGAACCTATTCTTACCCCCTTTTTACAAACTATGCTCGGAGATTCACACCTACTCACAGCCGAACAACTCCGCTCCCGCATTTGATGATGTCTTGTCCGGCATTCTAGTCTCTTCTAACACATTTTTCAGCAATTATGGTCGGACATTCACACCTACTCACAGCCGAACACTTCCGCTCCCGCATTTGATGGTGTATAGCCGGGCATTCTCACCCTTTCTCATCAGCTTTTTGCAAATTATGATCTGACATTCACACCTACTTGCAGTCGAACAGCTCTGCTCCCGCTTTTGATTATGTTTGGTTGGATATTCGAACCTTTTCTTAACTGCTTTTTACAAACTTTGGTCGGACGTTCACACCTTCTTGCAGCCGAACACATCCAATTCCACTTTTGATGGTATATATTCGGGCATTCGAACCTTTTCTAACCCGCTTTTTACAAACCGTGGTCGGACTTTCACACCTTCTTGTAGCCAAACAACTCCGCTCCCGCTATTGATTGTGTACAGTCGGGTATTTTAACCTTTTCTTACCCGCTTTTTACCAACTATGGTCGGACATTTACACCTTCTTACAGCGGAACACCTCCGCTCCCTCTTTTGATGGTCTATGTTCGGGCATTCGAACCTTTTCTTACACGCTTTTTACAAACTATGGTCGGACATTCAAACCTTCTTGTAGCCGAACACATCCACTCCTGTTTTTTATGATGTATGGTTGGGCATTTTCACCTTTTCTTACACATTTTTCAGTAATTATGGGTGGACATTCACACCTTCTTGCAGCTGAACAACTCCTCTCCTGGTTATGATCATGTGCGGTTTGATATTCTAAAATTTTCTTTCATTATTTAAAGCAATTATTGATGGACATTCAAATCTTCTTGTAGCCGAACACATCCACTCCTGCTTTTGATGATGTATGGTTTGGCATTCGCACCCTTTTTTTACCCATTTTTCAGGAATTTTGGGTGGACATTCAGACCTTCTTGCAGCCGAAAACCTCCGCTCCCTCTTTTGATCATACATTGTCGGGCATTCGCACCTTATCTTACCCGCTTTTTACAAACTATAGTCAGACATTCACACCTTGCAGCTGAACCACCTCCGCTCCCTGTTTTGATCATGTATGGTCTGGCAATACTACCTTTTCTTACCCGTTTGTGAGTAATTAATCCCAAAATATTGAGCATAAAATAAGTCTTTATGCTGATGATGTATTACTTTTCCTTCAGAACTCACAGACGTCTCTCACTCACACGATCACACTCATAAATAAATTCTCAGCACTTTCTGACTACTCTATCAACTGGTCTAAGACCACAGTTCTGCCCATTAACTGTAGGGTCCATAATATACCTGCGATCACTTTACAGTCAAGAAATATTAGATATTTAGGCATAAATATTTCCTCCAGGCTCTCAGAGCTAACAAAGCTAAATTATGTGCAATTATTAAAGACGATCTCTTGTTGGAAGTCCTTACCTATATCACTTATGGGGAGAGTTACATCCATTAAAATGATGATACTACCAAAAGTTAACTATTTGTTCTCAATGATCCCCATAAAACCATCTGCTACTTGGTTGAAGTCACTAGATTCATGCATCTCCAAATTTCTGTGGAAAAACAAACCACCACGTATTAGTTTAAAAACCCTACAGAAGACCAAGGACAGTGGTGGATTAGATTTACCTCATTTTCAGCACTATTCCTTAGACAATAGGTTACAATATATATCAAAATGGTTTAAACCTTGTTGTTGTCACAGTTCCCAGAGACGTTGTAATCGTTGAGGATTCTATATTCACCCCCTCATTAGAGGCACGTAATGCAGATTGATGACACTGAATCTTCTTCTCTGTTCATTGCTGGCATCATTCCCAGCATCGTAAGTGTTCGTGGCATTGTTAGCCTCTTCTTCTGGATCTTGATATCGAGAATCCTTTTGTATTTCTGGTTTGTCAGTCCTCTGTCTTCGTTCACCGGAGTCTTTGTCTTTTTGTCCTTGAGTTTGGTGATTTTTTCTTCTTTTGATGCCTTGACACAATGTGACAGGTGATACCACGTGGGAGATCCTGTAACTTGGATTGCTGTCCCTGTGCTGCGAAATGGCTGTGCTGCTCAAATGGTCTCTCCTTCATCATGGTTACATGCTGCCATTCCGACATCTCGCCATTCCGACATGGGTCTCCAATTGTCGGAATGGCGACACTTAATTTTTTATCAAACGTCCCGCCATTCCGACACTTTTTTCCTCCTATGGTCGGAATGGTGGTATGTTTTTTTTTTTTTTAACATACCGCCATTCCGACAGTTCCTTTTAATAGCCTATTTTTACCCAAAACATTTTGCACTAATGATATGCCGGTGCAAATACGCCCTAAAGTTTGGCGCACAAGCTCTGCACATGCAGAGGCCACAGCCTCGCAAACAAACTTTAATAATCTATTATCAAAATCCCCTGAATTTCAAATATAAAAATACAGATATTAATGTAACTCTGCCGAGACTGAAACTGATTAAGCAGAAATATAGTGTCAGTGAGCTGTCACAGCAGCCAGCTGGAGCGGAGCTCTCCACAGAGCCCATGCGTCTTTTGCACACTGTCATCATATGCAAAAGTAATAATTGCAATTACAGATATCACGGCTACTGCACAGGACACAGTTGCGAGCACTCTGCCTTGCCTTGCCAATAGGAGATGAGAGAAATGACAGCATAGAACGTATAAAACACAACAAAATGCACGTTTATTCATGTTATTCACGTGATTTATGAGTACTCGCTCCAATTTTGGGAAGCGCGGATGGGCTTTGCGCATTTGGCACAAACACACAGCCGTTGCGCAAGGCTTTATACAGCCTGTTGATATCTTAAGGACCTAACTGGTCACACCTGGGAGTAAATGTCATGTAGAGATTGTTTTTACATGAAATTACAGCTGAACATATAGCTTTCATCCACAAACCAACGTGGGAGAGCCCGAAGACGCATGTGCCAGACGCACATAGGCATGCGTAAAACCAATTTTGACCACTTCATACTGTTTATTTGCATTCTTTTAGTTAACTTTCGTTTCTTTTGGATTCTTGTGCGTGTTATGGAGCCGTTTTGGTCCATTTTTGTAAGCCTTTTTTTCCTTGATTAAATTTTCGGAAGTTGAAACAAGTGGCATTTGAGTGTGTGATTGAAAACCACCGCGGACTGCTTCTGTGTTGAGTAACACACATTTCCTTATACGGAAAGCGTTGTCGGAATGGTGGGACATTTGAACGTCGGAATAGCGGGATGTCGGAATGGTGGGACGTTTGCATGTCGGAATGGTGGTATGTCGGAATGGTGGTATGTCGGAATGGTGGCATGTCGGAATAGCGGGATGTCGGAATGGCGGGATTTCGGAATGGGTGTTGCCACCCCCCTTCATCATATACACAGTTATTTATACATCACCTTCCACCATGAAGCGTTGTCCCTTTTTGTTTCTCTCTTTGTTCTTAAAATGCTGTTATGGATGTCTAAACCAATCCATTAAATTAGATCATTTTGGCAGTAAAGCGATCTACAATGTGCTTGGTCGCAAAGCTGCTCATCTGTGGTAAACAGCTCTTCAGAAAGGCATTCTTCAATTGATTTCACTAATTTTATGTAATAATTTTGTGATTTCCTACAAAACTACACTTCTTCTCCCATCTGTCTGAGTATTTAATATTGTCTGGGTCCCGTTAAAACATGTATTTTTTCCCATCTAATTCCTTGTTTGCTTTAAAACAAGTATTCCCCATTTTCTATCCCTTCAGTAGCCAACCATTTTGTATGGAGTACACTGGAGCAACTTGACTGATCAGTAAAACACTGCTTTTGTTGTCACCGCAAGGCTTCCCCCGTCGGTTGTTTCACTGAGACACTACTGAGTAACTATAACTCAACACAGTTTATACACATAACATTCACATACATACTAACAAACAAACAAACAATTATTTATCGCAATTTTCTCATCTCTGTTTGAATGTACACCCAGGTAAATATTCTGTAGTCTTCTCATACCGACTATGGACCCATTCATTGTTTAACTTCACTGTTTTGCAAATCCTAATTGAATATTACACATTGACATTGAACTTTACTGGATAAGCAAGTCTTCATTGCATTCAGCAGCCTATATGTGAGCATCTATGTGTAAGCTGTTCTTCTTTGCATTTATCAGCAGCAAGCAATTCTTCATTGTACATGCATATG